>NC_136862.1:31306452-31906452 GCF_951799975.1 Gobius niger
CTCATTCATGTGTGTAGAGATGGAAACAGGGTCTGTAGGACGATGGTTGGATTTTTGGTCAAAGACTGTTACAGTTTATGGGAAATATTTACCAATTATTTTGCAAAGAGCTGCATTGTATGAAACATATCCAATCATGCAAAGAGCCGCACTCTGATTGGCCAAGAGCCGCATGCGGCTCGAGAGCCGCGGGTTGGCCACCCCTGCCCTAGATCCTTGATGTAAAGCGCTTTGAGTGCCAATGTGGGCTGGTGGAAAAGCGCTTTATAAGTTGAGACCATTCACCATTTAATACCTACATTAGCAAAATAAAAAGTATTCTATCTGGCCATTTTCTTGTCATTACATTTTGGAGGAAGCTTCCCCTGCGGTCAACGAGGGGGCCGATGGTGAGATCCCGCCGGGTGAAATTCTCGTAATTGCTCTCGCTCGCCACATTCGCTGTTGCTGAGCTTCACCCGGGTTCACGGCGGAGACGTCTGCACAGTGAACCGAGGGAGCCGAGAGAGTCAACCTCCGCTGTGTTATCTCCGCTGATTGATTTGCGCGCCCCCTTTTTTTTTCACTCACACTCGCCAGGCGTGCCGACAGACATGATCCTCCGAAAGACTGCGGCGGCGGAGCAGGTGACCTGAATGTAAGTGCGGGAGACTTTTTCAAAAGCGGCGTGTGTTTTTTTGTGATGAGTTTTTTCCCCGAGCCCCGACACGTGTTTTATCAGCGCGCCTCATTACTGACGACGCGCCGGCGAACCGAAATGTCACAACACTCGCCGGCTGACGCTGGTGAAGATCTACTGTCTGCTATTTTTAAAAACGCTCCCCCCCCCTCCTCTTTCCTCTCTCTGTTTGGCCCATTGTGGAGACTGCGGCGCCGCTGAGTTGCATTAATTCCGAGCGACGTCGCGCTTCTGTAACAAGGGAAAGTCATCAACAGAAACGCCGCGCGCTTGATCGGACGAAACGCGCAATCTTCCCGCGTCTCCGGAAGCACCAAGTGATGTCTTCTTGAAGTCGAGCTCGCTTGACTTTTTCTTCACTGCCCTTGCCTCCATTTTTGGAGTCATGGTCATTTTTTGTAGAAAACATATTGATGGTCTGAGCGGTTCAGGCCATCACCATCTAGGTGCTTGTAAATGATGTGATTTAGCTGGTTTTCTTGATTAAAGGGACTATACGGAGTTTAAAAATGTCAAAATTGTGTATTTTCCTCCCCCTACATGTTTCAGCCATGTCCTAATGTGTAGAATGAGCTCAGACCTGTTCATCACAACTGCCTCTAAAATCCTGCACTGTCACTCAGAAAGGTGTTAATTCGGGTCCGAATAGGTGGCATTCACGTGACATCACAACATTCTAAAGAGCCTATGGTTTAAAATTGAGGTGGAGGGCAACTGACGGTAACTATGGTAACTGTGGTAACTGACAAAATGCATATTTTTATGTCTTTGTGACAATTTTTGTTTCATGTGGATATCTCCTGTAATGACTGAGATATGAGGCAAAAAACAAAGTTCATTATCTCCTCTGTCAGCACATATGAACTAATGTCCAATTATTTTCTCAGAAAAACATCAAAAAGTGGTGACAATATGGGAAAACATGACCGTGATGTTGTCCAATAGGTTTGTGAATCCAATCACGATCAAATACTGTTGAGGAAAAACATTTGTCAATTTTCGTTTTGGAGATTTCTTTCAAAAACTGCATTTCTCCCATAGAGTTGTATTGGCCCTGCCCTCCATCTGACATTATGACATCATCACATTCTTAATCGTGAACGCCGCCTATTGCCGTCACGCATGAGCGTAATATAGAAGCTGCAGTTACACGTATGACCTGAGGTGGCAGTAGTGAGTATAAAATGGCAAACTTGCATCTAGCCCCTTTAAAGAGCTTTAAAGGGCTAGAGAATGTAAACATGATGCTTCATGTTAGCATTGTGCTACATGGTAACGCTAGCTATGACTGCCGTTTTTTCGCTTATACTGAACAATCTGCTGTGAAAAAACATCCATATGGACCCGATTTAGACTTGGCTTTATTCATTTATTTATTGGTTTATTTGGTCGGGACAGTGCATGTTAATGAACATACATGGGTCTCATGCATGTAAACACGCCACGCCGGGCTAATTTCCATTCGCCGTCCACCCGTGCGCACTCTCGAACACATTCTCATTCATTCGGGCCTATTGTACATGTTTTTAGTGGTAGGGAAAACCAGAGTACCCCGGAGGAAACCTACACGGACACGGGTAGAGCATGCAAACTGAAAGGTGTGAAGTACGAGCGCTCACCTCTGCATGCCGCCTTTGTTTATGTGTGATAAGTACGTTTATATTCCGCCAGAAAACAGCCAAAAAAAAGGGCAAAATTGTGTTTCTCTAAAGCAGTGTTTTTCAACCACTGTGCCGTGGCACACTAGTGTGCCGTGAGATATTGTCTGGTGTGCCTTGGGAAATTATGCAATTTCACCTAGTTGTCTTTTTTTAAAATAAATTATCCGCAAATAATGTACAGTTGTAATACTCTTCCATATCAGTAAGTGGCCGCAGGTAGCTCATTTGTGATGATCAATGGCATTGTGGTGAGACTATACCGTGTTCCTATTCAAGGCACTTTGATGAGAACGACTGAATATAGGCTACAGAGTTACATTTTTTTACATTTTCTGCTGGTGCTGTGCCTCGTGATTGTTTCAATGAAAAATATGTGCCTTGGCTCAAAAAAGGTTGAAAAACACTGCTCTAAAGATACTTCCTTTCCCCTCTGCAACGCCACGCCCCCTTCTATGACGCGATGCCGGCTGTATCTATGGTCATATGGTTGGCAAAATTAGAATTTTTGTAGATATTAAGCAAGATCCAAAATCCTCTGTGCAAAAATGAAAAATTGTTACTACTAATATATCAACCAAATAAATGGTACAGAAGTGTCCTGTTCCTAACAATGTGCGCACAGAGTTGTGACGCTTTTAAGGCGAGTAACTTCTGCTGTAACTTACTGACATAAATATGACTGACATACTGACATAAATATGAGGAACATGCTTTCTGTGATTTTATGTTTTCATATAAAAATAAGACATTTAGGTCAAAATTGCCGATATTTTCAGCGATGAAATCTAAATGATGGATAGACTCAGATTTAAATGTATCGTGTTATTTGTTTGCATATGAGTTACTAGAATTTTTTCAGAGGGAATTTTGGATCTTGTTTAGTTTTTGAATGAGCTAATAAAACAAAAAAACAGTAAAAAAAAAATGATACAAATAATAATTTCGCTTTTCGTGTTTATTTGGGTTCAAAGCTCAATGAATCAGGCTTGGATTTAGATATTAAAAAGTCCCTATTGCTAAGTCTAAACCCTGGATGGGAACTCTGTGCCGTGTAAAGCCGGCGTAACAAACAGCCTCCCTGAAAACTGTGGGAAACCCCCCCCCCCCCCTCCGTTGTTGTGAGCTTGTAATCATGGTCCGTGTTTCTCTGTTTGTGTCCACAGGAGCGGAGTGAAGCCCAGGCGAAAACAGACGGCGACATCCATCAGCGTGAGTACACTTACACCGGGTCCAAACCAAACGGCGTTTTTCACAACCCGCCCCGTGCCTCCGCCGTTCGGCTGCCGACTTGTTGTGTTGTGGCTGTGGCTTGATGTGTGTTCCCAATCCGGCCCGAGTAAAGACGGGACGACACGGCTGATGATGAATAATGGCAGAACCGTGGAATTTATGAGGAAAAATGTGTGTGTGTTTTTTTCAGCCAATAGGGCCTGGCTGTTCACCGGCTGGGCAAACGTATGGAGCATCATCAGTGTCGAAAATGTAGCAACTTTTTAGTGCTATAGTATTGTCAATATAGTGTTTTTAGATATTTTTTTGATTGGGTTAGGGGGTTTGTGGTGAATCAGTATTGAGATGACGATGTTGATTCATGTGTACTTTGTTTTTTTAATAGTGCTTTATAACATTTTAACTTTATATCATTTATAAACATGGATTCAACACTGGTGAAATTGTTGCCGTATACCTATGTCCGACCTTTATTACACTATATATTGTTTATAGGAGCAGGTGGGAGGAGGAAGTAGTGGTATTTTGCTCCGCCTCCACTCTGGGCAGCCACAAAAGTGTGTGGATCCACCGTGGTCGCCATGTTGAGTAATTTGCACGGGCATGAACGGACATGGACAAGTCCTCTGCTTCTTTTTCTTCTTCTACTGTTGCGTTTTCCTCCTTGTTCTTCTTCTTGTCCTCCCTTCCTTCTTTTTTTTCCTCTCCTTCTTTCCCTTCCTTGTCCTCTAATTTTTCTTCCTTTTCCTACCCACCTTCTTTTTCCTCCTCTCCTTTTTCATCCTTGTCCTCTTCTTTTTCCATCCTTGTCCTATCCTTTTTCTTCCTTGTCCTCTCCTTCTTTTGCTCTCCTTTTTCTCCCTGGTCCTTTCTTTCATTTTTCTTCCTCATCCTCTCCTCCTTTTTCTTCCTTGTCCTCTTCTTTTTCTCTCTTGTCCTCTTCTTTTTCTTCCCTGTCCTTCTTTTTCTTCTTTGTCCTCTATTTTTTCTTCCTAATCCTCTCCTTCTTTTTCTCTCCTGTCATCTCCTTTATCTTCCTTGTCCTCCTCCCTTTTCTTCCTCTCCTTTTTCTCCCTGGTCCTTTCTTTCGTTTTTCTTCTTTGTCCTCTATTTTTTCTTCCTTATCCTCTCCTTCTTTTTCTCTCATGTCGTCTCCTTTATCTTCCTTGTCCTCTCCTTCTTTTTCTTCCTCTCCTTTTTCTTCCGTGTCCTCTCCTTTTTCTCTCTTGTCCTCTCCTTTTTCTTCCTTGTCCTCTCCTCCTTTTTCTTCCTCTCCTTTTTCTTCCCTGTCCTCTCCTTTTTCTTCTTTGTCCTCTCCTCCTTTTTCTTCCTTGTCCTCTCCTTTTTCTTCCTTGTCCTCTCCTTTTTCTTCTTTGTCCTCTCCTCCTTTTTCTTCCTTGTCCTCTCCTTTTTCTTCTTTGTCCTCTCCTTTTTCTTCTTTTTCCTCTTTTTTTCTTCTTTGTCCTCTTCTTTTTCTTCCTTGTCCTCTCATTTTTCTTCCTTGTCCTCTTTTTCTTCCCCGTCCTCTCCTTTTTCTTCTTTTTCCTCTTTTTTTCTTCCTTGTCCTCTCCTTTTTCTTCCTTGTCCTCTTCTTTTTCTTCCCCGTCCTCTCTTTTTTCTTCTTTTTCCTCTTTTTTTCTTCTTTGTCCTCTCCTTTTTCTTCCTTATCCTCTCCTTTTTCTTCCTTGTCCTCTCCTTTTTCTTCTTTGTCCTCTCCTTTTTCTTCCTTGTCCTCTTCTTTTTCTTCCCCGTCCTCTTCTTTTTCTTCCCCGTCCTCTCTTTTTTCTTCTTTTTCCTCTTTTTTTCTTCTTTGTCCTCTTCTTTTTCTTCCTTGTTCTCTCATTTTTCTTCCTTGTCCTCTTCTTTTTCTTCCCCGTCCTCTCCTTTTTCTTCTTTGTCCTCTCTTTTTTCTTCCCCGTCCTCTCCTTTTTCTTCTTTTTCCTCTTTTTTTCTTCTTTGTCCTCTTCTTTTTCTTCCTTGTCCTCTCATTTTTCTTCCTTGTCCTCTTCTTTTTCTTCCCCGTCCTCTCCTTTTTCTTCTTTTTCCTCTTTTTTTCTTCTTTGTCCTCTCCTTTTTCTTCTTTGTCCTCTTCTTTTTCTTCTTTGTCCTCTCCTTTTTCTCTCTTGTCCTCTCCTTTTTCTTCCTTATCCTCTCCCTTTTCTTCCTTGTCCTCTCCTTTTTCTCCCTTGTCCTCTTCTTTTTCTTCCTTGTCCTCTTCTTCTTTTTCTCCCTTGTTCTCTCCTTTTTCTTCTTTGTCCTCTCCTTTTTCTCCCTTGTCCTCTCCTTTTTCTCTTTTGTCCTCTCCTTTTTCTTCCTTGTCCTCTCCTTTTTCTTCTTTGTCCTCTCCTTTTTCTTCCCTGTCCTCTTCTTTTTCTTCCCTGTCCTCTTCTTCCTAGTCTGGTGTAGGGCACCCCTTGAACATCTCTGTACAAACATTTATCTGTCAGTCCGTTATCAGTCCAGGATTGACTTGAAGCTTTTCTAACACCGTACATTTTCCCCACCGCTTTTTTAAGGGATCCAATACTTTTAAGCAACTTTTACCCGCTCATCCAACTTTTGCTTTATTCCAACTTGAATCTTCTTTAGTGGCAAACTCCGCACACTGTACATCGCCTACGCCGCCTTTTTATTGGCCATAAACGAAGCACTGGACGCATATCTTCTCCCCCGGCTCATTTGGGCCGATGCTGTGGCTCCGGTAAGTCCATTATCGAGAATAGTCCATCGCAACAAACGCGGCCGCTCCATAAGCAGTAACGCCAGAGTTTTGCTGACCCGGAATATCGGCGCGATGTAGCTTTTATGCGCCGCTCTGCTCTTTAGCTCTTGGCAGCGTTCGCCCGACTCTAATGCGATGGCTTTACATGTGTCTGAGTGACTGAGGGAGAATGTAGTGGGAGGCGCTCGCTGTCGCTCAGCCTAATAAGAAACTCTCGGGACGGGAAGGTTTTCCTCGTGCTGTGGGCGCGGAGAGACCTTTGTACCGCGGGCCGCACGATGGATTTGCATGGTCACAATGGCAAATCCAATCTTTTTGACTCTGTGTTTAATTTCTAACTGCGGATGTGAGTGTGTATCCATCCATGCCCCTCTAAGCCTATGGGAAGCAATGAAAGGTTGCGTTGAAAATGTGTGCCGTTGCCGCGACAAACTCGCTAATGTTGATCTATAGAGTCTTTGTCCACAATTTCTATATCATAATTATGTGATCATGTGACTACAATTTGAACAAGCCCATTGGATCCCTAGACACCCAAAACATGGGGTTAGACACCAACATGACTTGTCTAGGATGAATAATAAAGGAGTAATGGGCATTTTAAGGATCTCGCTTTCCAGTGGTCAGATTTTGGTAGACTTTTAGTGTGTTAATAAGCACACATGATACTACAGAAAATCATTGAAAAACCTTTTGTAGCAATTTTTTTGGGGTTAGATGTTTTTTTTTCATATATGCAGCCGCCTAATGGCTCATCCAGACAAGTTTATGTTTTCCACGAAATCTCGTATGGAATAGTCTTTTCATTTCTCAGAACAAGAATACACTGGAGCGTTCTGAGACTCTCATCAAACTCACAAGTGCTGATGCTTCTGATACTCGGTGAGCTTAAAGGAGCTATACCTGATTTTACTTCTAGAAACTGAATGAAATGTACTTTGTCCTCCTTTAAACTCAGCTATTTGTGTGGAAAACACTGTGCATCAAATTATAATTTAACATTTTAGAAAAAAATGTAAAGGGTAGCACATCAATAATTCGTATATCCAGACAGAAGTACTCACATATTTCTTTATTTGGTTACAACATAGAGTAAACGCTAACGCGTTTTGGCATAAGCCTTATTTTTTGGGCTTTAGCACTCGGAATATTTGAAGACGCGCAACTTCCCTCCTTGGATACTATAATTTAACATTTGTGCTACAGTGACCCTGGAAAGTGACCCTGAAAGTTGTTAAATGTGCCTAGTAAACTTGTCTGTTAAAGGGGGGGTATTATGCAAAATCGACTTTTTCAAGCTTTACATCATGTTAATAAGTCATTCCCTCATTAAAACCATGCCTGAAGTGTTGCCTTAGCACATTCACATATTTTCGAGTAATCTGTAGAAACTCTGATGGCGGCCATTTTAGGGATAAAACGCCTGATTCCTTCAGGAAACGCCCTCGACCTCCAGGATACGCCTCCGACCTTTCGTCACCAGCCGAGTAACCAACCACTGCCCCTCAGCAGAACCCCCTCCCCGCAGTGTCCAGCCCTAAGATGTAAACAGAGTCATCATGGAGCTTCATGTGTTGTGAACCGGAGCCACAGCAGACTTTTACAAAGACACACATCAGTGTTTCTGTTACCTAAACACCCAGGATTCAAACCGGTGACAAGAACACTTATTTCAGTGTCTGGTTCTGCGCTGGGCCTTGATGATGCACAGAGCCTCCGGAGAAAGCTAATGCTAAGCTAAACCTCGAGTCATCACGTGAAAACGAGAAATATGCACAAATAAAGTCAATAAAACCACCACACACATAAAGAACCGTTTAACAATGATCACACACGGAGCCTGGCTTGTTGATTTGGAAGTTTATTGCTCACATTTCATCTACAATGGGTCATAGCCGAGTGGCTTTCTCCCGGAGCTAACAAGCTAGCCGCGACAAGCTAACGGGAAAATTCACTGAATACAAGCAGCATATTATGCATTGAAAACGTCACTAAAACAGGCAACTGCTTGAAGCAGCCTTTATGATGATCACACACGGAGCCGGGCTTGTTGATTTCGTAGTTTATTGCTCACATTTCATCTACAGTGAGTCGTAGCCGAGTGGTTTTCTCCCGGAGCTAACAAGCTAGCCGCGATAAGCTAACGGGAAAATTCACTGAATACAAGCAGCATATTATGCATTGAAAACGTCACTAAAACAGGCAACTGCTTGAAGCAGCCTTTATGATGATCATACACGGAGCCTGGCTTGTTGATTGTGTAGTTTATTGCTCACATTTCATCTACAGTGAGTCGTAGCCGAGTGGTTTTCTCCCGGAGCTAAGGCACCATTAGCCGCGACAAGCTAACAACCTTCACCTTCACAACATTCATTGAAAACAGGCAGCATATTATGCACAAATAACGTCAATAAAGCAGGCAACTACTCGAAGCAGCCTTTACGATGATCACACAATGAGCCTGGCTTTACACATTTGTGGTTTATTAGAGACTTTTCATCAACAATGAGCTGTAGTCGATTATAACAAGCTAACGGGTAACCTCGAAAAACCATTGTCCACCTGCACAGATAATGTCCGTCTTTTGAATTGTATGGGCTCCTGCAGATCCTGGTGTCGTCCATGGGGGTATAGTTAGAGATCCATAGGGCATGGCAGATACAAAGAGATAGCCTCCAAACCGCAGTTATTTTTCAGGCAAGAGCCTCTTCCAAGCGTCCGGTGTGGAAGGTTCGTCTCCAAATAATATCCTGTGTGGCCATTGTTCACAAAGTGATAAACAGTAGCTCCTTTCCAACAATAAAAATTAAAATGCACCGATCGTAGTTTCAATACTGTTGAGACGACGAGCGGAGTGTTGTTGTGATGCCACAGACGGCGTGTGGAGGGGGCGTGTTGGAAAGGGTCAGAGGTTCTTAAAGAGACAGGGGCCTATTTCAAGTCATTTGCTACCGCCATTTTGAAAGAGCAATTTTATACAAGGCAGTTATTCTAATTTACTGCATTGACAGACCAACAGAAGGTTTCGTCATCATTGTAGTGTGCTATAGACTGGTGCTATGTGGCTGAAAAAAGCACAATACCCCCTCTTTAAGTATTTGGATGCTACAAATATATTAGGAAAATTACGAATGAGTTTGGACACAACTAACATTTTCATTTGGTGGCCTCCTCTTTCATTATTTGGCCCGATTTATATAGTATGAAATGCAAGCTAGCCATTTTATACTCACTACTGCCACCTCAGGTCTAATGCGTAACTGAGGCGTCTATATTAAGCTCATGCATGACGGCACTTTGGACCCGAATTAACACCTTTTTAAGTGACTGATGGTGAACAGGTCTGGGCTCATTCTACACATTAGGACATGGCTGGAACATGTAGGGGGAGGAAAATACTTAATTTTAACATTTTTAAACTCCGTATAGGGCCTTTAAAGTGCATATGACAGGTTATAATGCTTTTGAAAATGTGACTTATGTAGATGGATAACATCTGTTCTAATTACCGTAAATTTCAGCCAATTTAGCGCACCTTACTATAAGCCGCGCCAGCTACATTTGCCGCCTTGTTCACATAGAGGCAGCTGGTTTTCATAGTGCCGTGCATCCCCATGGTGCGGATGAGGGGGAAGAGACACCTCATCCCGGAGAAAGGTGCAGTTGCAGTCAGAGGGAGGTGCTAAACAGTGATCAGCGCGTAAAAAAGGCACACAGAAATGGCCAGTGTGGCCTACCTCAGTGTGGAAGTGTAGGGATGTGATGTGGAACCCGTCTCCCTTCCACATTTAGGCTAAAGTGAGCCTTCATCATTTTAAAAGTTGCTCATCTACTGTTCCTCAGCCAAGAGCAGCGTTGATTAGAAGTTCAGCCATAATCTTTCGCCAAGCCCGTCTCACTTTTGTGTTCACTGCTTGTGTTCACCACACCGTCATATTGGCCGCAGGGTTAAAGCGTGGGGAAAAAAAGTAATCAATTCAGCAATCTTGGGCAGAAAAGTTCTCTAAAGTGTATGTGACATATTAGACACTTTGCTAAAACTTTGTTAACACAATTATATTGAAGATTTGGCAAATCATTTGACCCAGTTAGTTTGGCCATTTTGTGTGATGTTTATGGTTTCACTTCCTTATTGGACACTGACAGGGAAGTGACAAGAAGGACAAGGATTTTAAACCAGGTTATGAAATGAGTGAAATTAAAAGTGGAAATTGCTGCTTCACTGAAATAAAATGATTATTATTTACCAACACATGTCATCCATCTAAATAAGTCAAATTTTCCAAAGCATTAAAACCTGTCATTAAACTTATTCAATGAAGAAAAAACAAATTACATTTTTAGTGGGTCGCGGCGAGTCATCCTAAGGTAACTGAAGGTCCCATACCACTAGAAAACCCCTGTATTAGACAATACCGATTATTAACCTTTAGATCTGCCAATGAACTATACCTACGACTCATTACACATCTATCCAAGTTATGTATGATACCAACTGGCTTCATTATCAAGTTCAAAATCCAGTGCCTGCTATTTCCCTGCCATGAATCTCTCCACAACCAAGAGCGGCGTCTCAAAAACGAGCCAAAACCCCGCCAACAAACCTGCGCTGAAGACGCCACTCTCCGACTATCAAACCTGACATGTTTTAACCATGACATTGCAAGTCAAATGAGGTTGGAAGGAACGAGCTCCTTTCTCCTCCGCTTCATGTTTTCTTCACGCGATGCTCTTTGAAGCCCCCTCGTAAGCGAACGGAAAGCTTTCGCCGCGCCGATTGCAGCTCACCCCGGGCTCTTTCGCCAGATGCACACTCCGACAGGACTCGAGGAGATCTTTCAAATATGCCGTTTGCCTTTTCCGATCGGCGAAATGATGTAAGCCGACGGAGCGGTCATTAATTGATGATGACTGAGTTCGGGAAGTGTCTTTCGACGATGTTGAAAGCGCGGTAAATGTCTTGATCAGTGGGTGATGCGCTGCTTAGATTTCCTCTGGAGATTAATTATGCCCCGCTGTATGTTCGCGAAGCTCAAGGATGGTTAAGTTCTTAAGATACGTTTCTCTCTCTACGACCAAGGCTGTTTCCGGTCTTCAAAAGGCTATTCAAGCCATTGAAACATTAAGTCACGATTTGTAACTGTTTGGAGACGACAGTAATAGCTCATGTCGTTGTCGTTTCCGATGACCTTTCTCCACAGCCTCGTGTTGCCGTTTTTTTGGTCGAGGTTTCGCCCTCTGAGCTGCTCCCTCGCTCTGTTTTTTCGGTCTGCTCTTCCCTCTTCGGTTTGCATATCTGTTTCTGTGGCAGCCCCGCGCATGTTAAGCCGATGACATTAATCAAATTGGCCCAGTTTTGCCGCTGAAATGCAGATGCTCACGGTTGCTCTCGCACAAACATTGCATATTAAGACCAATCCGCAGTTTCGCACTTCACCGCGCACTTTCGGGATGGTTTGCAGGGTCACAACTCACCCGAAACTGTTTTACTATCAAGGCTTATGTTTGCTTCCTTCTAGCCTTTGCCATAGGTGCCGATGAATGCCAATAATGCGATCACACTAATGGCTTGATTCCACATTCTTGTTCTTCGTGGTAAATACGTTGATTGTTGAGAAAGGTTCCACGTCCTCTCTCTCCGCTCCGCGGGCCTCCGTTGCCAGCCCTCCTCTCCGTTCTGCCCCGACAAAATATGGATCAACTGTATTTTCTGCTCTGTCTGAGTCCGGCCGGATCGAGCTCCACAGTTTAGATCACACCGCACAGAAAAGACGACGCCAACGACATCTGGACTTTCAAAAGAACCCTCTACACGGACTTTATTTGAACGGAAATGTCACGATCTGATCTAGGGTTTGCCTGCACTCGAGAGGTCCGAGGTGGCCTCAAGTGGAGGTAGTGCGCGTCGGTCTGGAGCCGAGCGGAGCCGAGCGAACAGGCGGAAGATTGTGGAATCTGGGGGTAACACACTGACACTCAGACAAGCGTCTCGCCCGAGGGAAGAACAAGAGTACGCTCTAGGTTCAAGCTCTGCATTTATGCATTTGGGAACATGAAGATTTGGGATGCTCAGAAGGGTTTTTGTGGGAGCTCGAAGCAAGTCGGGTTCATGGCCAACAGTTTGGGCTCATTAGCTTCCCTCTTGTTGATGATTGAGAATATGAAGAAGATACCACTGACTGCAAACTGTTGAGAAAAAAATCAAAATACTGTTGTTCTGCAAATGAGATTAGATTCACAGATCTTGGTTTTGAAATCATTTTAAACACATCCCGAGCAGTTTTGGCTTAATTTGGGTCTTCTCCTCTCTCCGTCTTTACACTTTTTGTGCCTCACAGCATCGGAGTTCTCGGTGAACATGCGTATGTTGTGAAAGTTAGTTACTCATCCTATTTCGCTTGTGGTCTCTGTACTTGGTTTTCCACCAAGGTGCTGGTTCTGGGCTGGTTCTGGGCCGGCTCAGAGCTGGTGCCGGGTTGGTTCCGTACTGACTTGGTTTTCCACCAAAATGAGAGCTGGCATTGTTCCTATTGCCATAGCAACGCTTTGGGAAGTCAACTGTCACATAAAACATGATTAGTAACATCTTGCTACAGACATTTCTACTTATAAAATAGCCTACACAAAAATAACTTTGTGGTCCTTAACATAAAGCATAAAGCAAAACAACAGTTTCGTCCACAGAGACTGTTTTGGCTTCTCCAGGAAGTTATAAGCACTAACTAACTAATATTGGTTGTTTGTCGGAAGAGAAAGCCACACCCCCAGCCGCTGACATCACTGGTGCTCATTTCTTGGTCCAGCTTTTAACTGGTTCCCAACCAGCACCAGTTTTTGGAACCAAGAGCCAGTGTTTTTTCAGTGGAAAACAAAAGAACCAGTTCTGAAACTGGAACCGGCCCGGAGCCAGCACCGGCACCAGCTTGGTGGAAAAGGTCTATTTAAGGCTAAAGGTCTATTTTTTATAGCCAGACCTTAATGTTGGTTTTCGTGACTGACGGTTTCGGCTACTACTGTGGCCTTCCTCAGAGGTTGGGGAGCATACCAACTTTGGTACGTCCCCCAACCTCTGAGGAAGGCCACAGTTGTAGCCGAAACCGTCAGATACAAAAACCAACACTAAGGTCTGGCTATAAGAACAAAACATAGCGTAATTCTAAGAAGACCTAATGAACCTAATTGGACTAACATCCTAGAATGTCATGTCAGAATTTGCTTTGGAGCAGGCTCTGATATAACTCAACGCCGTTTTGGAAAGAAATGTCCGACAGAAAATGTCTGGCTGTTTTCCTTGATCATTTTTTTTTTTGTAAGTGATTTGATTCATGCACCTGCCACATTCATCTTCTGGCTCAAAGACCTTTCATCTGACCAACATCAAGCGCATCATTCTGAATATTGTCTCCACTCTTGGACACCCTTGTGAGACAGTCATATGAGCTGAGAGAAAAGTTCCCATTATTGGTGCACATTTCGCCCGAGTCCTAAAAGTCCCTGCATCTACTTTCCTCGCTTCCCCCCTGCTCGATGTAAATGACAGAGTCCTGCAGCATAATAAGAGACAGAGAGGGAGAGAAATTCATCTGGCCTAAAGCTGTAAGTCACCATCCGTGTCAGGTGATAAATCTGGGCAAATGCAGTTTCATTAAGCCATAAAGATCAGCAGCGAAAAGTTCACTGAGTCATTGAGAACTTAATCAGAATCTAGTTAAAACAAACCGTGCATTGCCAAAATCCGTCCCACCTTTATGGACGCGGGAAACAAATTAAAGTATCCGGAAGAAAAAGTTACCTTTCCAGTTGTAAATCGCTCCGTCCTCGTGCGCTGTCATGAAGTCAAATTAGAGCAAGGGGATTAAGTGTGTGCAGAGGATGACTCTTTTGTATTGTTTCTATGAAAGACATGGAAAGGGCTGTGTTGGACATGTATTGTTGGTGAAAAAAGCGCAAAAGGCAGTTCATCTCGACGGGGCGAGAAACTGGATCGTCTAAAGGTGCACCCAGGGGTCTTCACGGAATCATTAGGTTTATTAGACAGATTTGCTCATACTTTCTTTTGATTTGTTCCTAAACCTGGTCTGGGAAACTCTCAATCTCAACTATATTGTCAACCCATCGCTCTTTTTTTCTTGGCTGAGGTTCATCTAAAATGTCTATCTTTATGAATCGCGATCGATCGATGATCAGAGAAAACATCAGTCTAGCCATTTCGTCCCGAGCCCTTCCCGATCATTAGTACTTTTATGTCTTACAATACAGAATCACAAATATGAGTCCGGATAAAACTCTTAAAGGCACTATTCTGTCGAGGTAGGCGCACCAAATGAAAGTAGAAAGGTCAGTACAACTCCTGGTGCCTTGGTGTGAAAACTCTGAACTGCTATGAAGCCGTTATTGATGTTTTTTAGTGACCTCGCTTGTTTGTAGCACCAACAGTAACAACCCGAAATGACATCCACTGAGCAATACATTCTTAGATCAGGCACTGACAAGTCCTCGTCCTTTCGACATCAAACATGTGAGTTAATGATCAGAACTGTTAAGATTTGGATTTGAAAAAGACGTCCCACCGCAACAACCTAGCCCCATGGCGGGGTCAGATACAGCAGTTTCCCGGCCAAAACGGGAGACTTGGAACAGCTATGCTAACCTTGCGACACCTGCCACCCAGTCTGCGAATATATTTTTCATTGGTATGTTCTGCCAGCAACTAATCACAAGCCATGAATGTGAAAGGTCTTACATATGTCAACCAACCAGCTTCACCCTGACCCTGCCCTAGCCACAAACCTTAAGGATAGTGGGCAGGTGCCTAATCCAGTCTCTGATGGGATGAGAAATGTACACAGTGGCAGAACATAGCCTACCTATGCTATGCTAACCTCGCGACCACTGCCACCCAGGCTACCACAGAGGGCAGTTCTAGCGAGGCTGGTGATCAGTTCAGAGAGGTCAATGAAGTTGTTTTTAGTTGTTTTTTTAAAATATAATACGGGTGATTTAAAGGGTAATACTAATACGGTAAAGTGGGGCAACATGCGGTAGTCTCCTGGCCAAAACGGAACACCAGAACAGCTATGTTAAGGATCGACACAAACTGTTAGCCAGCCATTAATTGATTGTTAGCTAGTGGCTGCAAATGTGTGTGTTTTGGAAAAAGGCATATCAAAGGCATATCAAGGCATATCAAAAAGGCATATCAATGTGTTTTGGAAAAAGGACTTTTGTTGCGGCATTATACGTAGGTGTTGATCGTACACCGGAAGTGGATTATTATAACACTGTAAAACGCATTATCATTTTGTGCATGGCAGTGTCTTTAAGAAATCATTTTTCATCGCTGTGCTTGACTGCTGACAGTAAAACGTCACAGTAGCAACTATAGAAACTGCATTGATTTTTTCCCCCCCATAGACACTATTGTTCCCTGCCGGCACGGTGGCTATTGACCGGGACAGTGAATGGTGCTAACAAGCTACGATTAACTGTAAGCTAAAGGGCACGCTGACATATCGGTTTATTAGAGCCGCCTGGTTTTCATATAGTACAGAACGGAGACGCAATCGCAGCGGCCGCCGGAGACCGCTGTTTAGAGCCATTACAATCAAAATGCCACACGCGCCGCTGCCGTTACCCCGGGTCAAAGCGGGACAAAGTCAGATGATATGCAATCTGCCCTTTTCTTTATTAGGCTGCTGCCGTGGTTCGGGACGCGAGGATTGGGGCCACGGGGGCTCGGTGGATAGGGCAATCAGAGGGTTGGACTGCTCAAGCAAATCCACTACAATCAAAATCACCGTGTTGATGGTTTGCACGTAGCACTCAGCTAATCACATTTGGGTATAGACAAGTGGGAATGTATTTTAGCTTTGTTCATGTATTTTATGTTTGTCCATATAGCCTGCAATGCATAAACGGTCCAGGAGGGGGTGTTTGGAAACAAAATGCAAGTGTATGTGGTGAAACGTGTTTGATTTGACAGTATTTTTGCACATACATTTATTAGTACAAGCCGATGTTCTCATTAACATATTATAAGTTTGTGTTTAGTGGCCATTGGAATCTAAAGTGAAATCTCAAAAGGTCTGTATATTTATTAATGATAAACTAGGCTTTGATGTCACCCAACTCTGGCCAATAGGTTGACAAAACATCTGGATCCTTCATAATTTGTGATGTTTGATGACTAAATGTTAATGACAATCGGAAAAGTAGTAAAGTAAAGTTTCCTGGAGCAGCTGGCTTGCTAACTGTCCGTATACATTAGTAATGAACTCCGCTTCTTATTTTTATTTCTCTGTTTTTTGGTGTGTGTGTGTGTTTTTTAAATTAGCATAGCCTTTTGGCTGTGCGCCTCGAGTAACACTGATCAATTCTGTTTTGTCCAGTTCACTCTTCTAAATGTGAGCGTGTAGGCGGGGGTTTGGGCGTCTCGGAGCTGTCTTCACCAGAATATCCACTTTCCAAAATGTCTTTAAGTGACACCTTAAACTTCACCTACCCTCTACTAGTAAGTGCATTTGGGTGTTTAGTACATCAGTGAAGAGTAAAACCTCTGCTCTATCTAGATGGAGGATTGTTTGGGTGTTTCGCTCTTTCTGTCTCAGAGAAATCATCATCGACATGTCAGAGCACCAGGGTTTGAAGAGGACAGTGTTTGAGGTTGTGGTATTCATCTTATATTCACCAATTGTAAGCAGTATTGCAGTATTAAGTTGTTTTAAGGCCCTATGTGTCCTATAATTTAGGTTTGTTCTATTTAATGCAGCTCTGTGTCAGACACAGGCCCCGCCCTCTCCTGGTGCAGTATTGGTCAAGGTCATAATCTGAGTTAGTTTAAAAATGTTAAAATGATGCATTTTCCTTCCCCTACATGTTCCAGCCATGTCCTAATGTGTAGAATGAGCTCAGACCTGTTCACCACAACTGCCTCTAAAATCCTGCACTGTCACTCAAAGAGTTGTTCTTTCGGGTCCGAAGTGCCGTCATGCACGAGCTTAATATAGAAGCTGCAGTTACACGTATGACCTGAGGTGGCAGTAGTGAGCACAAAATGGCCAACTTGCATCTGGTCCCTTTAAGCAACCATAGTGTGATAAACAGTAGAAAATTTAAAAGTAACTAAATTCGATTACAAGTTACTTTTTAGTTGCATTAATCAACAACCATCATCTCACAATCATCTCCCCCGCCTCAAAATGCAAATGGCAACTGATTTTGCAAACACGCGTGTTGGAAGTACAGTGAAAAATGAATAAAACAGAATTACAGTAAAACACAGGGCAAGCAACTTCAACATGGTGAAGATATTTGTCCCGGGTGCAGGTGTGCGTTATGGCTGAAAGACATATCGCATCGATATCGAGATATGAACATTCAAGATATTAATATCGCAAAAGAAAAATACACCTTTATCGTATTTATATCGAGATATGAACATTCAAAATATTAAAACCGAAAAGGCAAGATATGAACGATATAGATTCTCATCAACAAAACTGCGCTCTTTTGTATTATGATTTTATTTTTCTGAAAAATGCTTAGTTTTCCCCTAACTCATAGTTATCAATATTGAGATATGTGGCATGAATATCGAGATATGAAATTTTGTCCATATTGTTCAGCATTAGTGTGCGTGTAGATGTTGTGTTTGTATTGCGAGGCGAAAGAGGATCTTAAAGTAATCTGTATACAAAAAAGAAAGGAGAGAAAAGGGAGAAAAAAGAATGAAACTTCAAAAAGACAGAATAAATAAAAATCCTATTAATACTAGTGATGATATTATTGTAGACATACTTAAAATGTTACATCGTACAGGCAGATAAATACGTTAGCACGTTTATGTCGGGAGTCGTCTTCATGCTGAAAATGTGTCGCATACGTTACCTCACTTCACGAGAAGCGAGACAATATATTTTTCCCTACAGGAGAATGACAGAATAGTAACTCACAGAGACTTGAAAAGTAACTTTAATCTGATAACTGGTCTGGAAAAAGTCATGCGTTAAATTACACGTTACTGAAAAAAGTAGTCATATTAGAGTAACTCGTTATCACTGGTGATAGAACAAAATCATGATATAAAATTTATTTGAAAGAGTATTCTGCAGATTGTTGGTTTAGGAAAGCGTTTTCTCTAAAGTTCCCATTGAAAGTTTCTTTAAATTTATCGGGAATTTTCCGCCCCTTTGCCACCCGTTGTAACGCTTAGTCCCACACAACAGAACACTTCCTCCTTTGGGCGCACTTCTGGACGGACTGTCCCGTTGGGCAAAGCAGGCCTCTCGCTGAACTTCTCCGGGCCCCGTTCCAACTGCAGATCTATAACTACTTCATTAATTAGTGCTGCTGTCCCGACCTGGAATGCCCTTAGCCTACCCTCTCCGCTCCACTGTCCCAACTCTCTCTCTAACTCCCCTCCCCCCCCCCCCGTTTGCAGAGGTCCCATCCAGGCTACTGCGGCGGCTTAGGCGTCATCCCTGCTCCGCTCGGCGCCCTCATCCCACCGGTTTTTACTGCCTTAGCCATCATCGCGGACGGCTTTATGAGCTGAGAACAAAAATGATTGCTTTCGAATTCAGATTATATGCTCCTCTGCGCCTCTCCTTCCTGTCTCCCCGCCGCCAGCAAACAGACCATGGCTCCAGCGCCGCTTTGATATATGGCCGCTCCGTTTGTATGTGGTGCGCTGCGAGAAAATGAACATCCGAACTTGACAAGTCGCGTTGCACGTGACATCGGAACATTTGTGAAAGTTTGTACAAAAAAAACAAACAGACAAAATCAGGCACAGGCCCTTGAAGTGCGGCCAAAAACATCTTGTTGAGAGCATTACTGTTTTAATGTTTTAATGTCAGAGTAACCCTTTACGATGCTTTTTCGACTTTTTGTTGAGCGTCGCTTCCAAGTTTTCTAGGAAATCACTTCTATTTAGCCTTTCATTCAACGCCTATTCATTCACAAGATCGACCCAGATGAGATCCAAATACTGTATGGTCATGTGCTTTCTGGGAGACAAACATGCCAACGATATAAACGCAACATACATAGATTTACAAAGCATTCAGCGCCTGTCGTAACCAAGGTAACCAACGGCCATCATCATCTCTTTGACGGAAACGCAGGTACATTTTCTTTTGTTGTATTAGAAAGATGCCCGTTCTCTTTGATGGAAACAGTTCCTTTCCGCGGTACGACACTAACGGCCATGGGAATTGTCAACCGCCATCAACTATTAACGCCTGAGCTTCACAACAGGGGTCGGTGAGTTTGCGTTTGAGGCGGGACGATTTTCATCATCGCCAAAACACCGAGGGCCCGAACTCAACACTGTCGCCTAAAGTGAAGAACTTTTTTCTGCAAACGCCAAAGTTTTGCATCAGTCGTTCCCCAGTCGAGACCCAACGTTACCCTCGGATGACAGGCCCAAATAACCCAAATAAAACCTTTATTTGTCATGTAGCGTTTTCCCACACAGGTTTTTGTTGAACTCGCCGTAGAAATGCCTTTAAAACTGAAATTCCAGGCAGTTTCACGTGGAAAATATTGAAAAAAAAGTTCCCCATAGACTCGCGACCCACTGAAAACGGTTCCGCGACCCACTTTTGGCTCCCGACCCACTAGTTGAGAATCACTGTTTTACATTACATACTGTAGGAGGTGGGATATCACCTGTCAGGGCGTTTTTAAAATACTGACACTATTTCTTGCATGTTTAGAGTACTGTAAAAGGAATTTGATCTCTTATTTGCATAATAATGTTTCTCAAAACCATCTTGAGGGCCAGAGGTTCTGTGCTGGAGGGCCGGATTTGGCCCGTGGGCCTGACGTTGCTTACCTTTGCTTTACAATAATATAACATTAGCTTTTATGTAGAAATCAGGTCTTGCTTCCTCTATTTTGGTAGGTTGTATATCAGGTTTAAAGGCTATTTAACCTCTTAGCCCCCACCCTAACCGAGCACATTTTCTCCAGTTCAACTTTACCCAAATCTTAAAGGAACAGGCCATCGTTTCTCCATACTGAGATGTGTTCTTACCTGAGCTTAGACGAGTTGATATGTACCTGTCCTTGCACCGGTCTTTGTGCCCGTGGAAGAGCGTGGTCGCTTCCAACTTCACCCCCGCTTGGAGCTATAGGAATACATTAGGAGAGGCCAAATGCTAGCAACATCTTTGGTCGTTTTGCGTGACTGAGGGCACGCACAGAGACCAGACATCAAGTTGTCTAAGCTCAGGCAAGAACATATCTCAGTGTGGGAAAATTGTGGCCTGTTCCTTTAAAGCTTCTCAACTGGAGAGCAACAGTGCAACGCCTCATTTGAAAGCTAAGACCTACAAAAGTGATTTTTGTCGTGTTGTCTCCGCGTTTTTGTCACATTTCTGAAGTGATTGTGGGTCATGTGTTTGTTGACTTTTCCATTCCTTTTTTTGTCTCGGTTCCGCCACTTCTTGCCATGTTTTTGTTGCTCTTCTGTGGCTTTTTCATGAGTCACGTTTTCGTCCTTGTTTTCATTGCTATTTTCAGATTCAGATTCATTCAGATTCATTTGTTGGCCATTTGCAGTTTGAAAAACCACATTGGAAAAAAATGTGCAAAGAGCTCAAAGTGCGATATGTAAAACACGTAAAAAGACACAATATAAAAAACAGAACAAACAAACAATGTCACATTAAAAGCCTAAGGGCTAAATATTGTACAATAAAAGTCCACACAGATAAATAAATAGAAGTGCCTTTGTTTAAAGTGCCTTGTTTAAAGTGATCACAGCTTGAGGAAAGAAACTGTTCATATGTCGATCAGTAGAACATATGATGGTGCGATACTTTCTCCCTGAAGGAAGCATCTCAAAAAAGGCCTTAGCCGGGCGGCCTGAGGCGTCATTTGCAAATTGTAAAGCTCGATTCAGTAGTCGAGCAAAGTGCAGCCAGTGGTCCTGCTGGCTGAGCGAACCACTTTGTTCAGAACCTTCTTCTCTTTCAGAGTGAGACCAAACCACACTGTGATACAACTGGTCAGGACACTCTCAATTACACCATAATAAAAGCTCAAAAGAATCCTAGTATTTTGGGTAAACTCTCGAAGCCTGCGTAAAAAGAAGAGGCGCTGTCTCGCTTTCTTAGCAGAGTTCATCGTATGAGAGCTCCAATTCAAGTCACGAGAAAGAGTCGCACCCAAGAATTTACATTTCTCAACAATCTGCACGTCAGAATCTTGGATAGTAACAGGCAACTGATTCGTATTGTGACAAAAATCAATAACAAGTTCACATGTTTTTGAAGCGTTCAAAAGCAGGTTGTTTTCTCTGCTCCACTGAACAACATTCTCCACCTCCTCACGATCATGACATTCATCATTTGAACTGATCAGCCCAATGATGGTCGAATCGTCAGCATATTTGATTTTCACATTTTTATCATGACAGAAGCTTTTAGATTTGGGTAGAAAACGTGCTCAGTTCAGGTGGGGGGTTTAGATGTTAATAAAACTCTAGATCGGACATGACGCTCGTGGCAAACATGGCGGCCATCTCGTCGATCCAACGGCAGAATGTGACACGCACTCATAGTTTGCGATCGCTCGTATTACGTCTAAGTCGAGGTATTTCAGTCATGATGGGTCGTGTTGTCTTAGCCGCGCTTCCATTGTTTTCTCCATTCATTCCCGGGGTTCAGCGGTTAGCATTCCTACTGTCTCTCTCTGACAGAGCTGCTCCGACGGGGCTGCAGTAAAACAAGTCGGGTCTGAACTTTACTCCCCTAATGATTTGAGGCCTGAACACGGTGAGATGTTTGAGGAGATTTAAACACTCTCTGCCTTTTCTTTCCGTCGTCCTGTGGAGTCCGCGGCGTCTCTGTAGCCGATCCGCTGTTTCCGCCGTGGTCGATGCTTTCATTGGACAGCTGTAAACGTAAAAACAAAAATGGTCATCAGATGTTGCCGATCATACACAATAACTAAATCCCCGTCGTCGTTCTTTGCCGCCCGATCCTTGAGTCGTGAGATAAGTTACCTCGGCTCTCTCCGGCAGCGCTTTGCAAAAAAGGACAAATCCGATTTGCATAGACCTCCCGGGGAGAGAAAATATTAATAATCTCCTGTCAGCTCCTGTTTCACCGACTCGAGGTAACAATCCGCTTCACACTTAAACGCACCTTTTAATAAAGCGGCGAAAGAAACCCGCACCCATTTTTCTTCCCCCCCCGCGAAGCAATTTACACATTTCGTAAAAGTTGTTTTGAAGCGGGCGGCTCGATATCCCAAAGAAAAATAATGTCCCGAGATTTGATTATAGACGACACATTTTGTAAATAACAAAACGGCTAAGTGCGGCGCTGTCGGAAGGAAAGCGATGGGAAATTGATTTTTGGAAGCGAAACGTGCGGCGGATGGTAACGATGTTAAGAAGTCAGCGTCGAGCGTATGTACGTGTGGGGATGTTTCGATCCAAAGAGTAACTTTGGGAACTTTGAGCTGTTTCCAATCGGCAAAACCAATCCAAGGTGTATTGGTTTTGGGGGATTTGTGGCTTCGTCATGCGAGTCTTTGGGATTTGTTCATTTCTAAGAGAAGTTTAAAAGTTTGGCACGTTTTTTATGTTTTTGGTCGAGATTCCAGACTGATCACATTGCATGAACTAAAGGTACAAATTATGATTAATATCTCCCAAACTTCAGGAGGAACTGGATTTTACTCTTTGAAATGTGTTGATTGATGAAACTGTGAACGTTTGTGGGATGGGAAGGTCATCACACACTACACGACTTTTCTAGTCGTAAACATATAGAATGAGGGGTCCACACTACACGACTGGATTCAGTGTGATTATAGAACGTCTGGGGGTTCACACTTAATGGCTGAGAATCGTAAGAGCGAACACACTACACGATTCTGACAAACAGCTCATGTTTCTTTGTTTTGTTTGTTTGTTTTGTTTGTTTATACTTTATTGTCCCCATAGGGAAATTTGTCCTCTGCATTTAACCCATCCTTTGATGCCGCTGGGGCCACCCGTGAGGAGCAGTGGTCGACGGCAGTGCCGCGCCCGGGGACCCATTTCCATGATGTGGAGCCAGGCTGATGGTCAGAATCACCTGGCTTGTACATGTTTTAGTGGTAGGGGAAACCGGAGTACCCGGAGCAAACCTACACAGACACAGGGAGAACATGCAAACTCCACACAGAAAGGCGTGGGAATTCAGGTGGGAATTGAACCCGGGACCTTCTAGCTGTGAAGCGGAGGCGCTACCATGCCTCCCCGATGTTTTATAACACGGCGCGTCTGTCCTCTCTACACTGCAAAAAGTCCACTTAAAAAAATAAGAAAAAAATATGCTAAAATAAGAAAAGTAACACTTAAAATAAGCAAAATTATCTGCCAACAGAACAAGAAAATTTTACTTGGTAAGATTATCAAAAATAAGAAAATAATACTAGCCCTGTATGACCCACAGCGATCTTGAAATGAGTATATTTAGACCCAAAATAAGCAATATTGTCTTTTTTCAAGCTATAATGTTTAGAACAATTTTCTTAATATCAGAAATATTCACTTATTTTTGGCCTTTTTAGATTTGATTACTATAAATAAGAAAAATTAGCTTACTAAATAGAACTTGAAATAGGCACAGCTATTCTAAAAACAGGCACATTTCACTCAAATGTAATTTTTTACAAGAAAAATATGCTTAAAATCAGAATTTATTTTAAGACTAAAAACCTTAAAACAAGAGTTATATAATAAAACAAAGAACATTTGAGATATATCTTTCAACTCTTTTATTGTGCAAAATCAGTTTCAAGACCACAGCAAGAAGCAATAGCCAATCTCTCACACATGACTCTATTAACATCATTGAACATAAGGCTGGGCAATTAATCGAAAGTTTCGAAAGTTTCAATCTCTACTTTGGTCAACCTCAATAATCGCATGGGACTTTGTAACAGACAGGTTTAAAGCCATTTCTTTGGTACAAACAGTACCTAGTTTGGGAGTTTGGACAATACAACGGAAGACTTTTGTGCGTAAAAGGAGACTTGATGAAGACGTATCTAATTTTAGGAAACAGCAAGATTTATTAAATTTATCATGAAAAAACAAAACCGAAACAAAAATTGAGATTGATCAATATGGGGAAAATAATAATGATTACTTTTTTTCCTAAATCAACCAGCCCTAATTGAACAGGAGCCACATTTTAGGAGGGACTTACTGCTGCTGAACTACTTAAACTAAAACTGATGTTTCAATGGTCTTATTCATGAAACTTTCTCCATTCAGCCATAGCTTTTTTGTAGGAAGTAGTCATGTCCTTCTCATGGATGGCATCTAACAAAACCTCCGTCTGTAGCACAGACAGGAGGGTACCAATGCACTTGGGGTATGTGAAGTGAAAGGTGTAATAACAGCCAAGGAGATACATCACACTTTCACTGAGGTCTTCTTTGGGGAAAGTAAGCAGAGGAACCGTTCCAATGGCCAGGATGCAGTTTGTCTCACAGACAATCACCACAGGGCTGCCCAAGGGTCTTGATTGAAGGTAAGTGTTGGGGTCCTCTGCTGACTAAAACAAACAAGTAATTAAATCTTCACCCAAATACATAAGTTTGAACAAAGTACATGATAACTGAAACACTCCTTAACAACTGGGACAAACACAAAGACAGAACGTAAACATAACAAAAAAAAATTAAAAATATTCTTACCGTCAAAATGTGAAACAAAGCATCACTTGGGTGTCCCAACCTCTTCGGCAGAGCTACATGCGAAGGGAACATCTGAGGCAGTACTTTCAGGACAGCAAGTGCATTCTTTACTGTTTAAACAATAAGAATACATCATAATCATTTTAGGCCTTTGTGTATGTGGGCAACAGCAGATAAATCATCCTTACCTTGGTCCTGCAATGGTGGCCCTATGAATTTTTTGAACACCCCATAAAACTGCGCCTGGTTAAAAAATCTCAGCCAACGTTTCTTCAGCTCCATTGTGAAGAAGGGGTTTCCTTTATCAAGGATTCGGTGAAGTTCATCGATGATCTAACAGTGAGAGATTTAAAATAATACAAATAAATTAAGAGGCCTTTGCTCTAGTGAAATATACAAGTTAAGTGAGAAAAAAATACTTACATGGCCAAGTTCTTTAAAACATGGATAAGCCTGCAGTATCTTCGTAGGCCTGTCCTGTTCCTTCATCACATCAGAGTCAATGAAAGCCCGTCTAGATTGGAACTCCAGTTCCAACAGCTGAGATACATCTTCCTTGTTTGGTTTGTTCTTAGTTTTGTACATGTCCTGTAGCGTTTTATAGTGTCTTGCTTGGCTCTGTGGGCTCTCTGGGAATAGATAACAAACCAAAATTATACAAAAAGTAAAACAATACAACATGATATAAAAATTAAAATATTTTCCAATAAGCATTTAGTAAATGTAAAAGTAAAGTAAATTCTAACCTACCACTCAAGAGATCCACCTCTTGGGAAGTATTTGCAGATGGAGTTGACTTCTCTAGGATCACAGTTGAGGAAGAGGACGAGGCGACTGATGAGGCAGGTGAAGAGACTGAAGTAGGGGAGGAGAAAGGTTCATCACTCTCTTCGGTGCATATCTCCTGGCTGCTCTGGAATTTTAGGCTTCGACATCTTTTTCTTGATGGGGTTGCTCCTTGCTTCTTTTTTGGAGTTGTCACATTCTGAACCCTTTTCAACAACTGCTTCTTCACCATTTCCTTAAAAAACAAAATAATAAAAACAAAACCATTACCATTGGTAACAGATGAGAAAATCATTCCTTAACAAAATGAGAGACTTACCCATTCGGGTGTACTGGGCGTAGACTTGTCTCGAAGCATTGGGTAGTATTCGACTAGACGTTTAGCCATGGCAGTCAGTTCACGGGGGCCTGGGTACTTAAAATCATCCTCGGACGCTCTTTTGATAGCAATCATGCTTGTAACTGTATTCCTAATAAGTCTACAGCGCAAGTCTTTTGACATGGTGTAGTCATTGTCTTGTCCAGCACGCTGCTTTTCGAAGTAAGCACTTCTTGCTAGTTCTAGTTCTGTGTCAGTGTATATGACATACTCTGGACTAATGAGCCGCACCTTTTTAGTGGCGCCAGAACAATCTTTATGTTTAGGTTTTGGAGAATTGAAGGGTGTTGGAGAGCAGATGTTGCTGTCAGAGGAGGAAGAAAGCAAAGGTGTAGATGGGCTGTCAATACCAGAAGTGTCAAGGACTGGGCAATCTGATTTCTGACTCTGCAACATAAACACAACAGACATTTGGCCTCAGTTCTCATAGTTTGGGGCAAAACATTTCTACAAACAATAAATACAGCTCACCTCCATATCGCCATGAACAAGTTGCCAAATGTGTCTTCTTCGTAAAAAGTTTTCTGGTCCAGGAAACAGGTCTCGCAAATCCTCCTTAGTGAGGCTGGGCAACATGGTCATCTTCACACCAGCAGCTAATAAAAACAGATATTTTCATAAATATGGCAGTTATTACAGTTTAAACTAAATAGTCCAACCAGTCGTATAAGTGTGCAATAACTCTTTTGATTGGAAAAGAAAAAAAATCTGTATACTTGTAGCACACTGACATGAAATAATTCACATTAATGACAAAACCAGGTGACAAATGTCAAGGTTAAACGCAAATTAGAAGTTGAAGTAGTCTGTTAACACACGCTAAGCTAGTTAGCATTTAGCATGTTGCTAAAAGATAATACGGTACACACATTTTACCTTTTAATACTGAGGCTGTTACACTGTCAATCTCTGGATATGTTTCGCTCGCCCCATCTTCATCCATGTTGGCTCTTTAAGATATCCAGCAAACACCAAACTAAAAAGTGGAAAGATAAAAACGATTTTTCTTTTTGAAAATTAACCGCTGCTTCTGTTTCACCGCCGAAAGAAGGGCGCAGCGCTACGTAGTTTGCCGCCAATGTTGACGCATCTATCGGAAGATACCAATTCGCTGAGAGGGGGGAGCGTAAAGTCAATGTTATGTCGCCATTTAATCGCTAATACGATGTTAATTTTGGCCAAGAACACTTTTTTCTTTACATAAAGTATGTTTGGATAATAATATGTGACTGACACTCGCATTACCAGTCTATCATGCGTCAAACGTGTATGTCAATATTTTACGAACCCCTCCCTAAGCTAAGAATGTACTTAACTAGCTTTGGGAAATGCGCGTTCGTTTGGAACTTATTGACATTGAGCTCAAGAAAACAATGGTCTGGCGCTGCTCCATTTGTGCAGTTTTTACCACTTTTTCATTGAAGCTCTTATTGAGCCACATCAACAGACAGCATAGCCGCAGTCCGGACTTTTGGCTGCTATGCGGTATCGACGGGTGCACGGAGGATTACAGGGTTTACAATTCATACTACCATCACATTAAAAGAAGACACCCGCAGTACTTACGTGATGGTATCCAGCCAACTGATGAAGGAACGGGAGGTCAAACGGCGGAGGGGCGAGACGCAGGTGCACAAACATCGGGGGAGAACAGCTCCAGTTTGCCGCTGCTGCAAGTAAGTTGTTTCTTTGAAAGCTAGCGTTAGCTTGTTTTGTTGTGGTAATGAAAAGGGGCGCGATGCACAGTTTGTGTACGAATGTGATTTTGCTGTCGCTGTGTTGTCTTTGACACCTTTTTTCTTCATTCCTCTTCCTTATTTGTGGTCTGTCCATAATCCGACTTAACCTCTTAACCCCCACCTGAACAGAGCACATCATTTCCAGTTTGGCTTACCACAAATCTATATACTTCTTGAAGAAAGTGTTAAAAAAAAAATAACAACAAAAAAACGCAATGAAAAAGCCCCCAAAAAACAAGAAAAGTTGCAACAACAAAAACACAATAGATAAACCACAATAGAATCAACAAAAGCTCAACCAAAAATATGACAAAAAAGTGATGAAAAAAGATCTGTTGTGATCAGTTCTGTCTTTGCTTTCAAATGAGGCTTTACTTGACCTAATAGTCTGTAAGCACCAGTTGAGAAGCTTTAAGACTTGGGTAAAGTCGAACTGGAGAAAATGCACTGGGTTTAGGTGGGGTGTTCTCAAAATCCAAAAACACTGTTCCAATTAAAGTTTTTTGTTTTGTTTTTACATGCATCACACCCCTTCTTTTAGTGTAAAAAGAAAATATTATACTTTTAGAAATGCCATATCTCCCATTTTACTCTTTAAAAAAATATATCACTGACTTAATTAAGAATATTTTATTTGATGCTGTAAACTACTGCAATTTTATTTACTAGTGTTTTTATGTTTTTCAGACCACTACAGAGGACTTTGTACAGCCTGTCTCACCTCCAGCAGAGCAAGATAATATGGATCAACCATTTCAGACGCCTGACTCAAATGAAGAGGAGCCGGACACAGAACAAGATGGAACTATTCCTACTGCAGAAGTATGTCCTTGCATCATAGATGATGGAAAAATGTATATCTCTAGAAACATAAGTCATGTTCTAAAATCATAAATCTACTTGATGCAATACTTTTAAGTGTAGTTCTATCATATTCCTTCTACTTTTATTATTTTTTTGAAATATCAGTTGAGTACAATAATTGGTTACTCTTCTGACATTGAGTAAAAGTATTAATCAAGTGAAACAATGTTTATTTTGACATAGGTTATTGGACCATTTCCGCACTTTCATTTGAAATATTTCTACATTTTCACATTTTGTGTGTAATTTTCAGTGAACTTTGCTTTTACTTTAATACATATTATTCTGCCTAATGTACCAACTTTATATAGTTCTTTGTCTGCATGTACCTAATTAGACTTTTTTTCCCCCCAAGAATCTCAGAAGACATGCCACACTGTTTGTCATCAATACCAGGGCCAAGTCTAACATATCACAGGTAACTGCTGTCAATTGCATTCTGTTGCACTTATATTTTTTAACATAGCACAACCTGATAACAAATATATATTTTATCATTATTCATGTTTCAGAAATCTGTGAACACCATTGTTGCTGGAGTACAGCAGTACCAGTCTTCTCTAATGGACCACCTCAAGAAGCAGATGGAGGATGTGCTAAAGAAACATTCTGGAAATGCCTCCTCAAGTCAACTGGAAAAGGATGCCCTGGATGTATTTGACCGGTTTGTTGATCCATTTGCTGAGGTGGCAACAACCTTTCGACAGGACAGTATCATGAAGAAACAATTTGATTCTTTGGAAGCAGAGGAAATTCCTGTTGGTCAAATCCTGAAAAAAAAAGGTGCAGGCTACGCTATCAAGAGCAAAGTGTTTTACTATGTGCCGTTAGTTGAAAGTCTGGAGCAGTTTCTTTCACATCCCCGGATTTGGTCAATTGTTGAGGTGGGCCCTAAAAAGTGCAATGAAGGACTTGTTTATGACATTATTGATGGTGAGCTGTTGAAGTCACACCCTGTATTTTCTACCAAACCAGATGCACTACAGATCATTCTGTACACTGATGAAATAGAGATTTGCAATCCACTCGGGTCCTGTGCTTCAAAAAACAAACTACTAATGGTGTACTACACATTAGGAAATATAAACCCAAAATACAGATCAAAACTGGCTGCCATTAGGCTACTTGCCATGGCAAAATCTGCAGATCTTCGACAGCCTGGGGTGGACCCCATATTGAACAGAATTAAGAAGGACTTGGACAAGTTGCACAATGGTGTTGAAATTCACACAGCTAATGGAAAAAAAACAGTATATGGTGCGATGGTCTCACTCTGTGGAGATACACTTGCACAGCATGAAATGGCAGGTTTTAAAGAGGGGGTCGGCTTTGCCTTCAGTAAGTGCAGACACTGTGAGTGTTCCTTTCAGGACATGCAATCCCAATTCTGTGAGGATGCATTTACTAAAAGATCTTTGGAGAGGCATGTGAGACAATGTGATGAGATTGAAAAGGCACAAACAGACCTGCTTCGCAACAGTCTAAAAACAACGTATGGAATTAACAGAAGGAGTAAGCTTGTGGAATTTCCCTATTTTGATATCATCCAACAAACACCACAGGACATTATGCATGTGATCCTGGAGGGCATCGCCCCACTTGAAGTAAAATGTGTTTTGAATAATCTCATTCAATCAGGACAGGTGGATCTGGACTCTGTGAATTCCGGTATACTTGGTTTTCCCTACTCCCCTCTAGACGTTAGAGATCGACCCACACCAATATCTGTTAACACATTAATGTCCAATGACAACAAGCTGAAACAGTCATCCGGTCAAATGCTTGTGATGTTACGGATTCTGCCATTTATTTTGCCAAGCTTGGATGTAACTGAAGAGGGTCAACTGATACTGGAGCTGATAGACATTGTACAGATTGCATTTGCTCCACTTCTTTCAATTGCGACCATCTCAAAGTTAAAAGTACTGATTGAAAATCATTTGAAACGTTGGAAAGAGCTCTTTCCTGACCGCAATGTAACACCTAAGCAACATTACATGATTCATTTACCATCTCAGATACGATCACTTGGTCCAATGGTTAGACACATGTGCATGCGTTTTGAGTCAAAGCATGTCTTCTTCAAGCAAAAGGCTACAAAACAAAACTTTAAAAACATCTGCAAGTCTTTGATCAATCAAAACCAAATATATGAAAGCTGTCAAAATGTTGATCCTTCAGTGCACCCTGTTTTCTCAAATGACCGTGAGTTGGGACCTGTTTCGGAGGTTGGCAATATGCAAAGTCTCACCGAAAAGTTGAGAGTATCCTTGGGTCTCAGTGATGTACAGCACGCGGTGTCAGTGAAATGGATTGTCATTAACAGTAACAAATACATAAAACAAAAGTCTTTGGTCTTAGCTAAAGTACATAACCGCACTATCCCACAGTTTGGACAGATCAAAAACATATTTGTTGTCAATAGTTTATGTGTTTGTTTTGAGTATCAGCTATGTCGGACTGTGTGCTTTGACAGACAGCACATGTGTTATAAGGTTGAAGTGCCACATAAGGATCAGGACACTGAGGTGGTGGACGTGGAGAAGTTGGTGGATTACATGCCTTATTACATCTTAAACAATGGAAATCAAACTTATGTACTAATCAAATACTATCTGACAGATGTTATGGAACTGCACTGCAACTGAATGGTTTCTTTCCATATAAATGTGGCTGGCTGTAATATTATTAATGATGTATGAACATGCCCAGCTGGTGATAATGATGTAATGTAAGAGCAGCTTTGATTGTATGCTATGTGGACTAAATAAATTGCTTGGAGAGAATACAGTTTTGTCTTCTGTTTTGATACTCATATTTTTCAATTTGTCTTATTACTAGATTATGCAAAATCTTAAAATAAGAACATTTTACTTATGAAACTCCAGGTGTGGTCCTTTGATTATTGGTCAAACATCTTAAAATGTGTAAAATACTTGATTTAAGCCTAAATGTACTTATTACTAGCTTTTAATACTCAACAACAAGACTATTTCACCTCATAAGATAATTAAGTAATAATTGTCTTAAAACTAGCAAAATTATCTTGCCTGACAATTTCATTTTGAGCAAAAATAACTTCTCAGCAAAAAACAAGACTTTTTTGCCTTAAATTAAGAAATTATATCTTGCCTAGATTTCACTTTTTCCAGTGTACTGCTTCATTTCACCTCTGGCTTCAAAAACTCAAATCCGCAAAGATGTTTGTGTTTGAGTGTGGGAAAACATGTGCGTGTCCCGATTGGTCAACGGTGTCAACAACACCGCAGCGCTAGGCTACTGCTAATACGAAGCCTTCAACTTGGCTATAGTTCTGTCAAATGGAGATAAAAGTCGGCGACGCGAAGAAGCGGGACGTATTTCGGTGGATTTAATAAGAAAAGGAGACGGGCCTCAGACCAGAGATGGAGGAGACAGCAGAGAAAGCGGAGAAAGGCGAGGTGAAGCTGAGCAGTTCGTCTCCAAACTCAGTAAACGCCGCTCAACTCTGTTCGCGGTTGAAATTAGCTTGAAAAGGTGGTTCTCGTGAACTTTTGGTGACAAAGTTGTGCTGTTTCATGCGGGGCCTTGGCCGTGAATCGAGTTGCTTGTGCCGCTGTTTTGACAGAGATGAGAAGGGAGGCGCGGCGGTGTTTTTCTCTTTATTTCACTCTGTCATTGGTCGCCGCTTTCCCGCGTTTCTCCCATGCGTCCAAGAAAATCGAGCTGTTTGAATTAGAGCAAAATCATGCGTAAAAGTCGTGTAGTGTGAGCTGACCTTGAGGCTGCACAGTTGTTGTCTTCGGAGGTTGGATTTTCCGAGGTCCGACCTGTACATTTCATATGGAACAACCTTCCGACATGGAATTCCTTCTCGGAAAGTCGGGCTGGGTCTCTTATGCACAAACACTAGAGAGGGTGCGGAAGTTGGGACTAACTTGCCTGGAAACCGGACTCACTGCTGCACTGGCGATTGAGTCCGGTGAGAAGAACTTAGGGAAGTAACTAACCAATCAGCGAAGGACAAACGTCTGCCGTTGATGCGGTGTTATTAGGGACTATTCAGACAGAATTATGAATCACGAAACTCACCGACTGTCCGTGTGTTTTTGGTCATTTACCGGCTCTCCTTTGTCACTGTGGATTGTTACTGAAGGGGCTTTCGCGAACAAATAAACAAATTGATTGCATGGATCCATTTGAGTTTGGCAGCAGCGGAAAACGAGGGCGCCCTGCCCAGACTGATACCCCTCTGTGTGAAAGAATACAGTGGGGCATCGTTTTGGTCTCGGCAGGCAGGGGACTAACATCAGTGTAAATGAGCCAGAACTGTAGAAGTATTTACGGGGCAGTGGGATCACAATCGTGAAGCATCGTAAAGGAGAACTGAAAAACGTAATCGAAGCAGCGGAGAAGAGAACTGTTGAGCTGGAGCCTTAGGAACACTTCCACAAAGAGGAAGCTCAGGCCTTTGTTGGTTAGTGATAAGTTACTGTGTCAGTGTCACTCAGTCACATGCTCACTCATTTACATCACTATTTATCACTTTAGGTCATGCTGTACGGCCATACCATGTCTGTAGTACAGACATAGATATAATATAATGAAGATGAGTGGGTCTCATTCAGCCCCATTCATTGAAAAAGGTTCCCGAGTCCTGTGTGAACGTTAATGGCCGCCCTGTCTCCTCCTCTGTTCATTAAAAGGGCAAAAAGGCGGGAAGTCCTGCACTCAAAGGGTGGGCGGAGCCTCCACAGAGCTCCAGAGCTTGATTGACAGGCTCTGGAGCCAGTCAATGTACGGAAAATGCTTCCAAATTTCAAACAAAAAAAGGAAAAAGGAAAAACTTTTTGGAGCCAGGCTTTTAAGCCGTTTTTGGGACGTTTGAAGTCCCAATAGAAGTGTCTCTTGGAGTTGCCCCAGGTCACAAGGGGGTGGTATTACAGCAATGTCAGCTCCCCGCCATGAGGACCATACAGAAGCATGTTCCTCGCCCATTGAGTACAACCCTAAGCTTGGTTCCAAAATAAAATATAAAAGCATTATTGTTGCAAGAAAAGAATTACCTTTACAGGGCTTCCATGTCTCCTGTAGAGTAGAGTCAGCCCAGCAGTTATAATCGGAGCTGAAGTACATCCTTTTGTTTACGCATATTAAGTAGACATGTGCTCCGGGTGCGAGTCAAGCCTTCAAAGTAAAACAATAGAACTAAGAAGGTTCTATTGTTTCTATTGTCGCCAATAGGGCTTTAGTCGCATGTGTCTGTGAGGGTTATAACTGCATCTGCTGATCCTGCTGTGGTGTTTAAAGAGACTTCAAATGCTGGGACATGTTCATGTTCCTGCTTGCAGTCGCTCCCCCGTGTTTGCGCCTGCACCACTCGACTCCACATCGACCAGGCATGTAGTCCGTATGAGAGGAATTGTGGAATGCGTTAACAATTGCCCTGTTCATCCATGTCTTAGAAATGCAAAACCCTTGTCCACAACAGCTGTTTCTGAAGTTGCTTTGTTTATCAAGTTTTCTAATAAGAACTAAATACTTCGTGTACACAAACGAAAGAGGCAGAACTCTGATGTGGTCATGAGCGTCACATGTCCGCCGTGAAACCTCGCGCCTCGTCTGTGATGCTCATTTGTGCGTGCTATTCTAGTACATCTCTGCGCCTCACCGTACATGAGGAAAACACACGAGGTCATGTGGTGGAGTGACGCCCCCCCCCGGCTGAACGTGCCCGTGATCGCGCTCCTCCGTACGATCAACAGTTATGACGCACATGAACTCGCCCAAACAGGTCACGTCCAAGGAAACCTCGTCACCTCCAACGATGACCGGGATTAACATCGAAAGATTTACAAACCCGGCGCAAATGACCTTTCACCTCTGTCTAGTTTCGTTTTCACCCAACAGCATCTCACGCAAATCGCCCCGTCGCCTTTCAACCCCGTCGCTAACCGCAGCGTACAGGGAGGGAAAGATCTCGCTCTGGGTCGTATCACTGCTGCATTACTCGCCAGAAACATTCTTTTGGGCGCCTCAGTATTCATGTTTTAGGACGGGTCAGGATTTCCAATTGGCCTGGAGTGCCCTCTGCAGGCCTCAGTGGGAGAGGCGCGTGATAAAACGGTGAAAATAAGCTTTCACTTTAGGCTAACGGCGTGCTTGTAAATTGAAGGCAGTGCGAAGAACACACTTTGAACTGCTCAGCTGGACGGATTAAAGCAGGTATGTCCAAAGTCCAAAAAGCAGATGTCAGACCAATTTTTGTGGCCCTCAGGCTTCTTGTTTTATTGGCACACATCACCAGAGATGGTACTTGTTATTACAATCTTAGTAATTGTGCACAGTAAAAACCTCGAAAAGCAACATTTCTTGGAAGACAGAGCTGGCATTATTGGTTCCGAGCCTAAATAAAGAGGATTTTTGGATACCTTGTTTAGTTTTTGAGGTTCAAAGCTCAGAAAATCAGGCTAGGAATTGTTCAAAGTATTGTTGAGTCCAAGACTGGAAAGTTTGGAGTCTGTGGGTGCGACTAAAGTGGAGAAGTTGTTGTGGAAGAGTGGAATTAAAACCTCATTTTGAGAAAACCGGCTTAAAACCATTTGTAACGTCTGCGCATGTGCCTGTATGTCTCTCCTGTCTTTAGCCGCTGCAATGTCTACAAATGACCATATTTGGATTACTGCATCGTCTCGGTCACCTTCCGTGCTACACGTGGATACCAAACATGTCCATATTTGTGAATGAATACGTGAGGGAAAGACAGGGGAGCGCCGCACTTTCCCCGAACACTTTCGTCTCACTAGTGGATAAAACGTCATAAAATAAGCGCTGCAAAGGGTGAGTTTGGTCTGGTTTGTTTTACTCTGACATTAATAGTTAGACGTTAAGGGAGAAAACTGCCCATAAATGTCAACATTGACCACTGGGTGACAAAGAAGCTGTGATGTTTCTCGTAACTGGGCAGAAATGTTTGAATGAACCTCCTAACGACCACCTGAATCGAGCACATTTATTAAACCTCTTAAGGTACTGAGAGGTTTAATACCCGCTGGAATCAAATTGTATTACTTTTTGATGACATATAGTCTGAAGACCCTTCACAGATATCATCTCAGCCTTTGAGAGTTTCTAATTACGACTATTACACTTGCGTTTTGAATGCCATTAATCCCCCCACCGTACACTCTGCACCACTCCATCCCGCGCTCCCTCCTCCTCTCCGTGCGACTCTCTGCCCGGGTTGTTGTGCATTTAAATTTGTCGAATAATAAATAATTCAGTGATTTAATTCCAAAAGAAATATTTCATACAACAACCCACCTGCACCGCCGCGAGTGCGCTGCCTGACTGACTTGTTTTGAAATTACATCCACAATTGGATTGTGCATTAATCTTCAAAGGGCTGCGGGGTTCATAGCGCGCTTTAAAAATAGATGCGTGTACACACAGCCCATGTGTCTGTTTACGCCGCTGCACGTCGCCATGCATACAACGATCACACCATTGTAGTAAAGTTATTTTAGAGGCTCGATTGGGTGCTGTATTCACCCTTGTAAAACTAATTTGGGACACCTCATCCTTGGTGTTTTTGCAGCATAACGAAGAATAACGTACGCGTCGAAGAAACACCTCCAGAATTTAAAGGGGGGGTATTATGCAAAATGGACTTTTTCAAGCTTTACATCATGTTATTATGTCATTCCCTCATTAAAAACATGCCTGAAGTGTTGCCTTGGCACATTCACATATTTTTGAGTAATCTGTTAAAACTCTGATGGCGGCCATTTTAGGGATAGGTTTGCCTGAGTCCTCCTAGGAACGCCCCCACCTCCTGGAGACGCCCCCCAGCTTTCGTCACCAGCCGAGTAACCAACCACTGCTCCTCAGCAGAACCCCCTCCCCACTGATGCCACAGACAGCGTGTGGAGGGGGCATGTCGGAAAGGCTCAGAGGTTCTTAAAGAGACAGAGGCCTATTTCAAGACATTCACTACAGCCATTTTGAGAGAGACATTTTATACAAGGCAGTTATTTTAATTTACTGCATTTACAGACCAACAGAAGGTTTGGTCATCATTGTAGTGCAGGGGTGTCCAAACGTTTTTCATGGGGGGCCGCATATTGAAGCGTACACGGGGTGAAGGGCCGTAGATCAGTAGTTAGTGCCGCAAAAGCTTCGACTAGCAGAGGTTTAAATTGTGCCCCATACCTCTATTTAAGCTTAAAACCTTCATGCCAGCTCTGACTCACAATATAATGTTAGTGGTTCGGTTAGAATTGCATAGAATTATTACATTTCAAATAAAAAGATTAGGGCTGTCAACATTAATCGCGATTAATCAAATTAATCGCAAAAATAATTAATTGCGATTAATTAAATTAATCACGATTAATTTAATCATCCTATTTCAACAAAAAAATATATATATTTTGTCCTTATATTCTATTTCATGAACCTCAAATTTGCAGTTTCTGTCCTAAAGGTTCAGCACAAAAGAAAATGTCTCTAAAAAGTGAGTTATCAATCCCGGGATCTTCAGAAATGGCTGAAGATCCTGGTTCTCAGCTGTTGGGCTTCTCACATAAATATGAAACTGTGGATTTGGTCAATGAAGTGTGCAATCAGTAATCACATGCTTTAAATGTAAGTGTTTTATGTTGGATAAAACATAAAAACATAAAAAATGAATGTAATTATTAGAAAAAAATTAACTGCGATTAGTCACGATTAATCGCATTTCACAAGTGCGATTAATCTATTGACAGCCTTAAAAAAGATCCATCTCTGGTGATGTGTACCGATACAGCAAGAGGCCCAGGGCCACCATAAATTGGTCTGAGGGCCGCATTTGGCCCCCGGGCCGCACTTTGGACACCCCTTTTGTAGCGTGCTGTAGACTCGTGCTATGTGATTGAAAAAAGCATAATACCCCCTCTTTAAAGGGAGACATCGATTTGGAAGCCGCATTCCTGCGTGTGGCGTTTACCGGAGTGTGGGCTGGCGTCCTGAGGCCCCCGCACACACATTTGTTTTCACGCCGAAGCCCTTCGCGCTGCGTTCTCTCAGCGGGAATGCGCCGACGACGGTTTCCGGAGCATATTGCATTACTTTGCTGCCACGTTGCCTTTGTGTCTTTGCCTGTCAGCGGCTGAAGAGACCCGATTGTGGGCAAAGTATCGGGAGGAATTGCATATTGAAAAGCGCGGGGTCCTGGCAGAGCGAGGCGCGCGGGCTGCCAAAAAAACAACACAATGGTAATGGCTTGTCATATTTAGTGAAATGATGTCGCGAGCACAAACGGCGCATTAAAGCCGCCTCTAAACTGTTTTGGATGGACGTTTGATTTGTGCGGGAACGACGCGCCGCTGGCACACGGCCGTGACGCGCTGTCCTCACTCCCCCAGGGAATTCGGGGCTTTTAATGTGTCACTTTTTCCCGATATTTAAAGAAATATTTGTCACCTGCTGTCATCCAGTCAGATCCTTTCATTTCAATTGTGGCAGCTGTGATTAGTTTATTCAGTGGCGTCAACGAAAAGGACAAAAACCACTGTCTCTTCACTGTGGTAAATGAACACCGACTTCTTACTATGGTGAAGTGTCTTGTAGAGTCAGATCTGTCTCTTCCTTTGCATTTGAACTCTTTTCAGAGCGTAGTCCGTCCCAGAAACTCCTTGTCGGGCCTCCTTCTTGCCCCAAGTTTGAGACTTTCCAGTTTTTTGTGGTTTATCTTTGTGGAACTATCTCGGGGTCTTGTTCACGAGTGAGGGACGGATGGAGCGTGAGATGGACAGACGGATCGGTGCGGCGTCAGCAGTGATGCGGTCGCTGTATCGGTCTGTCGTGGTGAAGAGGGAGCTGAGTCGGGGCAAAGCTCTCGATTTACCGATCGATCTACGTTCCCACCCTCACCTATGGTCATGAGATTTGGGGAATGCTGAAAGGGCCGAAATGAGCTTCCTTTGCAGGGTGGCTGGGCGCACCCTTCGAGATCGGGTGAGGAGCTCAGTTACCCGGGAGGAGCTCGGAGTAGAGTCGCTGCTCCTTCACGTCGTAAGGAGTCAGCTGAGGTGGCTAGGGCATCTGTTTCGGATGCCTCCTGGTCGCCTCCCGCGGGAGGTGTTCCAGGCATGTCCTATTGGGAGGAGACCTCGTGGAAGACCCAGGGCACGCTTGTGGGACTATGTCTCCGAGCTGGCTGGGTGTTGACTCCGGGTTCCCCCAAGAACAGCTGGAGGAGGTGTGTGTGGATCGGGAAGTCTGGGCATCTCTGCTGAGAGTGCTGCCTCCGTGACCTGGCCCCGGATAAAGCGGAAGAAAATGGATGGATGGATGGATGGATGGATGGAACTTCAGATTTTTACAGCTGGACTGGACTTAGTGCCCAACCATAGACATAATAATTAATAGACTCCATCTCCTCACTCCTCCCCATTTACCATAATGACCACGTTCGAGGGGGAAATCATGGCGGCTTTACAGACTCTTCCTACTCTGCTGTGACGGAGCGTGTTCCTAATAAGGGCATCTTCACTGTAGACCCGGCCCTCGCTACTATATTAGTCATCGATTAATCGTTTTCTGGTGAACACAGACTTAAATAGGGCAGACATGACATGAACATTTTGTATTTTTGATGAGAAACTACTCTGTTTTTAAAGTCTGGGCATGCAGTGTTTTGTACATGGTCAATTTCATAAATATCTGTTTGTTTCTCATCCAAAGCAGAATCAGCACTAAGAGCCTACAAACATCCACTTTATGTTTACTCCATCGACACGTCCTCAAGCGGCACCACTTTAGCTTTACAAGGGAAAAAGTTTGAAAAAATACAATACAATAAATCTGCAGATTAATTGTATTGCCAATTTTCTTGTATTTAATATTATTTATCGTTAGTTGAAGTCCTACTGTCCAGCAAAGGATGACTATTCCTAACTATTCAACTATTTTTTATCCCCATATGGGTGACGTCCGAATGGCCTCTATGGTCAACGCTGGCCTTCTTCTCCTATGAGGGATGAACAGGTTTTTACACAAATGAAGAAACGCTACAAACACTATGTTGGATTGAACCACTGGATGAAATGTCCCTGTTCATAACGGCAAGTTTGTTTGTCTTGAAACTGATGGCTAACAGACACAAAACATTAGAACGAGCCTGCACAAAAAAAGAATCATCCCGTCTTGAGGAAAAAACTTCAGGAAACCAGGAAGAACTCATGTGCCAGTATTGTTTTTTGCTCATTGTATGTGGCACAGTTACTACGTACATCACCATAGGCCTGCTCATTAATCGTCAGTTTTATTCCAGCCACAAACTGTAAATTCCGTCGTAGTATATGGCTCATTTGGTTCTAAACATTTTACTAAATATTCCAACTGCCAAGCCACAACACTATTTGATAAAGCGTCTCACTGTGCATTCACATATTTAAAGTGCCTTAGACCTTAACTGCTCGGTGCACCGGCGGATTATTCCCGCGCGTCTTTTAGCCTCAGAGGAATTCTCTCTTACCGCTACAATGGCACATCAGCGACGCAATTTGTGTCTCCTGCACAAGTCCCCTCCATTAAAGCGCTCCCATCCGCCGGCTGATGACAAAGGCGGTAACCGAGAGGCAATCTCGCTCTCCCCGTGTCTTCCACCGCAATCTCACGAGGCTGCGTACCCGCCGCTCCACAGCCCAGAGTGTGGAAATGCTTTTTTTTTTATATTCAGTGGAGCAATTTGTGCAAATGGCATGCGTAATATTGGGCCCATAGACTCCCAGGTGAGCGACTGAAAGGAGTAGCTCTTCTTCACGGCCCTGATGTGTCTGAGGGGAACCCCGGGCAAATGGGAAATAGGCGGATGGAGTGAGCCGTCATTGGGTTAAGGACATTGGTGTGGGCTGCAGGGCAGAGGGGTTTGTAAAGACATACAGTGGAAGGCCAGTACCGAAAATGATACGTGGAATGGATGCCTAGCACTAAGACTGAGAATAGGGTCCAATAGAGAATAGGGTGAGAATTGCTCCAGTGGCACATAATTATGGGTCAAACGCAAAGGACGAGCATAAATTGGTTTGGGCCCAAGTTCTGGTCCTCCCACCACAAGGGGTCGCTACAGCAATCCTGTCATATCACATCACGTACCTCTGGGTTATAAGAGATTATACATAGACTCACTCTGATAGGACACTCTTTTCACATCAAATATTTGACCTTTCAGCCTAGATCGAGACTAAATTGGGACTAAACTGGATCTAAAAAGGGTCTGAAATAGACCTAAAAGGGACTAAAGGATGTCCAGTGACGATCTAAAACAGATTTGAAGGAAAAAAGAAATGTCTTATAAGGCAGAGCAAGAGCGTTGTTGTACTTTTGAAATATTTAAAAGATTGAAAAATGTCACAATACATCAAAGTCTTCAAGCAATCACAAATATATCCAAAGACACTCGCCTTATGTGGACTAATGAGAAATAAAACAGGAAAGGTCCTGGTTTTCTGCTGTTTCTGCTCGATGGCACACTGAGGGCTGATGAGCACTTCTCTTTTGAAATCAAAACTGTTCAGAGCAATCTGATTGGCTCATTCTGCACATGTGACATATGACCTAAACCAATCCTGGGTAACATGAGTTAAAGCTTAGTTTTGTCAGTTACGGTTACTAGACAGTCAGGCTTCTGTTACAGGGAGGCAGTAGAGGACACTGGGGAGGTTAGTGAGAGTTACTAAAAGCAAGCAAGTAAAGCCAATGTTGAGTCTTTATTATTCAAAACTGGCAAATCCTAGTAAATGGGGCAGAATCTTATCATAATACTTTAGAATGAGCATGAGCATAACAGGACCACAAACATTCCTTACTGGCATCATGTTAAGTTGGTTAATAATGTTTCTGGAACTGAGCAATTGTTCACAATTTTCTCTTGAAAATGTACTTCTTACATGGAGCTGAGGGTAACTGCAGAAGATTTAAGGTCTCCTAGTAATTATAACACTTAGTGTCATGTTATGACCGTAATCATAATTTACAGTGCAGTTTAAAGATCTGTCTGGCGCAGTCGTGGTCTGTACTGGCCTGTCTAGAGACTGTCTATGCTCATTCAGGGGCCATTGTGGGACATTTCCAGATCATTACTTTCCACTCTCTGGTAATTCGGACGCCATTACAAGACAGTAAATGGAGTCACCGCTCTGCAGTTAACTATAAGATATAGGCCTCGATTTTACGTTTCTAAAATCAGACTAGAATGCAATCATACATGGCGCAGTATGTGGGCTGGACAGACTCCCATGGCGATGTCATGCACAGCCGTGGTCCCTATGCTCCATCAGAAGAGAGCAAAGAGGAAGTCAGTGCACCTTTTTTTCTCAGGCGACTGGCGAAAGGACTGACGCACCATTGTTTGTACGCAAGATGCCAACTCTGTCTTGAGCAATGCTGTTGTTGCGCCGGGCAGGAGATCAGACCCGCAGCGTCGGCGTTTGGACCCAGCCCAGACCACGGGGGACTGGCGTCTTGCCGTTCCCGGATGAACGCTCGCACTGTTACTGCCTCGCACAGTCTTTCAATGAAGTTATAGTTTCTTTTAAATAGAGTATTAGCCTAGGGGAGCAGATAGGGGAGAGCTAAGCCTGGCAAGATAATGGAACCGCATTTGTCACATTCTTTTATTTGCTTTTAGGAAAGTGAAAGCCCCATTTTATTCTATTCTTATCGGGGATTATGTATAGTCATGGGTCTGAGGCCTGATGTGGAAATGCTCTGAATATACAGCTATTTGAGCTCTATCTCAGCTTTGCATTTATCATTGGCAGTAGGTGTGAGGCGTGAGGAGGAAACATTGCTGGTTAAAAATCCAAAAAGAAGTAGAGTATAAGTCAGGGCGGGAGAGCAAATACTTTTAGGAATAATAATGTGAAATGTCTTCTACTTTCTAAAAATAAACCACGGAACCACAGATGATTTTTTTCAAGATAAATGAACATCAAATTAATTAACCTCTTACCACCCGCCTAAACCAAGTGCATTCTGTCCTCTTTGGCTGTTATATAGGCCTGTGTAACACCTCATTTGAAAGCTAAGACCCACAAAACAGATCTTTTTCCTTGCGTTGTTGCTGTGTTGTGTCTCCTTTTTTATGTTTTTGTTGAATTTTTGTTGAATTTTTGGTTGAGTTTTTTGGTTGAGTTTTTGGTCACTTTTTGTTGAATTTTTGTCACATTTTTGCTGAATTTTTTGTCACGTTTTTGTTGAATCTTTTTCACATTTTTGCTGAATTTTTTGTCACGTTTTTGATGAATTTTTGTCATTTTTTTGTTGAATTTTTGTCACGTTTTTGATGAATTTTTGTCACGTTTTTGTTGAATTTTTGTCAAGTTTTTGATGAATTTTAGTCATTTTTTTGTTGAATTTTTGTCAAGTTTTTGATGAATTTTTGTCATTTTTTTGTTGAATTTTTGTTGAATTTTTGATTATTTTTTTGTCATTTTTTGTTGAATTTTTGTTGAATTTTCGGGTGAGTTTTTTGTCACTTTTTGCTGAATTTTTGTCACGTTTTGGTGAATTTTTGTCACATTTTTGTTGAATTTTTGTCACGTTTTTGATGATTTTTTTGTCATTTTTTGTTGAATTTTTGTTGAATTTTTCGGGTGAGTTTTTTGTCACTTTTTGGTGAATTTTTGTCACTTTTTGTTGAATTTTTGTCACATTTTTGTTGAATTTTTGTCACGTTTTTGTTGAATTTTTGTCACGTTTTTGTTGAATTTTTGTCACGTTTTTGTTGAATTTTTGTTGAATTTTTGTTGCGTTTACATCCTTGTTTTCTTCTCATTTTTTGTGGCTGTTGTGGTGCTTTTTTCCCAAGCAGCTTTTTGATTAGAGTAAAGCCAAACTGGAGTAAATGTGATCCGTTCAGGTGTGAGTTAAGAGGTTAAACTTCAGCGTCAACGTTTAGTTACTCACACTAGAAAGAATAACCCAATGTTTTACTCAGGTAAGAGTATACCGCTGGTGACAGTTACCTGAAAAATACTCCTTGAGTAAGTGTGACTGAATGGTACTAAATGAACACTGTATTGAAGGCCTTGGCGGGATTTGTGGACCGCGGACGCAGCAGCGAAGCCTCACCATTGGGTCTCGCGGCACCGCCATTGATCAGAAGCCCACTGCTCTGCGCTTTCATCAATGTTAATCCAACTCCCAGGGACTAAAAATCCACTGCCTGCCACTGTGCATCAGAATACTCATCCGTCAGCGGGCCACGGGGGCCAAAGTTCACCGGACAGGCTCCAAGGACTCCACCGTAACTCCAGAATCCATCAGAACTCTGGAGGTTCAACTTTGGTTTTACACAAGGTGGATGATCTTCCTTTCCTTTCCTAACTTCCTGTTTGCCAGTGTGTAGACAAAATGCTACTTCCTGTTTGCATATTAACTGTTTTCAAACATGACCATATATGGGCGAATCCAGAGATGCCGTCTGTCTATGCACGTGTGTCATTTTGATTCACACCAGTGTCAAAACAAAACAGACGAGCCCTTGATATGGGCTTCCTGTTTTTTCAGGGTGGATTTATTGTAATTAAAGCCATGTCGATTACCGTGTGTTGTTGCCTGGTGTTCTTTCAATTTCTGCTTTTTCACGCAAAATTGTTCCTTCTTTGGTCCTCAACCTGACATTTTGAAGAGCTGGCTTGTTGGCTAAAAGCTAAAAGGGAAGGACGATCCATTCGACACATCACGGCAACTAGATGAAAAATATAATAAATATGAAGTCATGCTGTTCGGTCAAATGCCATAGAGATCCCACTGCCCAAAAATAGTCACTTGCCCTATATAGGGTTAACCTCTTAACTCCCGCCTGAACCGAGAGCATTTTCTCCAGTTCAGCTTTGCCCAAATCCTGTAGGCCAGTGTAGCACCTCATTTGAAAGCTAAGACCTACAAAACTAAATTGATCTTTTTCCTCACATCATCAGATTTTTTATCATCACTTTTTTTGTTGGGCAGTCATCTCATTTTTGTCAAATGTTCGTGACTTTTTTGTCACTTTTTCGTCAAATGTTTCGATTTTGTTTGTCCATTTTTTGTGGATTTTTTGTCACTTTTTCGTCAAATTATTCGCATTTTTTTGTCAAATTCACTTTTTCGTCCATTTTTCCCTCACTTTTTTGTCAAATTTTGTCATTTTTTTGTACATTTTTTGTACATTTTTTGTCACTTTTTTGTCACTTTTTTGTCAAATTTTTCGATTTTTTTTTGGTCACTTTTTTGTCACTTTTTGTCACTTTTTCGTCAAATTCTTCGCATTTTTTTGTCAAATTCTTATCACTTTTTGGTCCATTTTTTGTCACTTTTTGGTCCATTTTTTCTCACTTCTTTGTCAAATTTTGTCATTTTTTGTACATTTTTTGTACATTTTTTGTCACTTTTTCATCCATTTTTTCTCATTTTTTTCACATTTCCATCATTGTTTTCCTCTCAGTTTTGTTGCTATTTTCACACCTTTTTTTCCAGAAGCTTTTGGATTGGGGTAAAGCTGGAGAAAATGTGCTCAGTTCAGGTGGGAGTTAAAGTTAAAGAGTTAGAGTATAATAATTGGCAAGACACTTTCAATAGACAAATCCATAATTGTATTGGTGGATAAAACACAGCTAACACTGCGACCATGTGGACGTGTTCATTACTTTATGGAGGTTTTTACCACGTTGCAATGTCGTGTTTCAAGCCGCTCGCGCATCTTGGAGTAATCTGTGGATCTCCCTCAGTGACTATTTCGAGCAGCGTGAAAGGTACGTAAATCCCTCGCCACAACTTTACAACACCACATTTTCGTTCTTGAAACAGCAGCGCAGCAAAGGGGAGCAAGAGGAGGGGGGGATATTTTGCTTCAGCAGTTTCAGATCAGTGTCGCATTTTGACTGCCCAGTGATACAGATGGAGATGGCGTCAGACCCCCTCCTGTACAAAGCGTTCCAAACAAATCTGTAGATCTGACTAAAACAACCCTTTGACAAATGGACTCGTCAGTCACCGGGAAGCTGCGTTTTCTCACCGTCGCGTTTCAGTGCAAAGCCGGCGCTTCGTGTCGATCATTCCTCACTCTTTCAAACCCCCCCCTCCCCCCCCGACGCCTTTCAGACTGGCAGCTTCGGCGGATGATGCATTTGTGGCCTGATAATGTAGTGTTTACCCCCCACCCCCTCCGCCTTTCCCCCCCACAAGTCGCATAACCCGCTCTCCGATCACCGCCTCCGTGTCTGCGTGCACGAGTGTTTACGTGTGTGTGCGTGTGTGTGTGTGTGTGTGTGTGTGTGTGTGCGTGTGTGTGTGTGCATGTGCATGTGTGTGTGTGTGCTCGCATGGCCGCCCCTCCAAACCCAGATGAACACAGCCAAAGTTGATGGATGCCATTTGTCTCAGCAAGCAATCATACACCGTACCTGCAACCCCCCCCCTCGTCCCTCTCTCACACAGTCAGTTCGCGTGATAAGTGTTATTTATAGCCCCGGTGGTGGGGGAGAGCGTGGACGGCATGGTAAACACATTTAGGATCGTGTTTGGTTGGGGGGGGGGGCGACGTTGTTTCGGTTTAATTGAGTTTTGCGTTCGAGACACTCTCCCCGCTCCGTCTCATGTCTGTCGTCTGGGGGGGGGGGGGGGGGGGGGGCAAAGTGTTGGCAGAAGTGACTTGAAGGGCGAGCAGCGAGACGGGACTATGGACGGGTTTCAAAGAGATGTGAAATGAGGACCGTTACCGAAGGAAAACAACGACGATTTAAGGCGGGACACGGCAGGAGAAAGGATGGATTTTTTCACGCGGTGGTCGAAGTGGAGATTTTTAGAGAGTTTCCAACCTTAAAGGAACAGGCCACCGTTTTTACACACTGAGATATGTTCTTACCTTAGCTTTGACGAGTTCTTTAGGACCTGTCTGATCTTCCCCCGTGCCTTCAGTCACGTAAACACAGCGCAGACGGCGTTAGCATTTAGCCTCTCCCTCTCTCCTCTATAGCTCCAAAACAGGTCAAGATAGAAGCTACCAAGCTCTTCCACGTTTTCCCTATTTAAATATGGTTACGTGAAGTGTTGCACTACAAAGTATAATTACACAAAATTAAACAATGTGGATTTTCTAAGCGGATAAAAGGGGGGACTATATTGTAAAGCGTAATAATACCAGGAGTAGTTTCGGCATCCGCACAGTAAAGTGAAGATTACTGCGCGGATTTCGAAATGCTAACGCCGTCTGCGCTGTGTTTACGTGATTGAAGGCACGGGTGAAGATCAGACAGGTCCTAAAGAACTCGTCAAAGCTAAGGTAAGAACATATCTCAGTATGTAAAAACGGTGGCCTATTCCTTTAACACCTTCGTTTTATAAAAATAACAAAACTTACCAAGTACGATGCTTATTTTATGACGATTTGTGGCGAGCGAGGCAGAGAAGCCGTATTGCAGTCGCATTCATGCCTCAACTCTAATGATATGGCCACTTTATCCTCTTAAAGGGACAGGCCATTGTTTTTCCATACTGAGATATGTTCTTACCTGAGCTTAGACAAGTTAATACGTACCTGTCTGGTCTCTGTGTGTGCCCGTGGAAGAGCTTGGTCGCTTCTAACTTCACCCCAGTTTGGAGCTATAGGAATACATTGGGAGAGGCCAAATGCTTAGAACATCTTTGGTCGTTTTGCATGGCTAAGGGAACACAGTTCTTCCATACTGTGATATGTCCTTACCTGAGCTTTTACAATTTGGTCTTTGTGCCCGTGGAAGAGTGTGGTCGCTTCCAACTTCACCCCCGTTTGGAGCTATAGGAATACATTGGGAGAGGCCAAATGCTAACAACATCTTTGGGTGTTTTGCGTGACTGAGGGCACGCACAAAGACCAGACAGGTACACATCAACTCGTCTAAGCTCAGGTAAGAACATATCTCAATATGTAAAAGCGGTGGCCTGTCCCTTTAACCCCCACCTGAACTGAGCACATGAAAATGACAAGATAAAAAAAAAAGCCAGAAAAGAGAAGCAAAAAAGTCACAAAGTGCTTTAAGTGAAACATGTTGGTCTTCCTTGTGTTGTTGTTAGGTGCTATATAAATAAACTGATCGATTGAATGACAAAAGAGCCGCAAAAGAGTGACCAAAAAGTGACAAAAAGTCAATTAAACGAGGTGACTACAGTGCGGCAAAACACAAGGAAAAGATCAGTTTAGATCAGTTTTATTGGTCTTAGCCAAAGACTGTACAAAATAATAGACATTGTCTCCTCACTCCTCCCCGTTTACCATAATGACCAAGTTCGAAAGGAAATCATGTCGAATTTACAGACTCCTCCTACCCTGCTCCGTCCGAGCATGTTCCTAAACATAGACTCGGTCCTCGCGTGACATGCAGTTCGGTGGTAGCCACGCCCGGCGCTGTTAGCTCTCATGCTAACGACCAGTCAATCAAAGTCAGGCCCTCATTAGTACGAGATTTCTAAAAAAAATGTTCTGACGAAAACCAGCCTGGTTTCTTTAATTGTAGCTAACCCAGCGTTATCACAGGAGCAATATCTGGCTTTAGAAAGTTTTAAAACATTAGAAACCAGGCTTTACAGCTGTTTAAAATGTGTGTAAAGTGCAATGCTTTCTAATGGAAAACTAGCTTGTTTTGCCGCTTATATGGAGGTACTACAGCAGGGGTAGGCAACGTCAGGCCTGGGGGCCAAATCCGGCCCACAAGCACAGAACCTCTGGCCCTCAAGATGATTTTGAGAAATATTGTTATGTTAAGAGATCAAATACCTGTTAAAGTACTCTAAAAATGTGAGAACCAGTTTCAGTATTTAAAAGGTTTCCTGGCAGTACAAACCACTTGGTTATACATAATGTAAAACAGTGATTCTCAACTGCATGGTGGGTCGGGACCCAAAAGTGGATTGCAGAGCCATTTTCAGTAGGTCGCAATCCTGATATTGAACTTTTTTTCAATATTTTCCATCTGAAACTGCACTGTTTTGATCTCTTTAAAGCATATCTGCTGCTTGTTCAATAAAAACTTGTGAGGAAAACACAATATTTCATTAGATATATGGCAAATTACAGTTTTATTTGGGTCGTGGCTTGTCATCCTAAGGAAACGGTGGGTCCCGAAGCCATACCACTTGAGAACCACTGATGTAAAACATTGGCATTTGCAGAAAAAAAGTTATTAACTTTAGGCTACTATGGTGATGCTCGGCCATTGGTGTTTTGGCAATGATGAAAATCGGCCCTCCACAACGCAAACTTGCCTACCCCTGTACTACAGCAATGGTGGACAATGGTGGCCCCTAGCGTCGTGGGCGTCTTCCCGCTTTCCAACCCAGTTATGATCCCGCCCCCCACATTGTTCTAACTCTAACCAAATCCTTCTTCCTAACCCAAACCTTAACCTTAACCTTAATTCCTAACCTTAAGCATTTGTAAAACGACATTATTAACTTAATAAAGCCAAATGAAAAAGCTGCATTTGGAATGACATCCAATGAGAATTCCCGGAGGCGTGTCTTATGGCTTAACTCGGTTGGAAATCGAAATGAGGCGCGTCGCGCTCACAAAGCAGAGCAACCAGAGGCCAATGGTCTCAGCTTTCAAATGAGACGCTACACTGGGCTAGAGCTCTCCAGATATGCATTATGTGTCAAGAAAATACTTCTATCATGGTTAAAATGCTACAACCTTCTCCTACTACAGCGGAAAGGGAAGCGGTCAAATGGACGGCATCGTGAAAAAGTTCCATCATTTAAAACATGGGAACTTTTTAATTGACTCCCGCGGTTGGGGAAAGGTTATCCGGTCTCGTTCCTCTCCATCCCGCTGATGTGTATATATTTCCGTGCAGAAAAAACAGCCAGTGAGGGGCTGGGTGCAGGAACAGCGCGGCACATATGTTTTTTTTTTGTTCGTGGAGATGAGAGGGAGGCGAGGGCGGCGGGGCCGGAGCGCCGCGGGGCTGGTTATCACATCAACCAGCTCCTGAAGGACAAAAGTTTGAGCGCGCTTTGTGAACGGGGCCTTATCTGAGGACAGGACAGAGGGGCTGGGGATTATATAACGCGGGACGACGCAAGCCCAGAGGCGCGAGGAGACGCAAGGTTGTCTTCAAGCTGAAGAAGCGTCGGAAACAGAGCGAGGTGGCGGGACGATGGCACCAAAGGAGTTTATGTGAACGGTGTTGACTGAACTCACAGCAAGACTAAAATATTCCATTATTCACCAGTTTCACTTCTTCTTAACCCCAATCGGAACCGAGCGCATTTTCTCCGGTTCAGCATTGCCCAAATTTAGAGGCTTCTTGACCAGAGAGTCAAACTAGGGTAACCTCGGGTGTCTCACTTTAAAGCAGGGGTGCCCAAATTTGGCCCGCCAGAGAGTGACCTCCTTTGCACCACATAATGTGGTTAACACTAACTCTCTTCCCATTCATTGTCAGTGGTAAATATGGATGCAGTACACTTTTTGACCACTAGCGTCAAATTGGGGGCGCTGTTTCACTCCTTTCGAAAACACTGTTGTGATGTCTAGATTTTTATCAGGGCGTTGTACCATCAACTTTCCCAGTTTTCCAACTTTTATTTCAAAGGTTGTTGACATCAACAAAGGTGGGTGTTAAAAATTGACTTATAAAATAATATATGCTGAACTGACACTCTCAAAATGATCTAATAGGGCATTTTCTTTGAGTTACTAAATGAATGAGTCAAAGTTGTTGACATTTTGTACTATATTTCTACAGGTGTTGTTTTTGTTCAAACTAAAACTAGGCTTTTGCCATAGTTAACATTTGTATTAATGTAACATGTTATTTGCGTAGATAGAATCAAATGCACATGTAAACCGAAAGTGAAATAATATTATAATAATATTATTATTTGCAGTTATATGTGTTTCACGCTTGACATCGCCGTGTTTGGCCCGTGACCCACAGGAACTTTTTCATTTTGACCCTCAGAGACAAAAAGTTTGGGCACCCCTGCTTTAAAGGGAACTAAAACTGCCTCTGACTAGTGCAAGGTAAATCAAAATGAATGGAAGAGACAAAAGACCTCCATATCATTCAAATTCAATGTGAAACAAACAAGCTGAAGCACAAATATAAACTAAACTCACGACTAAAGTCTCACATATGGCCATAAACCTCACCTCATCTCTGTAAGTGCGGTGAAGACCGGCTCCTATGGAAAGGTTAACAGGCGTCAACATGCAAATGGATTTGAGTAATTGCCCAGCGTTTAATGTGTTTTCTTCACAGATGCTTTTGGGCCAAGCAAAGGCAATTTCCTTTTCCGTCTGCCAACAAAAATATAACTTTACTCGTTCTGCGACATATTGACACAGTAAGAGGGTCATTTACTGATCTAAATGAGAAAGTGCTATTTTTGTGGCCGTGTTGCGCCTGATTCACCATGAGAAACTGTGCGTGTTATTAGCGCTGCAAACCCGATATGGAAATGCGTGAGCTGAGATTGTGCAAAGCTGTGGCTGCTCTCAACCTGCTACACGTGGATACCAAACGTGTCAATATTTGTGACGGGAAAGGCGAGGGAGCGCCGCCATGTTGGAGTGATTTCCTGAAACACCACGGCAACAAATGTCTCATTAGAAGCATTGTAAACTAAAAAACGGAAAAGGCTGCAGCGCTAACTTAGTGCATGGGTCCTGGTCAATATGCAAACCAAGGCAATTTATCTTGACTAAGCTACGTAAAACTTGAGTACATTGGAGACGCAGGTGTTGTGCAGAACAATATGATCTAGTTTGTGCACCAATGTGGTGTTCTAAAAGTTTTCAAATGTTTGTATCTGGCTCATTTACAAAGTGAACAATAAAAAAAGAGTAACCCGGTTGTTTTGATGGTGTGCGGGGTTATAAAGACCTGAACTGCAGTTCATTAAAAAGGCTCCACAAGTCTGTCCCACGTCCTTTGTTCTTAATCTGTGCACTACAGCCAGGGCCCAACCAATTTGGCTCCGAGGCAAGATTGAACTTTTGTGCCCCCTAAATGGTATTTATATTTTGGTGTGTTTCTCTAGCGCACATGCACAAATCTGTGTTCTTCTATCCCAATCCTTTTGGGATAGATGGAGAGGAGCAAAGTGGTTAAGGGGAGACACTACAGGCAAAACTAAATTTTTTCAGTTTTCAGGTTTTGGGCCAAATTGGTCTCTGAACATATAAGCTTTCACCCGGAAACAGAAAATATGCCTAATCTTCACAATAACATGTTTAAATATTGCACTGATTCAATGTTCCCCCATAGACTTATATGGGAGAATGCAATTTCAAGGGCCTTTTTCTCAAAACACATTTTTCTGTCATTGTGGCGACACCACTGTTCCCGTCAGTCGGACCTAAAGACTTCACATTTTCCAGCCTTGGACTGAACAATATTTGGAATATTTTTTTCGGAGGGATTTTTTATTATCTAATCCCTTAAGCCCCATTTATTGAGTTTTGAATGTCAAAAAATAAGGCAAAAATTACATTTTTACACATTTTTCCACTAAAAAACTGCTTATTTTAAAACTAAACAAGAAATCCAAAATCCGCTCTGAAAAAGTCTTGGTAACTCATTCATCAATAAAATAAAACCATAAATTTGAATGTAGCTCTATCCATTATTCAGATTTCGTCGCCGAAAAGATGGGAAATTTGGGGCATTTTCAGGCATTAAACACCTTGTTCTTATATGAAAAGATAAAATGACAGAAAACCTGCAATGTATTTTTTCCTCACATTTATGCCAGTGATCGACAGCAACAGTTTCAAATTGATATCTGTAAATATACATTTTTTCCCTATTCACCTGCAGTGTCTCGCCTTAAACAGCCCATAAATACATAAAACACAGAGAATGCTAGCATGATGCTTCATGTTAGCAGCGTGCTAATGCTAGTGCTAACTGGCACTTCTACAATTTGCTGTGAATAAACATCCATATGGACCTGATTTAGACTTGACTTTATTTGTATGCGATAAATAACTTTATATTTCACCAGAAAATGTCTAAAAAGAGTGGAAAATTATGTTTCCCAAAAAAATCCGTTTTCCCCCTCTGCAAGGCCACGCCCCTTTCTATTGATGCACTGCCGTCTGTATCTATAGTTTCCATCCTAGATATGGCCATGGCCCGTGCAGCTGACATGGGCTCCTCGAACTTTATCACAGGCAGTACAGCCTATTTCTTAACCATTATTGATTGTGGACATCTGTCATTTATCCATCTTTGTAAATGTTTCCCTCAAAGGTCAGGTCAGTCAGGAACAAGAGCAGTTTTAAATGGATTGTGCTCGTGCAGTAAACTCATTTGCAGCACTAATTATACGCACAGTTTCTAATAGTAAATCAGGTGCAACACGCCCACAAAACAGCGCTTGTTCTTGCACTTTGGCCCCTGAATTCGACCCATGATGTTCAGCCACATTGACCCCGGTGTGAACGACGTCTCTCCTTAACAGCGTCTCTGCGATCGCTGGAGTCCCGTGGCTCACGACTCGAGGGTATCTTTGTGCCCAACTTTCCTCCGAAGTCGCCTCACCCCGTTTGATCCGTGGGTATTGTTTTCATTAGAAGGCTCATTTTATTCAATATTCGGCTTGAGTTCAGATACGGCGGGGAAAGAGAATGAGAATTTGGGCGCCCGGCGGAGATAATAGCCCGTCTTTATTCCCTGTCATGGCTAGCTGCACACCTGTAATGAAAGCCAGTAATAAGAGACGCTCCGTTAGCAAACACCGAGGAAGTGCGAATGCAAATATAATCAGCGGTGTGGCGGCTCAAAGCCAATCCCCGAACCCATCATTTCCAGCTAAATCGAAGGCTGTCATTTATTCGCGAGCATATTTTTAAACTCGAAAGAACGGCTTTTTACAGAGCCTCAGACTGACACGCGGAATCATTCCATCCTGTTTGAACTCCGTAGCCTTTAATGAACATCATTTTACTTTGCCGGGATCAGGATAATTGTTACTGCCTTTGTAGCATTTTAGGGAAATCCGAATGAAAGTTCAAATTAATTAAATTGACTTTTTCACGCGGTGGAGATTTTCAGCTCGTTTCCTCCCTTGACATCTTAGTTTTCATGTCAGAGTAGGACAATGACAAAACTTACCCCGCACAATGCTTATTTTATGACGTTTTGTTGCGAGCGAGACAGGTTTTTATAGATTTTTTTCACTTATGATGAGATTATTCAAAAACTAGTCCCGCTTTAGTCTGAATGACATAAACCCTCTGAGGCGCTTGGACTGAATATTACTTGAATCTACTTTTTATTGAAAGAGACTAATGCGAGTTGGTCATTTTATGCTCACTACTGCCACCTCAGGTCATACGTGTAACTGCACCTTCTATATTAAGCTCGTGCATGACGGCAACTTTTTGGGTGACAGTGCAGGATTTTAGAGGCAGGTCATTCTACACATTAGGACATGGCTGGAACATGTAGGGGGAGGAACATACTTAGTTTTAACATTTTTAAACTCCGTATAGTCCCTTTAAAGTAAGTGCTGTAAGTGCGTGCTTCATTTTTCATTGTCCTGAGCCGCTGTGGGCCGACCTGAGCGGTGGAGACAGATCATTCAAGGCTGTGGCTCCTTGCCTTTGGAATCAGCTGGCCCTGTCTCACAACCATACTTAGGCCTAAGTGTGTTGTGCCTTTTTCTATTGTGCACATCCCTGACATAATGTGACTTGTATGTGTATTGTATTTACTGTATGTTTTATGGGAAGCGCTTTGTGACCCTGGTCTGTGAAAGGTGCTACATAAATACATTTTACTTACTTACTTACGTACTTACGCACTTACTTAGCATGTTTATGGAGGTTTTGGAGGTGAAAGACCACTTCCTCCTGCGCAGCTCCCTCCGCTCCACAGCAGTCTTTGACCATCTTCTGGGAAGTGCTTAGCGGTTAATCTGTTTTATTCTCCGATTGGTTAAATGACATTTCTACTGTCGTCCTTTAAAGGAATAGTTCACCGTTTTTCCATGCTGAGATATGTTCTTACCTGAGCTTAGACGAGTTGATCCGTACCTGTCTGGTCTTTGTCTGTGCCCCTGGAAGAGCGTGGTCGCTTCTAACTTCACCCCATTTGGAGCTATAGGAATATACTAGGATAGGCCGATGCTAAAAACTTCTTTGGTCTTTTTGCATGACTGACGGCACACAGTTCTTCCATACCGAGATATGTTCTTACCTAAGGTGAGACGAGTTGATATGTACCTGTCTGGTCTTTGTCTGTGCCCATGGGAGAGCGTGGTCGCTTCCAACTTCACCCCGTTTGGAGCTATAGGAATACATTGGGAGAGGCCAAATGCTAACAACATCTTGCGTCGTTTTGTGCAACTGAGGGCACGCACAAAGACCAGACAGGTACGCATCAACTCGTCTAAGCTCAGGTAAGAACATATCTCAGTATGGAAAACTGGTGAACTATTCCTTTAAGTCTATTGTATGCATTGGTTTTATGGGAGGGAAACAAGAGCCACTGGTTCAGCTCAAATAAATTGTTTTTGCCCAATGTGTGCCCCATTTTTCCCCCAAATCTTTTTCTTATTATGGACCCTATTTTTTCTTGTTTTCCAAAAATGTTCCCTCATTGTTGCTCATTTTGTATTTCTAATATTTTCCCTATCCCCCCATTTTCCCAATTTTTTTACACTATCTTTCCCTAATTTTACACAATTTCTTCCAATTTTCCCCTCAAATTTCCCCCATTTACAAAAAATAATAAAAATGTTGACATTGGAGATAAACCCATTATTGTAAATGTGCAGATCTTCCACACATTGTTTTTCAGTTTTCTGGGTTCTCAACAACAAATATTTTAGTACAGGTGTCGTTCAGGTATCGGAATCGAAAACCAATATCGTTAAAGCACCGGTATCGAAAACAAAAGTAACGGTACCCAGCCCTGTAGTGGCGACCAGGAGGAACAGCCCACAAGAGCGTGTACAGTATACGTAGTCATCTTCAAGTCCTTACCATTTTCTCCAGCCGCTGACCCATCGAGGAAAAGTAAAACTAGAGTCCCGCCCCTGACCTGCGGATGACCCTGTACTCGGGAGCACGCCGGCCCCATTAGCAAACGCTACAATTGAAATTCGCGAGGCGTCGAAAAACTAAAGCGTGCGCCATCGGTGCCGCTTCAGCAACAGCTTGTGTGAGGAAACAAAGTATCCCGACTCCTTTGAGCTCGCAAACAAAAACAACAAAAAAACTCTGGTGCAGCCTGGCGCTCGGGAACAACCAGATGGAGACAATTTGGGTAAACTTTCCGAAAATCTCGACCAAAGCAGACCCAAAGTTCAAGTTCTCCCTTTTCTCCCATCGTGTGTGTTTTTTTTTTTCTCCAGAAAGTTACTATGACGCGTCTTTCCCACGCTTATTCATTCAGTAATATTGACCGAGATAGATACAGACGGCATCTCTGGAATCGCCCATATATGGTCATGTTTGAAAACAGTTAAGGGGGAAAACAATTTAGAAAAAATCTAAACTTCCTCTAATTATTCAAAAACTACTTTAACCAATGCAGAATTATGAATATAGTTTTCTACTAAATAAAGATACAAAGACATGGAGAGGAGCAAAGTGGTTCAACTGCCCATAAATACATAGAAAACGGAGAATGCTAACATGATGCTACATGTTACCGATGCTAACATGTAGCATTATGTTAGCATTCTCCGTTTTCTATGTAATGCTTTACGTTTTCTAATGCTAACGGTTAGCTAGCGCTAGCTAAAGCTGCCGTTTTGTCACTTCTACAGAACAATCTGCTGTGAGAAAATATCCAAATGGGCCCGATTTACAATGGACTGTATTTGTATGTGATGAATAAGTTCATATCCACCAGAAAATGGCTAAAAAGAGGGAAAATTGATTGATTCTATTTTCCCCCTCGGCGAGGCCACGCCCCCTTCTATGACGAGATGCCGTCTGTATCTATGACGCTGTAATCCAAATATGGTCATTTCCTCTGTGGGAGCAGCAACAACATCTCTGCAGAGGAATTTCTTTTTTTTTTACTGAGCTTTGAACCGCAAAAACAAGATTTACACTAAAATAGCTTAACCCCCACTTTAGGTGAGGACATTTTCTCCAGTTCAGCTTTACCCAAATCTAAAAGCTTCTCGACTGGAGCTTACAGCCTATAGGCCAGTGTGGTGCCTAATTAGAAAGCTAAGACCTACAAAACTCATCTAAGATTTTTCCTTGTGTTATTGTCACTTTTTTGTCACGTTCCGCTCTGAAAACATATTTTTAGCGAATACAAATTTGTACCTGGTTCAACTCATTATTCAATTGAAATGTTGTCACTCAAAATGGCAACAATTTCGGACTTTTTTGTGCAAAAAGTGCCTCACTTTTATTTGAAAACAGAAAATGACAGAAAACTTAAAGCAGTACTAAGTAACTCATGCCCCAGAGGCCATAAGTGCCACTGCAGGTGTCGTAGTACCAATTACACAATGGAGATCATTTTTTTCACTCAAACTTGGCTGTATATACTGTTTAAGTGGTGCTAGCCCAAAGTTAGCTTTGCCCGTTAGCCTGTTAGCTTCTTCTTCGTGATACTACTAGTGTGTGTTGGTGGCTCCGACCTGGAGGCAGGAAAGTTGCAATTATGGCTTCCTGGCTTGAGACACCAGGGGGAGGTGAAAGACCCCCCAATCATCTCATTAACACTTGTATTACCCCAGAGGGTGCACCAGTCTATATCACACTACAATGATGACCAAACCTTCTGTTGGTCTGTAAATGCAGTAAATTAGAATAACTGCCTTGTATAAAATGTCTCTCTCAAAATGGCTGTAGTGAATGTCTTGAAATAGGCCTCTGTCTCTTTAAGAACCTCTGACCCTTTCCGACACGCCCCCTCCACACGCTGTCTGTGGCATCAGTGGGGAGGGGGTTCTGCTGAGGAGCAGTGGTTGGTTACTCGGCTGGTGACAAAGGCTCGGAGGCGTCTCCAGGAGGTGGGGGCGTTCCTTGGAGGACTCAGGCAAAGCTATCCCTAAAATGGCCGCCATCAGAGCAAGGCGTAGAGCCGAAACGCGTTGGCAATTTTACCTTATCTAGCCATGTTTAAATAAAGGCTTTTTAATATTTCTACCTTCGGAGTGCCTCAGTTTGTTTGATTTTTAGCTGAAACTGATCCCTGCACTGAAGAGCACCCAAAAGACTAAACCTATACAACTTTTTACATCCGAGTAGCACTCCATTCTCCCAATTTTTTCAACTGGCCGCCATCAGAGTTTTTACAGATTACTCAAAAATACGTGAATGTGCCAAGGCAACACTTCAGGCATGTTTTTAATGAGGGAATGAGATAATAACATGATGTAAAGCTTGAAAAAGTCGAGTTTGCATAATACCCCCACTTTAAGGTAAACAAGTTACTTACTTAGTTCTGCTTCACATTTTTTCTCATATTGTTGTCAGAAATCTACAGCAACAGTTCAGATTAACATCTCTATATGTTTTTGTTATTTTTCCTTATTCACATGTAGTGTCTTGCCTTAAATGAATGGAGAAATCCACATAAATGATAGAAATGTCCTAGAAATCGACATGCCGTACATTTATAAAGACCCTTCGTTTGTGTGTGAAGAGAGTCAGAGCGTTTGACATCACTTACATCTCCAGCGCATTTGGTAATTAATTCTACGTTGCAAACCGCTGCAGCCGCCATGCCACATCCATTTAGTCGACCGCACATCGGCGTCCCATTGGCCAGGAGACTGCTCTGCTAGCCTTCCCTTACTTTGAGGCCTGTGTGAGGAAAGCCTTGAAGAAGACGTCAGGCACGGACAGCAGCACCCGCGGGACTCCTCCGGGCGATAACGCGGCTCTTATCGGGTGCCGCTGGGGGAGGGGGGGGGTGGGTGGTGAGGGCACGCTCGAGTGCGTCCTCTAGTGTGAAGAGAAGGCTGAGGAGATGGGTCATGTGTGGCTGAGTGAGCCGGCTGTCAGGGAAATATCACACGGATCTATACAGGGGAAGTGTGTCTTTTCAATGCCTTTTTAAAGCGAGACTCTGCAGGCGAATGGGGGGGGGAAAGAATCGATTTAGGGATGAACCTCTGGACCTCTTAACCACCACCTGGACCAAGCACCTTTTCTCCAGTTTGGCTTTACCCAAATCTAACTCATTAAGAATAGAAAGCTTAAAGGAATAGGCCACATATACCGTACATTCTCGAATACTGGCCTGTATTCCATTAGCGGCCGGGTCTCTAACAGTGGCCGGGTTCGTGGATGGCGGAGGTAAATTAAAGCCGGTCTCTAAAACAGGCCGGGGCTTTTATTAGAAACTATAGCAGTAGAAATATTCTCCATGTTAGGAATTTGTCTCATACTCGTGTAAATGAAAACGCACGTGCAGGAAGTAAACAAACGGGAACCAGGGCCGATGGGGACGCTGCGGAGGAGCTGATCCGAGCGTAACTTTGACACAGATTTAGCCACTTTTCAAACCTCCAGTGACTATTTGTGGAAACAGGGAAAGCAACAAATGTTGTGTGACCCTCCAGGGTTTTTATAAAGTCACCATCACGTCTTCAAAGCACGTCCAGCTGCTCCGTGTGCAGGTCAGTCCCACGCCTCAAAATAACTCCGATCGGCGCGAGTGTCTCGTCTTCTCTCGGGTCAGTCTCATGATCGATCACAAACACAAACGCTCCGTCTAAACTCGCCTTTTACACAAGATAACAACAAATAATCCGGTCCGCGGTAAAAACGAAACAGAAACCTGCAGTGACATTGATGTCAAAGCTCCGCTAACAGCAACGAAACACTTCCTGTTGTCCCGACAAAATAAAATGCATCAATGTTCCAGCCGCTGGGAGAGGGTTTGAAATGTTAATTAATAAATGAACCTAATATTTTAGGTGCAAATGGACACAAATGTCGTTTTTGTTCGTTTTCCTGGTCGTCCGTTTTGCTCAAATAGAAATAAAGGCCTGTCTCTAATTGTGGCCTGGTTCCAATAAAGGCCTGGTCCTAGATGCCCTCGAGTGAATAAAGGCCCCGGCCTATATTAGAGCATTTACGGTATATACCTGTCTGGTCTTTGTGCCCCTGGATGAGCGTGGTCGCTTCCAACTACACCCTCGTTTGGAGCTATAGGAATACCTTGGGAGAAGCCAAATGCTAACAACATCTTTGGTCGTTTTGCGTGACTGAGGGTCCACACAAAGACCAGACAGGTACGCATCAACTCGTCTAAGCTCAGATAAGAACATGTCTCAGTATGGAAAAACGGTGGCCTGTTCCTTTATAAATAGAAAGTGTCAAAACTGTGGCGAAAACGAGGACGAAAACACAACAAAAAACGACAAAAACGTTTCAAAAATGTGACAAAATTGCGGCGACAATGTTACAAAAAGTCAGTCATGATCACTTTTCTAGGTCTTAGCTTTCAAATGAGACATTACGGTGCAAGCTTTTAGATTTTTTTTGTTTTCTTGCATTGACGCCACTTTTTTGTGCTTTTTTGTCACGCTTTTTTGACGCTTTTTCGTCGCCGGTTTTGCTGTGTGTTTGTCAGGTTTTTGTCACGGTTTTATTAGCGCTTTTATCATTTTGTCAATCTTTTTTCAAGAAAATGTTGTTGGTTAAGCGGATAAGTTCAGGTCTGAGTCCATGCTTACTCCTAGATTTCTAGGTTTTAGAGAGACTAGAGGTGACAAAAAACACTTCAGTTTCGCTCTAGATAGTTGCATCCACAATCTGTGACAGAGTGTATCTACACAGGCCCAATGGAAGCGCGTATAGAATGAATAAGAGGGGTCCCATGATTGACCCCTGGGGAACACCACATGTCATGGCAGTTTTGTATAAGACACAATTCCCAATTTCAACAAACGTCAAGTCCTCAAGGCAGGACTTGAACCACCCAGTACTAAATATCAAAATTACCAAGAAGAGCCCTGCCTTAATATCCCTGCACAATGTGACTTTTGCTAAATAATCAAGAGTAGATTGACCGGAGAGTGCTTCCTGGAGTGGTAAAATGGTTAGTGATTGCTATTTTAAAATCACAGAAACAGCGGAGGAGAATAAATGATTCCTCAAATTGTAAACTTAGGTAGAGTTCGATAAAAATGCCATTAGACGGATGTTTTATTCATCATAGCGGTCGGCCTCATGTGCGGAGGCCTGTCCGGCGTGAGCAGCTGCACGCCCACAGCCGCGCTCGCCGTTCATTTGTCTCCGCCGCTCTGACACGTGGCTCCGGCGCAATCGTTTTCCGCTGGTCCGGGACCGCGAAAAAAATAAAAGAAATAAATGGAATGCCGCGCAAAGAGCCAAACAGGGACCTATCTATTGATTTCACATAAATACAGCAACACAAACAAAAGTCGATTTATCCCGCTAAGGGAAAAAATGTCCGGAGGCCGCGGGAAAGCTGTTCCCTCTCAAATGAACCTTGAGCTTCAAAACATGCCAGAGATGATGATGATGAAGGTAGTGGTGGTGGCAGCTTACGTACGTACTATACATTCATACAAAGTGCTCAAGACTGAACATTGGCCAAATATCTAAATCAGGAATATTGTTTGAAGTAATTGTTGGCTTATTCTTTTTCTTTTAACAAAACAATGCAAAATGTATGTGCACTTATTACACACAATGAACACAATTGAACTAAAGCCAAGGATTGTGAGCGGGACACGTTTGATGAAGTTTAGGACTGTTCTGATGTCCCTGTGGCCCTCGATGTTCCTGAAGCACTCTGGTGACACAGTGAGAATCTGCAAGTCAGACATTACATAACGAAGAGCTGATGCTTGTAAATGTGTGATGTGGCAAAAATCAACTTTACAACCCTGTTTAGCATGTTGAATTGAATTGTGTCTTAATATCATCTCTGTCTTTCACTGTTGACATGAATCTGGGTTGGGACAAACAGCGCTACAGCATGTGTGTTGTGCTAACTAAGTAAATGCTATCAAATGAAGAGGCTACGCATGAGAATAATCTGTAACTCATGAAGCACTTAGAGAAAGGCAAGGAAAAAAGATATATCAACGTATTAATCATGGACTCCCGGCAATCTCATGTGATCTGATTTCACATAATAACTTGCATCTTCATCATGTGCGGCTGCGATGCTAGCCGTTGAAAGTATTGATTTTTCACGCAGTGGTTAAAGTATAGAATTTCCGCTTAACATCCCTTAACATCTTAGTTTTCATGTCAGAGTATGAAAATGTCAAAACTTACCCCGTATGATGCTTATTTTATGATGCTTTGTCATGAGCGAGGCGGAGACAACCTGGAAGTAGCAGCTACGTCTTTCCCTCTGGTATTCATTCACAAATATTGAATGATTATGTCCGTGATGACGCATCCATCCATCCATCCATCCATCCATCCATCCATCCATCCATCCATCCATGCATCCATCCATCCATCCATCCATCCATCCATCCATTCATCCATCCATCCATCCATCCATCCATCCATCCATCCATCCATGCATCCATCCATCCATCCATCCATCCATCCATTCATCCATCCATCCATCCATCCATCCATGCATCCATCCATCCATCCATCCATCCATCCATCCATCCATCCATCCATCCATTCATTTTCTTCCGCTTTATCCGGGCCGGGTCGCGGGGGCAGCAGTCTCAGCAGAGATGCCCAAACTTCCCGATCCACACACACCTCCTCCAGCTGTTCTGGGGGGACCCCGAGGCGACACCAGGCCAGCTCGGAGACAGTAGTCCAACCAGCGTGTCCTGGGTTTGGGCCTCCTCCTAATAGGACATGCCTGGAACACCTCCCAAGGGAGGCGACCAGGAGGCATCCGGAACAGATGCCCGAGCCACCTCAGCTGGCTCCTTAAGGAAATGCGACTCTACTCCGAGCTCCTCCCGGGTAACTGAGCTCCTCACCCGATCTCGAAAGGTGCGCCCAGCCACCCTGCGAAGGAAGCTAATTTCGGCCGCTTGTATTCGCGATCTCGTCCTTTCGGTCATTACCCAAATCTCATGACCATAGGTGAGGGTGGGAACGTAGATCGATCGGTAAATCAAGAGCTTTGCCCAGACTCAGCTCCCTCTTCACCACGACAGACCGATACAGCGACACTGCTGACGCCGCACCGATCCGTCTGTCGATCCCCCGAGATACTTGAACTCCTCCACTTGAGGCAAGGACTCCCCACCGACCTGAAGAGGGGAAGCCACCTTTTTCCGGTGGAGAACCATGGCCTCGGATTTGGAGGTGCTGATCCTCATCCCGGCCGCTTCACACTCAGCTGTAAACCGCCTCAGAGCGTGCTGAAGGTCCTGGTTTGATGAAGCCAACAGAACAACATCTATACATATATTTTTCCTTCTGCAAGATGCCTGGTACAGAAGAGCAGAGAAAAGCGCCGCACACTCGTGACCAAACTTTAGGGCTGGTTTTCTCTAAATTAGGTTTTTGCCCCACTCTAGTAGCTCTTACAGACTCCAAACTTTTGTTTTTCACTTAAGGCGAGACACTGCAGGCGAATAGGGAAAACATTTAAATTTACAGATATTAATTTGAAACTTTTGCTGTAGATCACTGGCATAAATGTGAGAAAAAAATACATTGCAAGAATGAGGTGTTTTATGCCTAAAAATGCCCCAAATTTCCCATCTTTTCGGCGACGAAATCTGAATAATGGATAGAGCTACATTCAAATTTATGGTTTCATTTTATTGATGAATGAGCTGCCAAGACTTTTTCAGAGGGAATTTAGGATATCTTGTTTAGTTTTAAAATAAGCTGTTTTTAGTGGAAAAATTTGTAAAAATTAAATTTTCGCCTTATTTTTTGACATTCAAAACTCAATAAATGGGGCTTAGGGATTAGATAATAAAAAATCCCTCTGAAAAAACCTTCCAAATATTGTTCAGTCCAAGGCTGGAAAATTTGAAGTCTTTAGGTCCGACTGACGTGGACATAGTCTCGCCACAATGACAGAAAAATGTGTTTTGAGAAAAAGGCCCCTGAAATTGCATTCTCCCATTTAAGTCTATGGGGGAACATTGAATCATCCCAATATTTAAACATGTTGTTGTGAAGATTAGGCATATTTTCTGTTTCCGGGTGAAAGCTTATATGTTCAGAGACTAATTTTGCCCAAAACCTGAAAACTGAAAAAAATGAGTTTTGCCTGTAGTGTCTCCCCTTAAGCGCAATAACTCGCAATTACAATAAACATAAATCAACAGGTTTGGTGTTTACAGACGTCCATGGGATGCCCATATATGGAACTTCCGGGCAGATCACGCAGCAACAGTGACAAACCAGTAACGGGAGGAAAGAGCAACTAAAAGACAATCTATTCAGCTATTACATCTACTTCTATCTACTGTATGGTGCGACACTATATAGTAAATGAGGAGTTAGGGGCCACAGGGCGTACACTCGGACACCGCCCTAATAACCCCAACTCTTACCATTGTTAATCAGAGACACAGATCGCGTAAGCCACATGTACTGTGTGTTTTTTTTTGTTAATAAGAAGCGACTGCGTAATAAACCCGCGGAGCCGGGCGCACCGTGTTAATAATGATGTTCAGATGAGCCATTACGAGCACAGTGGAGTGTAACAGTCCCTTAATTACTTTGTGCTGACGTGCAGACGCCTTGTATCAGAGAACTCCCAACAATCGAGGAAAGAAAAAAAAGAAGAAGAAGAGACTGCCTCCAACTCATCGTCGCATCATTTTGCAGGTTGTAATAAAAAGCCGCGTGGAGATTTATGAGCGGGTGACGCCGCAATTAGTTAATGGGAAGTTATGAGGCGAAAGTAGAGGGAGAGGGAAAGAGGAGAGGATTATGAAGAGAGAGATGGTTGTGGAAATGAGCCATGTAAAGAAGTGTCTTTTGTTGATCCATCGCAGAGTAGTCCTGAACTCCACACGAACTCTTACGGCGAGACAAACCCGTGTAGTTTATGTTTAAATGTAGAATTATGTATAAAAATGTCAAAATTTGAATAATGGACAGAGTCAGGCTTAAATGTATGGCCTAAGATTTCATACGACATATTTGGTGATGTAATTGACACGGGACTGTATATGGGACAAATGAATTTAAGGCGAGACACTGCAGGTGAATAGGGAAAAAATGTATATTTACTGATATCAATTTGAAACCTTTGCTGTCGATCACTGGCATAAATGTGAGATAAAAAATATATTGCAAGTTTTCTGTCATTTTATCTTTTCATATAAGCCCAAGGTGTTTTATGCCTAAAAATGCCCCAAATGTCCCATCTTTTCGACGACGAAATCTGAATAATGGATAGAGCTACATTCAAATTTATGGTTTCATTTTATTGATAAATGAGTTGCCAAGGCTTTCTCAGAGGGGATTTTGGATTTCTTGTTTAGTTTTAAAATAAGCTGTTTTTTTAGTGCAAAAATGTGTAAAAAATTATTTTTTGCCTTATTTTTTGACATTCCAAACTCAATAAATGGGGCTTAGGGATTAAATAATAAAAAATCCCTTTGAAAAAACCTTCCAAATATTGTTCAGTCCAAGGCTGGAAAATGTGAAGTCTTCAGGTCCGACTGACGTGGACATAGTGTCGCCACAATGACAGAAAAATGTGTTTTGAGAAAAAGGGCCTTGAAATTGTGTTCTCCCATATAAGTCTATGGGGGAACATTGAATCAGCGCAATATTTAAACATGTTTTTGTGAAGATTAGGCATGTTTTTTTGTTTCCGGGTAAAAGCTTATATGTTCAGAGACCAATTTGGCCCAAAACCTGAAAACTGAAAAAAATTGAGTTTTGCCTGTAGTGTCTCCTCTTAAAGCTTTAAAGCTCAGGTCCTTCAAAGCCGTTGCGCCCCGTCTCTGGAATGAACTTCCTCCGTCATTGCGTTCCCTCGATTCTGTGGAGACTTTTAAAAAGCAACTCAAGACTCATCTGTTGAAAAAGGCTTTCGAGAGCAAATAGAGCTGCCTCTTTGAATGCATATTTTTTGTTTTAGTTGCTGTCCACTGTAAAGCACTTTGTGACCTCTGCCTGTGAAAAGCGCTATATAAATAAAGATTACTTACTTACTTTTTGTTATGTCTTTGAAAAGAAGCTATTAAAAAAAAGCATTTGTGACATGTGTTTTGTTGCAACTTGACACTTTTCTTGGTTTTCAAAGTACCCCCTATATCTCCTTAAAGAGGTTGTAGTCTCCGCTTTTTTCAATTACACAGCACCAGTCTATGTCACACTACAATGATGACGCAAACCTTCTGTTGGTCTGTAAATGCAGTAAATTAAAATAACTATAAAATGCAAGTTAGCCATTTTATACTCACTACTGCCACCTCAGGTCTAATGCGTAACTGAGGCTTCTATATTAAGCTCGTGCATGACGGCACTTTGGACCCGAATTAACACCTTTTTAAGTGACTGATGGTGAACTTGTCTGGGCTCATTCTACACATTAGGACATGGCTGGAACATGTAGGGGGAGGAAAATACTTAAAGAGGGGGTATTATGCTTTTTTCAGTCACATAGCACCAGTCTATATCACACTACAATGATGACCAAAGCTCCTGTTGGTCTGTAAATGCAGTAAATTAGAATAACTCCATCCATCCATCCATCCATTTTCTTCCACTTGTCCGTTGCCGGATCGTGGGGGCAGCTGTTGGAGCTGCCCAGATCACATTGTACCTGCCCCTTATAGCTCCTCCTGCAGGTGGTGGGTCCACGGAAGGACGGCCTCACGATTTTAACCGGGCCTGTTGGTCTCTCATAAGGGGCTTCTAAATCACTCTTTGTCTGACCCGTCACCTAGGACCAGTTTGCCATGGGAGACCCTACCAGGGGCACCAAGCCCCCGACAACAGAGCTCCTAGGATCATTAGGGTGCTCAAACCCCTCCACCACGTTAAGGTGATGGTTCCAGGAGGGGATTAGAATAACTGCCTTGTATAAAATGTCTCTCTCAAAATGGCTGTAGTGAATGTCTTGAAATAGGCCTCTGTCTCTTTAAGAACCTCTGAGCCTTTCCGACACGCCCCCTCCACACGCTGTCTGTGGCATCAGTGGGGAGGGGGTTCTGCTGAGGAGCAGTGGTTGGTTACTCGGCTGGTGACGAAAGCTCGGAGGCGTCTCCAGGAGGTGGGGGCGTTCCTAGGAGGACTCAGGCAAACCCATTCCTAAAATGGCCGCCATCAGAGTTTTTACAGATTACTCAAAAATACGCGAATGTGCCAAGGCAACACTTCAGGCATGTTTTTAATGAGGGAATGACATAATAACACGATGTAAAGCTTGAAAAAGTCGATTTTGCATAATACCCCCCTCCCCCCTTCAAGCTATCTGAGCCTGTTCCTGCAAATGCACAAATGGTAGCTGTTCGAATCCCGGACCCGCTCAATTTGAACGTTCTATCACGTACAAATGAACGGTGTAGCCGGGCGCAATGCTAAAGTATGACGAGGTGTGGCATTTATATCATTTCTGTGGTTTCTTTAAATTGGCCACTGGGCGACGGTGGCGCCGTTTGGTAGAGACGGTCGCCTCGTGATTGTTGTGGGTTCGAGATGCACACTGTTGTTGTGTCCTTGGGCAAGACACCTCACCCTCCTTGCCTCCAGTGCCATTGGTGTATGGATGAGAATGTGAATGGGTGACTGGTTCCTTACTGTAGAGCACTTTGGGCCTGATAAAGGTAGAAAAGCGCTATGTAAGTTGAGTCCATTGACCATTTACCAGCTGTACCCAACCCCAGAAAAAGAGTCGTACACTGCACAAATCTGACAGAGTGGCATTTTAAAAAGAAAATCATAAGATATCCCATTTGCTGTTTGCCAGAAGCCACCATGTGACCTCCATGTGGCTTCTGGCAAACGGGACTTCTTATGATTCTCTTTCAAAAATGTCTTGTCCTAGCCACTCTTCCGTAAAAGCCAGATTTGTGCAGTGTACGATGAATAGTTGTTCTGTGGACAGTTTCCCCCACCTGAGCTGTGTCTCTCTGACTTCTTGGTAACAGCTGTGGTCAGTGCTGTCCTTGTTCGGTCAGTAAGTTTTTGAGGACGGCCGGGTCTTGGTAGGTTTGCAGTGATGCCAGACTCTTTCCATTCCTGGATGCTGTATTTAACTGTACTTTGAGAGACTTTCAAAGCTTTGGAAATCTTTTTATAACCAAACCCAGCTTTATACTTCCTCAATAACCTGTCAGGTGTGTTCTTGGACTTCATGATGCTTCTGCTCCCCAATAGTCTCTTCACAGACCTCTGAGACCATCACAGAGCAGCTGTATTTGAACTGACATTAGATCACACACAGGTAGACTCTGTTTAGTCATTAGGTCAACATGTGATCATTCAGAAATCATCAGGCAGCTTGTCAAAATGTCGAAAAGTTAAAACCTATGCATACCACTGTATATATCGGAGAGGGCCATTGCTCATTACAGTATGTACGAGATTATCTGGGAACCATAACTCAAGTGCCAACAGAGAGGTTTTAAAGGTCACAATTACCTCCAGTGGATGAGTTAAGTTGAGTTGTAATTGTATCCATATAACAACCTCAACGTCCATAGAATTTGAAGTTCCTATCGGGAACCGATGTGGCCCCCGATGGCCAGGCCAGCCCTGGTCACGAAGGAGGTACAGAGCTTCCCAACGGTGCCTCCTAAGCTTTTTGCGTCATTTATTTTAGGACAATATCTGAAGGCACAGGTTACCAAAACATCTTAATCTCAAATTGCAGTCTTGAGTCTTGCCCCATTTCTGTCTAACAAATAAACGTTCCCTAAAATATAACATTACAGAGAAGGAAGCAGGCAACGACAAAAGGACTTATCATATAGATGGAGAATAAAACTCGCTGGGTGTTTCCGTGCCGTTTAAAACCTGGGCTGTTTTGCTCCTCTTCCTCCCGTCGCATTATTGCCTGCGAAGCCTTCCACATAAAGCACTTATCCAGCCGACTAAATGCCATTTGTTTATGCACATTTCCTAAAGAGAGCCTTAAACCGGAGTGGATTTAGTGCACCTTTATGGAGATTTGCATTACGGCAGTGCGGCAGATTAGCATTTTTATGGAGTTGTGGTGGCCCCGGCGCCCTCTCCGCGCTCTGAACTGCAGCGTGGGAGATAGGCATGTTAATTATGAGCCACAATGGAGCGATCTCAATGGCTCCACCGTGTTGCTTCAGACAGACGTTAATTGAATTATGGACATCTTCAGGTGAGCGGTGTGAGAGAAAAACGCTGAATATGGGCAGAATGTTTTCAAAGTTAGAGCCGTTGCTTCAGATGTCTTTTGTAGTTTTAGAGAAATGGGGAAATCGGACACTGACGCTTTAATGAAATTGCCGATTTGGGATGATTTTTTTTCCTTTTTTTTTTTTTTTTTTTAACACCTAACCGCTGGCGTCGAGTCCGACAAACTGTCACAATCGGTCCTTCCAGAATTTTGCGATGTTGTGACCGCAGCTGTTAACGTGCAGTCGTGCAAGCTCTGCAACTGTCGCACAACCACGGTGACAGTTTTGTGCACGAAAACAGAAAGGAGAAGCGGCTTTCCATTCTAACGCAGACAGTTTAGGGTAGTAGGCTAGTCCGGGAGACTCAGAGGTAGTTAGCCTTGCTCAGTGTATTTCCCCTATAGCCGTTAGCCTTAGCCACCAACTATTGCAAATTATCAACAATCCAGACCTTTGGGGATTTGACTTAAGATATGAATTACCATTTAAAAGTGTTATCTGAGCTCAATGCTAACTCACATTCAGTGAAGTTTCTGCTTTTTGTGGGTCAGATACACATCCACTAAACATCATCTTATAATATGTTAATGATACAGAGAGTACACAAATGCCGTGAAAAGGACACCAGGCTTATATTATCAGTTAAAGGATCTGTATCCTGCTATTTTAGCCATCCCGAAGTAAAGTATAGGCATGTATATGATATATTGTACCTCTACCACTATGGAGTACTCATTTGTGTGATAAATATATGTGTTTTCTGGAGGTGTTTTTCAAACCTGGAAGACAAGAAGCTTGGATTCAGTTCACTCCGCCCCCTCTCTCCACTCATGCAACTTTAGCAGTAGTAGAAATATAAATACACAGCAAAAGGAGTTGACATCTGCAACACAATGGCTAATCGCTCTGGCCGCTCCATCGTGCGTTTGTGGGACTCGCGTTGGTTATAAAAGTGAATCCACTTTGATTCTGGCGAAGATTCACCAAACATCCATCAGGGACAGTCACAGAAAAACAATATTTTGGCTGATTCGCCGAATCCCGGAAAGAAATTCCAACTTCTGGCGAGTGGATTCCTCTTTAGGAAGGTTGAATAAAGTTCTGTAGCTCTCAAACGCGCTTTTCTCCGTGACATTATCGTTTCGTAAGAAAAAGGAATAGGTGCCCAGAGTAGGTTAGAAAGAGCTCCTTCTTCACAAGTTTTGGTGCGAACTTGACATCTGTTCAGACACTCGGGGGGTGAAATAGCATAACAACATGGCCAAACGTTGATTTTGCATGATATAGGACCTTTAATGCGAGACACTGCAGGTGAAAGTATTGATTTTTTTACGCAGTGGTTGAAGTGGAGAGTTTTCATGTACAAAAATGACAAAACTTTCCCCGTACTAAGCTTATTTTACGACGCTTTGTCACGAGTGAAGTGGAGATACTTAACCCTCGTGTCGCCTTCGCGGGTCTTTTAGACCCGCTGGTATGTTCCTGGCATTTGGATGCAAGGTGACACAAGGGGGCGCTCTTCCAACCTTCTCAGTGTAAACGTGAGTTGACTTTCTTCAGAGTGAGACTTTAGGTCAGACACCATGAGTGACAGTAACATGACGCTAAATACAGTGAGCTCTTTGTTTGCAGTAAAAAGGCTGAGGCCTCATTGCTCTTCAGTCACAGACTGAGAAGTGAAGAAGGAAGTCATGGAGCTGCTGCTTTAGACAGAACTTCAGAGTTCTGCTGCATGTAAGAGTCATATCATATTCTGAAACTCAAATCTGTAGTAAAAATATAAAAGGAAAATGATTATTACAATTACAAAAAGAATATTTGAAAATCCTGTATCAAATCAAGTTTTTTTTTATTTTATTTGCTCTCATTCTAAAAAAGAAAACCCAAACAAACCCTAACCATTAGTATCTGCTGTAAAGTCATGTTTGTCCCAGTTCCTCTGAGTCGTGGTGGGTCATGGTGGACCATGACAGATGTGGACAGGACTGTGGTAGATCTACTTTTACTTTGGAGAAAATAGTTACTATAGTAACTGTTGAAGAAATGAACCTCATGAGCTTCTTCTGTAACATCTGTCCACATCAGTCCTGCTGCACCACGACTCAGAGGAACTGGGACAAACATGACTCTACAGCAGATACACATGACCTGGATTTGTTTTTTTGTTTTTGTTTTTAGAATGAGGGTAAATTTAAAAAAACTAATTTTTTGATTAGATACACGATTTTCAAATATTTTTATTTTGTAATTTTTGTATTTGTAATAATACTTTTCCATATATTATGTTTCTACTACAGATTTTAGTTTCAGAATATGATCAATCAATCAATCAAACTTTATAAAGCGCTTTCCATACCAAAAGGTATCACGAAGTGCTTTACAGATTACAACATTTGATATGATATATTATGACTATTACATGCAGCAGAAGTCTGAAGTTCTGTCTAAAGCAGAAGCTCCATGACTTCCTTCTTCACTTCTCAGTCTGTGACTGAAGAGCAATGAGGCCTCAGCCTTTTTACTGGAAACAAAGAGCTCTCTGTATTTAGCGTCATGTTTCTGTCACTCATGGTGTCTGACCGACAGTCTAACTCTGAAGAAAGTCAACTCACATTTACACTGAGAAGGTTGGAAGGGCGCCCCCTTGTGTCACCTTGCAACCAAATGCCAGGAGCATACCAGCGGGTCAAAAAGACCCGCGAAGGCGACACGAGGGTTAATAATCTTTCCCTCGGGTATTCATTCACAAATATTGACAGATTTTACATCCGCGTGTCCTGAAGGGGGAGCTGACACTATAACACAAATATGGTAATTTCCCTTTTGCAAGACACTCGGTACGAAAGACCAGAGAAAAGCAATATATTCACTTTAGCTTTTCCTACAGACTAAAAACTGTCCAGTCTAACAAGATTCTTAAGACTTTTTCAGAGGGATTTTGCAAATATCTTATTCCCAGCCTGATTTATTCAACTTTGAACACAAAAAAACAAGGCAAAATTTGTGTTGTTGCAGATTTCTTCACTTAGTACTAGCGTATTCAAACACTCCCTTTGAAATAAAATCTTTGTTACTAATATGTAAATAAAATGAAATCATAAACTTAAATCTGGGTCTATCCATTACTTAAATTTCTTTGGTGAAAATACTTTTTTTTCTCATATTTGTATCCATAATGTTCAGGAAAAGTTTCAAATTGGTATCTGTAAATTAACTTTTTTCCCTATTCACCGGCAGTGTCTCGCCTTCAATATTTTTTTCAATAATTCCCCAATTGCTCGTCACAAAGAAAAACCTGGTCACAGTGGGCAATTTGAGAATGAAACCCTCTCTCTCTCTCTCTCTCTCTCTTGCTGCTGCTTCTATAGCGCTCCAGGCATGTCCTCCTCTGTGTTCTTTCACGTTCAGTGTGTTTGATGAATCACGGTGCGCCGGGGACACTCATTGGATTAATCAAAACCTGCGTGATTACAGCTCTCACAAATCCCTGCCCAACAAACCTGGCATGTTCCGCTTCGGCTGGACACCGCGGCAAAGCCTGGCTGCAGTTTCCCACAACATCATTATTTCTTTCCCCATTGCGGCTGTATTCTTTTTTTCTTTTTTTTTTTCTTTGCACCAATGGCACATTTGATGAAGTCGCCCCCGATCTTCCCCTCTCATCTTGCTCCTGATCTCGATGCCCGCTCCCTGCACGGCTCTCTCCAGCGCTGGCACGGCCCACCGCCGCCGCCGCCGCCGCCGTCCCAGAGGTTTTCACCACTCACTGCCAACTGGACTCTGGCTCCGACGGCCGCTTGTTATGAAGTTAGCGTCCAAATCCGTATGGAGCAGGCCGGGTGGGTGGGCCAGGCAGGGCGAACGCTGGAACAACAGTGGAAAGGAACAGTTTGTTAAAAAATCCCCCAAAAACTTTGCTTTTCCTTCATTTTACATGCAGTTTTCTTTCTCAGTTTACTTCAGAGCCAGTGTTTTTCTTGCATTGTATATTGAGTCTTTCTCTTTTCTCTGCATTTGACCGATCCATTAACAGATAGACTTTTTTATAATCCAGTATTCCAGTTCAGGGCATTTTTCTGACAGATGTATCCAGTTTTTGTTGGTTTGGCATTTGTTATCATGTCTATCATTGCACCACAACAGATTTGAAATGAAACAACAATGATGTGCTTAAACTGCAGACTTTCAGCTTTAATTTGAGGCTATTTACATCCAAATCAGATGAACGGTGTAGGAATTACAACCGTTTTTATGTGAGCCGCCCACTTTATAGGGGACCAAAAGTAACAAAGGGACAAATGGGACATGTTTGGTTGCAAATCCTTTGCCTGGAAGAGCTTGGTAGCTTCTATCTTCACCTCGTTTGGAGCTGTAGAGGAGAGGAGGAGAGGCTAAATGCTAACACCGTCTGTGCAGTAGAATCAGGTATAGCTCCTTTAAAGGGACATTTCAGGATTTTTGACATAGGGCCTCATTTACTAGTTGTCCAGAGTGTTGCTGATTTCTGGAGAGATTTTTTTTTGTAATTCATGCAGTTCTTATATTTGAAGAGTTTTGTGGTGCTAGGCTAGCACATTTCTATGGTATCAGCTAGCCTGCATTAAAAACAGTGTGACCCGCTCCACAGAGCACCTGAGGCAAATCACTTATAACACCAGACTAACCATATAAATGTTTGTGTCGATAGAATAATTTGGAATATAACTGACCTTACATCACATGAATGATCGCATTTTGAGGGACTATTTTCTAGCAGATCACTCCGCCGCTGCATAGCTTATACAACCACTAGGGATGGACGAATTGATACCAAAGTATCGATGCCAAATGGCTACTTTTTACGTATCAATAATGGGGAAAAAGTATCTATACTCATTTGCATATGTAAAAAGAAGGCGGGGCAGCAATTATCAACACACAAGGATGATTTGTTTCTTTGTTCTGAGCCAGAACAGTCACAACAGCAAAGGATTGAACTGAGCTAGGCATATCATTCTGGTTTAGGTTCTGTTTGTCATTTAAGTATTAATTTAAAATTTTGTTTATGTATTTAATTTCACATTAGTATTGTTTAATTAACCAGTTAAAGTAATATAATTTTAATTGACCAGTTAATTATAAAAAATAACCAGTTTTAGAAATGTATATTGACTGAAATACATTCACCCAAATGAAATGACCAGTATCGGTATCGATGTCGGTATCGACAAAAATGACACCAAAAGTATCGCCCATCCCTAACAGCCACGACGTGGATGCTCAAATATAAGGTTATAGGCCAGGTTAGTCTGGCGTTATAAGTGATTTGCCTCAGGTGCTCTGTGGAGCGGGTCACACTGTTTTTAATGCAGGCTAGCTGATACCATAGAAATGCGCTAGCCTTGCACTAGCCTAGCGCCACGAAACTCTTCAAATACTAGGAAATAAGGCCCTATGTCAAATATCCTGAAATATCCCTTTAGTGAACACTCAGTACAGTTACTTTGTGTAAATGTGCCAGATTTAGCCATGGGCTACTTTCCATCCGTCGTCCTCGTACATTTAAGACCAAGTCCAAATAGTATTTACACTATTTCCAACACATTATAAAAAACATTTCCCTATCTATAATGCAAACTCCTCCCCGCCTGGTCGGGGACTCACATCTGGAGCCTTCTTGTTGTGAGAGGTGAATAAGCAGCCGTCTCTTGCCCATGTTTTCACATCAGATTTGAAGCCCTCGTCAAACCGGCGACCCCTCCCTCTGCTTCTGCTGGAAACACCCGTACGCATTTACCCCTAAACTCTTGCCTGGACGCTCGCGCTCGTCCCGCTCCTCTCCGGCGCGCCCCCGTGCACAGATTGCGCGCGGTCCTTTCAGCGCCGCTTACTTCCGCTGTAATGGAGATGATGGCGGGCGGCGCGGACAGGACCCCCCCGGCGCCCGCGGGCCCTTATGCAAACTTCATGACGGCGCAGACTGGGGAAAGTGCGAGCGCTTCGGCTGTGCACTCCGTCTCACCCCGCGCCTGCCTGAATAATGGATGATCGCGGGGGTCAGTGGGAAGGGTGCTTTTAGCGCTCCCCGGGTGCCGCGCGGAGGGGCCCGACGCGACGCTCGCACTCATAATATCATTACTGCGTTACAGGGTCCGCCGCACTCAGACGGGCAGCAGCAGGTCCGCCGCTCGCCCACGGAGAGAGCCAGTTTGAGTGGAGTTTAAATGCGCTCGGAGACATTCAGGAGCGTGGCATTGCACTCCTGTTTATTTTTACAGCTGCTAAAATTGGTTGGACTCCTGATCTCTCGGAGTGGGGGGGGGGGTTCATGTCCTGCCTTCGTTTCTGCGACGGTTAAGAGGTGGTTGAGCTCAAACCTTTGATCTCACTGCGCAATTTTAGACGGTCTTGTTGGAATTCTTCGATCGTGTAGGTCAGAAACACTTTGGTCGTTGGTCGTGCGGTAACACTGGGACAAAGATTGAAGGTAGACACATCCAGGCTGGGTCTGATTCACTGCCTCACCAAAACAAAGGTCACTTATATTTGGCTGTTCCGCCTTTAGCTTTGATTACAGCGCCATTCCGCTGTGGCGTCGTTTCTATAAGCTTCATCACAGATCCAGTGTTTCATTCATTTTCCACCAGGATCTTGTATTGATGATGGGAGAGTGTAAGCGCAGCGCAAAGTCTTCTCCGGCACATCCCAAAGATTCTCAAAGGGGTTAAGATCTGGACTCTGTGGCGGCCGATCCATTTCGTGGTCATGAGCCCATGGATCCTGGCATTGTCATCCTGCGAATATGCCCCCTGAACAAAGGTCATTCAGGATGTTAAGGTCGATCAGGTGATCTCACTCTTTGGGCCCATAGTGTTTCTGAACCTACACCTAAGACAGCCCAAGATCAGAACAGTTAGTTACATCCAGGTAAAGGACACTTTTTGGGGGGGTCAGGCAGTGTATTTTGTAGTACTGTTTGCAGAGTGAGCCATTGTTTCGCTGTAGATATGATCTCTGTCATTATGATGATGGCACTTCAAAAGTAATGCTTATTTTCCATTCTCTAAAACGTTGGTGTTACTTAGCTATTGGCCCCACCGAACCATCAGCAACCACTCACCCCACACACCACAGCCTGAAATCCCCAAAACAATCGTACCGTATACACCCGGCTGTACTGTAAGAGGTAGGTCCAACCTACAATGCCACCATAATAGGTCTGTTGTAATAGAATCTGGATATTCAGGGCATTTTTCATGAGATGGACATGTTCATGACCTGGCATAGGGCCCATCACCCTGTCGTCAACACAAAGACGACAGAGGGAGATCATATTCGACCCAAAACAAGTAGTGACCACAGTCCTGTTTTCTATTGACAAGGCTTTCATCAAGCGGGCAGCATCATGCAGTATAAATACTGGAGTTTTTATTTTGACAGCTGCCTCTCGTGGCAGGTCCATATGGACAGTTTGTGCTCGCGGATACAGCAGCACACGCATTTCTTAAGACGAGCGTGGCACGTTGCAGCCTTCGGGTTTGGTTTGGAAATCTGTGTGTGCAGTCTAAAACCATACTTTATTTATTTATACTGCGCGAAAGACCAAAGAAAACCATCAGGTCTATGCTCCCGCCTTCCCCCCTATGAGAAGAGATGCTCAGAAAATTGTAAATGATCCGACCCATGCGCTAAACGCAGAGTGAGATGCTTCCGTCTGGACGTAGATTCAGGTTGTCAAAGTGCAAATGCAACAGATTGAAAAGGTCACATGTTCCCTCCTCTATACAGTTCTTGAATAAGAATAAGAATGGAGCATTTCACGATTTCATTAGAACTGTGTTTTCTCATTATTATCTTGTCTTTGTTCTTACGAATATGTTTTGTACCGGTCAAAAGTTTGGAAATACCTTTTTAAGTATCGGCTTTTTACACATGGAATTATGTAGGAAACAATAAAGGGTGAAATAACTCAAAATATGTTCTATATTTTAAATTCCTCAAACACTTTATTCTCTACATCGTGAAGCACACTGAGAAAATGTCAAAAGTGTGCTAAGCAGTGACAATCTGCAATGTAAATAGTCTTAAAGCGGTATTAAGTAACTCTTGCCCCTAGAGGCCAAAGCGCCACTGCAGGTGTTGTAGCAAGTTATGTTTTTTTTACTCATTAATTGTTCGTAAGAGTAAATACTACGCTGACAGTGAGAGAGGGATATTGTGCATCCAATTACACAATGGATATCATTTGTTTCACTCAAACTTGGCTGTAAATACTGTTTGAGTGGTGCTAGCCCGCAGTAAGCTTTGCCCGTTACCCTGTTAGCTTCTTCTTTGTGATTCTATTAGTGTGTATTGGTGACTCCGACCCGTAGGCAGAGAAGTTGCAATTGTGGTTTTCTGGCCAGAGACACCAGGGGGAGATGAAAGACCCCCCCAATCATCCCATTAATACTTGTGACACTTGTACTACAGAAAGGATTTATTAAGTGTTTCCAGATGTTTGACCGGTACTGTATCTGAAGCAGTCCCAATGTTCCAAGACAATAAAGTATACCATACAACAGGGGTAGGCAAGTTTTCTTAACGGAGGGCCAATTTTTTTCATTGTAAAAAGACGGAGGGCCGAAGCCGCCAGTTTTACGCCAAAGTAAAGCACTACACTGGAAAAATGACCATCTTAAATGAGATGAATGACTTAAAATTGCTTGAATAAAGGTTCTTTATGTTGAATTTGAGTCTGTTTGGATTAATCTAAGATAAAGATACAAATGCTAATGCCAACGGAACAAGCATAAAAACCCACTTTGAAATCAGACAAATGAACTTTTACTTTTAAAAAGATTTGTTTTTCACTTGAAATTATACAATATAATCTGAGTTAAGAGAATAATGACTTGTTCCATTGGTGATGGGATGTTTTATCTGATCTAAGACCAGACCAAATCAACTCATACTTTAGATCGAATCTCTTAATTCAAGTAGGTTTCTGTCATTTCTTCCTTAAAGAGTTGTACATAATATGACCTAATTGGGTGTATTAACAGTATTTCTCCCATTTAAGGCAAGACACTGCAGGTGAATAGGGGAAAAAATGTATATTTACAGATATCAATTTGAAACTGTTGCTGTCGATCACTGGCATAAATGTGAGAAAAAAAAATACATTGCAAGTTTTCTGTCATTTTATCTTTTCATATAAGAACAAGGTGTTTCATGCCTAAAAATGCCCCAAATTTCCCATCTTTTCGGCGACGAAATCTGAATAATGGATAGAGCTACATTCAAATTTATGGTTTCATTTTATTGATGAATGAGTTTCCAAGACTTTTTCAGAGGGGATTTTGGATTTCTTGTTTAGTTTTAAAATAAGCTGTTTTTTAGTGGAAAAAATTGTAAAAATGTAATTTTCGCCTTATTTCTTGACATTCAAAACTCAATAAATGGGGCTTTAGGGATTAAATAATAAAAAATCCCTCTGAAAAAATCTTCCAATTATCGTTCAGTCCAAGGCTGGAAAATTTGAAGTCTTTAGGTCCTACTGACGTGGACATAGTGTCGCCACAATGACAGAAAAATGTGTTTTGAGAAAAAGGCCCTTGAAATTGCATTGTCCCATATAAGTCTATGGGGGAACATTGAATCAGTGCAATATTTAAACATGTTATTGTGAAGATTAGGCATATTTTCTGTTTCCGGGTGAAAGCTTATATGTTCAGAGACCAATTTGGCCCAAAACCTGAAAACTGAAAAAAATTTAGTTTTGCCTGTAGTGTCTCAACTTAACCCTAAAAATGTTAAAGTACTTCCTGATATGTGTCATAATGTTTCTCAAAATCATCATGAGGGCCAGAGGTTCTGTGCTGGAGGGCCGGATCTGGCCCCCGGGCCTGACGTTGCCTACCCCTGCCATACAACCTCTTTACGAAGCGTGACCGTTCTGCCTGTGCGGCTGTGGCAGACTGTGAAAGGTAAAGTCCGTACGCCCTGGTGGGAACTAGCTGTAGCAAACCTCCTCGGCTGAAGTCTGCTCTCCCGCCCGAGTCGGCCACGTTTAACCTCTCTGCCATCTCGCGTTTTGAATAAACCATCTATTACATACAGTCACCGGCCTCCGACGTCTCGAAAGCGTTTGCATGACAAGCCGACCGCTGTTCCGCTACAAAGCGCCAACTTCGCCATCGCTTTACACTTACACTCCAATACCGAGAACCGAGGAGCGTTTCTTTTTTGTTTAATGCATCTTTTATCCATACGCCGCCATAAAACCCACTTCGGCGCCGATACTTTTCCAGTAAAGTCTATTTGTACACCGCACACGACGGCCGAAAAAGCAAATTCACACCAAAGATCCATTAAGAGGCCGCGTCAATAATTGATGGAAACACTCTATTAGACGTTTTGGCCGGCGTGGCATGCTGTTGTGGGGCCTTTTTCCGGTTACACAGTCATTTTCTCCATTGCTTTGCCTCATAACATATTTACGCCGACATCTATAATGGATGGGTGATCTGATAGGAGCTGAGTGTTCCCGACTCGGCCCCGCGGTGAACCCAGAAGCAAATTTTTGGAGGTGGAAAATGAAATAAATAAATGAACATGGGGTTGGGCGACTCGCGGCGGTTCAGGAAGAGTGTCCGAGGTTGAGGGCAGGGCGTCCAAGGGTCCGGGAATCACGACAAGACGGAAGACTTAAGTGAACTTGGAAATGGGCGTGGAAATTGATTTTTCTCCTTTTGGCTTGAGAAAACACTGGGAGTTAACTTTTTTAAAAGGCATTTAATGCAAGGACAACCCAAGGTGCTCTTCTTGCATCAAAATTCCTTTCTTTATAGAGGCTAGTTGAGTTGAAGTCTTCAGAAACAGTGTCTATTCTTTCCGGAGTCTCCCCAAAGAAGGCTTTTATTGTTGGCTGCTACTCCTGGGACATATAGAACCAATTCATGTGACGTCCGCAGACTAAATGAAATAAATAAGACTCAAAACAATTGGAAAACTGTATTGTACTCGCACCGCCACGCGATTGATTGGCTTTTGTTTTGGTAGTGAAAAAACACAGTTCCATCGTGTTGCGTTGTTGATTGCACAAATAGAAGAACCAACAATCCAGGACTCGAATATTATAACATCCAGGCAGGAGAATAGACTTACAGGAGAATAGACTTATGGTTGCTTGAGTCAGACCAGAGACAAATTTAAGATCAAGAACGGACCCCACGCCATGATTGGGATCTGCTGAGTCCAGACGCCGCGAGGAAAACGCATAGTTTTGCCGATTCTGCGGTGACACGGAATCTCAAAGAGGACGCGGTAAACTTTGTTGGGAGGGACGAGAGCAGCAGCTGATAAAGAGAAACTATCGTCAGGACCCTGCTTCAGTCTGAGCAGGGAAACTCTGTCTGTTGCCAACACTCTGTCTGCAACAATGACATACAGATCTTGTTTTATTTATGATAAATGGATAAATCACATGTTTAAAGCGCCGCGCGGTTTGGTGCACGTCCTACATGACTCTACACTAGAGGCCGCCATTGGTCCGCTATTGCTGTAGTCCCTACATATAGCCGCTAGTCCCCCATTGGAATGCATTGAACTTTTGACACGTTATAGGAATTGGCAACCGTTTTTACATACTGAGATATGTTCTTACCTTAGCTTTGACGAGTTCTTTAGGACCTGTCTGGTCTTCACCCGTGCCTTCAATCACGTAAACACAGCGCAGACGGCGTTAGCATTTAGCCTCTCCCTCTCTCCTCTATAGCTCCAAAACAGGTCCAGATAGAAGCTACCAAGCTCTTCCACGTTTTCCCTATTTAAATATGGTTACGTGAAGTGTTACACTACAAAGTATTATTACACAAAATTAAACAATGTGGATTTTCTAAGCGGATAAAAGGGGGAACTATAATGTAAGGCGTAGTAATACCAGGAGTAGTTTGGCATCCGCACAGTAAAGTGAAGATTACTGCGCGGATTTCGAACTACTCCTGGTATTATTACTGGTTTTCATAAGAAACATTTTAGAAATCTTGCACTAATGAGGGCCGGACAGTTAGCATTGGAGCTGCGCGAACTACACGCCACACAAGGGCGGAGTCTACAATGAAGATCCCGCCTTTATGCCCTTTTTAGGAACTTGCTTCGTCAGAGCTGGGAGGGGGAGTCTGTAAATCAGCCATGATTTCCCCCACGAACGTGGTCGTTGTGGTAAACGGGGAGGAGTGATGAGGAGCTGTTTATTTATGTATACAGTCTATGATTTAAGAAGTATATCTACATAGCTAGCATTGGCCGTTAGCAGTGAGTGTCCTTAAATAAGCGTCACATACTTCAGTTTTGAACTATTTTGGAGCCTTGCATTCATTGCCATTATTTAAGGGTAACCCATGTAAAACACTGATACACCTGGTGGAGTATGTGCACGCACATCAGTCACGTGTCTCATGTTTGTCAGCATTGAAATCCGTCCATTGGCACCCACACAATGTTTTTAACGGCTTAATAATAATGATCCGAGCCTCTTCAAATGAAGGCTTTGCGGGAAGATGTAATGTAAATGTAACTCCTGAGAATTGTGATCCACAGTGGCGTTGTAATTTGATAGTTACAATGTGGGCTAACTATTGCCTGGGCTGCAACATCTTGGCGTTGTTGGCAGGATCTTGTTTTTTTTTCTTTCCTTTCATAAGTGTCTGTGTCTAAACTCTTCACTATAAAACAATTATCTCTTCTATCTGGGGGTTCTGTGTTTCCTCTTAGTACTCTGGTTTCCCTTAAATCTTTGCACTTCCTTGCGGTCGCCCACTGCTCCTGACAATGTGGGTCAAGGGTAAAGGACTGATTTCCACTGGCGAACGATAAAGTGTATTTGCCATGATGGTCTTAATTAACTTCCCTTTTTGCTCTCATTTGCTCTTTTTAAAAAAAAAAAATAGGTAGGCCTGTACATTATGAAATCCAGTTATGCCAGGGTTGTTTCTATTTTCACATTGCAAGTCTTGCCACCACTGGGGCTCCTCTTGAATGAATGATCAAATGAAACAAATCTATTTTTTCACGTGTTTCTGCGGTATTTGAATAGAACGAGGAGCGCACTACTGTGTCAGAACAAACTCAGCCCGAAGCTTCCTCCCCCCTCAAGAAAAAAACAACAAGTCATCCAGAGTTTACACATGAGTGTAAACGTGAGTGGCTCCTCGGCTCCAGATCTGACTGAGAATAGTGAATCCGAGTTTCAAAAATAAACCAAAACTCCAGGCAGGAAGGGAAGGGTTATGTGGGGAAATACTGTATAAATAACAGTAGCTGTAGAGCAGATGCAAATTCGCATTGAGACATCTCTTTCCCTCTGTGTCGACATATTTCAGACATTCATAGTCATTTTTTAACCTGTGCTTATTGTCTCCGAAATGCACGAGGCCTGTGTCGATGTGCTCGTGCTTCACAGCGAGAAGGTCCCAAGTTCCATTCCCATCGGTTTACCCTACCACTTAAAACATGTACAATAGGTCAGGTTGAGTGAGATTTTTTTTAGAGAGACCGAGTGTGGGACAACGGATGGAAATGAGCCCATGGCTACAATCTGGTGAGGCCTGTTTACCTGCGAGTCCCATGTGTGTTTATTGAGACACTGCAGGTGAAGCGGGAAAAAACCTGGCTCTATTATTTAGGGTTCGTCGCTGAAAATATAAGCAATCTTGTCAATTTTTAGGCATAAAATGTCTTTTTTTTTATTAGTAATTAATTGAGTTAATTACAGGTCTGTAATTAATTAATCACAATTAATCTAATGTTAATCGAAAACCAAAAACAAAATTTGTTTGCACCTAAATTATTCAATAATTAGAAAGAAACATGAGTTCAACAACAAATGTGTTTATTATTGTTAATCTGTAGAGTTATTCAAGTAACAGAGGCAAAGTGCATTTATAGCTATGTAGCTTTGTGTTTGTGTTGTAGGAACTCTGGTCACTCATGGAACTTGTAGAGTTCATTAAACAGTAATAATAATGACACATTTATAAGCTAAAGCTATGAACAACGCCTTTAAGTGTTTAACAATTGCTGTAAACAGAAATCAAAGTGTCATTTCTTACACTGACAAGGGTTAGGGTTATTGTGGCTCAGAGTGGGCGTGGCTGGAGCGTTTGTTTGAGGCTGAACGCTAACATTAGCATCGAGGACGTCTCTGTGTTGGAGGCTGAACGCTAACTTAGCATCAAGGACGTCTCTGTGTTTGAGGCTTAACGCTAACATTAGCATCGAGGACGTCTCTGTGTTTGAGGCTGAACGCGAACAGTAGCATCGAGGACGTCTCTGTGTTTGAGGCTAACGCTAACATCAGCATCGAGGACGTCTCTGTGTTTGAGGCTGAACGCTAACATCAGCATCAAGGACGTCTCTGTGTTTGAGGCTGAACGCTAACATTAGCATCGAGGACGTCTCTGTGTTTGAGGCTAACGCTAACATCAGCATCGAGGACGTCTCTGTGTTTGAGGCTAACGCAAACATTAGCATCGAGGACGTCTCTGTGTTTGAGGCTAACGCTAACATCAGCATCGAGGACGTCTCTGTGTTTGAGGCTGAACGCTAACATCAGCATCAAGGACGTCTCTGTGTTTGAGGCTGAACGCGAACAGTAGCATCGAGGACGTCTCTGTGTTTGAGGCTAACGCTAACATCAGCATCGAGGACGTCTCTGTGTTGGAGGCTGAACGCTAACATCAGCATCAAGGACGTCTCTGTGTTGGAGGCTGAACGCTAACATCAGCATCAAGGACGTCTCTGTGTTTGAGGCTGAACGCTAACATTAGCATCGAGGACGTCTCTGTGTTTGAGGCTAACGCTAACATCAGCATCGAGGACGTCTCTGTGTTTGAGGCTAACGCAAACATTAGCATCGAGGACGTCTCTGTGTTTGAGGCTAACGCTAACATCAGCATCGAGGACGTCTCTGTGTTTGAGGCTGAACGCTAACATTAGCATCGATGACTTCTGTGTTTGAGGCTAACGCTAACATCAGCATCGAGGACGTCTCTGTGTTTGAGGCTAACGCTAACATTAGCATCGAGGACTTCTCTGTGTTTGAGGCTAACGCTAACATCAGCATCGAGGACGTCTCTGTGTTTGAGGCTAACGCAAACATTAGCATCGAGGACGTCTCTGTGTTTGAGGCTAACGCTAACATTAGCATCGAGGACGTCTCTGTGTTTGAGGCTGAACGCTAACATTAGCATCGAGGACGTCTCTGTGTTTGAGGCTAACGCTAACATCAGCATCGAGGACGTCTCTGTGTTTGAGGCTAACGCTAACATCAGCATCGAGGACGTCTCTGTGTTTGAGGCTAACGCAAACATTAGCATCGAGGACGTCTCTGTGTTTGAGGCTAACGCTAACATCAGCATCGAGGACGTCTCTGTGTTTGAGGCTGAACGCTAACATCAGCATCAAGGACGTCTCTGTGTTTGAGGCTGAACGCGAACAGTAGCATCGAGGACGTCTCTGTGTTTGAGGCTAACGCTAACATCAGCATCGAGGACGTCTCTGTGTTGGAGGCTGAACGCTAACATCAGCATCAAGGACGTCTCTGTGTTGGAGGCTGAACGCTAACATCAGCATCAAGGACGTCTCTGTGTTTGAGGCTGAACGCTAACATTAGCATCGAGGACGTCTCTGTGTTTGAGGCTAACGCTAACATCAGCATCGAGGACGTCTCTGTGTTTGAGGCTAACGCAAACATTAGCATCGAGGACGTCTCTGTGTTTGAGGCTAACGCTAACATCAGCATCGAGGACGTCTCTGTGTTTGAGGCTGAACGCTAACATTAGCATCGATGACTTCTGTGTTTGAGGCTAACGCTAACATCAGCATCGAGGACGTCTCTGTGTTTGAGGCTAACGCTAACATTAGCATCGAGGACTTCTCTGTGTTTGAGGCTAACGCTAACATCAGCATCGAGGACGTCTCTGTGTTTGAGGCTAACGCAAACATTAGCATCGAGGACGTCTCTGTGTTTGAGGCTAACGCTAACATTAGCATCGAGGACGTCTCTGTGTTTGAGGCTGAACGCTAACATTAGCATCGATGACTTCTGTGTTTGAGGCTAACGCTAACATTAGCATCGAGGACTTCTCTGTGTTTGAGGCTAACGCTAACATTAGCATCGAGGACTTCTCTGTGTTTGAGGCTAACGCTAACATTAGCATCGAGGACTTCTCTGTGTTTGAGGCTAACGCTAACATTAGCATCGAGGACTTCTCTGTGTTTGAGGCTAACGCAAACATTAGCATCGAGGACTTCTCTGTGTTTGAGGCTAACGCTAACATTAGCATCGAGGACTTCTCTGTGTTTGAGGCTAACGCTAACATTAGCATCGAGGACTTCTCTGTGTTTGAGGCTAACGCAAACATTAGCATCGAGGACGTCTCTGTGTTTGAGGCTAACGCTAACATCAGCATCGAGGACTTCTCTGTGTTTGAGGCTAACGCTAACATCAGCATCGAGGACTTCTCTGTGTTTGAGGCTAACGCTAACATCAGCATCGAGGACGTCTCTGTGTTTGTCCAACATGTTTTACATTGAGATGGTATTTTAGACTTGAGTAACTGTTGTGGGTGGATGTGCGTCAAATATACGGGCTTACCAGAAACAACGCAAATAGAAAGGTTCCGGTTTTGGGGGGGGGGTTATCGAGGGAAATAAGATTAATTGCGTTTTTTCCCCCCTATTCATGTGCAGTGTCTCGCTTTAAGAAAACAATTTTACACCAGGAGCCCAGGTAAATGTGTTGTCTGAGGAAGTGCACCTGGCATTGTCGAAGATCTGAAATGCCGTAAGTTGGAGGCAGATGACATTCACCGGCGAAGACTAAAAAACAAGAAACTGGATGAATATGTATGCGTAAAAGCTACCGTACTGCAGTGTCTAAATTCAAATCACTCCAAGGCGGAGGAAGAAGCATATGGCAACGCATACTGTAGTTCACCAAATCCCTAATCAACAAAGCTGCATTCTGCCTCCTCACTCTCCACGCCGGCTCTCCTTTTTTGTTGTTTTTCCCCATCTTTGTGCAGAGCTACATATGCCCACCATCCGCCATCCGGCCCGACGACGCACACACAGTGACCGCCCAGTGCTACTCTCCCGGCAGCTCGGCCTCTGGTCCCCCCGCTCCTCTGCGCCGCGCTGTCCCCATTGGGGTTTGCTACACAGTAAATCCATCTGCCATCGGATGTCCTTCTTACATTCCAAAGAACATCGAGTGAATGGCGTCCATTTTTGTCCCCGGTAAATCTATTTGGACACTTCACAGCGGCTTTTCATGTTTGACTTATGGGAGATGCGCAACATGGACTTTCCTGTGCTTTTAAGGTGAGGCAGTGCAGGTGAACAGGGACAATCAAATATAAGATTTCAATAACTACACCTTATTTAGCCTTAAAGGGACTAGATGCAAGTTGGTCATTTGATACTCACTACTGCCACCTCAGGTCTTACGCGTAACTGCAGTCTCTATATCAAGCTCGTGCATGACGGCACTTCGGCCCGAATGAACACCTTTCTGATTGACAGTGCAGGATTTTAGAGGCAGTTGTGGTGAACAGGTCTGGACTCATTCTACACATTAGGACATGGCTGGAACATGTAGGGGGAGGAAAATACATAGTTTTAACATTTTTAAACGCTGTATAGTACCTTTAATAAATAATGAGTTAACACTTAATTCATCGCGAACACTTCATTAGTACTACTACAGTTAATGCCTAACTCATAATACTTCACTTATTCATCAAGTAGTTATTAAGTAATAGTCACACAGGTATCACTTTATTTTACACTGCCTTGATACATTGTACCTAGCTAAATTTAGTACAATGTAATGTGCTCTGTAATAGTGTGTAATAACTTGTACCTATGTGGTACGTACACAATGGATTGACTTGTATTAGTACTTTATAGGTACAAAATGTAATAGGACACAAGACCCTTAGGGTTTGGGCTTAAGGTTAGAGTTAGAATTGTGTCTTATTACATTATGTACCTACAAACTACAATTACATATTATTCCATTGTGCATCTAACCCATAGGTACAACTTATGACACACATTTACAGAGCGAATTACGTTGTACTAAATGTTGTAAGGTACAATGTATCAGGGATAGTGTAAAATAAAGTGTTACCATCACACTTAATATTGAATTGTTCATGATGAATTGACAGTGTAGTCATTATAAAGTGTACGGAAACTCTAGCTATAGACATAAATATTAGTAAAAAAAATGAATGTAAAATATTTTTTTGCCTTGTTCTTTGTGGTTCAAGACTGGAAGGTTTGGAGTCTATTTTGCAAAACCTAATATTGAGAAAACTGTTCCTAAAGTTTTGTAACGGTAAATCTAATCTCAAATCCTATTTGTATTACAGCGTCATCCCGGCCGCCTTTCATGGATACCAAACATGTCAGTAGTTGCGAATGGTACAGTGCAATCAACATGCACTGTACCATTCAATAAAAAAAATAGTACGCTTGTGAGGTGTCGAGGTTCCCGTGCGATGCTGCACTGATTTCCAAAAATTCTTCAGCGTGCGAGTCGGAAAAACTAAATAAAATAAGATCGTAAAGTGAGAGTTTGGTGTATTCACATTCAGAAATTCAAACCTAACCTCTTAACACCCACCTATTCTAGAAAATAAGCAATGAAAATGAGACGTAAATGAGGATGAAATGGCAACAAAAAAGTAACAAAAACGCAATAGTGCAGTTACAAGCAAATGAAATGAAAACATGGCTAAAACATGGCAACAAAAAAGTGACAAACGTGGAACAAACAAAGCGAGAAAAACAGGAAAAATAAGTTTCAAAAACGCAATAGAAAAAAGTAACAAAAACATGGTGACAAAAAAAGTAACAATAAAACTGAAAAATGCTACAAAAAAGGGGACAAAAACACAGCAAAAAAGGGACAACACAGTAACAACGCAGTCTTAGCTTTCAGATGACACGTACAGGCCTATAGGCTGTGAACTCTCCAGTCAAGAAGCTTTAGATTTGGGGAAAGCTGATAGTGGAGAAAACATGCTTGGTTAAGGCAGGGGTGAAAAGGTTAAGCGAGAAAACTAGCAAAAAATCTCCATTGACCAGTGTGTCCATGTGTTCATCACCTCTTATCCAAGAAGCTTCGTCAGTAAGACTAATGACCTTGCTCTTGGCAGCAGGCATGCCAAAAACCTCCAGTGGGAGAGGTTGAACTTGCACTGCTACCACTCTTCTTTGTTCCAAATCTACTCCGCACTTGTTCAGAGACAAAGCGGTGCTGCTCAGTGAGCTTCAGTGCCGCATCTTCACATCAGATCGAGCTCTATGACCCAAACACATATTTCCTCCTCTGTACAATGCACTGTTGTCTTGGCCTTTATTTCTTGGGTTGTTATTGCAGCCGTCCACACCTGTCAGAGGTCTGTAATATCAAATCTCTCACCTCCTACAGAGCCTTCATCGCCCACCGGCTATCAGCGCTTCCTCCCACCATCGACAGCGCTTCCATTATCTTCTGTGCGCGCGTATGTGTTCGGACTAACCGCTGTTCCACAGATATTCCACAGATCCTCCACAGATATTCCACAGACATTCCACAGATATTCCACAGATATTCCACAGATATTCCACAGATGTTCCACAGATGTTCCACATATATTCCACAGACGTTCCACAGACGTTCCACAGACGTTCCACAGACGTTCCACAGACATTCCACAGATATTCCACAGATATTCCACAGATCTTCCACAGATCTTCCACAGATCTTCCACAGATATTCCACAGATATTCCACAGATATTCCACAGATCTTCCACAGATGTTCCACAGACGTTCCACAGACGTTCCACAGACGTTCCACAGACGTTCCACAGACGTTCCACAGACGTTCCACAGACATTCCACAGATATTCCACAGATATTCCACAGATATTCCACAGATCTTCCACAGATCTTCCACAGATATTCCACAGATATTCCACAGATCTTCCACAGATATTCCACAGATATTCCACAGATCTTCCACAGATATTCCACAGATATTCCACAGATCTTCCACAGATATTCCACAGATATTCCACAGATATTCCACAGATCTTCCACAGTGCCAAGTGTCCTCAGCCTGATAGATGTCTGGTTTCTTACAGCAAGCATGCAATAGCCATTTTCAGCAGCCCACTTCTTCGAGACGTTCACTGACTAAGCCAAGCGTTGGTGGTTCATGTCTGTTTCATGACATTTATATCATTTCTGGGGCTTCTTCATCATTATCACATTAAAAGTTGATGTCTAGTGGTCATTGGATGAGTTTCCGATAACGCAAAAAGCTAAAACTTAACGGAACATGACTTAGCGTGTAGAAGTGGCCTCTGAGCTAAATGCTAAGTCGTGTCTGAACTCAGATCTCTAAAAGTCTGCGCACTCATTCATGATTTCTGACCAATGGCCGCTGGCTGCTCTGCTTGATGCCCACAACACTAGAAGCCGCCATTGCATGAGTACCGCCATATCGCCGCTGGTCCCCCATTGGACTTTAGACACGTTAAAAACAACTTTAAACTATCTGGAACAATCTAGAGCAAGGTATTCCTTCTGTGATAACGCTGGGTCAGTTACAGTTAAAGAGACCAGGCTGTTTTTCGAAGAAGAAGAATTTTTGAAATCTCGTACTTAATGAGGGTCGGATTGTAAGCATTGGAGCAGCGCGAGCTACACGTCACGCCAGGGCCGAGTCTGCAGTGAAAATCCCGCCCTTATGCCCTTTTTAGGAACATGCTTCGTCAGAGCTGGGGAGGGGGAGTCTGTAAATCCACCATGAATTCCCCCACGAGCGTGGTCATTATGGTAAACGGGGAGGAGTGAGCAGAAGCTGTCCATTTATATATACAGTCTATGTTTCTGACAAGGCTTTGACCTCACCTAAATGTGGTCGATGGGTTGACAACAGCTGAAAACATCTGGATCTTTCAGAACGTGCGATGTTTGATAGCTAAATGCTAACGGCTATAGGAAAATACATTGAACAGGCTAACGAACGCTGAAAAGTTTCCCGGAGTAGCTTGCTTGTCTCCTTTTTTTTTTTTTTAAACATATTTTTCAGTCGCTCTGAACAACACTAGTTACATTTAGGGCCGGGCACCGTCAAACGACACCTGTCTGGCATCGAAAAAACTTAAAGCAGTACTAAGTAACGTGTTTACCTTAATAAATCCTTTTCTGTGGGGGTAATACAAGTGTTTATGGGATGATCGGCGGGTCTTTCATCTCCCCCTGGTGTCTCTGGACAGAAAACCATGTTTGCAACTTGACTGCCACCGGACCGGAGCCACCAATACACACTAATGGAATCACGAAGAAGAAGCTAACATGCTAACGGGCAAAGCTAACTGCGGGCTAACGTCACTTTAAACCAGTGGTTCTCAACCTTTTGGAGCCGCGACCCCCATTATAACAGGTAAAGGGGTTCGTGACCCCCACCCAGGTCACACCATGAGAAATAGGAACATTAGCCTACATAATTCTTAAAAAACAAAGAAAAAAAAACAAATAGCTGAAATAAAATTCATGAAACTACAAACAAATAATGGCATATGGTACAATAGCAAACACATGCTACAATAAAACATTAGATTATTTGCTACTGAAAATATGTATATTTTATCTAAATGGTCTGGCAACCCCCCAAATTTGTCTCGCGACCCCCTTAGGGGTCCCAAACCCCAGGTTGAGAACCACTGCTTTAAACAGTATTTACAGCCAAGTTTGAGTGAAAAAAATATTTCCATTGTATAATTGGATGCACAGTAACCCTCTCTCCCTTCGCCTTTCCTGTAGTAGTAGTATTTACTCTCCAAGACAATTAAGTTAAAAAATTGTAACTTGCTACGACACCTGCAGTTGCGCTTATGGCCTCTAGGGGCAAGAGTTACTTAGTACTGCTTTAAGCATCGAAAGTAGGTACCAAAAAAAAATCTTTACATCCAAGTTTTGATGCGGTTGGTCGTCAAAATGTGTCCGCGGTCCGTGAATATGAACTTCAACAAAACGAGTGCTTTCATTCTAGCTTGAATGATGCTTGGCCGGGGGCGCTCCAAAGGTCAAAGGGCCAAACCTGCACATTATTCATCTTCTGCATTGTTTTTCTGACCAAATCCGTAACGGATCGCATTAAATTGCATTGATTCCTGAGCACCATTTGAAGAATACCTTAATTCATAACATTGCGATGCTTTAGCCTTGGCAGTAAATACACCATTTTAATCCACCTAAGCCCCCTCTATAGTCTTTACCTTCATTATGAGCCACGTGGCCGCTCCGCCGTGAGAGCTAATCCATATTAATTGGATAAGTAGCTGCGGTGATTCATGGTTCGTGGCAATGGCTAAATAGACTTAATGTCACGCCTGTCGCAATGTATTCAGCAGAAAATGACATGGCTCCATACAGCTCGGCTAATAAATGCGCCCTCTGTGTCAAAGGCAGCGGCACCGATGTAAATAGACTGTAAAGTATACGTTCATTGTGAGGTCATTACTGCAGGGGGATCAGGGTTAGAAAAGGAGGAGGAAAATTCACAATAACATTAGGAAAAATCAAAACCTCAAAACGCTTATGCTTTTGAACCATAAAACATGCCTTTTGAGTAATGTCACACCCCGACCCGCACAAGGCTCTATATCGTTGTGTCGAAACAAACACAAAACATGATCCTCTACTAAAACTCTGTCCTCTTCAATCACTGGTGTCAGACATTGGTGAAGGTGATTTTCTAAGACACTCTTCCCATCGACTCTTATGCTTCAGTTTATATCTGTCTGTGAAGAAACAACCGTCAGTCGCCCTGCTTATTCCCATTCATTCCCATATATTCTCTTTAATTCTCATTAGTTCCTGTTATATCCCATGGAAGAATTCTGCAACCAAGTAACCTTTCAGCTCGGGACGTTTCTGTTTCTGGACCGACCAACGTTCAGCGCCACAGGTCTGTCTGTGGTTTAGCTCATCTGGAGAACGGACAAAGTGAGTTTGCAACAGGGTGTGGGGTCACTAAGGTCGCATTCACGGCCCCCTCTTGATCCGAGTCCGGGCCCGTTTGCTCGGATAGTCCGGTTCGTTTGAGGTGTTGTGAACGCGCAAGCGGACTCTGATCCGGACCAAAGAAGCGAACCCTGGTCCGGCTGAAAACGCGGGTCTCAGTCCGGTTCAAACGAACTCTGAAGAGAGAGCGGAGCAAAACCAGGAAGAGAAAGATGCAGGACGTTGTGTGTCTGTTACAACCAAAACAAACGAGTAACGCAAAGACAGCACTACAAAAAATATCAAGCATTGGCTTAAATGACTTGAATTGAGGAAATGTGTCTTGTTTTGAGCGGTTTTCACTCATTTAGACACTTTTCCTGATCGGACCAAGTTTACTTTGCTTGTTTGAGGACATTTCAGACCAGTTCTAGGGTAAATCTCACTTGAAATGAGAAAGTAAAATTGCCAATGAGATAAGACCAATTTTCTTACCCCATTGGCAAAGAAAATGACCTGAAACAAGGACGAAATGTATCGAAACGAGTCAGAAACATCTCAGAACAAGTGAAATAATCTAGGACAAATGCCCAAGAACTTCTTAACTAGTCAAAACAACTCAAATTTGGATTATTATGCTCAAATTGAGATGTTTATACTGATCTAGTTAAATACTTTTTGCAGTGAGAACAGTGCAGAGACAATCACCACATTCATTATGGAATGTTAATGAAAACGCATGTGCAGACACTTTAGAGCTAACAGTTAATACGTTTACACCGAACGCCATGACTCGTAAATATGAGGCAGAAACATTGACCTACGCAGCGCCAGAGGCCGGAGAACAAAGCCCTGATCAGATCATGTTTATTACCTTTCCCTCGGACAGTCGTCATAAGTTTTCCATGTCTCTGCTCGGAACCTTCGCAGTTATCATGTGAAGAAAAAATATCTCCAGGGTGCGCCAGTCCTGCTTTAGTCCCGGTTTTGCCTCATCTGGCATCATCTCATTGTGCTCATTTATCTCCCTTTTCGTCCGTAAAGTGATCCGTGTGTTCTGAGCGTAGTGAGAGTCACTGTCATATTAAAAAGTGGGAAAAGAAAAACCAACACAGTCACAGTCTGATGCCGCTCCATTTTGTAAGGAAAAAAGACGGAACAGGAAGTGGAGTTTAATCGACCAATCAGAGAAGCGTGTTTCTTGTTCACTGTTTTTCCTGTGGAAGGTTTTGCTACAGCGCCCCCACAGGCTGCGCAGGAGCTTTGCATTTAGAATGTTGGTTCGATTGACAAAAAAAGAGTTGTGAACGCAACCAGCACCAGTTTGAGCTGAAACTTCGGTCCCCAATCCAACCGAGTCCCAGGTGTGAATGCGATCTAAGGCTTTTCAAATCCAAGCTAATCAAACCTTTTCCATAAAGCACTTTTTTTTATTTTCAATTTATCCTTCAATAAATGTCAGACAATATATTTCTCAATATATTTCTTTATCTCGATCTACGTTCCCACCCTCACCTATGGTCAAGAGATTTGGGTCATGACCGAAAAGACAAGATCACGAATACAAGCGGCCGAAATGATTCCTTCGCAGGGTGGCTGGGCGCCCCCTTCGAGATCGGGTGAGGAGCTCAGTTACCCGGGAGGAACTCGGAGTAGAGTCGCTGCTCCTTCACGTTGAAAGGAGCCAGCTGAGGTGGCTCGGGCATCTGTTTCGAAAGCCTTCTGGTCGCTTCCCTCGTGAGGTGTTCCAGGCATGTCCTATTGAGACAAGGCCTCGTGGAAGACCCAGGACACGCTGGTGGGACTATGTCTCCGAGCTGGCCTGGTGTCGCCTCGGGGTCCCCCCAGAACAGCTGGAGGAGGTGTGCGCGGATCGTGAAGTCTGGGCATCTCTGCTGAGACTGCTGACCCCACGACCTGGCCCCGGATAAGGCAGAAGAAGATGGATGGATGGATGGATGGATGGATGGATGGATGGATGGATGGATGGATGGATGGATGGAAATTGGGAACAGAGTGATTGTTGAACGGGGAAGAAAGGACGAGGGAAATTGTCAATACGACGTTTTGATCAGTTGAGCATTTTCTAACCAAAAAAGTGTAAGTGATCAAGATGTGTTTGAGATTACAAACTCTTTAAAAACAACCAACGGCTGCGCACTGTTGAGGAACAGACCACTGACACTGGCTGGATTTCGCGTGGTACCTGGCGTCTGACCGCGGAGTTGAGCACAGTGACGCTTGTTTGTTGGAACGCTTTGTTATCTTGAACTACAACATGTCATCAGAGATCGGCGACTCGTATGCAAATCACGCTTCTGTTTGGAGAGACGCCTCCACTCGGCGTCTGTCTCTCAAAAGGCGGCCGATATGTTGTTCTTGAACTGATTTTTATCAGTTCAAAAAGTAATAAATGGGAAGAGACCGCATTTTTTTTACACTGTGCCGCATTGACAGATTGTCGTTGTGTAAGCGCAATTAACACTAAAGGCGAGACACGGCAGGTGAAAGCATTGATTTTTCACGCTGTGGTCAAAGTGGAGTCTTTTAGCGAGTTTCCTTCCACAACATCTTAGTTTTCATGTCAGAGTATAGAAATGAAAAAGTTACCTCGATTTTTTTTTTACTTTATATCATTTTGTCACAAGGAGGAGATGATATCCAGAAAGTCGCTTCGCAAAGCCGTCTTTCCCTCAAGTATTCATGGACAAATATTGACAGATTTGACCTCCACTTGTCCTGAAGGGTGTCCGTGATGACGCTGTAACCCAGATATGGTATTTAGAAGAAATGTGTCCCACACTCGTAACAAAACATTAAATATAGGCAATTTTGGCCATTTTAATGCACAAAATGCCTTATTTTTATATGAAAACATAAAATGCCAGAAAACTTGCAATACATTTTTTCCTCATGTTTATATCGGTAATGTTAAGCAAAAGTTTCAAATTGATATATCTAAATTTTGTTATTTTCCCTATTCACCTGCAGTGTCTTGCCATAAAGGATCTGTATCCTGCTATTATAGCCATCCCAAAGTAAAGTATAAGCATTTATATGATATATTGTACCTCTATCACTATAAAGTACTAATTTTTGTGATAAATATAAGTGTTTTCTGGAGGTATTTTTCAAACGCGGAAGACATGACGCTTGGATTCAGTTAACTCCGCCCCCTCTCTCCGCTCATACAACTTTACTGTAGTAGAAATATAAATACACAGCAAAAAGTGAAGTTATTTCACAATGGTGTTATAAGGAGTTGACATGTGCAACACAGCTTCATAAATGGCTAACACACACACACATGCGTTTTGATAAACTCACCGCTCGGTCCTGGCCGGTCCATCGGGTGTTTACTTTATGGGACTCGTGTTGGTTATAAAAGTGAATCCACTTTGATTCTGGTGAAGGTTCATCAAACGTCCATCAGTGACAGTCACAGAAAAACAATATTTTGGCTGATAGTCGTTGAATCCCTGAAATAAATTCCAACTTCTGGCGAGTGGCCTCTTCTTTAGGAAGTCCTGCACCTCTCGCAGCCAAACATGCTTTTCTCCGTGACATTTTCGTTAGGTTAGAAAAAAGAACAGGTGTCCAGAGTAGGTTAGAAAGAGCTCCATCTTCACATCCTTCAGTGCAAACATGACGTTTGTTCAGACGCTCAGGGGGTGCGTTTGTTTTCCCTGCAAGGGGCAGTCGGGAACTTCCTTTTTAATTTATTTACTTAGTCACAAGTCAGTGGTTTTCCAGGAGAGGGCGGAGCAGCTGCTCAGAAAGCACGATTCAGGAGGATTACTGAGAACTGCGTGAATGAAGCCAAAACCTCTCTGGAGGGGAAATAACACAACAACATGGCTAAAAGCTCCAAAAAGTACATTTTGCATGACATAGGTCCTTCACAGAAAATAAGCACTGATATTTTGATTGTGGCATAACAGTATAGTATTCAGGCATTAAAGAGTGTTAAACCCTGCTGTATAAGGTGAGCTCACAAAAATCAATCATTTCAGTGATGAACTTTTACAACCACACATTTTAACGCGAAAACTTTGACACAAACTATTTTGACAGAAGCGGCAAATACTTGTTTCTATTTGGGTTTTGTTGATGAACAAACTGGTCGCGGAGAGGATTTTTAATTAAAAACGCCAATCGCCAAAGTTCCCAAATTTAGAGAATTTATTCAATTCTCAAAAAACATGACGCGTTTGTGTTTCATTTTGATTAATTTTTTAGCGTGAAGCCAGCTCGTGGAAAAAAAAAAAAAAAAGAATCCACATTTGGCCATAGTTTTAAACAAAGGCATCAGTTTTGTGTGTTTCTGTACCAGAATTTGTCGTGATTATAAACAAGCCGGCGCCCGTTTTATTTAGTTTTTTTGTTTTGTTTTTATGGGGAAGCGGCGACAGCTTGTCTTTTGTCGCCGCCGCGCACAGAGAGCTTATTAGATGTTATTGTGTGAAGAATCGAGCGCGGAATTGAACTAAATTGCAATATTTTCCGAAGCCCGTTTTTGGTGCCACCGGCTGGTTTCCCCCCCTGTCCAGGAGCCCGTTGGTTTGATTAAAGCCACAAAGGCCCGGTTTGAAATTGGTCACTGCCGCCATCGCCGCCGTGATGAAAGAGACGCCGGCTTTTGTCCGAGTCAACGCGGTTTTGTTTTTCATTAGAGATGCGCCGATCCGCTTAACAAAGATGTCGACTCGGAGCGTGCATTTTGATCCATGTAAATGCGACGGCCGGGCGGTTTGATTTCCCCGCACGGTTTAGGGGGGACGATTTAAACACAAAGGGACGACTCGAGGTGAAAAGCTTTTGACTCGACCGGGCCTTTTTGTGGATGGAATGCAAAAAAGGCGATCAGGGTTTCGGCGACTCATCACGCGGGCGGGCGGGGTCCGCATTGTGTTGTGTCTTTGAATGTTTTTTTTTTTTGTGATATCGAGAGAATACAGTTTAAATTGAAAATGAGCTTTTGTAATGGGAAATGCTGTTGTTATTTCAATGCAAGGAACATTCCCTCAGCTCCTGTAAGTCGCGTCTTCCTGCAGTTTTGTTGACTTTATTTTATAACGTACCCAGCATGTGCCTCAGCAGCCTCAGGACTTTGCACCAAATGCATCGTGATGAAAATCTTCGGTCGAAGCTGAAAATCGCAGGTCGTAGGTCAACGATTTTAATCAGAACAGCCGTAGGACCAAAGACGAGACATCAGGCAGTGTTTGATATTTAAGAACGCTCGTCTCGGAGGGAGTTGTCGTCTCGCTGCAACTGGGATCTCTGTCAAATAGAGCTGTGTTCAATACATAGACTGTTAAAATAGACGACGACGACGACTCCTCACTAATGACCACGCTCGAGGGGGAAATCATGGCAGATTTACAGACTCCCCCTCCCCAGCTCTGCCGAAGCATGTTCCTAAAAAGGGCGGGATCTTCACTGTAGACTCGTCTGACCCGCATTAGTACGAGATTTCGAAAAATGTTTCTTACGAAAACCATCCTGGTGCCTTTTATTGTAACTAACGAAATGTATTCCAATGGGGAAATAGCGGCTATATGGAGGGACTACAACAATGGTGGACCAATGGCGGCCTCTAGTGTCGCGCTGATAAAGCAGAGCAGTCATCATTGGTTCAATATATCATACCGGCAATATACCGAGGAAAGCCTTTCTCTTTGGTCCTCATGGCGAGGAGCTGACATTGCTGTAAAACCACGCCCTGGTGGCCAGAGGCGACTCCAAAGGACTCTATGGAAACAACAGGATTCCAATGAAGACTTTACACCTCCCTGGTCGGTCATGGGGCGGGGCTTCCCACCTTCTTGCCCTTTTGAGGAAAAGGCTTCATAGGAGGAGATTGAGCAGTCATGTCGATTTCACATTACTATGAACGGGGCTGAATGGGACTCACCCACCTCTATTATTTAGATCTATAATCGTAACAGTTTGTGAAACTATGGTGTCGAGGCACCTGTATGTTTGTCTATCCATAGTCTTGATTCACAACGTATCACAACATGCACTACTCCAATGAAAGATCCTTTTTTTCTCCATATTCTGGATATGTTGTATTATGGACACTATTGCAATACACTTGAATCACGATATGTATAGTTTCATGAAAGCTCTTCGTGGTCTCGCTCCATTTATATTTATTCTGCCACTTAGCCGACGTGTTCTCACAGATTTGTCCCCTTTTTAAATCCAGATTAACAACTCATCTTTTCAAACTGGCTTTTAACACCAAGAACGCACCAAATTATGTCTTGGATGGAACGGTTTTGTGTTTTTAAATGGTGTTATCAGCACTTTGGTCTTCCTGGTGTTGTTGTAAAGAGCAGTATATGTCAGTCTTTGATTGATTGAATGATTGATGAATTTGTTGGCAATACACAGCCCTATGTTGTCAAGTGTCTCATCAACAAAATACAACATCAGTACATCGGCACTTACCTCAGCTAAACACACTCTGGAGCCTGAAAGTCGCTACGAGAAACTGTCATTTTTGGAATAAAAGACCAAAGTTTAGCTCTCAATGTAGTCACTGACCGTCATGAATAGTCCACAGATCAACGATGGCACAGCCTTCCCGGTGGAGTCGGAGCTGAAATATTTCTATGGGTCAAAAGGGCACTTCTTTTCCAGCCACACCTGAGTGGACACTGGGCCCCGTGCAAACATAAAAGCTTTGCACTAGACTCTTCATGTTGTTCCGGTGACCTCTGCGGGACCTTCGTGAGGCGCGATCGCGTGTGGAGGCCATTAGTCATGTGACGGGTGGACGTGAGGTCCGCGGGGTCAGGGGAGAGCTTTTTCCCTCCGAGATCTGCAACTGTGATGCTAGTTTTAGTCCACGCACGAGGAAAAGGAAACTGCAGCAGCATTAATGTTGGATTTTGTTCGGAAATGCCAGATATCATATTTTTATGTTGCTTTTTCATCACTTCTTGTCGCCTGATTCGCTGCATTGTCGCGGCACTTTTGATGCTTATTTATGTTGCATTTTCATCCCCATTGGCGTCTCCTTTTCGTCACTATGTTGACGCTTTTCGATTTGCGTAATGCCAAACTGAAGGAAATGTCCCTGGTTCAGGAGGTGGTTAAGAGGTTAATGAACATACACGGGACTCATGCATGGAAACACATCACGCCGGATTGTGGCCTTGGGCTAATTTGCATTTGTCGTCCCACACTGTCACTCTCAAGTTTCAAGTTTCGAGTTTAATTGTTTTGTATAGCCCAATATCACAGCAGAAATCGCCTCACAGCTGCACCAAACATCAAGGCAATAAAACAGAGCAATAAATATGTCAATTAAAAGTTCAGGTGAGTCCAGGCAAATATAATGTCCAATAGGAGGTAGCGATGAGCGGCGTGGGCGTCCCCCGTCCTTAGACTCTCCAGCACGGCAAGGAAAAACTGAAAAACCCGGCAGGAGAAAAGAGAAACCTTGGGGAGAACCACAGAAAGAGAGATCCACTCCCATGGACGGACAGGCTGTAGAGACCCAGGGCCGAAGGATCCCTCAGCAGACGGGCCACGATTGCAGCACCACAAAACTCTTCAAATATAAGAACTGCATGAATTCCAAAAAAAAGGCTTCACAAATCAGCAACACTCTGGATAACTGGGAAATGAGGCCCTATGTCAAAAAATCCTGAAATATCCCTTTAACATCGCTGCCGGCCTCGTGTTCTCTAGCTACATCCTTCACCATTTAGGCAACGTCATTTTCAAGCTGACAAAGGACAAAGTTGACGCCACTGTGGGTTAAACACTGGCCGTGTCCCGAGAGAAAGAGAATGCACCGCATGGGTTTGTCAGAAGAAAAAGCTCGGAGAGGGTTTGCAGTCTACAGTCGGCGCTTAGGATAGGGCTGAAACAACTAATCGATTGAAATAGTTGTCAACTATTTTACTAATCGATTAATCATTTTCTTGCAAACACAGACTTAAAGCAGTACTAAGTAACGTGTTTACCTTATTAAATCCTCCACGTAGTCCCTGTGGGGGTAATACAAGTGTTTATGGGATGATTGGAGGGTCTTTCATCTCCCCCTGGTGTCTCTGGACTGAAAAACATTTTTGCAACTTGACTGCCACCGGACCGGAGCCACCAATACACACTAATGGAATCACGAAGAAGAAGCTAACATGCTAACGGGCAAAGCTAACTGCGGGCTAACGTCACTTTAAACGGTATTTACAGCCAAGTTTGGGTGAAAAAAAATATTTCCATTGTATAATTGGATGAACAGCAACCCTCTCTCCCTTCGCCTTTTCTGTCAGCGCAGTATTTACTCTCCAAGACAATTAATAAGTTAAAAAATCGTAACTTGCTACGACACCTGCAGTCGCGCTTATGGCCTCTAGGGGGAAGAGTTATTTAGTACTGCTTTAAAGAGCAAAAATTACATGAACATTTTTTTTTATTTTTGACGGAAACCTACTTTGTTTTTTCCAAGTTAGGCTCTTTAGTGTTTTGTACATTGAAAATTTCATAAATGTCTGTCTGTTTCTCATCCAATCATAAAGCAGAATCAGCCGAAAGAGCCTCCAAAAACACTCACTGTAAGTTTACTCCATCAACACGTCCTCAAATGATGCCACTTTAGCTTTATGTGATTGAAAAAAATGCAAAAATACAATTTTCATACACCATTCACAGCCAGGCGATTAATCGATTAATCGTATAAATAATTGGTAGAGTAATCGATTACCAAAATAATCGCTAGTTGCAGCCCTAGTTTAGGAACACAGGATCAGGCCCAAGGAGTTCCACACTTTAGCGCCCTGGACAGTAAAGGCTGAGAACGTTTCCATCAGTAACAGTAGGGGTTCCAAAGCTGTGAGCCGGTTTCTGGGACAGATGGACGGATCAGCTCGCCTCTCGCTGACATGGGCTGAACTGGGAGCATAGTTTGAAAAGAAAAGGGACAGCCATGTATTTGTGCAGCAGCGCAAGATAAAAATGCCATTTACGCCCGGAGAGATTGAGATCGCACGACTTTTTTTCGGAACGGCACCGATGAGGCACGTATAGCAACATTTTCTATTTGTGGCGAACACGCTGTGGAGATGTAAAGGTTGTTGTTTTTTTTTTGCTCCCACAGAGGTTTAGCGCACACACAAATCGAAAGAGCAGGAAAAGGAGAATTGAGAGCTTATTTCATCCTCTGCCGTGCTAGCATTAATGTGGAAATATGAACGTGTGGCGCCCGCCAAGGATTCGGCCGTCTGATATTACCGGAGCTGTTCTGTTGGAAAGGCTGGGAAATAAATAATACAGATCTGGCTTCTACGTGCATCAGTGGGCCCCAACATTTTGTCAAACTTTGACTTGCGGTTGTGGATACGGTCTCGGGAGAGCAGGTTCATTGGCTTTGCGAAGTCGTGCGATATGTTTCAAGGCGGGACTCTGCGAGCGAATGGGGGAAAACATAGTTAGAGGTCTCAATTTGAAACTTTTACTGACATGAGTATGAGAAAAAATGTATTGCAAGTTTTCTGTCTGAATCTACATAATGGATAGAGCTTGTTAATTTTGTTGATATATATATTAGTAACAAAGATTTTATTCAGTTTATGAAATAGTGAAGTGAAAAAAAATCTGTTGCTAGGAAACATTGTTCTTGATCACTTTTATAAACCTCTGCTCACGCGTTGCTGTTGTCTATTTGCAACCATGCAACCAGCAGGTCTTTAAAAAGCCAAACCACATTTTAAAAGAACTGCCAGCGACATGTTTTGGGCTTGGTCCACTGTTTGGGAAGCACAGCTCTATAAAACCTAATATAGTCCTGGCCTACATCTGCAAGTCTGAAGGGCATCACTGTTCATCTTGATAAAATAATAAATAATATGTCCTACTTCTCATACAGTAGAGCATATTGCAGCTGTATTATACAGCAACAAATCACACCTACATCATCCTCTATTCACAAGGTTTGCCTTAATTGGGTTCCACAAAAAGCAAGTCGCCCATTTACCAGTGTTTATCAATTATATTCTGTTAATAAGTTAATAAGTTGCAGTTTGTTTGTTTGTTTGTTTGTTTGTTTGTTTACTTTATTGTCCCCGTAGGGAAATTTGTCCTCTGCATTAAACCCATCCTTCGATGCCGCTGGGGCCACCTGTAAGGAACAGTGGTCGACGGCAGTGCCGCGCCCGGGGACCCATCTCCATGATGTGGGGCCAGGCTGATGGTCAGAATCCCCTGGCTGGAGGATTCACCTATTGCACATGTTTTTAGTGGTAGAGGAAACTGGAGTACCGGAGTACCGGTACCAGAGTACCGGTTTCCACTGGAGTACCGGAGGTACCGGAGGTACTCCAGTGGTAATGACAGAGCAGTAAGAGTAGGTCACTGACTTTTACGTTCACAAGGCCCTAGAGCAGGGGGGTCGAACTCGTTTGGGTCAAGGGCCAAAACTCAGCCCCCACAGCGGGTATGTTGTAAAGGACTGTGGCCCCATAAGTAACGGCTTACACTTATTGTGCTTCATCAGCCTGTGTCACATGTTTGTGCTACATCAAGTCATTATTCATTCACTCCACACTCGATGACAGTAAGTTACTATTGCAGCCCCAGCCGCCCTGGGGCAGACTGACCATTTACCACATGGCTATAATGCCCTCTGCTGGACACGTGTGGAATTCTTTCCCTTTTTTTATATTTAAGCTGCCCCCTAGTGGCTGGAGTGAGCCTTCTGGTCCAATCCAAAACTCTGCACAGGAATGGGCTACAGACTTACTTTTTTTTCATGCTCAGGAATTCATGCTCCTCAAAGGGCCACATGAAATCATCTTGCGGGCCACATGTGGCTCACGGGCCTTGACCTTGACACATCTTCCCGAGAATATTTGAATTTATTTCACTTGCAGTCATTTAGCCCACTTTCTTGGAACATTGTGCACAGAAACAGTCACTCATGCGTACAACAACAACATCTATCTCCTCACGTTTGAGTTTTGTGCCTTTAAAGGGGCTGGAAGCAAGTTCGCCATTTTATACTCACTACTGCCACCTCAGGCCATATGTGTAACTGCACCTTCTATATTAAGCTCGTGCATGACGGCAATTCGGGCCGAAGTGACACATTTTTGAGTGACAGTGCAGGATTTTAGAGGCAGTTGTGGTGAACAGGTCTGAGCTCATTCTACACATTAGGACATGGCTGGAACATGTAGGGGAGGAAAATACTTAATTTTAACATTTTTAAACTCCTTATAGTCCCTTTAACTTACCTAGCTCCTTAAGTGACGCCCGGGTGTCGGCTATTGAGATGGTACAACAATGAAATTGTATTTGAAGTATATCTAAGCACTGCAATGCAATACTTGCATTTTGATCCCCACGCTGTGCTGTTTTTGACCCGCTGTTTGTTGAAAACTACTTCTTCTTCTTCTCTACTTCTCTTGGGCAAATGTCTGGGAGCGCTCTGGCGGTCACTGGTGGTGCAAAAATGTATTACAAGTATTTTTAATGCTACGGCAAATAATAGACGGCAGTTAACTGAGCAAAATGCTTTTAGTCGGTTACACAATTTTTAGCGGTTAATTATTTAACCATGGACACTGCTAGTATGTATCACTCCCAGTGCTCTATGGCCAATGTGGAAATCATTTCTTCTGTTTTTTAAATGAATCTTGAATGTCGTTGTGTTAACTACGTTTTTGTGAAATGGGTAGTCTAATCTGTCATATTATTATATTATTATGGCTGGTTGCCATGGAGATGTTGGAGGTTCTCTTTGTTTTCATAACTCACCTAATCGGAGTCTGCAGAGTTCATTTCGTCAAACAAACTATACATTCAAAGTTGTTTATGAGACTAAAATTATGACTAATGAATCCTCCAAACTCCCGGTGACAGTTTGAAAGAGCCTCGTATTAACTCAATTCACTGCCAAAGGAGCAGCTCTGTGCTTCGCTCATTTGGACATGCAGCAGGGGACCTTGAGCAAATATGATATTAATAAATATTATGAATGCCAATTTGACTAAATTAATATTGGATTTAGTTTTAGTCGAGTGTCTCTAAATTAAAACTGAAGAGAACTCTTTGACTAAAAATTAAAGACATTTTTGTCAAAAGACTAAAACTCGATGAAAATATGTTGTCAACATTAACACTGTTTAAATTGTGAGTCGACAACATATAACCTGGAATGTTCCGCAAACATAAAACACACAGACTCCAGTGACTTCGCCCAAGTCTCACTATTTTCTGCCTTCTTCCCTTTTTCACCTGCTTATTATATAAAAAAGAAAGAAAAAAAAGCCCAGAAGTTGCTTTGAAAAATTCATCACTTTCGGTCGGCGCCGTGATGATGTGCCACCCGGCGGATGATGTGTGGTCCCCCGGGGAGGCCAGCCGCCACCACAGTCCCCACCACCACCATCATCCCGCAGCGCTGCAGCAGAAGATTCCATTATTTCATTACCTGACAGGTTCGAGCAGCTGTGATCAAGCCGGATTATTCACTCGTCTCAGCGCATTTTAGCGTTTTATTTTGTCTTCCAAATCCCACGAGCCCGAGTGGGGAAGGAAAAAAAAAAAAAAGAAATCAAACAAACGGCGGTGCGATTCCTTTGTGGGGACGCTGTGACAGGTAAACTTGTGTTGGTTTTTATCATTAGTGTCACTCTTGTTGGCGATGTCGAACAGTGGAAGCTCGGGGTCGGACAGAAAAGTGTCGACATTTAGGTAAATTTATGCCAATTCAGTGATGAGTGTGGGTAAAGTGGACGTATCAGGTACATCGAGTACACCAATGTTGGTATTTTGCATTATTATGATATGAAATAATGTCCTATTCAAGGAGAAATGTGTAAGGAGTGAGAAGACGGGGCTGGTCAGGATTTGGAATTGGCCTTGAGCGACCTCTGCAGGCAGTGGTGGCAATGACAGGTTATAAAGCAGTGGACACAAGCCTTCAAAAGTGTCCGAGATGGATCATATTGAGCTAAAAGTATCTATACTAATTTCCATATGTAAAAAAGAAGGCGTGGCAGCTATTTTAAACATAAAAGGACGATTTACGTGTTTGTTCTGAGCCAAAACAGTCCACAGCAGCAGGGGATTGGACTGAGCCAGCCATATCATTCTGGTTTAGATTCTGTTTTAAACTTTGTTTATGTATTTAATTTCACATTAACATTATTTAATTAACCAGATAAAATAATATAATTTTAATCTACCTATTAATTATATGAAATAACCAGTTTTAGAAATGTATATTGATTGAAATACATTCACCCATATGAAATGAACAGTATCGGTATCGAGAAAAATGACCCCAAAAGTATCGATATCGTATCGATTCCAAAAATGTGGTATTGCCCTAGTCTCGCCAACCAGACTCTTCTTTACAGAAGAGGGTCTGGCAACACTCCATTGTGCGCTTTCAAAGGAAGTGACGCAGTGATATGGAGCCTACCGACCAATCAGAGCAGCTCCCTGAACGGGCGTCACGTTGTTGCGCCTTTGTTTTGTAGTTTTTCAACACAAGCGACCACTTCACGTAATGCTCCGGTTTGCTTGTGTTCTTAAGTTTTTCTGACAAAACGACAGAAGTCATTTACTGAACTCCGTGTGGCAGGAGCGCCATTGTTAATGTCCCAATGACGACAACTTTCTTGTCGCTGTTTCTGTCGTCACATCCGCTATGTTCTCATTGGCTGCTCTGCGCTTCGGTTGTCCCACATTAGTCCCGCCTCCAGCAGTAGCTTTTCTACGACAGGGTCGCCAGACTAGTCTCCTGTTTATTAATTAATAAACATCGGAGATTAGTCTGGATGCCAGGCCTAGTATCCCATCCTTACAGGAAATTCAGGAAGCACGTATGAAAGCGCTTCAGCAGTAGAAGAAGAAACAACCAAATTAAACAACATTAATCAAACGCACGTTAACAAGCTGAGTACTTCTCCAGGTATGTTTTTGATGAGGGAACAACGCGAGACCAATAGGTGCAAGAGTTGTTGCATCCATAGCTTTTTTGTTTCCTTTGGTTTATTATTTTATAAGTATGTTGCGGTCTTTGTACAACAGTGAGAAGAAAGAGTAATAACAGCACAGCAACATCAAAACCCTCTCCTCACTGTGAAGTCTGGAGCAGAAGAATCATGGTGTGGGGCTGTTTTGTTGCCTCTGGACCTGGACAACGTGATATCGATAGAAAAATCATGTTGCATGTTTGGAATACAGATTCAGATTCAGGTTTGCAAACATTTACAAGCTCATTTTCATTTCCGGATCATTAGAATGTCTCCATGAGGGAAATGTTTCTTTGGATGTCCAGGAGAAGCCACGGCACTAGCCAAGTGTGTCTGTGGTGACCGTCCTTTGTACCAAAAATGCTCAAATTTGTGCATTGTCATTTTACCGACGAATAGCAGCCAATGAACAGTTTAGGTGAGGCTGGACAGACCTGCAAGCCTCTGGAGGGTCCTACACCTTGATGTTCGGGAGACCCCAGAGGCACCAGCAGCTTCAAATGCCTGTTTGATGCTTTGTAGCAGCTGTTCTCTTAATCTGATGTATTTGTCTGGCAGAAACCATCCTCATTGTGCCTTTATCTATCGAAGGTTTTCATACTAGTCCAAGGCATTCAACTGTTTCAAGCTGTCCCATATTGCTTGAAAATTGTGATCCGCTTTATAATGGTGAGCGTCCTTCTTCCCTTAGCTGGGCTTACCTGACAACTCATCATCACAGGCATCTGAGATTGATATCAGTGATTCAAAGAGCGCTTTACTAAAACAAAAATAATAATAATCCATTATATTTCAAAGACTTATTGAATGTCATGCAGCCCTGCAGTGAACAAATGTAACAACAACAAGGACAACGTCATAGCGATAGAAAAATCATGTTGCATGTTTGGAATACAGATTCAGATTCAGGTTTGCAAACATTTACAAGCTCTTTTTCATTTCCGGATCATTAGAATGTCTCCATGAGGGAAATGTTTCTTTGGATGTCCAGGAGACTGAAAATGCTCAAATTTGTGCATGTCATTTTACCGACGAATAGCAGCCCATGAACAGTTTAGGGGAGGCTGGACAGACGGTTTATGCACGACTGCAGCCTCTGGAGGGTCCTACACCTTGATGTTCGGGAGACCCCAGAGGCACCAGAAGCTTCAAATGCCTGTTTGATGCTTTGTAGCAGCTGTTCTCTTAATCTGATGTGTTTGTCTGGCAGAAACCGTCTTCATTGTGCCTTTATCTTTTGTGAAATATCGAAGGTTTTCATACTAGTCCAAGGTATTGAACTATTTCAGGCTGTCCCATATTGCTTGTTATGTTATGCATGTGTTATGCAGCCCTGCACTGAACAAATGTAAATGTGTTTATTAGCCCAATTGATCACGTCCGTAGCCGTGCGGTTTCCTCGCCGCTGCACCGTGCGCTGTGAGATTAGCTCTTGTTTGCAGCTGGGCTTGTCCTGCGCGGGGCTGGGATTGCCGCATCGATTGCGACCAATTATCTGCTGCTTTTTCACTCGGCCGTGGTTGGAACAAAGACAGCTGGATTTGCTCCCCTTTTCCATTAGCGTTCTGCGCCATTCCAACATGTCGGAAACGGAGCCTGTTTCGGTCATTACCGTCTGTCAGATGCTTCCGCTGACGGGGTCTTTAGCGGTTATCATCGGGACTCTCGCCGTGTGTGGTCCGACCAATGGCCATTGTCTCTGGATAAAGGCAGCTCTTACTCTGGATTTATGTCGCTGGAAATGCTTCGGTGCTTGAGTGCGTTAGGCCAGAGAATTATCCCTTTGAAAAAGTAAAAATCAAGGTACGGTTGTAGCTTCCTCTTTGTGCTGAAATGTCTTTAATGACCAGAGCTGTAGTGCCATTAAGACATTTTCTTCCCAATAAAGTCTTCATACCATGGGGGGAGTGAAAAATTGCCCATCGTGAGCGGCTTTGGGGGACTTGAGGGCGACCATGTGAAAAGCACTATAGAGGTACCATTCTCTTCCACTTCTCTGCTCGCAAAACACTGTGCATAACGTGAAAGACTGTTTTAACGATTAAAAAGTGGCAGAATCATTAAGTCAAGTGTGATTGTTGTCCGTTGAAAAGACTTAAAGCCACTACATTGATTTCTGGCCCCAAGAACCTGTTATTGTCCAGTGTTTAGAGTCTACTTACCAAGTCGAAGAACGCTGTATCAATCTGTGGCCTAGTCCACTCGTGCCAAAATGTCGAAAAGGCTGTGACAAACCTTCATTTTACCTTTGACACTTGTTCCTAAGCCGTGTTCCTAATTCATCTTATCGTGGAAGTGCAGTCCGGACTAAGTGGGGGGGTGCAGATGAAGGGAGTGTGAGCACTGACTAACAGGGCACACCTCCTGATCGGCTTCTCGTTTGTGCCTGTTTAAATCAATGAGCCTCTGGGAGCTGAGCGCCACAGACCAAACTAAAGGATTAAGGACTAATCAGCTAAGACTTTCACTTAAGCCCAGGCAATGTAGACTATGACATTTCTGCACTTAAGACCAGGGATGCACGATAAGGTACTGAAAAAGAAAAAGATTTGTTTTTATATTTTGGCTCAATGTCAGTTTGGTGTAAATTAGCCCATGCTATAGCCTGGCTCCAAGCATTACCAAACACTCACAAATCTCAATTCAAACACAAATCTCACATTGCTATTTTACACACTAAAATAGCAATGTGAGATTTGTGTTTGAAAAAGTACGCTGAGCTACATTATTATTATTTTTAGTCGGTTTTGTGCATGGGTTACAACTTATGTCCTCCTAGCGTTAGAATTAAACCGAGAGATCAGGCATTCACAAGGAGGCATGGCTACCACGGTTAGCTAAGACGCTAAAGTTATATGGTTGTTTCTTCAGCAGATATAATTTGAAACAGGCTAAATATGTTACTACACTGTATTGAAGGCTGGAACCAGAAGTAATGTTCACTTTACTGTTTTATCATTAGCTTTACTTCTCCACTAGGGGGCGCAGTTGCTATATTCATCTAGTATCTGACCTCGAAGCACTCTGATCATTTCAGAGTTTACATGTTGTAATTACCACTTTGAGCGGCATGTGTGGAAGCCGGAGGCTGGAAATGTACCAGTTACCAGTTGGAACGCAGCATTACTTTGATGCTAACCTCCAAGGGTAACGAGTGTTTTCCTGTCTGTGTTTTATTCTCATTGACAGTTGGCAGTGTCTTGCTGAAATGAATGAATGTTTGAACAGTTCTTGGCTAAAAACAAGCAGCTGTTGAACTTACAACACACACAAACAAAATGTAATCAAGATGTAAATACTTCAGAGGAGATTTCTGTGTATAGAACTGCAAGTCCTTTTTCCCTTAAAGCTAAAGGCTAACATTAATTTGGCGCATGAATGAAGGTAAAATGGCACCACAGTATAAGCAAATTATTATGGAACATGCTGGACTTCACATTTATTATAGTTGGTTTCTTATTTGAACTTTTATTTATGTTACCAGGATGTCCACTGGCTAACAGGAAGTTAGCCAAAAAACATCCGTAGAGCTTTTGTTCAGTGGTGATGTCACAGCTCTACTTCCGGGTCCGCAGATGTGTGAGAAACTGCAAATAACTCTTTAACAACACACTCAATGTTTCTGAAACTCAACAGAGAGTTACTGAGCAAACTTATTTATCAGAACCATGAGCCAAAATGCTGCACCTACTGCTATAAAAGTAATATTTACCAAAATCGGTACTTCCCGGTTAGCGGAGATAAACGGCGCAGCAGCTACGCTAACTCCAGAAGTAGCGACTTTAGTAAATATTACTTTTTTAGCAGTAGGTGCGGCATTTTTGGCAAATGAGTCTGAGAAAAAAGTAGGTTCAGTAACTCTCTGTTGAGTTTCAGAAATATTGATGCTTGTTTTTAAGAGTTGTTTTTTTCTCGCATGTTTTGCCCGTCTGCTAGTATCCGGAAGCAGAAATCATGACGTCACACTTAACAAACGTGTTGAAAGTGAATAATGAACTAAAATAAACACATGCTTTTCATTTAATCTTTTCACTTTTATTTATTTCACTTACATTTACACTGGACAATGTAATTAAGGGACTAGATACAATTTAGTCATTTTTATACTCACTACTGCCACCTCAGGCCTTACGCGTAACTGCTGGGTCTACATTAACCTCGTGCATGACGGCACTTTGGACCTGAAGACCTTTCTGAGTGACAGTGCAGAGTTTTAGAAGCAGTTGTGGTGAACAGGTCGGGGCTCATTCTACACATTAGGACATGGCTGGAACATGAAGGGGGAAGAAAATACTTAACTTTTACATTTTTAAACTCTGTATAGTCCCTTTAAAGGAATAGGCCACCGTTTTTACATACTGAGATATGTTCTTACCTTAGCTTTGACGAGTTCTTTAGGACCTGTCTGATCTTCCCCCGTGCCTTCAGTCACGTAAACACAGCGCAGACGGCGTTAGCATTTAGCCTCTCCCTCTCTCCTCTATAGCTCCAAAACAGGCCAAGATAGAAGCTACCGAGCTCTTCCACGTTTTCCCTATTTAAATATGGTTACGTGAAGTGTTCCACTACAAAGTATAATTACACAAAATTAAACAATGTGGATTTTCTAAGCGGATAAAAGGGGGAACTATAATGTAAGGCGTAGTAATACCAGGAGTAGTTTGGCATTCGCACAGTAAAGTGAAGATTACTGCGCAGTAAAGTGAAGATTACTGTGCGGATTTCGAACTACTCCTGGTATTATTACGCCTTACAATATAGTTCCCCCTTTTATCCGCTTAGAAAATCCACATTGTTAAATTTTGTGTAATCATACTTTGTAGTGGAACACTTCACGTAACCATATTTAAATAGGGAAAACGTGGAAGAGCTTGGTAGCTTCTATCTTGACCTGTTTTGGAGCAATAGTGGAGAGAGGGAGAGGCTAAATGCTAACGCCGTCTGCGCTGTGTTTACGTGACTGAAGGCACGGGGGAAGATCAGACAGGTCCTAAAGAACTCGTCAAAGCTAAGGTAAGAACATATCTCAGTATGTAAAAACGGTGGCCTATTCCTTTAAGCTCTGGAGCAAGGATGATTGAAGCAGACGTTAGCTTTTTCAAGCTAATTTAAATGTGCAGACTTTAGGGAAATGGGCAGAGGGCCAAAGTGCTATTAGGGTACTATATATACAGCGCAGAAAATCTTTCTGTCATAGTTCATCATCGGTCTACATTACACGTTTAGCATGTTTTTAACAAGATAAGGCTTCACAGAGACAGGCTTAAATGCAACAAACATCCTAAAGACACTCATTAAGAAAGTAAAAACATGACATGCTCACGATAGACGCAGCTGGAAAAATAATCCCTGATAATCACGATCATCAGTTATACTTCAGTGTCCTCCTAGGAAATCTAACAACCACAACAAACATCCCTTGATCCCATTTCTCCATCTATTAAAAGTATCTCAGTCGCCGCACTTGCCTCGCTCACAGTAATTACGCCCACACCGGCTGCGTCTCTTCTTTGACTCGACACGAGCCCCGTCGTCTCCCCTTCAATCACACGTGACCAACTGCCGCGCTGCCCTTACAACAGAGGTCGGCCGAGCAAGAGGCAATCTGCGGCGGCTAATGAAGAAAAATGGCCTCGGTTGGCGTGTTGATATTCGTCGTAATTATAGTTAATGTACTGGAGTGACTGGAGTCTTTTTTTAAAGGGGAGATGAGCTCAGAACTGGTTTAGCCTTCAAAAAGTACCAGTTACGACCTTTTTAAGTGCGGGTTTAGACTAATTGACTTGTAGCTCATCTAAGGAGCGTGTTAGTGAAGATCAGCCTAAAACGAGTGGATAAAGTGCAGAATAAATGATTTCATAAGAGCTATTTAGTAATCAGGTAAGAACATATTTGTCATCTTACACTTTGTTGGTTGGAAAATGATAGAGAATAGAACCGCTAACCACGCTAGCCCCATCCTCTTGCTTTGCTGTGCAGTTTTTTTTAATATAAAGACCAAAAATAAAAGATGAATGGGTGCAATGGTCGCTTGAGCTCTAAATTCCCGGATTCCTGACCGCGAGGATAACAATGCAAATTCTTAGTCATCCAGGTAGTGTTTATTTTCTATAAGCTAATGCTTAATGTCACATATTCTAGCATTGTGGGAGGCTGTTTCTGGAAGCTTGTTGAGCCAAGGATCGACTGAAGTGACGACGCGATTAGCTTCATGTGGATGCGCTGGAACAGTCCTCATTTGGACATTCTTTAGTCATGTTTCAGTCATTCATTTATACCTGTGTTGGCCAATATTCAGAACTGGTTAAGCCCATGTTTCACTTGTGCCAGACCCTTCTTTTGTGGCTAAGCTAATTGTGCTAACCCAGAAATGTCACGCGCCAGTACTTCCTGTTCTAATTTATTGCCTATTAAGATTAGCTTAGACTTGTTTGACCAATAAATACCTTGTAAAGATTCCGTGATGGACAGAGCTTGATGTTGTATGTAAATACAACATTAGCGGAGGAGATGTCTGTGTTTCGAAAGGTTAGCAAGTTTGTCTTGAAGCTAAAGGCTAACATTAATTAGATGCATTATTCATTTACAAATAGTGCCAACTAATCAACGAATGTGTTAAAACAATCGTCTACAGTAATGTTATTCATCTGTCACTTGTTTTTATGTATTATTTTAATGCATGTTAGCTTTTAGCTTCAAGACAAACTGTGCTGCGCTAGCGTCTTCATGAGTTGCCTGGAGCCTCGTCACTGTGACAATGTTAAGCTAACTTGTCGTGGTTATACATGATGTTTTATGATGACCTGCGTTAAAAGTATGACTGTTGCGACTACTGTCTTGTGATGCTCCCATTTAGTTTGGCTAAGCTCTCATTTTTGCTAGCTTCACAAAGTAGCGTAGCCTCGCTTCCCTGTAAGTTTATTGTCAGTACATGTTGCCGCTATTCAACCTTCATTACCAACAGTAGCTGCAGTCAGAAACAAACAAACAAAAAGTCCAAGCTTTTTTAATACTGTGTACAAGTAAAATACTTTTTTCTCTACCTGCTAATATGTATTGAAGTGTTTCTCCATTGGTTTGGCTCATTTCTTGAAACAGATATAATGCTTTGTTGTCTAGCTAACGGAATAAAATTTTATATAAAACTGAAAAAAAGAAAAAAAACAACAACAAAGACAAAGGCTTTGAGGGTAAGAGTAGCTTCCAAGGTTTGACCTCACACATTGCACTCACACTGCCAAGGAAATTGTAACCATTATCATTCACACAAATAAAGTAACTTCCATGCATCAGAGTAAAAAGAAAATGTATTCAGCATAACATACTGTAACATAACACACAAACACAAATCAATGAAAATGATGTGCAGCCTACAGTGCTGTAAATAAAGCTGGAGTTTCACAACATTCTTCACTGGTCGCTGTCCTCCCTGTCCAGGCCAACGTCCTCACCCTCCAGGCCATCCACACGCTGCTGTCTGTCCGGCCAAAGATTCTCGTCCACATCACAGCGTAGATGACTCTCCTCCTTCATTAGTCAAGTTCTAGTTTCCCCTGACTGTTACAGTAATTGCTTTAATAAATGTGTCAAATGTTTCAAATCAAATTCATATATGGTATTCATGGTCAGTGTTGGGAAAGTTCATTTTCTACATGAATTAGTTCGAAGTTCAGTTCACACATTTCAAAATGAACTAGTTCGTTCATAGTTCATAATTGTTTATAGTAAATAGTTTGTTCATAGTTCCAAAAATGAACTAGTTCATAGTTCTTTTTTTTTTCTTTGCTGCGAGCTGTTATTCAGGCATGAAAAGGGTCAGGGGTGAAAAAGGTGAAAAGTATATTTCCCCTCTCAGGGAAATATTATTATATTCCATATTTTAAAGCAAATCTTAAGTATTTTGAGATGCATTGTTGCCAACCTTGGGAGAGCTGGAGAAAGTTGACTTCAGCCACGAGTCAAAAATATTATGGCCTCCTCACTTAGTGTTAAAGCTCTTTCATGTCAGCCTGTCACTTAGTGGAAAATGAAGCTACAAATATTCAATTGCATTTGTGTTAATTTGGTAAATTAATCATGTGAATAAGATTGTTTTAGGAGCTAATTTGTAGTTAAAAAACTCCACATTGTGGCTTTATGCAAATGAGTGGCACCGCGGAGCAGAGGAGTTTGGAGCGACAGACACAAGGGAAACTCGCTTCGTAGCCTCACTCTGTGGCTGCTCACGGGCACCGTGTGGACCCGCAGGTTACCGGTGTGCTAGGGCCTGTGCCAGAACCATAAACAGCAGAGTTCACCGCCACAGAACTGGACACAGTCAGGCCGTTGGCGTGGGGTATAAGAAATCTGGCACCATATTGAACGAACGTAAAAAGTACGGGAAATGCCGTTCACAGACACCAGATTGAACGTGTTCATGGTTTCGTTCATCAGGCAGTAACACTGTGCGTTCAGTTCACGTTCGGCCAAAATATGAACGCGTTCATGAACTTTTGTTCAATGAACGCATTCAGGTACATCACTGTTCATGGTATTGTGTCCTTGACTCATTTTGACAATTGAACTGACTATTGCGCATGTGACGATTTTTACAATGAAATGACGCTAACAGGTTTTGGAGCGAACAGCCATTAGACTGAGAATCAACAATCAATTTAGATCAACAGGATCTATTCATTTGGAGATTGTGCTAATTGTCGGCGACATGTGCTTAATCATTTGCAAACATGTGGATGTTGTGGCTAACAAAAATGCTAAGAAAAATGCTAAAGGCAAAGCAGTTCTTAGAGCCTTTTGTAACACAAGATGACAGCGTGAAGACAGTCGCAGGAGAGTCTGCCGGTTTAACAAAGCAGCTAGCTTTTATACCACAGAGAGTGGACACTAAAATAGATGTCTTTAAACAGATGTCGTAAATACAACTGTAACAACAAGTGGACAACTGTAATCTAACTTTACTTCATGGTCACTCAGGTCAGCAGGAGGTCAAAGGAGACAGCAAAGAAACAACTGTTATTTCACTTTAAGCTAAGAACATATTATATTTGGGAAAACTGCAAACAAGAAGTCACATATTTCCACAAACATGTACTGAGACATTGAGACATGGACTTACACATTTTGCAATTCGATGAAACTAATGAGAAATTCAATTCTGTTGTGAACATTTGCCAAGTGGTTTGGAGATTTGTCCACGTTGCTTTGAGAATGTCATTTCTGTCGCAAGAAATGAGCCAAACCAATGGAGAAAAACTGTAATTGGATTCAGCCTTACCTGTTGCATAATATTGTCGTGATAATTCCATGCCTTGATTCCATCTAGTTATACCTTTTCCTGATTGTGAACTGCTTCCCTCTCAGTTTAGACCTGTTCTGGTCCTCACCCGAAGGGAATTCATTTCTCCATGTTCCCCCGGCCCCGCTTTAGACCCGCTTAAGCCCCAGCGCGGCCCTGGATCGGTAATGTTTGGCTTTGATTTAGATGCTAATGCTTAATGACACATAATGAATGGTGTTGTTGGGAGGCTGTTTCTGGCAGAGTGTTATTGGCTGAGACTGAAGTGGCGACGCAAATTAGCCTGATTCGGGCGCGCCGCCGGTAGAAGTGCTCGCACCGCGCCGTAGCACGAATAAACATCTTCAGCGAGAGTGCTAAATAAATAATTCACTTTGGCTGAGGGGTAGTGCCGCGGCGCAGCTGTATTCTCGCAAACACACTGGCGGAGCTTTGGAGCGGAGCCTGGGACGCCGTTTAAGTCCATTAGAACAAAAGAGAGGAGCGAGTCTGTCTCTTACACTCACGTACATTCACCCATGTCCATGGACTGGAAGGGCCACTGGCTCTAGGGCCTCCGGTCTGGCCTCTCCGGTTTAACCTCTTACCACCCGCCTAAACCGAATGCATTCTCTCCTCTCTGCCTCTCGGCCTGAGTAACGCCTCATTTGAAAGCTAACACCCACAAAACTGATCTTTTTCCTCACGTTGTTGTCACTTTTTTGTTGAGTTTTTCTCTCGTTATCACTGTTTCTCTATTTATCACATTATTGCCACATTTTTGTCTCTTATTTGTCACTATTTTGCTACTGTTATGTTGCACTTTTGTCCCTTTTTTGTTGGGTATTTGTCACTTTTTTGCAGCACTTTCATCACTTTTTTTGTCACTTTCTTGCTCCTCTTTTGTCACTTTTTTTGGTCACATTTTTGTCTCTTTTTTGTCACTTTCTTGCTCCTCTTTTGTCACTTTTTTTGTCACATTTTTGTCTCTTTCTTGTCACTTTCTTGCTCCTCTATTGTCACTTTTTTTGTCACATTTTTGTCTCTTTCTTGTCACTTTCTTGCTCCTCTTTTGTCACTTTTTTTGTCACATTTTTGTCTCTTTTTTGTCACTTTCTTGCTCCTCTTTTGTCACCTTTTTTTGTCACATTTTTGTCTCTTTTTTGTCACTTTCTTGCTCCTCTTTTGTCACTTTTTTGTCACATTTTTGTCTCTTTTTTGTCACTTTCTTGCTCCTCTTTTGTCACTTTTTTTGCCACATTTTTGTCTCTTTTTTTGTCACTTTCTTGCTCCTCTTTTGTCACTTTTTTGGTCACATTTTTGTCTCTTTTTTGTCTCTTTTTTTTGTTGCTCTTTGGTTGCTTTTTTGTCACTATTTTTGTCACTTTTTAAAACATTTCAGTCTTTTTTTCCCCAAGAAGGTTCTAGATTTGGGTTAAAGCCAAACTGGGGGAAAATGTGATTGGCTCAGGTGGGAGTGAAGAGGTTAAAAGAAAAGCATCCAAAAAACACAAATGTGCCGGATAAGCAACAAAAAAGTGACCCAAAAAAACAACAAAATGTGACGAAAACGTGACGACAAAAGCAATGAAAAAAGCGATGAAAAAACAACAATAACGTGAAAAATACCCCGAAAAACAAGAGACGAAAACACAGCGAAAAAGTGACGAAAAAGTGACGAAAACACGGCAAAAATGCAGCGACAACGTGACAAAAAGTTACCATCACTTTTCTAGATTTGAGCTTTCAAATGAGGCGTTACACTAGTGTCGCTCTCCAGTCAAGAAGCTTTTAGATTTGGGCAAAGCCAAACTGGAGAAAATGCTCTCAGTTAAGGCGGGGGGTAAGAGGTTAACATATGTATTTGTGGAAGTGTCACATTTACGCTAATTTGGGCCAGGCTGACCAGAGTCCAGGGCTGTTCTTCAGTCCCAGTCCAGCCCCTGCCCATGTCATGGTTGGAGATTCACTTAGTTCATTCTCTGCTAGCGGATGGATATACTGTAGGGGAATTCTCAGTTCTGTGTGATGTTACCATTGTCACATATATATGACACCACAAACAATAGATAAAGTAAACCCGAAAACCCTAAATCCCTGTCGTTCACAACACATTGAATTGCCGGTAGTTAATATGGCCGCTCACACCTCCGCTGTCTGTTGCCTCTGCTGTTGTGTCCATTGATATTCTTGATTTGAGAGCTGTCAGGAGCAGTTTGTCCCGTCTCCGTCCTCCAGGGGGCACATCCCGACGTGTGTCTCTGGATGTAATTATCTGCATCTGCCTCGGCGCAAAAACAATAAAGCGCTCCTCCGCTGACGGGACGGAGCTGAGGCCGGGGCGGAGGATGCAGGACAGAGTCTGCCAGGAAGGGAAGAAGGTTTCACGATAGATATACACATATTGACAGGGTGATTTCTCTTAACTGTCTTTGCAATTACATGACTTTGATGGATGGACGCAGGCGGCTTCTTCGGGGACGCCACAAGCGGTCACGCTCCAGGTGTCGCGGAAAACAAACACCAGAGTTTTGATGGAGGAGAGTTGCTCTTTTCACAGACTGCTCCTCAACTATTTTTGACTCTTTGACACGTGCTGAATTATAAATGTTTATTTTACCCAGTAAGGCTACAGAGACACAGGCACTGCTTCACATTTCGCCGCGATATGAAGTATCTTTTCTACCTGTCCTGCCCCAAATGGTGTTCTGATACTTTGTTCCTAGAGCTTTGGTCATTTTGACTCTTCATATATTTGCTGTTTGGTTTTTTGGGGGGGGGAAACCATTCTTTATTCCACTACTTGGAGACATGTTGGAGATGAAGAGGTCAAGTTGTTTTTTTATGTTGTAATGATTTCTTAATCAAAAACTTGTGTAAACAAAAGTTTTATTAGCTGGGAAGTTGACATGACTAATGAAGCCAATGTGTTAATTCAACCTGGTAGACTAATTTCAGCATCACATACCTCCAGCCAATGATCGCTTCCGAGAGGGCCACACCTCCACCTCAGCCATCAGCGTAAGAGCCACACCTCCACTAGCCTGGCATCCAGACTAATCGCCGATGTTTATTAATTAATAAACAGGAGACTAGTCTGGCGACCCTGTCGTAGAAAAGCTACTGCTTGAGGCGGGACTAATGTGGGACAACCGAAGCGCAGAGCAGCCAATGAGAACATAGCAGATGTGAGTTGTCGTCATTCAGACATTAACAATGGCGCTCCTGCCACACGGAGTTCAGTAAATGACTTCTGTCGTTTATGTCAGAAAAACTTAAGAACACAAGCAAACCGGAGCATTACGTGAAGTGGTTGCTTGTGTTGAAAAACTACAAAACAAAGGCGCAACAACGTGACGCCCGTTCAGGGAGCTGCTCTGATTGGTCGGTAGGCTCCATATCGCTGCGTCACTTCCTTTGAAAGCGCGCAATGGAGTGTTGCCAGACCCTCTTCTGTAAAGAAGCGGAGTCTGGTTGGCGAGAATACACCTCCACAGCAGCCAATCATCGCCCTCAGTCCCGCTTTTAAGCCCCAGCAATCATGGTTTGTTCACTTCCCAGCTGCGCTGTGACCCACCTCCGCCCCATCTCCACCTCTTCCATCCACGGCTTCTCTCTGCTGCAGCTTCACGGGTCTCCTATACCACCACCAGTGTCCAGGCTCCGGGGGAAGACATTCCTAACTCCAAGCTGTTCATCCATACTGACTTTCATACATCGATGTTACCGTTGGGGTCTGATCGCCAAAACTCATGTACATAAATCCTAACCGCTGCTGTTTAAATCTATCCAGGTTGAGTTGGGTTCTCAGACTTCTTGTATGGGTGCAGCGTGTAACATTAGTCAAATGCATGTTTTATGCTTCAAACATAATTCATGGGTGACTGATAGTTCACTAATTGTTTATTCAACACCATTTTTTTTCTTTAATTCACACATTTTCCGAGCTAAAGTTCCCATTGGAAGATGTGTCAGGAATGTTCCGCCCCTTCGCAACCCTAGTCACAGAACTGCCTTCTCATATATCACTTGTGGTGACGGCGTCCCTGCAATTCCAACCACTTTAATTGCTACCTTCTCAAGTGTCTCTATTGTTGACTTTTACAGAGAGCGCTCCGAACCAGACAGCGATGCCATATCTTAGACTGCACATCGTCCTGATCCTAGCACTGACTCCAAACACAACCACAGGCCTCTCAAAAATGTAGCCTTGGAGCTAGTTTCCAGCACAAAAAGTCCTTGTGGTCACTCCTCTTGAAGTTACTGTCGAAGACCAAGCCCACCCATCCATCCATCCAACCATCCATCCATCCATCCATTTTCTTCCACTTTTCCGTTGCCGGGTCGTGGGAATCACATTGCACCAGCCCCTCGTGGCTCCCCCTGCAGGTGGTGGGCCCACAGAAGGACGGCCTCATGGTTTTAACCGGGCCTGTTGGTCTCTCATAAGGGGCTTCTGAAGCTGTTGAGGACCAAGCCAAGATACTTAAAAGAATTCACCTGTTCTATTTGCCTTCCATCAATTTCAACCAAGTCATTAGCTTTTACCATGTTGGCGTTGATGATCATTTCCTTGTTCCTTTCTAGATTCAGTATCTCTTATGATTAATTAAACGACTCGACTTCCCCATGATAAATGGAGGGACAGTCACCAGTAACAGACTTACACAATGATCATCAGAAAAGTTGAGGATTCTGTGTTTGTTCTGCATCAAATTGGCCCGAACAGTGTTAAATAAAACACTGTAATGCATTATTGATACAGCAGTTGAAAGTAAACGGGCCTCCATTGTTTGCAATTTGTCTGGCTGCATCAATATCATAAAAGTCAGTCTCTATACATATTTTATCATCTCGACTCGACGCTTGCCGATGATTGATTACAATTTCAGAGCGCCCGTACGTGTTCTATCGAAACAACAAGCTTCATCGAGGCATTACTGGAGCGTCCCGGGACTCTGTAAGACTTTGTAGCTGTTGAGAAAGTACAAGGAGATTGTGCGGAGCTTACAAGCCCTAAAGGGGGAGGCTCACCATTGTCTGAAATTGTCAAAACGACGAGGCAAAAAGAAAAAGGCACATCCCTAAAGCGCGGTTATCAGCGCGGCAAAGAAAACGTGGCACCGAACGTCGTTAATTATGAACCGGACAATGGCGGGTCTCTTCGTCCCAGAGCCAACACAATGCGGCGGAGAATAAGAAGTCACTGGACGCACCCGGGTTTTTTTGGGACGGATGGATGGCCAGGCCTTGTAGAGCCGCTTTAGGAAGAGCTACATTGGGAGCTTAGGCCAAGGATTACAAGACTTCTTAAGCAGTGGGCAGCGCGCTTCGGAAACAAATAAATAATTCCACGGACAAAAGGGAGATTTAGCTAAATGTCAGACGACTTCAGTGCTGCGGATTTCAGCTTTAAAGCTTTGTTTTTTTGGGTTGTTTGGAGACTTTTGTGGTGTTTTGGAAAGTGGTGGAAAGAAGATGGACTGTGGACACAGCAAGAGAAGCAAGGTTTAGGGCCTTGCTTCTCCTCCAAAGGTTGTTGGCTTTTTTTTGGAGCAAATCTTACAAGCAACTTCCATCCATCCATCCATCCATCCATCCATCCATCCATCCATCCATCCATTTTCTTCCACTTGTCCGTTGCCGGGTCGTGGGGGCAGTCGTTGGACCTGCCCAAATCACATTTCACCAGCCCCTTACGGCTCCTCCTGCAGGTGGTGAGTCCACGGGAGGACGATCTCACGATTAACCGGGCCTGTAGGTCTCTCATAAGGGGCTTCTGAACCGCTCTTTGTCTGACCCGTCACCTTGGACCTGTTTGCCATGGGAGACCCTACCAGGGGCACGAAGCCCCCGACAACAGAGCTTCAGGATCATTTTCGGCGCTCAAACCCCTCCACCATGTTAAGGTCGCAGTTGCTTAGAAGCAACTTCTGTATCATGAATATATCCATCTCTGGACTCTCCTATGCCGCCTCTCTTGCTGTTTTCTCATTAAGGGTTAGTGATGTCGCAGTTTTCCGGACTTGAGACTTGACCAAAGCTCCAAAAAGACTTAACTTGACTAAGGACTTGCTGTTTGTGACTTAAGACGTACCATGGACTTGAGACCAGTGACTCAATGACTTGCTGTGACTTTATATTTATTATTGATGTTATTGAGTGAAGCTGATGAAAGAACAGGATTCATTGCATAAATCCAGCGCATCTATTACATCTGGTAATTAGCAACATGCTTTTTCTGTTTCCCGACACAGCGTGTCTAATCAATACAGCGGGAAGAGACAGGAGGAAATGTGTGTTTCTCTGTGATGCATTAAAAGTTTTCTACAGTGAGTGAAGAGGTGAAGATTCATAGACGTTTATTAAGGACAGGAAAGCGTTCAAAAGAATGAACTGTAGCTACGGCGCAGACAGGCGGTCTCCCTAAGAGCTGGACTAATTGACACAGATCTTGAAGGTGGTTTGGTGTTTTAAGGCTTTCAGACTGCAGGGAAAAGCAACTCACTTTTAAAAGATTATGTTTCAATCCAAAAGCTTCTGGAAAAAAGGTGTGAAAATAGCAACAAAACTGAGACGAAAACAAGGATGAAAATGTGAAAAAAGTGAGGAAAAAAGTGACAAAAAAGTGACAAAAAAGTGACAAAAAAGTGACAAAAAAGTGACAAAAAATGGACAAAAAATTAACAAAAAAAAGAGAAAATTTGACGAAAAATGGAGAAAAAATTGACAAAAAAGATTCGAAAAATTTGACGAAAAAGGGACAAAAACGTCACGAAAATTTGACAAAAATGAGATGACAACAACAAAAAAAGTGCTGAAAAAAAATGGGATGATGTGAGGAAAGAGATCAATTTAGTTTTGTAGGTCTTTGAAATGAGGCGTTACACTGGCCTACAGGATTTGGGTAAAGCTGAACTGGAGAAAATGCTCTCGGTTCAGGCGGGAGTTAAGAGGTTAAAATGCTGTCCCAGTCATTTTGTACACAGACTGAAGCATTCAAAGCATACATATATTTTTTTATTTTGTGGCGATTGAATATTAATTAGACTCTAAATCGAAATCCATTAGATCAATTTTGAAACGAAGAATTAATAGTCCAACAGTGAAGATTAGGCTGATGTTTGTGACTTGCTGCTAAAGCAAGACTTGACTTGACTTGACAAAGGCTATGACTCAACTTCATTCGACCCCATGACCAACTGACTGCTGAGTTCTTCCCCGATAATATGGACACTAGTGCTCAGGGGCGGACTGGGACTGAAAAACAGCCCTGGACTCTGACTACAGGCTAGGCCCAAATTAGGGTAATTGTGCACTTCCACAAATACATAATTGGTATCATCAGTAAAAAGAACGAGGTGGTCGTAGAAACAGAAGCAAAATCATTAATATAAATAATAAATAATAATGGTCCCAAAATTGAACCTTGTGGTACACCATACTCCACAGAATTCCTTTTAGATTCATGTTGTTTTATACTGGGCTTAACCCAAATCTAAAAGCTTCTTGACTGGAGATCAACAATGTAATGCCTCATTTGAAAGCTAAGACCTACAAAAGTGATGATGGAAACTTTTCGTCACATCGCCACATTTTTGTCATATTTTTGTTGCTTTTTTAATAATTTTTTCTATCATTTTTGTTGTGTTTTTCTCATGTTTTTGTTGACTTTTCATCCGCTTTTTCTCGCTTTTTCTAGCTTTTAGATTTGGGTTAAGCTCGGTTGAGGCGGGACTGGTGGCCCTAGAGCCAGTGGCCCTTCTGTGCTCTTCCAGAACGGACACATGGCCAGTCCGCCCCTGCTAATGCTACAGCACAGCCCCAGACCTGATGTCCTCAGCTGATGCTTCCTCCTGTGAACCTCCACTGTTCTGTTCAAACACTGACCCTTCAGCTCATCTTCTCACAGCTCCAAGTCTGACTCTACTGTCACTAATTCATTCAAAATGTTCTCATTTTCATTTAAAGGAACAGGCCACCGTTTTTCCATACAGAGATATGTTCTTACCTGAGCTGAGACGAGTTGATGCGAACCTGTCTGGTCTTTGTGCATGTCTGTGGAAGAGCGTGGTCGCTTCCAACTTCACCCCGGTTTGGAGCTATAGGAATACATTGGGAGAGGCCATGTGCTAACAACATCTTTGGTCGTTTTGCATGACTGAGTGCACACACAACAACCAAACAGGTACGGATCAACTCGTCTAAGCTCAGGTAAAAACATTTTTCAGTATGTAAAAACAGTGGCCTGTTCCTTTAAACGGGCTAGATGCAAGTTACTCATTTTATGCTCACTACTGCCACCTCAGGTCTCATGCGTAACTGCAGCTTCTATATTAAGCCCGTGCATGACGGCACTTCGGACCCGAATGAACACCTTTGTAAGTGCAGGATTTTAGAGGCAGTTGTGGTGAACAGGTCTGAGCTCTTTCTACACATTAGGACATGGCTGGAACATGTAGGGGGATGAAACATATTTTAAAACTCTGTATAGTCCCTTTAACCGTAAGTTTACATAGAGATTTAGATTCCTTTTTGAGTATCGATATTGGGCAAAAAGGATTGATACTAATTTGCATATGCAAAAAGTAGGCGTGGCAGCAATTTTAAACATAAACGGACAATTTACATCTTTGTTCTGAGCCAAAACAGTCCACAGCAGCAGGGGATTGAACTGAGCCAGCCATATCATTCTGGTTTAGATTCTGTTTGTCACTAAAGTATTAGTTTTAAACTTTGTTTATGTATTTAATTTCACATTAACATTGTATAATTAACCACTTAAAGTAATATCATTTTAATGCACCTATTAATTATATAAAATAACCAGTTGTAGAAATGTATATTGATTGAAATACATTCACCCATATAAAAATGACCAGTATCGGTATCGGTATTGGTATCGAGAAAAAATACCCCAAAAGTATCGGCATCGTATCGATTCCAAAAAATGTGGTATCGCCCATCCCTAATTTAGATTTCAATTGAGACTCGTTTAGTCCTGGCGTCCATTACAAAGGACATGGAAGGAAATGGTTTTCAAAAGGGCTGAAATGTAAAAAATATTGGTTAACATTTTATTTACAAGAGTAAAAAATACCCTTCTCTACAAGACTGAATAAGATTGATCTACTGATCGAAAGCTCTGGACGTCCTCTGTGCTGGACAGTAGGATTCAGATAGACTGTTTGTAAAAAGTCTACAGACTCAAGACCAATGTCCACTACAGAGGACATTAATGCACTCGGACACTTTGCCTGGTTTCATTTCATGTGTAGATTGTATTTTGATTTATTTTGTTGCTATGTCTATTTTAACTTTTCTATGTTGTCAAAAACCTACAATTTATGCAGTTTTTTTTTTTTTTTTTGGGGGGGGGGTTATCTTTTTTGTGTTTAACGTAACTGGAGAGAGAAGAACATGGCACAAATGTCTGTCGGGGGATATCGGCACTCGCCTGTAATTTCCTGCTAAGCGTTTAATCTCTGGCGCTCGGAGGATACAAACTCATCTTGTAATCGCCCACGACCTTGACTCCGGCGGGAAGGTCACACAGGAGCGGCCCCCGCTTTGCCTACGTGCGTAAACACGGGGAACAATTAGTCAAACAGATTGTACGCCGCGGGGACGGGTGTCTACGAACGTCCCAGAGCCGCCGATCGCCAACATTTAATTACGCCGAAGAAAAGACAATCCTCCCGGCTCCGACCTACAGCGCCGGAGCCGAGGCTCGCCGCTTATCTGCCGCAGACAATAAGGATTAGTTTAAGGCGAGACTCATAAATGATTCATACACAGGCCTTAAACGCTTCGTGAAATCCGTTTTTTTTCTTCTTCTTCTTCTGTGTTTGGTAGCTCCAGTGCGATGTGATTCACGTCTATTATGCCCATCAACCGGAGGGCTGCCGGTTCAGTCCACACACACTCTCTGATGAGTGTATTCAGGGACAGTTACTACAAAGAATCCCACATTCCTCTGGACGCAGAGAGGAAATCGCGATCCTCTGAGGACGGCTGTGTCCCTCTTATCTGTCCTCCTCCTGTGTGTGTCCTTCACCTGACTCGGAGTTGTGCCAAAAGAACAAAAGAAAATCGAGAATGAAAGCTCAGCACACAAACAAACCAATCTCAGAAAGCCAAACGTATGGGGTTTAAACGAACACAAATAACAGAAGTACAGGGAACATACAGAACCTACAAACCTAGAACAAGAGCATCTAGCATTGACAGAGGAGACAGAGGCTGCGTGGCAAAGTTGCAAAATAGCTCCTTCCTCCTCCCACCTGCTCCTTCACCTTTGAGGCCCACGTCATGCGGTCGACCTTGAGGAACCTTTTGCAGTTAGAGGAGCAGGAGCTTCAGCTGCTCCTTCTGCGTCAGGACAATCTGAACCTTCCAAACCCAGCGGAGGAACAACCAGGAAGTGACGTCCTGTTGATTCATAAACACTACAACACCTACACCATTGACTATACAATATACGCTCCAAGTCCTCCTGTCAAAATGATGTGTTTAATAAACAACTCTTTATATACAGCACTGTTCAATTATCATTGACTCGGAACGTTTCAAACATATGAAGAACAAACTGTTTCATACACAGATCTGTCACAGAAATCAAATTCTCTGGTCGAATATTACCCCAAATACTGTCTTTTAGTTCAGCCACGGACAGCTGGCATGACCTGCGTTACACTTTCATTTAGTTTTTCTTTTCATTTGGTATCGCCCATATATAGTCATGTTGGAAGCAGCCACAGGGGGAAAACAAAGAACTTTCAAAACTACTTTAAACTAGTTTAACCAACCATTTCCAAAGTCCAGAACATTGAGGCCCACTTATCGATCTAAAATTCTCTCAGGGCCCTCCAAAATAATCATATATTTTGTTTGTTCAAAAGAATTTTTTAGGACTTTTACTGCTAATATTACATTTAAAAACATGTAAAAATATAAAATATATATATATTATTATTTTGGGGGGCCTTAGAGAATTTTAGATTGATAAGGGGCCCCCGATGTTCTGGACTTTGGGAATTGCTGCTTTAAATAAAAGGTATACACTGCAACTTAAATGATGTTAATATCTTAGCTGATATCAGTATATATGTTTGAAGACAATCTTTGGGGCACCGCAGTGCCTCCGAGGCTCCCTAGGGGGCCCTGGACCCCACTTTGGGAGCTACTGCTTGAAAGCAAGTAATATACTTTGTCATCTGTTCAATGTAATCCTTCACTAAAGCTCATTTTTGTGATATGGTTCACTGATTCTTCTTGCAGAACGTTTGTGGCACAGTTCAGCCGTTCTCCTTTTGGATTTGCTTTGAACAACTTGCTTTCAGAGTCTCTTTTCCTTCTCCGCGCACACTGCCGTTTGGCTGACGGTCTTGCCCTCCTCGGCTCCAGCCGGCCTCTCCGTTGCACTCGCAGAAACCCCGTGTGCCCCCTCGTGTGTGGAGTGGTGGGTGGGTTTGCCAGATCCAGCTCTCAGAAGTCAGGCTGGGGGCAGAGACCGGATCAAATGTGTCTGCCTCGCTCTGGGGGATGTGGGTCCCTGTGGAAGGGGGGGAATAGACTGTGGGAGTTTTGTCGAGTAATGTACTTAGTCAGAGTATTAGTGATATGTTTCAGCGAAAGGAAGATCGAATCCGAATAATAAGGACTAAAATGAATCTCTAGATATTTCTTTGTTGACTGATGAACAAACTGAAAGAAGATAAAGGACTGTATCAGAAACAAGTGTTTGATCACTCTGTTTACTTAAATCAGTTTGACACCATGAATCCCATTCAATTTGATCAAAAATTGTGAGATCGTGCAAAATGGGTCAAAGCAAGACTTGAAAAATGTAAATGATAATGAAAGCAAGGCTCAAATGGACATAAAATAGGTATAAATCAAGTGTAAACATCTGTCCAACTGCAAACTTCAGTGATTTTGTGCTAACCCATGAAGAGTTAAAAAGGAAAAAAAGGAATTAATGCATTTTGTGTTGGGGCTGCTTTCGACTGGAGCAACCTTTCCTTCTTAACTTCACTTCCATTGTTTATGCCCATGTCATCAAACAAGACCAAATCCATTGATGCAATAACCTGATCATTCAGGATGTTCAGGTCGTCCCTGATCTCAGTCTTTGGGCCCATATTGCTGAACCTCGACCTGACCAACAGCTACATCCAGGTAAAGGACACTTTTTATGGTCAGAACCAAGACGAGGGTCAAATTAAGACTAAAATAAATATTAAGTTAAGCTCACCTTTCACGTCTTCTTGGCAACAAAATAAAAGTGCAGATTTCAATCAAATCAGACTTTATAGACCGTGATTTGGCGATGTTGAGATCTAGAGCTCTGTCAGAGTGACCGTCAGGTTCTTGGTCTCCTCCCTGACCGAGGCCCTTCTCCCCTGATCGCTCACTTTGGACGGGCCATGCTCTAGGAAGAGTCCTAGTGCTTCTGATGGAGGCCCCTGTGCTCTTCAGGACCTTCCCCGGATCTGAGCCTCGATACAAACCTGTCCCTGAGTCTACAGACAGTTCCTTTGACTTCAGGACTTCAAAAACAAAGTCCAATCCGTTCAGTTTAGCATGGGTGGACTCTGGCCCGTTTGTAGAAGCATCTCAAGGACGATCAGTAGAAACAGGATGTGCTTGAGCTCAGTTTTCAGTAAACGATGTCAATAGTACACGCAATATTTCAGTAATATTTTTCATACATTTGCAAAACACTCAACAAATCTTTTTTCACTTTGTCATTATGGGGTATTGTGTGTAGATCGATGAGGAAAACAAAAACATTGAATCCATTTGCATTGTAGGTTCAGATGTATAGTACTAGGATTGGCAAGGACCAACTTTGGACACTATCGGGAGAGTCGGCCTCCGAGATTTCGGTTATCGATCACTTTGTGCTTGAGTTCAGTCTGGAGCTGGCTCTTAATCAGGGCGTAATGAACTGGCCTGGAGGTGAGCGGCGCAGTGGAACCGAGAGAAAGACGTTTGGCTGATGTCACAGTCTGACTCATGTTGAGATGACGTGTCGTGAACAGGGCTGTCTTTGTCGTAGGGCTGTGGGGTGGTCATCGACTCATCTGCAGGTTATTTTTATGGTGGATCTTTTCAAACATTTTACCACATGAAGCTTAAATTAAATGACCTCAATTACTGTGAAGCAATGAAACAACAAAGTACACGATTCAAAGTGCAAACTTGAGCGGCCATGTTGGAAGAACTAATTAAACGATGCAGCCAAATGTGGTACTTTAATTGGTGTGTTCAATTCAACTTGACTTCATCTCAGCACTGTTATGACTCATAATCATGTGTTGCAAACTCATTATATAGTTTGTTTGTTCATTAATTACAGTCTCCCCATGGTCAAACACTTATTAATATTTTTTTATTTTCTTGTATGGTGAACAATAATTAATTATACGTCAAGTGCCTCACTGATTTGCCTCGCTGAGCGTGTGCACTTACACATGCTTTTTTAATCAAAACAGAACTCTCCTCATGCCGGACTAAACAAAGTAAAAAGAAATGATTCAGGATTTGAAAGTACTTTTGGATGCAATTATAAAGTCTGATTAAACAAAACTGATTGTCCAAAGTCAGCAAACAGTCAGCAGCAGACAACCACAAGCGGGAGAGATCCACTCCCATGGACAATCTATAGACTCCCGTTAGACCTGGGTCCATCCATGGCATGGATAGACCCAGGTCTGATGGGAGTCTCTCCGCAGACAGTGGAACCAACATCCAGTCCTTGTTGGAGCTTCGGTTCTTGCTGTCGAGTCCCTCTGCAGACAGGGCTGAAGTGGAACCAACATCCAGTCCAGGGTTTCCGTTAGCCGGCTGTAGCCGTATTTTGGCCAGTTCGAAAAGCAAATGACGGGTCACCGACTTTGGAGGGGAAAAAAAGTCAAAGTGGTTTTGAGGCAGGTGGCTGGCCTAACCATAACACAAATACAGATATTTCTTTCCAAAAAAAGTTGAGGCTCTTTGACAAAGCACAGTTGAACGTGCCATCATTGCACTGCAAAGGACTTTTCTCTCTTCGTGTGTCCAAGGCAATGGCGGACGACAGGAACATGTACTTTAACAAAAGTGTGTTTTTCCAGCGCTGCCTGCCCAGCGGCTCCTCCTGGGAGCGTGGCCGTGTTTAGAGCTGCCCTCCTCGGCCGCTCTGAATGTGGCAGCACTGGGTCCATGGTCAATCCCTCAAGCCTGAATCTACTTCGCTTTGTCCCTCCTTCAGTGGTGAGAGAAATAATCACATTTATTCCACACCTGATGCTACAGGTGCAAAAGAGCATCCTATAGCCCAACCCGTGTCGTGCAGCTGACACCGTGGACAGAGCTGGACAAAGGTGGCGATAAGGTTTACCACCTGTCCAAAAGGAACCGTTTGACACCTGCAGCTGTTTCTCATGTCCGAGTTCTTTCATTAGAAATAAACAACTAAGTGTTTTGGGGCCCTCTCACTCATATTAGAGCTTTATTGTTAATGGCTGAAATGTTGTGACCCAGTCGGCCAAAGTGTCGGCTCTTCAGTTCTTGTCGTCCAGTCCCTGTTGGATGAGAGTCTCTCTGCAGATAGACCTGAAGACTTTGGAGTCAACAGTTAGTCAGCTATCTCTGCAGCATCGAGCAGCCAGCGGCAGGGCATCTGACATAAGAGGCTCCATGCAGGAGAGTGGGACAGGGGGACAAATTGTGCACAGAGGAGAAACACATGGATGGAAGGAGATTTACGAATGTACTTAATGAGGTCATTGATACAAATCGCTATCGCGTTTTCGGATATGCACTTGCTTTGTCTCGCACATGTCGTTCCCCAACATTTGACCCCCGAGGCTGCAGCTGTAAAATGATTCAAAACGCTGACAGAAAAGGTCCTTCTGGTCGTGGCAATCCAAGGTGAAGCCGGGTGCAGCGTCGGCATCTTTCTGACTGAATTTAGAGCAAACAGATCAAATCAGTGCCACGGGGAGACGGGAGGCGAGGTGACGCTTACTGTGTTTTTACAGCGGGGATCTTTATTGCCGGTTGCGTGCGAGAAACACGGATCCTGGTGTCACTGCCTCTTCCACTTTCGATCGCGCCTACCGTTTGATTAGATTGTCTCTGGTTGTCGGAGGTGTCAATGTAGAAGTGTCAAGTTGCTCTTTCGGTAGCAGCGGACTGACAACGACTTAAGACACTTTGTCGATTGATAAGACGCTAAATGCCACTGACTACACCAAACCACTACTTTCTCAAACACCTTAAACACAACTCACTCGACTTCTTACACTCTCTTGCGCTCAGACATACCGTAAATGCTCTAATATCGGCCGGGGCCTTTATTTACTCGAGGGCATCTAGGACCAGGCCTTTATTGGAACCAGGCCACAATTAGAGACAGGCCTTTATTTCTATTTGAGCAAAACGGACGACCAGGAAAACGAAGAAAAACGACATTTGTGTCCATTTGCACCTAAAATATTAGGTTCAACATTTCGAACCATCTCCCAGCGGCTGGAACATTGACGCCTTTTATTTTGTCGGGACAACAGGAAGTGTTTCGTTGCTGTTAGCGGAGCTTTGACATCAGTGTCACTGCAGGTTTCTGTTTCGTTTTTACCGCGGACCGGATTATTTGTTGTTATCTTGTGTAAAAGGCGAGTTTAGACGGAGCGTTTGTGTTTGTGATCGATCATAAAAGACCCGAGAGAAGACGAGACGCTCGCGTTGATGGGAGGAGTTGTTTTGAGGCGTGGGACTGACCTGCACACGGAGCAGCTGGACATGCGTTGAAGACGCGATGGTGACTTTATTAAAACCCCGGAGGGTCACACATTTGTTGCTTTCCCTGTTTCTACAAATAGTCACAGGAGATTTGAAAAGTGGCTAAATTTGTGTCAAAGTTACGCTCGGATCAGCTCCTCCGCAGCGTCCCTCAGCCTGGGGTCCCGTTTGTTACTTCCTGCACGTGAGTTTTCATTTATACGAGTATGAGACAAATTCCAAACATGAGGAATATTTCTACCGCTATAGTTTCTAATAAAAGCTCCGGCCTGTTTAAGGGACCGGCTTTAATTTGCCTCCGCCAGCCGCGAACCCGGCCTCTGTTAGAGACCCGGGCGCTAATGGAATACAGGCCAGTATTAGAGAATTTACGGTAGTTATCATTCTCAACACAACACTCTGCAATGGCAAGTCAAGCTGTGATACCTTTTCAATCAGTCTTATTACTTTCTCCATCCTAAACGTCTTCTGTGATCTCCCCTTCTCTCCTCAGCCCAGTCCGCCGCCGCGGAGGAGGACCCGTGCCGGCGGACCTCCTGTGGCCGAGGCCGGCAGTGCGTGGTGCTGCCGGAGACGGGCCGCGGCGAGTGCGTGTGCCAGGAGCGCTGCCGGCCCTCCTTCGTCCCGGTGTGCGGCTCCGACGGCAGCTTCTACGAGAACCACTGCGAGGTCTACAGGACGGCCTGCCTGGAGAAGAGGCGCATCTACGTGGTGCACACCAAAGACTGCTTCTTCAAAGGTAAGGCGCTCGACTTTACGAGTGTGTACGGCTGCTGGTTTGGGACGTGGGTCTTGACTCAAAACTCGCCACCTCTTGATTCCTCTGCTTTTTTAGTCGTCCCCTTTTGCATTTCAGGGCTGCACAACATATCGCCAGTTAAGGTCAAGGTTCAAACTTTCAAACAAGGTCCTCCTACACCTCCAAGGAGCACTTGAGTGGCTAGGGCAAAAAGAAAAACACATACAACAAAATATTGTGCAAAAGTACAGTTTTAGTCAGGGCCGTGGGAACATATTGTGGTTAAATGGTGCTGAGGGACAAGATTGCTCCCCCCAAATTTTTTTTTTCCATTGCTTATACTTGTGACCCATCATGAGAACGGGGGACACAACTCGGTTTTGGGGCATTTTGAGCAGGACATAGCTTATGAAAGTGTCGTCTCCAAAGTTTCTGTAGCACATGGAAATCTTATCAAATTTGGGGAAGATGTGGCAAGTCGAATTTAGGAACTGGAAATATGTCAAAGAGAGGAATCGGCCTCTAAACTTTTGGGCTGTTCTCACCTCTCTGGGAGTGACAATAGGGCTCATTTACAGCTCATTTAGAAAAGCCATCCCGCTGTAAAGCTCCCCCGTCGTGTCATGTGTGTGGGGTTTCAGAGTTCACTCACTCAAAGGCACAGAAACTGATCCACAATAGGCGTATGTATAAAACTTTTTTGCATGACATTTGTTCCCTCTGTCCCGCTGTCGCTGCTTTGCAATCGAGGCTCTTCATGAGGAAGCGGCGCCACATAAACCGTGATTAATAAATCCACTTCCAAACATGTTGGTTGTCACGTCCGCGGTTCAGCTCGTCTGATACAATCTCTGCGGCGTCTCCAACACGACCCGGTGTTTACCCAGTATGTACAGACAAAGACACGCCCCGACTGCACACTCCCAAATCTCCCTAAACAAGCCGGTTTGAACCTAAAAATGTACGATTTTTAATATACCAATACTGCAGCTTAAATATGGAGAGGCTTCTTCATGGCTTCAAATGAACGATTCTGAAAAAAAAACTTGGGCTGCCGACTTGTGTCCCTCGTTCTAGTGACCAGGCACATTTATCAATATTCCCTGCAATGTGAAAACCATCCACCAGGAGGTGATGCAGCAACCTCAGCACCTTGGGTTCCCACGGCCTTGGTTTTAGTCCTTAGTTTCCTGATTTAGTTCCACTTTAGCCTGGAAATGGAATTCGGGTTTAGTAGTTTAGTCTATTTTGACATGATTTGCCGGAGAAAAAAACAGGAAAGTAGTGATATTGTCCTAACATTCAAAGCAGTCATCAATCTCCATGTTTCTCATATTTTGGTTTTGAAAAATCTTTAGCGGTTTAGCTTTAGCTGTTTAGCTTTAGCTACTATTACGGTAAAAGGAACAAATCAGGTACAGTGCCTATCGCCAGCTCTGCACTTCGCTGATCACGATCTAAAAGCAGGGGAATTGAAGAGTTGACACTTTGAGGAGTTTTGAGGTTTGTGATCCAAGGCTTTGTGGACTTTCTCACCAACAAATGAGCAACATCGGCCACATCCACGTTTTCGTGAACTGGTGATGAATTGGATTTGAGCATGATCGATTTGGTGGAAAAGCAATGTTGTGGGCGATTAAGAGACTTGGAAACTGTTCTTGTTTTTGTGGTTGTTGCTGCAGTGTTTAATTTATGTTCGTAGCATTGGAGTCTAAGATGTTATATAGTAATGAAATAGTAGCCTGCTCGGAATTGCTGTGATTTGTCTTTGAATTGATCTGTTTTGAAGAAAAAATGTTGTGGAATCATTTTTTTTTTGGTAATGCCTGATAGGTGTTTAATCTCTGCTGGAATATTATTATCGTTTGTTGCTGATTGTGACTCTGTTGTGAAGACTGATGCTGCGTTCCAGTGAGCTGGTGATATTACAGACCTCCTACCTTGGAAAAGTCTCGGGACTTACGACGTCATCAATGTTATTTGGCGTGATTTTAATTTAATCTGTTGTGACGAATCGGCTTTGGGACTAAATGTTGTTTGTTGCAGGAACATTTTCACTGTCGCAGTCACAGGCATCCATCTTACAGCTTTGTCTTTGAACTGGAGCAAAAATGATTTACCTACAAAATTGTGTTTAATGTTTTCCTATTAGAAAGACCATTTTACATTTCCAGATTTTCCAAGCAATACTGTTCGAGTAAATGACTTGTTAGAGTTTGTTGTTTTGTAGATCCGCATTTTGGAACAACCACGCACTGTGCTCACTTCTTTGTACAATATAACATTTTGTGTTTATTTTCTCATTTTGTAAGAACCAATTCTATAATGCTGCATGACTGCACACTATTAAAGGAACAGGCCATCGTTTTTACATACGGAGACCTCAGCTTAGACGAGCTGATGCTTCGACGTCCACACAGTAAGGTTGACGTGCTCCTAAGGTGTTATTACCATAGAAATAAAAAGGAGAAATGTCCTTCGTGGCTTCGTTCCATTGTCGAAATACGGACGGCACACCGCCATCTTGTTTCCGGCATATTTTTAATGCCAGCCAATGTAATGTAATGGAACTGGCATAATGACTGAGGGCATTTTTCTGATAAAACCCATCATAACAACAAATACAAGTATGATCATAAGGACTAAAGATTGCTGCTAATCACAGTGTGATATTTTTGCAACATTCTTGCCACATTTAAAAAATACATACATATTTTGTGAAGTTTTTATCTAACAGGCCGTAATAGACCTGAAATTGATCTATACCAACAGAAGATGGCAGCCTTCACATCAACACGACTTTTGTTAAGTTTGTTCAAACAATGGATCGTATTATAATGTAAGTTAACCAATGTTTTAAGTTAATAATTATTCCTATTTCATAATGGGCAAATTTTGATTTTCAGGACACAAACAGAATCGTTCATAATTCGAGATGTTTGGTGGCTAATGCTAACGGCTATAGGGAATATACATTGAGCAGGCTAATGGCCTCTGAAAAGAATACCGGAGTAGCTTCTTTGCTAGCTGTCCGCATTCGTGAGGATCGAATGACGCTTATTCTTTTTATTTCTATGGTTATTACACCTTACAATATAGCACCCCTTTTTATCCGCTTAGAAAATCACCATGTTTCATTTTGTGGAACTCGCCTTGGATCGTGTAATGTTTCACGTAACTGTGTTTAAATAGGAAAAACCTGGAACAGCTTGGTAGCTTCTAACTTCACCCCAGTTTGGAGCTATACCTTTGCTGGGAGAGGCTAAATGCTAACAACGTTTGCATGACTGAGCGTGCACACAAAGACCAGACAGGTACGCATCAACTCGTCTAAGCCCAGGTAAGAACATATCTCAGTATGGAAAAACGGTGGCCTATTATTGATGATTAGCTTTATTGTTCGGTCAATGAACAAGTTTAGACTCAATTATTCAACACGCCCAAACAGTTTTCCTAAACTGAGCCCTTTCTGACCTTAAAGGAACAGGCCACCGTTTTTACATTCCGAGATATGTCCTTACCTGAGCTTAGACGAGTTGATGCGTACCTGCCAGGTCTTTGTGCGTGCCCTCAGTCACGCAATACGACCCAAAATGTTGTTTGCATTTGACCTCTCCCATTATATTCCTATAGCTCCAAACGGGGTGAAATTGGAAGTTACCAAGCTCTTCCACAGGCACAAAGACTAGACAGGTACGTATCAACTCGTCTAAGCTCAGGTAAGGACATATCTCGGAATGTAAAAACGGTGGCCTGTTCCTTTAACCTGCTCATACATGTTAACAATGGTTAGTAAACTGTGTGAATGTCATATAAAGGATGAGCGAAGTATTCAACAACGTATTGCGACCTGCTTGATTGTGTTCAGTGATCCATTTTTATTACAAAAACATTTGAACAGAATGCGGTTTTATTACACATTACATCCCAAGGCCAGAAACAGGATTCCTAGTGGTGAACCCAGGGGCGGATTGGGACTGAAAAACAGCCCTGGACTCTGGCCAGCCTGGCCCAAATTAGCGTAATTGTGACACTTCCACAAATACATATTTTAAGCTTTTACCCCCCGCCTCAACATTAACGAGTGCATTTTCCCCAGTTCGGCTTTTTATTATTATTTTTTTTATTGGACTCATCAGCAAAAAGAACGGGAAAGGTGGTCGTAGAAACAGAAGCAAAATCATTAATATAAATAATAAATAATAATGGTCCCAAAATTGAACCTTGTGGCACGCCATACTCCACGGAATTCCTTTTAGATTCATGTTTTTTTTTTAAACTGGGCTTTTCCCCAAATCTAAAAGCTTCTCGACTGGAGAGCAACAATGTAACGCCTCATTTGAAAGCTAAGACCTACAAAAGCGACGGAAACTTTTCGTCACGTCGCCACATTTTTCTCATATTTTTGTTGTTTTTTAAATTATTTTTTTCATCATTTTTTGTCGTGTTTTTCCTCACGTTTTTGTAGTTTTCTTTTTGTCCGTGTTTCTCTCATGTTTTTTTTTTTAACTTTTCATCCTCTTTTTCTCCACATTTTTGTCATATTTTTATTGTTTTTTTAATCATTTTTTCTCACATTTTTGTAGTTTTTTTTGTGTCCGTGTTTTTCTCATGTTTTTTTTTTTTAACTTTTCATCCTCTTTTTTCTCGCTATTTTGCTGCTTTTCTTTTTAAGCGTTTAGATTTGGGTAAAGCTCGGTTGAGGCGGGACCGGTGGCCCCAGAGCCAGTGGCCCTTTCCGTGCTCTTCCAGGATGGACACATGGCCAGTCCGCCCCTGGTGTGAACCTGTTCGCTAACAACGACCAATAAAACAATGCTGAGGATGGACGGCCCCTTGCACACAGCATGGTTTCACTGCGACAGTTTTTTCGGCGCAGCCCTCCTCTCAAATCTGTTTTTCCCCGACTGTTTAGACGACAATTAGCATTCGGCGCATAAAGCTATATTTCCTTTGAACTTGGTTTGTGCCGCGTCAGGCTCGTGGCACGCTGTCAGCTCATTAATTAAAACCTGCCTGCACACGGGCGCCGCCGCCTTTCCAGAGAGAGCCTCTATCACCAACAACGCTCCGTCTGTGGATAATGTGGAGTCCTCCGTCCAGGGCTATCTCTCATTTACAAAACCGCCAACTCAGCAAAGTGCCGCATAACCAATTAGGGCCATGGCAGGGGTTCAATTAAAACTCATTCTGCGTTTGGCTTTTTTTTTTTTAGGATTTTCCATCTAGCACTTTGGGACACAACATCCCTGAAATTTCGACTTATTTAAGGTCAAACTTCAGTACGTGGTGAGAGTTTCAAGCACATTTCCATGACTGTGTTTTGTAAGTTAGCCGTTAGCCGTCCCCCATTGAGCTGCATTACGGAGCGCGGCAGCTTCTCGTGATTATTGTGTTTTCAGTGAAGTTCAAACCCATGCATCATCACAGAGCGCGTGACCTTTTTGTGGCCAGATAGTGATTTTGGGGACGTGGTGGGACCGTTGTTTATTATAGCCCACACATTTAGAGCTGGCATCATGTATGGACTTTTTTATTTACAGCCAGGTGTTAGTGTTTCCCAGTGGGGCCCCGGTCCCTCTGCTGCCTGTGCTAGCTCCGCTCCTGTTCCTGCTCCTGTCCTGTCTGTGAGCTGCAGCATGTAATTTAATTTTAGTCGAGATTTAGTCAATTTGTTGTTGTTTTTTCAATTTTAGTCTAGTTTTAGTCGACTAAAATTGCAAGTAAATTTAGCCGACTAAATTTAAGACGAATTTTGTCGACTTTGCATTGATAATATTCATTATAATCATATTTAATCTTGTTCCTCTGCTTCATGGAGCTGCTCCACATGAACAAAGCTCAGAGCTGATCCTTTGGCAGAGAATTTACATGATCTGAGGCTCTTTCAGACGCTCAATAGAAGTTTGGATGATTTTAGTCTCACTCAGTCATTTTTATTTAGTCTTATTTTAGTCGACTAAAATATCTGGACATTTTAGTCATAGTTTTAGTCTCATGAACAACTTTTAATTTAGTTTTAGTCCAATTTTAGTCGTCAAAAATAACACTTTGACTAAAATTAAGACTAAATATTTTAGTCGACGAAATTATCACTGGCGCTGAGAGAGGGATGGACTCGGACCCCAGACGTCACTAACCTCTTACCACCCGCCTAAACCGAATGCATTCTCTCCTCTTTGCCTAAAGGCCAGAGGAACGCCTCATTTGAAAGCTAAGACCCACAAAACTGATGTTTTTCCTCGCGCTGTTGCCACGTTGTTGTCAATATGCTTATGTTTTTTTCCTCTCATTTTTCCCAACTTTTTTTGTTACTTTTTGTCACTTTTTTGCTACTTTTTTGTTGCACTTCTCTTCATTTCTTGCCGCTCTTTTGACACTTTTTTGTTGGGTTTTTCTGTCACTTTTTATCGCTTTTTTGTTTCAATTTATTGTCACATTTTTGTCTCTTTTTTGCTGCACTTTCATCAATTTTTGTCACTTTGTTGCTGCTCTTTTGTCACTTTTTTGTCACATTTTGTCCAATTTTTGTTGACTTTTTGTCACCTTTTTATGTTGCATTATTGTCACATTTTTGTCTCATTTTTGTTGCTTTTCGGTTGTTTTTTTGTCGCTATTTTTGTCACTTTTTGGGACTTTTTTGCTGCATTTTGACGCTTTTTTTCCCCAATAAGCTTTTAGATTTGGGTAATGCCAAACTGGAGAAAATGTGATCGGTTCAGGTGGGAGTTAAGGGTTAAAGGCAAAACTTTAACTTTGTAATGAGCTCGTGCACATGTGTGGAAAAGGCCGACATTGTGACGTATATCACGCGTGTGGTCACATTGTCTATTCTTCACTCCACATGCCCAGCATCATTTAATCTCGTGCTACTTTTATTCTTATAGCCAGACCCCAAGCCAAATTACGCTCAGGGCTCTACGTTTCGTCTCTGTCCCTTTGCCGTTTTGAGAGTGTTTTCCGTCTCGATCTCAATAAGTTATAGTCTCTTCGATGTCCGGGCCCTCTCACGCCTTGGCCATTCATACATTGGCAAATCGATGCATCTATTAATCCACCCTTCGGAACTCGAATAGAACCTCCTCCTTACTTCTTCTCATGTTTTAAATCTTTGGGCGTTGTTGACGGAGTTCCCCCACACTGGCCGATCATTTGTGGCTAATTCAGTGGGTCCCGGGCTATCTCTCAACTGAAATCCTGCCCCCTCAGCACCGGCGCTGGAGCCCATCAGGGGCACAAAACATGGCGGCCGTTCGTTATGAAGGTAATTTAAAGGAAACGCGTGGAGGAGGCGATGCCCGGCCTCGTTAAAAGCGTTCAAATCACACACAGAAATATGGGCTCCACACCGCTGCGGCGGGCAGATAGTGCGCCGCTATAGCTGTGGCGTGAGGGCTTGTTAATGGAAAACAAGTGCTGACCCGACGCTGCGAGCTGGGACTTTGCTTTTTGCAGAGTTAATTGCTACGCCCACAAGAGCCTCGCTTTCCAGCAGAGGGCGCTCGGACCGCAGAGAAAAGTCAATTTAGCATCATTTTATACTGTAGGTCCTTGAGATCGTTGGGTCAGTTATTTGGAACTTTTATAAAATTTTCCATTGTAGTTCAGCGAGTTAAGTATATTCCCAATATGCCATTAACTACAAGCAGTGTGATAAATATGTGGCGTTCACGTGACATCACAACATTCTGAACTTTCTAAATGAGCTGTTAGACAATTGAAGTATTCAATTCAAAATGCTGCGGCTCGAGTCCTGACCAGAACCAGGAAATACCACCACATTAGTCCAGTGCTCCGGTCTCTGCACTGGCTTCCTGTTGCTCAGAGAATAGATTTTAAAATAGCTCTTCATGGTCGGGCAGCAAAGTATATAGCTGACATGTTAGAGCCGTGTGAACCATTTCGGTGCTTGAGATCCTCAGGGAGGGGGCTCCTGGTGGTTCCCAGAGACACGGCTAAATACGGTGAGGCTGCATTTCAGTTTCACGCAGCAAAAGTCTGGAACAGTCTCAGTGAGGATGTGAAACAGGCCTCAGGCATGACTGTGTTTAAGTCCAGGATGAAAACATGCTTGTTTACTGTTGCTTATGGCAATTGATTGTAGCTACTTTTAATAGTTTTAATATATACATACTTGTATTTTTACATATTGTTAAGAGCTGTATCTTGTCTTATTGTGTTTTTTATTATGTTTGTGTTTCATGTGTTGCTGTGAGGCACATTGAGTTGCCATGTGCATGAAATGTGCAGTATGAATAAATTTGCCTTGTCTAAAGAGCCAATAGGCCACTCTGATTGTTAATTCACATTTTCAAACTCCAAAACTGAAAAGCTGTTGGACTGAAGTGTCCCAGATGACGGCGGTGTTTGTAAAGAGAGGAGGTGCGGTTAAAGCAGGTCCACACTCTGAATCATGTGCAGGATTCACACATTGTTCATAGGTGGTCAGCTTGAAATGTAGAAAAATATTGGGACTTGTTACATTTCTGGAACTTTAGGTCGAAAATTTGGGGAATTTTACAAAAACTCACCTGTCCCTAACTCAGATTATGACAATTTACACTGACCAATACTGTGTGAGGAGTGGGCGGGGCCTGTGTCTGACACAGAGCTACCTTAATCAGAACAGACTTAAATTATAGACTTATAATAAAACAAATATAATATTGTAACACAGCACATCTGGATTACAAAGATGACTTTACTGTATGTAAGATGGAAACAAACAGAGAATGAGTCTGTTCCATTTCCAAAAGCCTTCTTTGTGTCGGCCACAACCTAAAACACTGTAGTGTCAGACACGTTCAAGATGTTTCTGTGAAACTTTAAAAAGTCCTCTGTGATATTTCAGTGTATAACTACCATGGCAGCACGATGGCATAGCGGTTAGTGCTCGTGCCTAACAACAAGAAGGTCCCGGGGTCAATTCCAACCAGGACGGGGCCTTTCTGCGTGGAGTTTGCATGTTCTCCCCGTGTCTGCGTAGGTTTCCTCCGGGTACTCCGGTTTCCCCTACCACCAAAACATGTACAATAGGTTCTCCTCTGGGGCCAGGACTCCCCTGAAAAAAAGATTCTTAATCTCAGTAGGGCTTTCCTGGTTAAATAAAGGTCAAATAAAATACAAATAAAATCAAATTGTTTTGCTCCTGCTTCAGATGCGGCCATAGAAGCATCAAACATTTTAACAACAGACAACAGGCTCACGAGAAGCAAAGTGACCGGGAAAAAAAAATTAAAAACTGAAGAGAAACCACCAGGAATCCATCACTAACTGACCAAAGTGTCCAGAAGTACAATGTACTACAATGTACAGAGTCATAGTTAGTATGAAAAAGGGTTAGACCGGGACTGGGACGATCTGACGACAAATTTTGCGAAGCTTTACTATGTTTTTTTAAACTCACAGTCGTAAAGGAGGAGGAGAAGATAAATGAAACTTGTAAATAAATGAGGTGCATAAATATTTACAGGCGACACCACGGCTGTAGTGTTATATTGAAGACTTTTACAGTTCCTCTATTTCTATACATTTAACGCTCCGATTCAGGTCAGAGTCGTCTCGGAGCGGGGAGGAAAGCCTGTTTGACACACACACACACACACACACACACACACACACACACACACACACACACACACACACACACACACACACACACACACACACACACACGCACACACACTCCGAGCGCTCTAACAGACTGTCACACTTGGCTGGAGCTATGGATCCTGCAGCAGCATGCATCGCTAAGCTACATCAGGGACTTTAGCCGCTGCACTGGCCTCCAACACTCGGGGAGGCAAACCAGCGGGAGAGCGAATGGAACTGACGCGAGGAGAAAGTCACAAAGGCTGCAGTCGTGGAGGTAATGATAGGTCACGTTCACTCCTCAGAGTCAAGGCGCACAAAACACTTTTCACAGCCGAGCCAAAGCTTTAATAATGTCATGCAAACTGTGTTTTCTAGCTTGTTAGACTTAGGCCTGTTTCTCTCAAGTTAACTTTAATGCGAGACATTGCAGGTGCTTTTCTCCCTTAACCTCTTTATTTTAATGTAATGTTGCTCATTTGATCACGTTTTGTCCGCTAGCGAGCCGACAATGTAAAACTATAGGACCAGTTTTCTCAAAATAGGGTTTTCTTTACTTTAGAAGTTCATACAGACTCCACACTTTCCAATCTTGGACTTAACAACACTTTTGAAGGTTTTTTCAGAGGGACTTTTTCTAGCCTTGAGCTTTGAACCACAAAAAAAGTTTTATTTTTATTTTACTAGCTTATTCAGAAACTAAACAAGATCCCAAATCTTCCAGAGAAAATATGTGAAATTAATATTTCACCAGTATAAAAGCATCAGTTTAAACCTGGCTGTATCCATGATTTAAATTTCATCTCTGCAAATACGCGCAAGTTTGGTCTGTGTTTTATATGAAAAAAAGTTGTCAACTGCAGAGTCTTGCCTGAAAGTGCAGACGACAGGTTTGAATGTTTTTGAGAATATGACTTATGTAGACGGATAACATCAGTTGTAAGTCAGAGCAGCAGGTTTAAAGAAGAAATATTTCAACTGTTAAACCACGGACAGGGAGCGACATACAGTGATAAGTATTGCCCCCCCCCCCCCCTTAAACTTTTAGTGAAACATTTGCCTTCAGAAGACGCCTGATGATTTCTGATTGATCACAGGCCAGATCTGTGCTGTGTACGACTAATAGTTGTTCTGTGGACAGTTTCCCCCACCTGAGCTGTGTCTCTCTGCAGTTCATCCAGGGTCATCACAGGCTTCTTGGTAACAGCTGTGGTCAGTGCTGTCCTTGTTCGGTCAGTAAGTTTAGGAGGACGGCCGGGTCTTGGTAGGTTTGCAGTGACGCCAGACTCTTTCCATTCCTGGATGGTTTATTTAACTGTACTTTGAGAGATGATCAAAGCTTTGGAAATCTTTTTATAACCTAACCCAGCTTTATACTTCACGGTAGCGCAGCGGTTAGTGCTCTCGCTTCACAGCTAGAATGTCCGGGTTCGATTCCCACCTGCACGGGGCCTTTCTGTGTGGAGTTTGCATGTTCTCCCTGTGTCTGGTACTCCGGTTTCCCCTACCACTAAAAACATGCACAATAGGCCAGGATGAATGATGTGTGTGAGTGAATGTGTGGTGGTGTCAGAGGGTCCGTTGGCGCAGACGTGTGTAGTCTCGAAAGCGCCTCTGACAGTCTCCCCCAGGGGAAACTGAAGCTACAAACGTAGTTTTCCACCACCGAGTATGGAGTGAATGTACAATAGTCTCATGTAAAGCGCTTTGTGACCATGTCTGTGAAAGGCGCTATATAAATAAAGATCTTCTTCTTCAATAACTTTATCCCTGGTGTGTTCTTGGACTTCATGATGCTTCTGCTCCACAATAGTCTCTTAACAGACCTCTGAGACCATCACAGAGCAGCTGTATTTGAACTGACATTAGATTTACACACAGGTAGACTCTGTTTAGTCATTGGATCAACATGTGATCATTCAGAAATCATCAGGAAACTTCTGATCAGGAAACCTTCTTCACTAAAAGGAAAGTGAGCACATCCCACTTTTCAGTTTTTTATTTATAAAACTAAATCTAAATCATGTATAATTTTCATTTCACTTGAGGATTGTGTGTCACTTAGTGTGTGTCTTTCACATCAAATTTCAATGAAATATATTTATGTTTATTGGTCCATAGCGTGGCAAAATGTCGAAAAGTTGAAGAGAGGCCCATACTTATGCAACCCACTGTAGACAGAGGTAAAGCTCCAGAGCAGTTTGACTCACTCGTTTCCAAATTGTTCGCCTCTATCTATGTCACTTCCTGTCAGTTTCCAGAAAGTGAAACTATAAACATCACAAAATGTTCAAACTAAAGAAATCTGGGGAAATTGTTTAGCAAAATCTTGAATATAATTGTGTTAACTGTGTTTGTCTAGTACGTTCTGCACTTTCAGAGATGTGTGTGTTGTTCGGGTCCAGTGTCCCGGCTGCAGAGCGGGGTCATGGGAGTTTATCATCTGCCCCCTATGTTTGCTCTCATTGTCCGGGCGTCTACTGTAGTTTTGAAGTTCCGCTGTTCGTTTTGAATACCGGCTTATTTGTCTGGCCGTGCTTTGAGATAATCCCTGTTTCCGACGGCAAGGGCAGCCAAATTATTTCTAAGCCTGATTACTGTATTTACACCAAATAAGCTTAGAAGCAATATCGGGTTTATTTGAGCGGTATTACGGTCATGGAGGAATTTTTTATTTTTTTTTATTTAGTATTTAGGTCAGTGGGGCAAAGCGTTTCTGCTTTTGCTGATTTGCACTAAAATATGATATTCCTGTAGGTGAAAGTGATGAAATTGCTGGGTACTTTCCCACGGTGATCCGGAGAGTGCTATGAAGTTACTTTTTTTATTTTTTTTGCACTGATGCCAGTAATGTAGGAGTTAAAAGCCCTGTACCTGAGGTTTTACATTGTTTACTGACAATGAATGATGGGGTGTGTATCAGGGACATAACCATACGTTTTTTGACCGATACATACAATAAAAAAATAAGGCCAAACAATTAGATGCAAAATCTTTTAGTGGGAGCGACATCGATACAGTAGATTTCTAAATGATTTTCCAATACTTTAACTTTCAATTTTTCTGGCCTTTGTTTTATATGATTTATATACAGCATATTCTGTGTTATAACAGTGGTTTTATGAAACACTCTCCTTTCTGATTAACTCCTCCCTCCTCCTCTCTTGACAGACACTAACGTTATGGGAAGAGGCAAAGGCCTAAATATCTCTGTTTCAAGTCAATTTTTAACGACGACATTGTTGACACTTTTTGTTGCTGCAGATCGATCACTTTTTATGGCATCAGTGTTTATTTTTGACGACTAAAATTGGACTAAAACTAAATTAAAAGTTTCTCATGAGACTAAAACTATGACTAAAATGTCCAGATATTTTAGTCGACTAAAATAAGACTTAATAAAAATGAAAGGGAGAGACTAAAATCATCCAAACTTGTATTGAGCGTCTGAAAGAGCCTCAGATCATGTAAATTCTCTGCCAAAGGATCAGCTCTGAGCTTTGTTCATGTGGAGCAGCTCCATGAAGCAGAGGAACAAGATTAAATATGATTATAATCAATATTATCAATGCAAAGTCGACTAAATTAGTCTTAATTTTAGTCGACTAAATTGACATGCAATTTTAGTCGACTAAAACTAGACTAAAATTGAAAAGTTTTTTTTGACTAAATCTTGACTAAAATTAAATTACATTTTAGTCAAAAGACTAAGACTCAAACTAAAATAAAATATGTTGTCAAAATTAACACTGTATGGTGTGTGCCTTTAAACAGCCTGGTTCTCGGATTGAAGACTTTAACAGGATGTTTCTCAGTCGTCCTTGGACCGATTTTAACTATTCAAAAACTCAGAGAAACGTTAAAATCTCAATTGTTTGGATCTGTCCATGGGCAGACGCTCTGCTTTCTCAAAGAAATGTTGTTGTTGTCGAGAGAAATGTTGGGTTTGCAACACCACGCCCCCTTGGACAAAAAGAAAGAAAAGAAACACAACAATACATGAAATGTCCAGATCATGACTTTTCACAACTTTTTGATTGTAATTCATTTCACTTCTGTTCATCAGCTACCAAAGTCACACATAAGGTGTATTAGAGTGTCTAGTTTAGTATTTTTTTTTTTTTTTTTTTCCGTGTTTGTCACTCAATGTGTTAATGCAGACAGACCAGGTCATGATAAACTGTGGGTTTTCCTCCTCTGTGTTTTGATCATGAGCTGATTTTGGAGAGTTCTTTGAAATAAAAGTGACACACCAACTCGTTTGCCCCACCACTGCCTTCCCTGGATGTGGAGGCTCTTGTAGATACGTGATTGTCATACTGCTGCTGCCCAGACTTCTGAAGATGATCCTCTGTCTCCTTAAAGTAAATAAATAAACCGATTCCCTCAGATGAACACAAATGATCGTGCCTAAAAACTCTTCAGCGTTTCACATTATGTTTGAGAGCGCCGCTTGTGACGCTGGTAGTTCACGATCGATAAAAAGACTTTAAAAGTGGTGCAGATAGTCTTTTTACATAAATGTCCTCTTTTAATATACAGCAAAGGACAAAACAATGTAAACTTGGTCAATCGGCGCGCTCTGGTCAAACCCTGTGCCAAAGCTGCACCAGTTCATGTAGATATTCTTCCACTCACAAGCCGAGCCGTGATTATAAGCAATCTACTTTTGGCATGAAATCTGTGAGAAATGGGGAAATCTGCCAATGTGTTTTTGAGCGAACCGAGCGGCAAAACAACACGGCTCTGCACTTAGCCTCGTAATTTCCCTTCACGGACAAGAAAAATAGGTCTGATTATTGTGTCATTTTATTCAGAGAAGTCTAGTTCACAAAAAAAGCTGTTGTTTCTTTTTCATCTTTTTCCCTTTGACTCCATGAACGGTAATGGTTCGGGATGACTGTGTTTCACTCGTCATCGCCCAATGGACGGGGAAGTTTGCCTCCGGATCTGTGGCGGCTGTTGACAAAAATGTAACAACTGCATTCTTTTATCACCACGAATCACTCCTGAACCTGAAACCGGGCGTATCAAGTATAGCTGTGGCGAATAGATCTATGTCTTCAAAGAATTTATGCACGAAAATGGTCAGTTTTGGTGTTTGGTGAAGCTGAACTGAGCCAGAACCCGCCTCTGCTGTTGGACTCATCTGGGCAGTCCCGTTTTTATACCTTGTGTCTGGATGAAGAACGAATGATGATGATGATGAAGCGACCGATATGGATTTTTCTATGGCTGATTTGTTGGATTTTGATTGGCCGCCCACTCATGCAGAATCCTGTGTTGAAGTGTGACAGCAGGGGCATAGGGCTGATTTATTCAGGACATTCATGTTTAGCGGTGCTTCAGAGGGAGCTCGTTTGAGAGGCAAAAATCAGCAGAGAAGTCTCTATCTCTTAGGATTACAAAGTTATACGCAAAAAGTCTGGAACATAAAACATGAAATTACAATCCATGCCTCCGAGGTTTACACACTTGTGACTGATTTTCACTGCGATATTCCTCAGCCCTGAGGCCTAGGGAGCTGTGGGCTCATTTTAAGGCTCTGACTGAGCTCTTTCCAATGCAGAAAAGTCTCTCTCACTTTCGGTTCCAGAGATGTCAGCCTTGTATCTGCATTATATTGGTTGATAGCCAATATTGTATAACACCCACACCTCTACGGCTCTGTACACTTTTGATTTAATGTAACATTGTTTTTAAATAGCCTATTTTCCATAGGTTTCAATGATGTCCCACCTTTGAGCTCAATTGTCCTACTTTTCAGTTTCACAGACTAGGGATGCACCGATACCGATACCAGTATCGGGTATCGGGCCGATACCACATGCTTGTACTCGTACTTGTACTCATTCATGAGGTCCCGATACCAGGAACCGATACCATTTAACGTGCGTCCAGCGCACCTACGAGGCGCACCTCTCAGCTGAGGAGAGAAGAAGCAACAAACTGGAGAATTCTTTAGTGGAAATACAATATTCCACATAGAGCTGACTTTATTACAGACTGCGCTCTCTAAATCAGAGTCTGTGCTGGATTTAACCAGAGCTAAATGTCGTTAGAGCTGCAGCGTCTGCAGTGTTTACAAGATGCAGGCTAACGTTGCTAACTCGCGGCTAGCGCAGTTTTGGCCATTCTGACGCCGTTTTAAGCCCAAGAGTTTATTCATCTGAAAAACTAACCCAGCGACTAAAAAGTCCTCAGAAAATCCAAAAGAAAGACATACAGCATGTTTATATTGAGCGAAAATGAGCTGCAGCAGAACAATAAAAACGCTGTAGCTACTCGCTAAGTTACTACAAAACACACGAGAAAATCCACACGGAGCTGAAGTAAAGACGAAAAGAGACAATTTAAGCAACATCTCAATACTATTGTTAAATAAAAATACATAAATGAGTAAAGCACAGGCATGGGCTTTTCTGTCTATGATGGACAGTGCAATACAAATTAAAAATTGTATTGAATGAAAATAAAAAAATAAATAAATGGCATCAGCACAATTCTAATATAACTGCTCTTAAATGTGTCGCCTACTTCACTTAAGGAAATGTACATGAGTAAATTAACTAATTACAAACCAATCTGCTGTGGAAAAATTAAGAATGTTGAAGAAAATGCCTTGTACTCGTATCGGTATTCGGTATCGGCGAGTACTTAAATCCAAGTACTCGTACTCGTATCGGTTTTAGAAAAAGTGGTATCGGTGCATCCCTATCACAGACCTGGTCACCCTTGGTTGCGGACACACATTGATTGGTTTAAGAAGAAGCCCCACTCGAGCAAAGCAGAAGAACACACACATTTGTCATATTTCATGCTGGGTTTACACATAATGACGACAAGTCACGAATGCCACGAATCCACATTTGTGGCCGAGGATCAAGAATGTGAGTGAAATTTGATGATTCACGGTAAAGGGGTTCACGCACCGCAAGGCAAGGCAAGTGTATTTGTAGAGCACAATTCATACACAAGGCACTTCAAAGTGCTTCACAGTTGCATCAATACAAGTAAGCTAATAGAATCAAAACTGCTGCGATTATGTTACAAATTATCATGCACGGTCACGAATGTGTGTCCCTCACTGCTTCTTGGGCTGTTGTGGGTCATTGTGAATCAGTTTTCTGTCAGAAATCTGTCAAGAAATGGGCGAATGTGGACAAGACCGACTGCCGCACGCACAGGGTTGGAGGCGGAGCATAGGTTAGGTTAGGTTACTTTATTTATACCCGTGGGTAAATTCGTCTTGCAACTCTGAGAAATTGTCAAAACATTAAAACAATTGCATAAGCAACACGCATAGACGTCGTGCTCCACCGTGCTCTCCCCCGACTCATCGGCTCTTCTGGCTTCGACTCCCGAACATCAAGAGGAACGACTGCAGGAGGAAGAACAACATCAGCACCTGAGGAGCGGCAGGTGCTGTCCCAGGTCTGGAGCGTGGATTGGCTGAGTTTGTGCGACTTTTCTTTGGCATCGCTAGCTTTTACACGTACGAAAATTAACTTTCCGGCTCTACGTGTTTCAATGAATGCTGTAAGAATGCTGTACGAATGCTGTACGAATGCTGTACGAATGCTGTACGAAGGCTGTACGAAGGCTGTACGAATGCTGTACGAATGCTGTACGAATGCTGAACGAATGCTGTACGAAGGCTGTACGAATACTGAACAAATGCTGTACGAATGCTGTACGAATGCTGTACGAATGCTGTACGAATGCTGTACGAATGCTGTACGAATGCTGTACGAATGCTGTATGAAGGCTGTACGAATGCTGTACAAATGCTGAACGAATGCTGTATGAAGGCTGTACGAATGCTGTACGAATGCTGAACGAATGCTGTACGAATGCTGTACGAATACTGAACAAATGCTGTACGAATGCTGTACGAATGCTGTACGAATGCTGTACGAATGCTGTACGAATGCTGTACGAATGCTGTACGAATGCTGTATGAAGGCTGTACGAATGCTGTACAAATGCTGTACGAAGGCTGTACGAATGCTGTACGAATGCTATCCTGCTGAATTTACTACTCATCACGAAAGGATCTCTGTAATGGACCAATTAAAAGGCAGGGAGGGACAAAGGTGTTAAAAATAGAAAAATTACGTATTTTAATGTACTCAAAAAATGCATTGACAAAGGCTTACAAAAATAAGTCAAACTATAACTGACAAAAATCTGGGCCCAACTTAAACTCAAAACAAACTGACCTGCAACAAAGAAACACGGCTGCTTAAATGGAGCGAACCATGTCATCATAAGAGGGAACACAAAATACTAAACTTAGCAAAATTATCATAACAACCAAGCAAAGCAAACATAACTCCAACTTAGCTCACCATGATCAGTGCATATGAAGTAGGTTCAACAAAAAAAGGATAACAGAATGAAGTTGTAACAATTAGTGTCCCCCCTCAGTTCATTGTGACTTGGTACACTCCAAGTTTCAAGATGGCCTCCAACACACAGCATCAGCAAACGCTTACCTATTTTGTGGTCGTGTTCTGTGAGAATGTGTGGCTAAAATAGTTAGCAAACAAAGCAAGCTTATTAGCAATAGCGTAATAACAATGTATTTCTTGATTGGAAAGCTGTAAGTAAGATCTAGCACAGTTCTAATACATTACATCGCATGAGGTGTTGTCGGAGATAAACAGGAAGTAGCTTCACTCAGCTAGCTTGATCGTAGCCGCACTCGACAATTTGAACCACTCTCAAGTTACCCACGGACGGACCCATACCCTAACCCTGAGTCTGCGAGGAGCTTTTTCCACTGACAGCACGGGGGATTAAATACTCTTCAAATGTTATACAAGCTTCCATTGTAAGCTAACACCATGCTAACGGATCACATAGTACAGTAGAGGCATCTTCTATCTATTTCCAGATATACAGAGAACTCCAAAGCGCCATGAGCCTTAAAACACAACTTTCTCTCTCTCTCTCTCTCACAAAGAAAGTATCCTAGTTCCCTTGCAGCCCCTGAATGCATCACAGCAAAAATGTCAAAATTGTCTGCTGTTTTTCAAGGATTTTTTTTCTTTTTTTTCTTACTTTTCAAATTCCGCTCTGCCGTGAAAGCCAATTTTCTCCAGCTCTAGGCAGCAGCAAATCTGTCACCAGCTAAAGCGTGCTATCTGGATTATTCTAATTCGGTGTACGCCTTGAAGTCAGATACACACATATATATATATATATATAAAAAGAGAAATGTACAATCCTTACTGGCACCTGTAAAAATGACTACACAATGTATTTTATCTATTTCATCTGCAAATTTCACATTGATCAAGCAGGGTTTTTAAGGGGCCAATTCCGCTGTTAGATTTTCAGCCATTGCTACGGCCAATTTTTCACTTTGAAATGTTCTTTCTTTGAAATTTGCAATCACTTCTGGCAGTTCAGCGCGGCCCCGAACCGGAGCTCCTTCCATCCAGCAGAAAGGAGCTGTTTATTGGGAGTGAACAAATATTCTCTTTGATGAATCTCAAAAAGTACAAATTCTGACCTGGTTTGACTCTCAAGCCGCTTTCACGAGAGAGCGGGGAAAGTCATTACGGCGAAACGCTGCAGGTGAATGGGGGGAAAAAAAGAGTTTAGAGAAATCAATTTGAAACTTTCGCTGTAGATTACTGGCTGGAATATGAGACAAAAATGTATTGCAAGTTTTCTGTCATTTGATGATTTCATTTAAAAATGAGGCATTGTATGTACAAAAATCTCAAAGTCCAGCACCAAGAAAGACGACACACTGTCAGTTTAGGAGAGGACAGTCCTTGGGAGGAAAACACAAACATGAACCAAACATTCAGATAGACAGTCTGCACAAATTTTCTGAAAAAGTGACTGCTCACTATCGACAAAACGTCATTAAATAAGCATCGTAAACAGTGACTAAGATGTTAACCTGTTACCTGCCACCTCAGGGTAAAGGTGGCAGGTAACAGGATAAGGGAGAAAAGTAGCCGTGTTGTGGTTTTCTAACCTTAACACCTTTTTGAAATATCTTAGTCGAGATCTCGAGATCTGAATCTTAAGTTTCACAAACATCCATCTAGAATCCATCGATGCGTTTGCGTTTGACATAAGTGGGCAGGCTTAGCTGACAACAACATGCGGGGGCCGCGGAAAAACAGGCTTACAAACACGAATAACTAAACATTAAATTGTTCTGGTGCTTTGTTGTTTAACACATTGAGTGCCAAAAACACGTTTTTTGCTTCCATGCGTTGAGTGCCAAAAACAGAAAAACGAATTTTGCGACACTCTAATAGACCTTATGTGTGATTTTGGTAGCTCTGTGATGAACAGAAGTGAAATAATTGACAATTAAAAACTTGTGAAAACTCACGATCTGGACATTTTATATATATTATTGTGTTTCTTTTCTTTTTTTTTAGTCCGAGGGGCCATGGTGTTGCGCAGCGAACAGCTGTAAACCCGACACTTCTCTCTCGCTCTCTGGAGCGTGTTTGACAAAGCATGGAAGGATCGAAACAGTTGAGATTGTAAAATTTCTCTGAGTTTTTCAATGGTTAAAATCGGTCCAAGGACGTCTGAGAAACATCCTGTTAAAGTCTTCAATCCGAGAACCAGGCTGTTAAAAAGCACATGCGAAAAAGTGATCGATAACACGCAGAGTTTCAAACGTGTCAACAATGTTGTTGTTGAAAATTGACTTCTTCCCATAACGTTTGTGTCTGTCCAGAGGAGGAGAGGAGAGGAGGAGAGAGGAGGAAAGAGGAGGAAAGAGGAGGAGAGAGGAGGAAAGAGGAGGAGAGAGGAGGAGAGAGGAGGAAAGAGGAGGAGAGAGGAGGAAAGAGGAGGAGAGAGGAGGAGAGAGGAGGAAAGAGGAGGAGAGAGGAGCAGAGAGGAGGAGAGAGGAGGAGAGAGGAGGAAAGAGGAGGAGAGAGGAGGAGAGAGGAGGAGAGAGGAGGAGAGAGGAGGAAAGAGGAGGAGAGAGGAGCAGAGAGGAGGAGAGAGGAGGAGAGAGGAGGAAAGAGGAGGAGAGAGGAGGAGAGAGGAGGAGAGGGGAGGAGAGGGGAGGAGAGAGGAGGAGAGAGGAGGAGAGAGGAGGAGAGAGGAGGAGAGGGGAGGAGAGAGGAGGAGAGGGGAGGAGAGAGGAGCAGAGAGGAGGAGAGAGGAGGAGAGAGGAGGAAAGAGGAGGAGAGAGGAGGAGAGAGGAGGAGAGAGGAGGAAAGAGGAGGAGAGAGGAGGAAAGAGGAGGAAAGAGGAGGAGAGAGGAGGAAAGAGGAGGAGAGAGGAGGAGAGAGGAGGAAAGAGGAGGAGAGAGGAGCAGAGAGGAGGAGAGAGGAGGAGAGAGGAGGAAAGAGGAGGAGAGAGGAGGAGAGAGGAGGAGAGAGGAGGAGAGAGGAGGAAAGAGGAGGAGAGAGGAGCAGAGAGGAGGAGAGAGGAGGAGAGAGGAGGAAAGAGGAGGAGAGAGGAGGAGAGAGGAGGAGAGGGGAGGAGAGGGGAGGAGAGAGGAGGAGAGAGGAGGAGAGAGGAGGAGAGAGGAGGAGAGAGGAGGAGAGAGGAGGAAAGAGGAGGAGAGAGGAGGAAAGAGGAGGAGAGAGGAGGAAAGAGGAGGAGAGAGGAGCAGAGAGGAGGAGAGAGGAGGAGAGAGGAGGAAAGAGGAGGAGAGAGGAGGAGAGAGGAGGAGAGAGGAGGAGAGAGGAGGAAAGAGGAGGAGAGAGGAGCAGAGAGGAGGAGAGAGGAGGAGAGAGGAGGAAAGAGGAGGAGAGAGGAGGAGAGAGGAGGAGAGGGGAGGAGAGGGGAGGAGAGAGGAGGAGAGAGGAGGAGAGAGGAGGAGAGAGGAGGAGAGGGGAGGAGAGAGGAGGAGAGGGGAGGAGAGAGGAGCAGAGAGGAGGAGAGAGGAGGAGAGAGGAGGAAAGAGGAGGAGAGAGGAGGAGAGAGGAGGAGAGAGGAGGAAAGAGGAGGAGAGAGGAGGAAAGAGGAGGAGAGAGGAGGAAAGAGGAGAAGAGAGGAGGAGAGAGGAGGAGAGAGGAGGAAAGAGGAGGAAAGAGGAGGAGAGAGGAGGAGAGGGGAGGAGAGAGGAGGAGAGGGGAGGAGAGGGGAGGAGAGAGGAGGAGAGGGGAGGAGAGAGGAGGAGAGAGGAGGAAAGAGGAGGAGAGAGGAGGAGAGAGGAGGAAAGAGGAGGAGAGAGGAGGAGAGAGGAGGAGAGAGGAGGAGAGAAGAGGAGAGAGGAGGAGAGAGGAGGAAAGAGGAGGAGAGAGGAGGAGAGAGGAGCAGAGAGGAGTTAATCAGAAAGCCGAGTGTTTCATAAAACACTAATTATCTCCACTAGCCTCTGTTTAGCTTAGATTTCTCAGAAACCGAGGCACATCGTCTTTCAAACCATAGCATGTGTCCATAGCTATAGAACACGCTGTGGTGCTTCAAATATCATGAAAAATGATATTTGAACTTTACAGCTAAATCCCCAAAACAATGCGGCACTTACTGTGTTAATAGCTGTGTTTTGAGAGTTGGCTGTGATTGGCTAAAACAAGATGATCCAACAGATACAGAAACATTCTCTACCAAAGAAAGACACAGAGACAAAATACAACAGGGAATGCTAATGTTAGCTTGATGCTGCATGCTAATGCTAACTTCCAGTGCTGCCTTTTTTCACATCTACCGGACAATTTGCTACGTGAAAACATCCATATGGACCCAATTTTGACTTGGCATTATTTGTGGATGCGAAATGTGTTTATAGTTTGCCTTGGCTAAATGAAATAAATAAAAATAATCATTTCCATAACAGACTTAGCGTTGCCGTCTGTATCGATCATCAGAACATTGTATTTGAACTGGAGCCTTTCTGGATTGAGTCTTCTGTGCTTCTGTGTCCTCTGCGCTGTAATACCAGCGGGGTCGTTTTGTTCAAGCGCTTAATGCCTTTATTTCTGACGGGTCTTTGCACCGCTTATTGACCTTGCTTTCCCAGTCCTCACCTGAGCACCGAGGAGTCCGACTCAATCACCCACTCACTTATCAGTGGTTTTGCCGCCTACAGCCTGACACAGACTCCCCTGTCCCCGGCGGAGAGTGTCAGCCCGTCCGACGCACACGGCCTCGCTGCTAATCAACAAGATGAAAGCCATTAATCAGCCGCATTAGTGCTTTTCCGATGGCATTAGGAGTGAGGGTCAGTAATCAGCAGAGAGAGGGTCACGGGCCCTTTGCCTCGCACAGACAATTACAATGTCAGATATCTGCTCACTGGATGGGTTTGGGCGAGCACGGCTGGATAAAGCTCAACATGTCAAGCTCAGGGACAATAAAAGTGGACACATCATCATTTTGTACATTTTCAAACTTAAACAATGGACTTTAGTGGCCATTGTGGACAGTGGTGGGAATGAACATCGGGTGGTTTGGGCTTAAGCTATTACCACAATGAGTTCTTTTGGGTCAAATGTGCTTTTGGGAGAACTTCCAGGGCACGATGGTGACTTTATTAACCCCTGAGCCTTCTTCAGTTCGGCTTTACCCAAATCCAAAAGGTCACAGCCTCGTCTACAAGCTAAGACCTACAGAACTCATTTAAACTGATCTTTTTCCTTGCGTTGTTACCACATTTTCGGCACCTTTTCATATCCGTGTATATGCAAATATAAATATGGTAATGGTGGTACTATATGGTGCAGTGGCCGCTACAACCACTTCTCAATGTATTGCCTAACAAAAAGAAAAAACAGTATAATCATTACTGACATAACTTATACTCTCTTTAAATGAAGAGGCCACCGTTTTTACATACTGAGATATGTTCTTACCTTAGCTTTGACGAGTTCTTTAGGACCTGTCTGATCTTCACCCGCGCCTTCAGTCACGTAAACACAGCGCAGACGGCGTTAGCATTTAGCCTCTCCCTCTCTAGTAATAATACCAGGAGTAGTTTGGCATCCGCACAGTAAAGTGAAGATTACTGCGTGGATTTCGAACTACTCCTGGTATTATTACGCCTTACAATATAGTTCCCCCTTTTATCCGCTTAGAAAATCCACATTGTTTAATTTTGTGTGATTATACTTTGTAGTGGAACACTTCACGTAACCATATTTAAATAGGGAAAACGTGGAAGAGCTTGGTAGCTTCTATCTTGACCTGTTTTGGAGCTATAGAGGAGAGAGGGAGAGGCTAAATGCTAACGCCGTCTGCGCTGTGTTTACGTGACTGAAGGCACGGGTGAAGACCAGACAGGTCCTAAAGAACTCGTCAAAGCTAAGGTAAGAACATATCTCAGTATGTTAAAACGGTGGCCTGTTCCTTTAAAGGTTTTGGTCATGCTGAATTAAAAATAGAAAGGAAAGAGACAGCCGAGTCCAGTTCAGCATTTAATGTATGTGTCGTGGCATTTAAGACTTGCTTGTCCCAAAAGGGAAATTTACCGTCTGCATTTGCCTCATCCTTCAAACTTCAGAGGAACCTTTCAGGAGCAGATCCATCGCGCTCCTGGGGAAACGTCTCCAGATTTTGAGCAAGAAGCTAGGTTAGCACTGAGGTGTTCTAGCGTAGAACTGTATTCTACACAAAATGAACTCATGGGAAGAAAATCCAAATGATATATATATAGAAAAGAAAAGAAAATCACAAAAAACTACACATCCTGTGATAAATGAATAAATCTTCTTGAGTATGAAAACCATCCTTAGAAGCGCATCTTTACGCTTAGTGGGTGGCTGCTGTGTTTCAGTTGCAGATTTCAGATTTATCCTCTGAATCCGTACAGGGCGCTGTCTCTTCAGGGCGTACACCACGTCCATGGCGGTCACGGTCTTCCTCTCGGCGTGCTCGGCGTAGGCGACGGCGCCACGGATCACGCTCTCCAGGAACACCTTGAGCACTCCGCGGGTCTCCTCGTAGATCGGATCAGGGCCAGACGGCGGACAGCGGGCTTCGCGATGCCCTGGATGTTTTCACGGAGGACTCTGCGATGACGCCTGGCACCTCCATTTCCGAGTCCTTTCCCGCGTTTTCCTCTTTCGCTCATTATGACTGGTCAGTGATCAAGATGAGGGTCAAGCCTCTGCACCGTGATTTTGTGCAATCCAAAAGGTCACAGCCTGTAGAGCCTCAGACCTACAAAACTCATTTAAACTGAGCTCTTTCCTTGCGTTGATGCCGCATTGTAGTCACTCTTTGACACATCATTTTCATTTTCGCCACTTTTTTGTCGTTGTTTCGTCCCTTTTTGTCCCTTTTTAACAACTGTTTTGACGCTTTGCTCCAGAAGCTTTTAGATTCAGGGAAAGCCAGACTGCAGAAAAAGGGCTCGGTTCAGGCGGGGGTTAAGAGGCTAAGTAAGTACTTGCTGTTAAGTTGCTCGCCGTGCTTTTAAATACCGACACAGCAGGTTTGAAAAGTGGCCAAATCCAAACAAAAAGGGGAAAGTCGGACCGGCTCCACTCGGCAGCATTTGCTACAACTTTGTTTTTTTCCTCCTGCCGCCGCTGAACGGTCAAAAACAAGCTCTCACTTTCAACAAATCGATGGCACCGCGATTGACACACTTTTCATCAAAATGTGGAGGACAGTTTTGTGTTTCGTCTTTGACACGGTAAAATCTATTCCCATTAACCCCTTAACTCCCACCTGAACCGAGCACATTTTCTCCAGTTTGGCTTTACCCCCAGTCCAAAAGCTTCTGGGAAAAAGTTGTGAAAATAGCGACAAAACTGAGACGAAAACAATGATGGAAATGTGACAAAAAAGTGAGAAAACATTGACAAAAAAGTGACGAAAAATTGATGAAAAAGTGGCAAAAATGTCACAAACAAAATGAAAAAAAAATTGATGAAAAAGTGACGAAAAAATGAAAAAATGTGACAAAAAATGACCCCAAAAAAATGACAAAAATGTGACAAAATGTAAAAAAAAAATGACAAAAATGTGTTAAAAATTTGACAAAAAAATTACAAAAATGACCAAAAAAATTACTAAAAAATGACACAAACGTGATAAAATAATTGACGAAAAAATGACAAAAAATGTGACAAAAAATGACAAAAAAAAAAGACAAAAAAGTTACAAAAATGAGTTGAATACCCAACAAAAAAATCTAACGACGTGAGGAAAAAGATCCTCTCGGTTCAAGCGGGAGTTAAGAGGTTAAAACCATGTTTGCAACTTGACTGCCACCGGACCGGAGCACCCAATACACACTAATGGAATCACAAAGAAGAAGCTAACATGCTAACGGGCAAAGCTAACTGCGGGCTAACGTCACTTTAAACAGTATTTACAGCCAAGTTGGAGTGAAAAAAATGATTTCCATTTAATAATTGGATGTGCAATATCCCTCTCCCCCTTAGCCTTTTCTGTCAGTGTAGTATTTACTCTCCAAGACAATTAATGAGTTAAAAAATCGCAACATGCTACGACACCTGCAGTTGCGCTTATGGCCTCTAGGGGCAAGAGTTACTTAGTACTGCTTTAATGTTGCCGCAAATAATTGTATAAGTCTTGTTTTTTTTTTTTGCCAACTTCCCAAACCTACTGCAGAAGTACTTGTTGCCCCCATCCTTCAAAAGCCACAGTCCCCCCCCCCCCCACCCCTCCCCGTAGCCTTGGGCGTGTCACACCCCTCTCGCCTCGTCCCGCCGCTCAAATTCCACGTCGTTCGCCCCCTCAAAACATTCGGCATGACGCGCCTCGTAAGGAGGATCAAGTCGAGCCCGCAGCGCCAGCCCCGTGTTTACAGAGGCTGAAGTGGGTCAAACGCAGGGAAAAGCTCCTCCAGACGGTGACAAATATATCAGGGGGGAGTGGGAGTCGAGAACACTTTCCGTCACGCTTTTCCCGGTAGTTCTGACACACGCGGAGCTCAGGTGAAACGCTCCTGTGGGCTCTTGGTTGTAGAGTTTATTTTTTTTTCATTATTTTGCAGTCCAGGTCCAGGTCCAGTCTTTCTGTTCATGACCGAGACGGGCAAAAACACGGGGAAACAGAATTAGGCGTAATTACGGCAAGATGGAGGCTGAAGATGAAAGGTAGTTGATGAAAAGGAGTCTTTCTTCCCCGTATGATGTTAGAGGGAAGATCAGAAATGTGAAATTGTAATATTCTACATCATAGCAGGGTTCTCAAGCTCATCTTTGTTATTGTACTTTAAGGATGGGCAGATCGGAACGCTGCACATCAGCAGAGAATTGTGGACTGACCCGTTCCATATCATCCAAGTTTAGGTTCTGTTTATCTTTAACCCCCCCACACACATTTTCTCCTGTTTGGCTTGACCCAAATCTAAAAGCTTCTACAACAAAAAAACTAGGGTGAAAACAAAAGAGCGGGGAAAACGTGGCGAAAACTTGCCAAAAAAAGTTGCGGTCACTTTTGTAAGTCATAGCTTAGTCATAGCAAATTGCTCTTCAGGCGAGAAGCTTTTAGATTCGAGTAAAGACGAACTGCAGAAAATACACTCGGGTACAGCGGGGGGGTAAGAGGTTAACCCCTTAAAATACCTGATCCTGAATAGGACCCGCTGTTATGTTCCGGGCATTTGGATGCAAGGTGACACAAGGGGGCGCCCTTCCAACCTTCTCAGTGTGAATGTGAGTTGACTTTCTTCAGAGTTAGACTTTAGGTCAGACACCATGAGTCACAGTAACATGACACTAAATACAGTGAGCTCTTTGTTTTCTGTAATAAAGCTGAGGCCTCTTTGCTCTTGAGAAGTGAAGAAGGAAGTCATGGAGCTTCTGCTTTAGACAGAACTTCAGACTTCTGCTGAGAACTGTAAAACTAAAGAATGCAGTGAATTTTTTTTTGCAGAAAATAAAGAGCTCACTATTTAGTGTCATGTTATTGTGACTCACGGTGTCTGACCTACAGTGTAGCTCTGAAGCCAATCAGATCACAGAGACTCACAGTGGGTTGTTCTCAAATGTGACCAAACGCCAAGATTTAAGAGTCCAAAAATAATATTTCAGCGCTTTAACAGGTTAAAGTATTAATTTTATACTTTGTTTATGTATTTAGTTTCACGTTGACACTGTTGAAATAACCAGTTAAAGTAACGTCATTTTAATTCATGAATTAATAATAGAAATGTATAAGGTCCAATAAAGTGAAATAAGTGTATCATGTGGAGCAAATAGCACAAAAGGCTGCAAAAGGAAAAAAATATTATTTATGGACAACTTGTCTTCAATTGAAAATAGTATTTTAAATGGATTTAAAGGAGCTAGATGCAAGTTAGCCATTTTATACTCACTACTGCCACCTCAGGTCATACGTGTAACTGCAGCTTCTATATTAAGCTCGTGCATGACGGCACTTCGGACCCGGATTAACACCTTTCTGAGTGACAGTGCAGGATTTTAGAGGCAGTTGTGGTGAACAGGTCTGAGCTCATTCTGCACATTAGGACATTGTTGGAACATGTAGGGGGAGGAAAATACAGAATTTTAACATTTTTAAACTCTGTGTAGTCCCTTTAAATTGTATTGTTCACCTTTTGTGTGTGTGTGTGATTTTCTTTATGTTGAGAATTTTAAATAACAAAATAAGCATGGTATGGTATGGTATGATTTTTATCTAGACAGGGACAGTGCACAATTGAACATTGACCAAAAGGAAAGATGCATTGTGCCAGGTTAAAGCAAAGATGCTAATTTCCACCTGTCGTCCCTGGGCAGGTTGATGTTGCAGTACAAAAAACGCTTTTAAATGTAGATGAATACTTGACCATGGATTTATACATTTTGACATCATTAAAAACACACATTTAATTTGAACAAGATTGTAACGTTAGAACATTTTCTACCGGTCCTTTTCCTGGGTGAACGGTCGCTCCTTCATGGCTTCGTTACAGGTCATGAGCAAGTTTGTTTTTCTAGAAGCCATTTTTTAGTCAAATGCGCAAAACTTTTGAATGTCGTACTTGCAATAATCTCTGTTGGCAGTTTGTTCCACTGACCCGATCACAGAGAAGCAGATTTAGCAAAGGCAGTTCATTTCGGACGCTGCATTCTCCTCTAGAAGTGGATCGAGTAGCTCGAGTCGTTTTATCAGTACATAGAGTATTTTCTCAGAGGGGGTGCAGTGACTCCATGGATCATTTTAAAAAGCACGCAAACATTAGAGTAGAATATTAGGTTTGCACAATTCAGAATCCCATACTTATTTAGTATTTGACAATGGTGATGACGCCTGGGTTTCTTATCATGGATCCTGAGTGCAGATTCATATAATGATTCAAGAGGCCCCAGAAAGTAAAAAAAAAAGTAAAAGTAGAATAGTAATATTTAGATACATGTATAATGACTGAAATGCATTCACCCATATGAAATGACCAGTATTAGTATCAACAACAATTAAACGCTTCTCAAATATAACCAGACTAAGCCTTTTACATAGAGTAAATCATAATTGAACTACGTTGTATTACTTGCTATGGAAAGCTATAACTCTTTATCTTTTCCAGCTTCCAGAGGTTTAATCAGGCTGCGTGTTTGTTGTGCTCCTGAATCAAAAGAATCGCCGCTCACAAGCTACAAACTCAGACACACAATTAGTGCTTCTGTAATAAATCTCACGTCAGCTCATATTTAATTAAAGAAGTACCAATTAATGACACAGTGACCTGGACATGACTGGGTTTCAAATCAGCCCCGCATAATGACGCTGTGTGCTCCATCTTGTGAGCGTTTGAGGGAGAGAAAAGGCCACGGTCCACAAGTCCTCCCTTCACGGCTGTGGCGTGACGCTTTTACACGCCGATCACGTGATGTTCGCTTTGCAGAGACACGTGCTTTTCCGGAGCAGGATGAGCGGAACAAAGAACGTTTCTTCACCTCGCCCTTTGACAGTCTCCACCTCTTTCACTTCGCTGCTCATTTTCCCATATATGGGTGTTTCCAGAGATGCCGTCTGTATCTATGGTCGTCACACTTCTTGTAAGGGTCGGGGGTGCGACATTGCTCAAAAACATACTCAATGGGCAAATAGTTCACAAACAGTTTATTCAACAACACCAAATAAACTAAAACATACTGGACGGTGTCATTGAAAGTTTCAGGAAATCTATCGAGAACGTTCCACCCCTTTGCCACCCTGCAGGTCAACAGTCCTCTGTGACCTGAGCCATGATGGGGAGTAAACATGAATCCAGCTGTTTTGTTCTCTCTCAGTCCCCCTCCCCTCCCTCTCCGGGCTGCCCCGCACTCGTCATAACGGGTTTATTAACGACCTCCCCCTTTCCTTCCCTTCTCCTGTTCCCGTCACGTGGGTTGCCTGCTCATTAGGCTGATTTCTTGTCCCGCTAGATTCATTACTGTTGGGCTGCTGGGTGTTTTTGCGCTGTGAAGCGGACGCCCCTGTCCCAGATAAGGATGTCCCAGGTAAACAGAGGGCCGGAAGATAGAAATGTTTCCTCTGTATTTTGACCAATCCCTTGAGTTCACCATCTTTAATGCGATGTCACAATGTCAGATGGACGGCAGGCAGGTACAGGACTGCCGGGATATGAGGACACGCTTTGGTTTTAAAAATGGCCGAACCCAACGCGAGCTGTGAGCTGGGGGAATTGAACCCGCACACTTGCTCGGCGCCGGTGCATAAGAGGTATTAATAGTTCCTCTTTTGCCCAGTGCAGGAGAAACATCACGCCGATTTATTACCGTAATTAACTTTGCTGCAGCTTCATGATTCAAGAATAATGTTAAATACATTAGCCGCTTTAGCGCTGGGGAAACTGCTCCTGGATATTCGCGGGATCACGAGGCGCCATTCGTCCCGCGCAAAATCGGCATCGGTTTTCAGTGATGCGGAGTTGAAGGTGGAAGCAGAGAGGGACGTGTCAAAGTTTTGATATTGTACTTCAGGGGTAGGCAACGTCAGGTCCGGGGGCGGAATCCGGCCCTCCAGGACAGAACCTCTGGCCCCTAAGATGATTTTGAGAAATATTACTATGCAAATGAGAGATCAAATACATGATGCAGTACTCTAAAAATGCAGTGTTTTTTAAAATGTCCTGGCAGAACATCCCATTTGGACATACAGTATGTCACGTAAAACAGTGACCCAAAAGTGGGTCGCGGAACCATTTTCAGTGGGTCATGGGAACCTTTTTTTTTTTTACTTCCATATTTTCCATCTGAAACTGCATGGAAACACACCAGAGTCTGTTCAAATGAATATTATTGGATTGTTTTGTTGCTATTTTACCAGAGTGCCATTACTTGTTTGTAGTTTGATGAACTGTATTTCAGCCATTTTTTTTTCTTTGTTTTTTAAGAAGTGTGAAGACTAATGCTCCCATTTCTCACGGTGTGACCCGGGCGGGGGGTCACGACCCTCTTTACCTGTTATAATGGGGGGTCGCGGCTCCAATAGGTTAAGAACCACTGGCCTATACCAGGTAGTCAAGGTTATTATTATAGGAAAGTCCAGTCATTTTTGTTGAATCCCTTTTCTCAACTTGTAACATCTCGTTTTGCAAAGGGGGATCGCTGACCTTTTTCACTCACTGCTAACCAGTTCTTACAGACAGAAAATAATCTACAAGCTCCTCTTTTGAAAGGACGTTTCCTGGTTTCGGTTGGTCCAGGGCTTCACCAGATTCTCAAACCCCCAGTTGTTGGAATCGAAAGTTAAGGTAAAACTGGATCGGTGCGCCATAGGGCTTTTAAAGTGGCATTGATGGATCGAAGCTCGCCTTTTCTCGGAGTGTCCCATTTTTGACTCTAGTATTCTGGTTCAATAATGCAATATTCAAAATGTCGTGACAACCATTTGAAGATTTCACCCTCGGAACGGCAGAATTCCGAAGTTCCGCCTCTGATCTCGAATGTGGATTAGTAGGTCAAACGTATTGGAACTTGACTTATCAGAAAAGGCAGCTCCCTCTCCGTCTGCCTCTCCCCACTCCAGACCACTCATTTTTGTGTCACCCCCGCCATCCCCCCCCGTCACCCGTCACACGCCGTAGACAGGATTTGAGGGGAATCTCGCCGCTCCGTGCTCCGTGCTAAATTGGCTGCGAGCTTTAAGTCGTCAAAGTCACTGCCTGGAGAGAAGCCACTCCACTCCGGGGCGCGGTGACCTCAGCGCGGCGAAAAACACGACTTAATGAGTTTATGCGGCGCACAAAATAACCGCCAGTGCTGGTATGCAGAAAGCAGCACTTGTAGCTGAGGCAAAGATCTTAATTGCGCACACAGCGGAACGATGCCAGCAGGACCCAGGCCAGAGCCGGGAACGGGACCAGCTGGACTTCAGACTCCGGAGACTCCCTCCCCCGAAGCGCATCCCTCGCAATGACACCTGTAGCTCAAGCCCAAACATACGGGCTCAGCGTTTACGAAAGCCGGGGTCTCTGAGGAAATGGGGCAAAGACATTTCTGCAGTTGTACATTCTCCTTGTTCTGTAAAGCCCTTTTAGGATTGCGTTGTGGACGTATGGTGCCCGAGAAATAAACTTGCAGTCCGAGGGGTTTGGAATTTATGTGACAGTTTGAGAGTTTTTTCTTTTTGGGTGGGATGGAGGGTGAGCGAAGCTGCTACTTCTCCTGACAAGATAAACATATGACTTATTCCGGGATGATTGGGTGCACTTCAAACAATTCGATTTCACACGACAAAAAGAAATTGAAGCTTTTAAAGTCATGCGCAATGATTACATGGTGTAGAACTGAAATAGCATTGGACCTGGGAATAATGAAGAGTAATGTTGCACGCCTGTTTCCAAATCAGAAAAAGAAAATCGTTTTTTTGTTCTGGGTTAGGGTCAAGGCTGTGAATAATCATACTATCATGAAAGAGCAGTCGTGTCCACTTTCCTTTGAGTGTTCTCATAATGTCCAAAATGACTCTTTTACTTGGTTCTATTTAGGTCTAAGAGAGTTGAAGAGCTTTCTTACCACGTCACGTGTTATTCTTTCATCGAAAACAGACCTGGAGCAGTGTTTTTGTCGCATCTTTGAACCTTTCCCAGCTCCCAAAAAGCTCCACCTACATATCTTGGAAATGCGTTCCTCACCTCTCCATTTGCTAATGCCTGGTAAACACAGTGCAAATATTATATTTTTGTCTTAGAAGATTTTTAGATTGCACTTTGCACGATGTGTGGATTGTTAAATTGTGAGCTGTACTCGTCTCCACTGTGTGACGGTTCAAAGAGACAATCGTAGACCAAAGTTTTGTCGTAGCAGTTTCAGGCATTAGATGGCGTGTGTTTCGCTGAGGCAGGTGCTAGCGGGGTTTAGGCTATATCCACATGAAGACAAAACGCTTCTGTTTTCAGAAACTTTCTTTGTAAGCACGAAGCCAGCTCAGTAAATGTGTTCGTCCACATGGGTCGACTCAGGTCTGTGAAAACGGCGCAATTCATCTTCCAGGCCTGTGTGAGGCGCTGTGACGGTAACACAGATGATAGAACAAGATGTAGAAGGCGCATGAGCAGTAAACTTTTGTGGAATGTAAACGGTGACAATGAAACTGATTCAAGGATTTAGGATCTACAGAAGAGACGAGGAGGAGAGTTTATTCTTCAGACGTAACGGGACTAAAGCAGAAAAACACAGACTGACTCGTGTTTTTCTACTTGTCACCTGTGGCTTGTGGACGGCAGTGGAGCAAAGAGGAGCGGAGTCAAACCATCATAGATCCATGAGGAAAACTCATTATAAGGTCAGTAGATTATGGATAACAAACACCACTCTGGGGCTGTGATGTCATCGTTTTAGTAAAAGTTGCGCAGACGACGTAACAACGGCGCCACGTAAACGGCGTTTTGAGATCTTTCCACTCTGGGACCTAGTTTGGGAAATGTTTGTTTACGATACACTGGACTGATAAAATATCTTTGCGTTTGGTCCTCAGATTGACTTCGTATGGATAGGGCCTTAATTTTCCGTGAAGGGGAAACTCCTGTAAAATAAGTCATGCCTCTGTTGCCATGGCGGCGGTGCGGCGTTGACGAGTTGCTTGACAGAGATCATCGCTGCAGCGAGAGGATTGCTCACTCTGCAACAAGTGTTCCAAAATATCAGACTCTGCCTGATGTCGGTCGTAGCTTGTCCAGATTTCCCCCACGACGAGTGATTGCTCGGCGCAGACACCTCATCAATGCTTGTTTCGTCTTGTTTTCACTTTATTGAAACTGCCGTGAAATCGGGGGGCATGAGGAGAGAGGGTGGGAGGGGCTTGTGGTAGCTCTCTTGGAGGATCAGGAGGTTACACTGGTTCCATAGGTTCCGTCTATCCAACCAAAAACAATGGATCTAGGAGTGTCATAATGGTCGCTGTGTTGGAAAGCAAAGCCGGCATGCTAACCACACAAGGTAAAATACGCACTAATATTTTTTTTTTCTTTTGCACACAAAGTTTCATAATGCACCATATAAGGAATAAGTAAATAACCCCCCCCCCCCCCCCCCCCCTCCCATTGGTCTACCGCAGGGTGGCTCTGGCAATTGTATCTTGCCACAATCAACTTTTCAGCGAATGAACGAAGCAACTATCTAGCTCTTAAACCAATGTATTCTTCTTCTAAATGTAATTAGTCTTGGCCACTGATCGTAAGACAGAACATCCCTATGAAAGAATTAATTGCAGAACCCCTTCAAACTCCTGCGTCCCACATTCTTGATCCCAGCCCACGGATCGAGTACAACTGTTGAAAGGTAAATCGCTCCTGAATCATTTTACCCTTACCTTCCTCTTCTGTGTTGCGTTGCGGAGCGCAAGTGTCGATTTATAGTGCCTTTCACAGCCGAGCACTTGGGTTAAAACACTCCGTCGATGATGCAAACAGAGCTGCGCCGCAGAGACGCGGCGCTCGCTGATAATGAGTGCCAAGGGCAAACAGCGGTTCAGCATATCAGACGTATGGAAGCGCACAGTCGACGCTGGAAATTAACTAGAAAAAAAAGAGAGAGTGTTCAGTGCGATCTGACAGGCCTCGTTATATGAAAATACATGCTATGAGCTGGTATTATGCGCCGTGTTGGAGTCAGCAGATCAGGGAAACAAATGAACAGGGCCTCAGTGCACATGGTCAAGGGACTGACCAAGGTAAGCAGGTTTAGCCCATACGCTGATAGAATAGTGCACTGTAATCATGTCTTATATAAGCACAAAAATGCAAGTGACAAGTCTTGTGTTGTTTTTAGTCATAAATGTAAAGTGATCACCCCATGAAGTACAGTGCTTTTTAGCCTTTTCCATCGTCCATGCTCTTGGTGCTAGCGTGCCAGAGCAGGACCGATCAGCGCTCATTTTGGAACCGTCTTTCGGCCCTGGGTCAAAGTTAGGGGCGTGACGATATACATGACATACAGTATTATTGTTATTTGCCACGAAAAGATGGCAAATAACTTGATCATTTTGTCATTATCGGGATCATCACTTTTGAAAATAATTGGCAAAATGACACAGCTGCAGAGCACATGGCCATGTCCAGCTGGGACAGTTCCGGTTCCTTTCTAAAAAATTCATGATGGCTTCCGTGAGGTAGTACAGATACTTTCTCTGTGATTATTAGAGTTTGTATTGCCTACAGAACCTTCAGTCAGGGTTTTAGCAGCTCATGTTGTTAGCAGTAGCTTGTAGTTGCTACAGTGCTAAATGCTAAGTATTTAGCTTCCACACAGCTGCAGCTCACCTTGGGTCTTTTTTTCTTTTTTTTTAAACACTTGAACTTGTATCTTAGCTATTTACCTCTGTCAGCATATTGTCCAAAACTAGCCATTTTGACAGTGAAACCGTAGCTTTTAGAGCTCTACAGCTGCACCCACTTCCGGTCCTTTCTCCAGTGCTAGAAGAATATTCATTGTGATAATATCGTTTGTCGCTATTATTTTGGCCAAGGCTAAGTCAAAGTGACCAGTGCTTTCCCAGATAGCAAAATTGGTATGGGCCAGTTGTGGCCCACATTAGACACAATCATTTGGCCCACATACCGCGTGGATGATCAGCACAAAGGTGGTCCACATTCGGTTACTTTATTTGGCCCATATCAAATCCAGAACAGGGACAACTTTTAGCCGGAAGTACACCACACTACTCAAAGGTGGTCCAGATCTGGTCCTCTCATGGCCAAAATGTGGCCCAGATTTGGCTCATTGCAGTGCTGTGTGAGGACACAATATATTTGCACATATCTGGCCTTCATGACTTACTTTTAGCTCATCTGGCTGACATACCGCGTGGATGATCGGCACCAAGGCAGTCCACATTCGGTTACCTTAATTGGCCCACATCAAATCCAGAACAGGTTTGCTAACATGACTACTAGCTTCTAAGGAAGGAGACAGCCCTCTGAGACAATGCTGCAATTATAAGAGATGATATTATCGATCAATAGCATTGATCGGCTGTTAGCATAACAATAGCCACGTTAGCTTTGTCTGTTAGCAGCTGCTTTTTGGCAGGTTAGCCGGTAAACAGGTACATTTGATTAATTTGTCCACATTGTTCACTTCACTTTCCTGGCTTTATTTTTAGCTGCCTTCATTGTTGTGCGTATTCCAGTACCGTGTGAATTGTCGTTCCCCCGTAGAACCACCCACTGCCACAGGGTCCTGCCTGTAAAGAAAGCTCTAACAGTGTAGAGCAGAGTGAAGCCGCGTACTGTGTTCCAAGCCGTGTAGGGTTTTCTCCTGTTTGAGAAATGGGTGAAAATGTGTGTTCAAAGTTTCAAATATTGATGTCTCCAAAGAGATGGCCTAGACTTGTTCCCTGTTACATCAATTGTTCAACACTTTGATTTGCTTTTTTCCCGAAATGAAGACAATGAATACTGTACGAGCCTCCGAAATGAACCGAGACCTTTTTAATGTTTTAGACAGTGCGAGAAAGCTCCAAGGCCACGTAGCACAAGCTTTACTTCTGCTTTAAGGTCTCAAAGCAAATGACAAATCACACAGACAATTTATAATTCAAACTAAATGGAAAAAAAAGATGTGTAATACAGATTCTGCTTCATCCAACCATCAAAGCGGAAAATGGAGCAGTGCATTGTTGCTGTCGACTTGTGTCACTCGCACAAAGGCGTGAGGATCGGGTTGCAAGAGTGTACTGAAAACCTCATTTTAAGACGACAGGCCAAAGTTGGATTACAGTCTGTTTGGGGGTCGATTGTGTCACGTGGACAGGGGGCCGAACGTAGTCAAGGGCCCATCAGAATGATTTTTCTGTCAGTCACTTTACATTTGCGGCGTGCGTTAACCAACCCATGGGTGCGTATCAGTGCAGCTGTGGGCGTGTCAAGAGAGCCTATCAGAAGTCAGAATAGTTTTAAGTTATTCTACCACCAATTTTCTGTCAATCACTTCACTGCGGCACAAGTTCACCAACCCGCAGTGTTGTGATGCGTATCGGATTGGCCCCTGAGTATTTGTGATACGTATCGGATTGGCCTCTGAGTATTGTGATACGTATCAGATTGACCCCTGATTATTGTAATACGTATTGGATTGGCCTCTGAGTATTGTGATACGTATCGGATTGGCCCCTGAGTATTGTGATACGTATCAGATTGACCCCTGAGTATTGTGATACGTATCGGATTGACCCCCAAGTATTGTGATACGTATCGGATTGGCCTCTGAGTATTGTGATACGTATCGGATTGGCCTCTGAGTATTGTGATACGTATTAGATTGGCCCCTGAGTATTGTGATACGTATCAGATTGGCTTCTAAGTATTGTGATACGTATCGGATTGGCCTCTGAGTATTGTGATACGTATCGGATTGGCCTCTGAGTATTGTGATACGTATCGGATTGGCCTCTGAGTATTGTGATATGTATTAGATTGGCCCCTGAGTATTGTGATACGTATCGGATTGGCCCCTGAGTATTGTGATACGTATCGGATTGGCCTCTAAGTATTGTGATATGTATCGGATTGGCCTCTGAGTATTGTGATATGTATCGGATTGGCCTCTAAGTATTGTGATACGTATCAGATTGGCCTCTGAGTATTGTGATACGTATTGGATTGGCCCCTGAGTATTGTGATACGTATCAGATTGACCCCTGAGTGTTGTGATACGTATCAGATTGACCCCTGAGTATTGTGATATGTATCAGATTGACCCCTGAGTATTGTGATATGTATCGGATTGGCCCCCGAGTATTGTGATACGTATCGGATTGGCCCCCGAGTATTGTGATATGTATCGGATTGGCCCCCGAGTATTGTGATATGTATCGGATTGGCCCCCGAGTATTGTGATATGTATCGGATTGGCCCCCGAGTATTGTGATATGTATCGGATTGGCCTCTGAGTATTGTGATACGTATTGGATTGACCCCTGAGTATTGTGATACGTATCGGATTGGCCTCCGAGTATTGTGATACGTATCGGATTGGCCTCTAAATATTGTGATACACATCGGATTGGCCCCTGAGTATTGTTATACGTATCGGATTGGCCTCTAAGTATTGTTATATGTATCGGATTGGCCTCTGAGTATTGTGATACGTATCGGATTGGCCTGTGAGTATTGTGATACGTATCGGATTGGCCTCTAAGTATTGTGATACGTATCGGATTGGCCTGTGAGTATTGTGATACGTATCGGATTGGCCTCTAAGTATTGTGATATGTATCGGATTGGCCTCGAAGTATTGTGATATGTATCGGATTGGCCTCTGAGTATTGTGATACGTATCGGATCGGCCTCTAAGTATTGTGATACGTATCGTGACAAAGGTGTATCGTCCCAACCCTACTATCCAAAGTATGATATACGGTTTGTACTTGATACTTTTTATTTATAAAGTTTGAAAGATATAGAAGTTGATTGAAGAAACAATAAAGCACAGACAAATCTACAGAAATGTAATCAAAATGGTGAGAGATCTAAATGGGTCTCTGTATGTCTGTAAATAATGACATTTTTCAAGTTCATTTTTAATGTTGTTTTTTGTTTGTTTTTTGTACCGAAAAAATATCGACCCAGACCTCTGAAAAAGGGTATGAAACTTATTTAACTGGGACATGTCCAGTCTGCGAAGCTTTCCTGGACCGCGAGGACTGCGTGGCTCTTGCGGTTTCATCCCAACGGTCGGCACATCGTGAGACTTTCCACCGAGGGACACCAATTCGCCCCAAATGGCTCGGCGCTTAGAGACTCCATTACATCCAGCTGGTCGCCGCACTTACTTCTCAAGACCCCGACACTTTTCGCCGTCCCGCCTTCCCCTCTTCCCCATCAGCGTCCTCTTCTGCAGCGGGGAAAAGTGATTAGACGCTCTCAGCCACTTAATGCGGCATCTGTCTCCCGAAGTGGACCGAGCGAGTGACCCCGATACTGACAAACGACTCTCTAATTGCCGAAGCGCCGAGGCACCCCGCGCACAACGCACCGCCCCGGCACACTTGGTTTTGGAGCTAACAGGTGAAACAAAATGCCTGACACTTTCTCCCCTTAGTGTTATTAATTAGCCGGCCGCGCTACTAATTAGCTTCATTTGCTAACGACTTTTTGCGCGCATATGTGCTAATGCGACGCGGCCGTGTCGCGGCGGATATGATGGAGAATGCCCGCGATGTTCAGGGACAGGCCGAATGCTGCGTTGTTTTGTTCTTTCGCCGCCAAACAATTAGCAGCGTCCTAACGGGGGAGGTGGAGCTGAGGTTTCTGACGTGTCCGTAATGTGGAGGAAACATGTCATTTTGCCCGCTTTGAACTGAAATGCTAATATTCAATTTGCACAACATAATAACAGGGTACAATGGAGGTTGCTATGGAGACCGTCGGCTCGTGGAATGGATTAAGTAGAAATCATGGCCAAGGTACAAAACAACCTTGGTTTGTTGAGTTGATGGGAAAGGCCAACAGTGGTATTAGTAATAACAATCTAGTATATTTAAAGGAATAGGCTACCGTTTTTACATACCAAGATATGCTCTTACCTCACTTTAGCCGAGTTAATATATCCCCGTCTGGTCTTTGTCCGTGCGCTCTGTCACGCACACGGAGCACATACGCAGCCTCTCCCACATGTCATATAGCTCCAAAAAAGCTCACGATAGAAGCTACCAAGCTCTTCCACGTGTTCCCTATTTAAATAAAGTTACGTGAAGTGTTTTCAAGCGAAGTATATTTACACAGAAATGTAACATGTTGATTTTATAAGCAGATAAAAAGGGGGACTATATTGTTAGGCGTAATGATACGAGGAGCACAACGTCCGCGCAGTAACTCCTAAAGACTTCGCCCGCTCACTTCCGTCAATAGAAGCTGCGTGACTTGTACAGCCTTTTACAACAAGCAGAAAATGTATTTTCGGAAAGTTCCTACCTCATGGTAGAGGTCCTCAGTCATGTGTCGTCGTCCGGGGTGAGTTGGAAATCTGTGAAACATTACTACACTATATACTTTCTGCTTGTTATCACAGCCCGGCACGTAAAAGGCATTGTTCACAAGTTATCCACGCTTCTTCAACTGTTCTCTGCAGCTCTCTACAAGTCACGCAGCTTCTATTGACGGAAGTGAGCGGGGAAGTCTTTAAGAGTTACTGCGCGGACGATGTGCTCCTGTATCATTATGCCTAACAATATAGTGCCCCTTTTTATTTGCTTATGAAATCGACATGTTACATTTCTGTGTAAATATACTTCGCATGAAAACACTTCACGTAACTTTATTTAAATAGGGAACACGTGGCAGAGCTTGGTAGCTTCTATCGTGAGCTTTTTTGGAGCTATATGACATGTGGGAGAGGCTGCGTATGTGCTCCGTTTGCGTGACAGAGCGCACGGACAAAGACCAGACGGGGATATATTAACTCGGCTAAGGCTAGGTAAGAACATATCTTGGTATGTAAAAACGGTGGCCTATTCCTTTAAGAAGACTTCTGAATCATGTCTCCTGTTTAGGGCTGGGTACCGTTCATATTCTTTTGATACCACTACTTTAACGATACCAGCTTCTCGGTACCGGTGCCTTAACGGTCCTTTTTCGATACCTATGTTATTTTAACTGAGTTAAAATAATGTTTATAAAAAGTGTCGTTCAGGAGAACAAACAGCAGCGGCACAAACACGGCACAGCAGAAAACAGGAGCAGCAGCGTCACCTGGAACTTCATTTTTTGAGCTGAATTCCCACTAAAGCCGTGATAAAAAGAGAGAAAGGACATTATTACCTTCTGAGCTGCAGGAACAGACCAGATCCACATCAGGACCGTTTTCTTTCAGCTAAACTTTTCTAAACATATTGCGCTGTTCGACAGTGAAAGCTCCTCACACGTCAAAGATCTGTTACATAGTGCGAGCGCTCACTCTGTCACTGACAATGCACCATAACTGTTCCAAACATGGCTAATGCAGAGTGAGCGCTCACCTTTTCCAGAAACAATCTTTGATCCCAAATGCTCCGGTGCAGCTGGAGTTTAAACAACAGCAGTAACTTCAGATTCTGCGGGGCTAAAGCTAAAGCCGAAGAGTTTCTTGTTGTCACTGCCGTGTTATCACTGCTTTTCTCTTTGTCTAAGAGTCTAGTTTCTTATTCAGTCCTGGTTTAGTCCTGGTTTTTAACCAGTTTACTGTAAGTCCTGGTTTAGTCCCGGTTTACTCCTGGCTCAGACCGCGGCTCTGCCATCTCTGATAATGACTGAAGTGTTAGTTACAGCTTTGTTTCGCTTCTGCATTTGTGCTGAAGCTGCTGACAGTGTTGCCAGGGCAGCCGTCCACTAATAATACTTTAGGAGCACTAAGACTTTACGACGCGGACTTCAAAGTGCTCCTATGGTATTATTATTATGCCTTACAATAGAGCACCGCCTAAATAATCGACATGTTAATAGATAAGGAAAACGTGGAAGAGCGTGCTAGCTTCTAACTTCAATCCAGCTTGGAGCCATAGGAATATGCTGGGAGAGGCTAAATGCTAGCAACATGTTTGGACCAGACAGGTACACATCAACTCGTCTGAGCTCAGATAAGAACATATCAATCAATCAATCAATTTTTATATATAGAGCCCTGTACAACACTCAAGGCGACCAAAGTGCTTTACAATAAAACCACATAAAATCCATTAAAAACATTCATACAACCAAACAATAAAACAGATCAAATGTACTAAAGTGTCGCCGTGCTACTTAGTGTTAAAAGCCAGTCTGAATTAATGCGTCTTGAGCCTGGATTTAAAAAGGCCAAAATCAGTGATGGTGCATATCAGGGGACGGCTTATTCCAGAGTCTGGGTCCAGCGACTGAAAAGGACCGATCACCCCAGTGCTTGGACTTGGTCCTGGGCACTTCTAGCAGAAGCTGAGCGGTTTAAAAAAGGCTTTACTTTAGTTAAAACATGCAGCTGATAAAAACTGGTTTCTGACCATTGGTTTAAAATAAGAAGACAGCAAATCAAAGTCTGAAAAATTCAAGTCACCAAACAAAATGAAATCTGTTTTATCCTCGTTTAAATGGAGGAAATTCTGGTGTAGCCACAGTTTTATGTCAGATATGCAGTCCATGAGACCAGAGCCGGCGCAGGCCCTTCTGGGGCCCTAAGCAAAAATCCACATGGGGGCCCTACAGTTCGCATCTCATGATTATTCGACAAAGAGCAAACCCGTTTACGGTCAAAAACGGTTCCACTGTGAAGTAGTGCAGGGCAGAAGGGAAACATAATGACCTAATTTCAGGCCCTGCCCCACTGTGTGAGAACCACTAACCACTAAGCCACCGTGAGACTGGGATTTAGGACTACTGCAATCTATTTCCCCCACTTTGGTAAATGGTAAATGGTCACATTCTGTCACCTCTGGTCCCTGACCCACAGTTTGGGAATCGCTGATTTAAAACTAACTGAAACCTGCAGCTGACGGTTATTTCTGTCTGACCACTGATAATTAGCCTGTGAGTCGCCCAACAACATGTTGATTAATCAGTGAAACAACACACTAGTTTGACTGAGATGTGGGGCCCTTGCGGCTGCGGGGGCCCTACACTATTTGCATAGTTTGCCTATAGGAAAAACCGGCTCTGCATGAGACATTTGACAGCGTCACTCCTATTTGATGAAACGGGCAGATGTCAGTATGGAAAAAAAGTGGCCTGTTCCTTTTATACGCCTTTCTGTCACGCCCATCGGGAATTTGGAGAAATCATGCCTGATCCCAGACACACGTGTGTAAAGAATAGCTAAAGTGTGTGTTCTGGCTGGTCAGGCAGTGACAGTGGAGACGGTCTCGGCTTTAGTTTGCTCATTTCGACTGAACGTGTCCAGAAGAGGCACAGGCAAAACCCTTGAAGTTTGAGGTTTTGTCCAGTGTTGGGACTGGTGTTATCTGACCGAAACACTGAAAAGGGGTTCCGTCTGGACAGTTTAGTGAAAACTGGACCATTGTCTCGTGTTTTTTTCCCCCTGTTTCTGGTATATTACGCAGCATAAACAAAGTGCACTCAAAAATAGAACTGCTGTGTACTCCATAGTATTCGATTTGTAAAGCACTCAGCATGACTTTCATCTGCAGTATAATTCTATCTGTTAAAATAAATGAAGGTTGCTTACTTCCACTGTACTGCAGTAAGCGCTTCAAACCAAAAGCTCACGTTCACAAAGCTCGACACGTTTTTATCATCCAAGAGAAGCATATATCATTTTATTTTCTCTTCCGTCATAAAAAAAAGTGAAGTGGCGTCTGAAGTTTGGACAATAGCCCCTCCTATCTCCACGGTGACTGTATCGTTTCTATTGTGTCTCTGCGAGCGGCAGTGGGCGCCTTATCAGGAGCAGACACTGCAGGAACGGCCCATTGTCTGCGCCGAGATGGAGGGGAGCGCGCCCAAAGAGAGGGAGGAACTTTAATTGAAATTCGCACACAACTTGAGATCTGGTGAATGTGAGGAGCATTTGACGCTCTCACCTCACGGAAAGAAGGCTGCTGGTTCGATTGTTGATGTCTTTGTGCGTTCCTTGTAGTCTAGATAAGTGTCTTCACGATTCTAAAATTTCAAACTCTTATTTTGATACTGAAAAAAACAACAACCTCCATACCGATTTCGATACCACAGCAAAAAATACACAAGTTAATAAATAAAAGTTATATACAGTATATTATCTAAATTCCTGAACATTAACACAATATTAGTTTGGTTTGACCATGTTTTTCACTGTAATAAAAGGTATAATTTGTTCTCTCCATTAAATGTTTACCGGCTCTAACGTACAGTATAAACTCTTGACTGGATTTGGCTCGTGACCATCATGTTAAAACAGTCTGTGTTGCCTTCATGAACAGTGAACAGACACTGCTGTCACACATAGATGCATAAAAGGGCATTATTTCAAAGCACAGATGTTAAAAATTGGCTTTTGGCACATATATTCATGAGTCAAGTCGCCTACAAATAGTAAACATGTAGCTAATATAATGCTGTGTTTTTGACCCTGTACTTTTTTATAGGTTTCCCTCTGTATATCTGACTAAGGACTGCAGATGAAAACCAGCCTTCTGGCTAATTCTGGCATATTACACAGTTGCACTGTTGGTTAATGTCCTGTAATAATAAATACAAATAAATAAATAAACTATACAATTGGCATCGATATAATTTCATTTTGTTGAGAATTTTGAAGGGGGGGTATTATGCAAAATCGACTTTTTCAAGCTTTCCATCATGTTATTATGTCATTCCCTCATTAAAAACATGCCTGAAGTGTTGCCTTGGCACATTCATGTATTTTTGAGTCATCTGTAAAAACTCGGATGGCGGCCATTTTAGGGATAGGTTTGCCTGAGTCCTCCTAGGAACGCCCCCACCTCCTGGAGACGCCTCCGAGCTTTCGTCACCAGCCGAGTAACCAACCACTGCTCCTCAGCAGAACCCCCTCCCCACTGATGCCACAGACAGTGTGTGGAGGGGGCGTGTCGGAAAGGGTCAGAGGTTCTTAAAGAGACAGAGGTCTATTTCAAGACATTCACTACAGACATTTTGAGAGAGACATTTTATACAAGGCAGATATTCTAATTTACTGCATTTACAGACCAACAGAAGGTTTGCTCATCATTGTAGTGTGATATAGACTGGTGCTATGTGACTGAAAAAAGCATAATACCCCCTCTTTAAAACGAATGAAAGTGGCTAGGCTAAAACTATACATAGGAATGAATGTTTCCCCACCACTAAAAAATCTTAATTCTAAATATTCTAAAGATTCTTAATCTCAGTGGGACTTTCCTGGTTAAATAAAGGTCAAATAAAAAATAAAGAAAGCTAAGCTAACGTTAGCCACACTCACCAATTCTACAGTTTTAATCCAAACGCCTGATCCTTTCAACACGGTCCGGCAGCAGTAAATGTCTCCCACATATTTGACAGTAGGTGCATTTAGTTTTAGAGCTTTAACCAGAGCTTTAGTAATATTCATTCATTTTAGCTTTACTAAAGATTTGACAGACTGTGCACTGATGGAGCCGAAGGAAGAAAAAAATCCATTTGGCAACTTATTCTGTGCATGAAATATCAGTTGAAATATCACCATATGAACTGTTTCAATCTTGCAAATCTTTAGAAGTATCAAAGTGGATGTAGAAGTACGGGTGTCAGAGCTGGGGAAGAGTTTGCCCGGGGCTCCCCCTGCAGGACAGTTTTGGCTTTCAACAATGACGCACTTGCATCCAGGAAGAACAGAACAAAGCACTGACACCGCAAAAGAAGAAGACCGTGAACTTGAACTGGATGAACCGAGGATTACTCACACTGAAGCATCCGTCAGAAAGTTTGATGTGACCATATGTTTGTTCTAGTCCAAGGGCCTTTTCTTGGCGGTCCCGTCCCGAAGGCATGTCCAGGCCTTGTATGAAGCCCTCCCTCGCTCTCCTTTGCCCTGTCCAGGAGCTGTGTCCCTCTTCGTCCTCTAACAGACCTCCAGCAGTGGGTGCATCTCACTCTCTGGGAAGTCCTCCGTGTCTCTGAAGCGCAGGAGAGACGATCCAGGCCACTGCCTTTCCGTCCCAGATCCACTCAGGCAGAGAGGAACGCTACACTGACATTAACCTCCATTATCGGACTCTCTTAAGTAGTGAGTGAATGGGACAAGCCTCGAAATCTGGAGGAGAGATAACTTTTGTATGGGATATACATGGGATAGCAGGTTGTTTGTTCAGGTTTTCAGAATCATAATTTCCGCATTTCTCGCAGTACCAGGAAGAACACAATTACTATATATAATTGGACCAATTTGTTGACAAGGACACCGCTATGAACTTGATGGTACTGCTTGTAGGATGTGCTATTGGTTGTTCAAAAAGGCACCGCTATAGTTGGGCTTGCCGATGAGAACACAAGCATTAGTTTCCCCATTTGTGAACATGCCATTCCTCATTTGAGAGCTGAGCAACAGGAGACAGTCACTGAGTTATGAGGCCCTGGAGGGTCTCTTTTCGTGATCCGTTACTGGTTTTAGTCATAGGCTGTATCCGAATGTCCACACTAGTCCCTAACCCCTCATCCACTACATAGGCCCGCACTATATAGTCGACTATATAGTCACTGATTCTGTTGGCGATTCGGGCACAAGCCCACTACTTTCTCCGCGCTACGTGACGTCAAACGTTTATTTTATGAAACAGAATGGCTGTTTTGGCACTTTTACAGGCGTTACTATCATCACAAAAAAAAGGGAAAAAAAAAAAGTCACCCCAGCGTTAGCTCAAAAGCCGTGCCGAAAGTAGGTCACAGGCAGGTGTCCGAACACCAGTAGATTGAGCGACTACATCTGCTAAAAGGTTGCGAAACTCCGGGAATAAAGTATTTCTGCGATAAAGACCAACCAAACTCATGAGACAGTGGAATATTTATGGATTAATACGAGTCAGATACGCTTTATTTCACATGGATTTTACGTAAATGGCTTGGCTTATTCGAGAAGAAGCTATCGTTAGCATCTTTTCCCCGTAACCGTTTATATTTAGGTTGTTTATTCATGACAAATACGCAGCACACGACTGAAACAGCTGATTTACTTCAGTCATGTTGTTTAGTTCACAGACCTGTCTCTGTCAGGCTCTTCTCCGACTCTCGCAATGCATTTTGGTCTATATTGACCCGTTTAGTGACCATCGATGCTCACTACTTTTCGAGATGCATTGTGGGAAATTTCGAGTGCACTACTTTTTTCTCTCTGGACATTCGGACACCCCTACAACATGGCGTGACCACTATATAGTCACTATATAGGGAATAGTGTGGACATTCGGATACAGCCATAGACTGTGGGCCAATTTATCCGCGAGTCAAAAGATGGTTTGCGTAATACCGTAAGTACCTCAACTCTGGTGATATTTCTAAGTAAGCAACAAAAGTGCCTCTTCAGTTGCCATATTTCTTAGTTTCATACTTTTTATGAGTTCAAAATCCTTCTCATAAGACGTTCTTAGTCATTAAAGTTACTGCAAAAGAAAGATGAATATGTTTTTTTTCAGTCTGATGGAATCTAGCGTCTAGCTCTGGGCAGCTGTGGCCACTGACGTAATATACCACCGCCACCGAGTATGGAATGAATAATGCACATGCTGGTGCTATATAAGACTAATGCATTATAACTTTCACTATAAACCAGTTCGGCCTGGGACTGGGACTGACGGAGGGATCACTCAGTCCCCACAGGGTTTCGCGGGCATATTTTGCTGTGCTTCTTTCTGCTTAAAACAATATCAATTGTCAAGTCTTCGCGCTTTGTCCGAGGTGAAAGAAAAACCTGGAAAATGGTAGTTGCGTTCGGAGCGTCTTTTATTCAATTTTGTAGCAATCGATACAGGTACACAACAACAGCTCTGTTTATTAGAAGTCTTTTTAGAAGACGTCAATTCTGGAAGTTACATTCTAGAAGTCTGATATGTGTTTCGAACCTGGTGCTTTTATACCATTAGCTTTGCCTCTATTTTAGACATGACACTTGGACTTCGATTAGACTAATACGTGTCACTTCCAACAAGTAGGTTTCATTCGACTTTGGCTCAAAAACAAGTAAGTAGGATATTTATATGAGAGCTACAAAACCGTGACAAAGCAGAAATCATAAGACAAAGTTCAATTAGACAACGCCTCCGAGCATTTTATATGGCTTTAATATGCAAAAAGATTATATTTCTATACAATCAATCAATCAAACTTTATTTATAAAGGCACAACTTTCACACATATATTTTATATATTAGGATTAAATAAGTAGATGTCAGTTAAAAGACAAGCTAAAAAGGTGGGTCTTGAGCCTGCTCTTAAAAACATGAACATTCTCTGCATAAAAATCAAACTTCTCATTGCATTTTATATCAGTTTCAACCAAAGACACTCTGGAGAAAAAGAAACAACTTAAAATAGATGTCATTTTAGATTGTTGTATCATCTGAAAAAGTTCCTGTAAAAATCCAGGAGCGGAGAAAGGAAATTCGGACAGAGGGCGTTAAAGGAACAGGCCACCGTTTTTCCGTACTGAGATATGTTCTTACCTGAGCTTAGACGAGTTGATCCGTACCTGTCTGGTCTTTGTGCGTACCCGTGGAAGAAGGTGGTAGCTTCCAACTTCACCCCCATATGGAGCTATAGGAATATGCTGGACATAGCATAACTGCCTAAGTCATTTTGTATTGTTAAAATGGCAATAAAAGAAAAACAATGTCTTTCCTATAAATCGTCTTTTTACATGTTTTCCAAAATCAAAACAAAAATGAGTTAGGCAATTATGCTATGTGGCTAACGAAATGCTAACAACATCTTTGGTCTTTTTGCGTGACTGAGGGCACGCAAAAAGACCAGACAGGTACGCATCAACTCGTCTAAGCTCAGGAAAGACCTTATCTCAGTATGTAAGAACGGTGGCCTGTTCCTTTAAAGGGGGGGTATTATGCAAAATCGACTTTTTCAAGCTTTCCATCATGTTATTATGTCATTCCCTCATTAAAAACATGTCTGAAGTGTTGCCTTGGCACATTCACGTATTTTTGAGTAATCTGTCAAAACTCTGATGGCGGCCATTTTAGGGATAGGTTTGCCTGAGTCCTCCTAGGAACGCCCCACCTCCTGGAGACGCCTCCGAGCTTTCGTCACCAGCCGAGTAACCAACCACTGCTCCTCAGCAGAACCCCCTCCCCACTGATGCCACAGACAGCGTGTGGAGGGGGCGTGTCTGAAAGGGTCAGAGGTTCTTAAAGAGACAGAGGCCTATTTCAAGACATTCACTACAGCCATTTTGAGAGAGACATTTTATACAAGGCAGTTATTCTAATTTACTGCATTTACAGACCAACAGGAGGTTTGGTCATCATTGTAGTGTGATATAGACTGGTGCTATGTGACTGAAAAAAGCAGAATACCCCCTCTTTAATAGTTGCAATCACAATATCGCAAAATCCTGGAAGGATCGCTGTAAACTTTGAAGAGAGTGGCAGTAAAGAGTTGCCTGTGTTGTATTGATGATCAGCGACCCTTGTAATGTGTGCATCTTCCAAGCTTATAAAATGAAGCAATAATGAACACGATGGGAGTAGTGTTTTGAAAAGGCAGTTCATCCATCTAACAAGGCCCTTTGACAGCAATATCCTATTTGTAGCTGCTCCCTGGACGCGCGGTGTTCTTAATATTCCTTCAAACAGCCCTAGGACCAAAGAGGCTGCGTGTTTAGCGTTAGCCGCTCGAGTAGCTCCTCGGCGCTCGCTCTCTCGCTCTCTCTCCTCTCTTCTGTTTCCACCGGGGATGGGCTGATCTACAAGGCTCTTAATTACTCCAACAGGTGCGCACCGCGGAGAGCTCGCCGTTAACCCGGGCCCGTTATCAATAACATCCTTCAGATCGGCGCGCATTCGATTTAGCCCCGCGCCACGCGAGATTCCGCCGCATTAATTAGGCCTTCGCTGCGAGGTCAATAAAAAAAACAGCATCTGGCGTGATTCATTTGCGACACGTTCCCCCCCCTCCCTTAGCTTCTCACTCAACTCCCTTTTGTAAAATATGCGGGATTCAAAACACATTAGCGGGCAATATATCCAAGGGTTCTCCTGAGAGTGGAGCTAATAGGACAAGATAAGCCGTGATGAAGGATGCTAACGAACTAAAGCAAGGGGACCGCGTCGTATATGGAAGGGCTGATTGCACGTTAGCGCTGACCGGCGGAGGTTTGGAGCGGCCGGAAATGGTGCGCTCAGGCTTGCATTAGGGGGAACGCCTAATGGAACGCCTGGTCGCGAGATTTGTGAGCGAACGCCGACATGAAAATCAGTCTTCTGCGACTTCCACTAAATCGCCCGCAGTCGGCTACGAAGCAAATCCCGTGTTGCCGGTTATTACAGTTCATCCATTAGAATCATAAGGTTCTATCTGCTTAGTTCTAAGATATTCATGTTTAAGGTTTGACCACTTCTAAAAGTGGTCAAACTTTTAGACCACTTTTGGAGATTATTCTGATGGAAACAGGAAACAGGAAGTGACTGCCCGGTAGGTGTGTGACATACAGTATCTTCTGGCACTTGTCAAGGTCCTTGGGTCCCGTTTCCAACCCGTTCCTTTGTAAATGTCTATGTTCTATCTATTTAATGTCCCACCGCTTTTTAAAAGACACATTTTTCCAAGACGATTACCACTGCCCACATTTATTGCCTGCGTTAATCAAGCAGTGGGAGTGCACCGCCGCTCCATATATTTTTATTTAGCTCCAATTAAACCTGAGTTGTGGACAAACTTATTTTGCAAACCAATTACGTGAGAGAAAAATAACACACACACACCACCACCTGTACGAGCCACTTGTGGGTGAAATCTCTGCACTCTAGCGCTATAACACCTCAAGAATGTTTGGCAGATAATGTATTTATATAAAAAGGAGGAATCCCTCAATTTGTACAAGATAGAAGTATATACAGACAGTATATGACAGTGGACAGTGAAGACAGTGGAGATGATCGTGGACTTGAGGGAAGTCACAGCCCCACCGTCCCCCTCGTCCTGACAGACTCTCCCGCCCCCATCTCCATCATGGACTTCTTTCGTTTTCTGGGCACCACCATCACCCAGGACCTCAAATGGGAGCCAACCATCAGCTCCCTCATCAAGAAGGTCCAGCAGAGGATCTTCTTCCTGCTGAGAAGGTGATTGGCTCACCTCCAGGACCCGGAGGCGTGTGGGTCGGATCACAGCTGACCCTTCTCACTCTGGACATGGACTCCGTCGTCAGACTCATCACTAGGGATGGGAAGCGAGAAACGGTTCTACAAGTTGACCCGGTTCTGTTTGAGCAAAGCATCGGAACCGTACGTCTACTTCATTATCGATCCCTCTTATCGATGCTCCCACTCTGAAAACACTCTTTTTCTCCTTTTCGGACACCATAGTGCGCCGCGGATGCTGCTTTTGGAGTAAGCAGGGAAGCATCAGCCAAATCTCAATTCTACCCCTTAGCCCTCCGCTAAGCCCTTCCCCTCCATTTTGCGCGTTCACGAGAGACGAAGGGGTGTCCCAAAACAGTCCAATAAACGTGACAATTCTACGTTTTCTCTTTTCTGCTGCTGACGCTACGTTTGTCTCGCCGTGCCGCTGTGCTATGAGCTCGGGTCTGAGTGCACCTCCGCCCAGGCCCTGAGCGCACTGTGAGCGGGTCTACCTCTGCCATGTCCCGCTATGAGTGCACTATATGAGCGGATCGGCTGATCTCACTGCCCTGGCTCACGGGCTGCAACAGAGGCAGCAACACACGGACGGGGGAAAGAGAATGTAGCGCCGGATGAAGCAGAAATAGATGAAAATCTGCAAGGTTTGGGCTGAGGCCGAGCCCTGTTGTTTAGGTGCTACAAAACAGCATCAGTCTGTTACAAGTTACTGATGAACTGGCCATGCTTTCGATCGGCTACGAACAAGATGTCCGTCTGAATCTTCTGAGGCCATGCAGCTACAGCAGCAGCACCGTAAGCTCCGCTCAACAGGGTTATTTCCGACACTTGCTGAAAAGTTTGTAGGCTACAAATGTTACCATTATATTTCAGAGGATGCCAGGCAGGCTGAGTGCCAGCAGGAGCCACAGCTCGCTTTTCCCCAACAACGGACAAGTCAGGCATCAATAAGAGAATCGATAAAGAATCAAATTGATAGGTAAAATTATTGATGGCATTGTTATCAATAAAATCTTATAATTTCTCATCTGTTCTCATCACCCAATCATTCTATATCCATCCACCCATCCATCCATCCATCCATCCATCCATCCATCCATCCATCCATCCATCCATCCTTTTTCTTCCACTTGTACTTTTCCGGGTTGTGGGGGCAGATATTGGAGTTGCCCAAATCCCATTGCACCAGCCCCTTATGGTTCCTCCTGCAGGTGGTGGGTCCACAGAAGGACGGCCTCATGGTTAACCGGGCCTGTAGGTCTCTCATAAGGGGCTTCTTAACTGCTCTTTGTCTGACCCGTCACCTAGGACCTGGTTGCCATGGGAGACCCTACCAGGGGCACGAAGCCCCCGACAACAGAGCTCCTAGGATCTCCACCACGTTAAAGTGGAGGTTCCAGGAGGGGCATTCTATATCCGATTCATTTCATTCATTCATCACGTTGTAACCAATGGCCGCTGGCTGCCCTGCTTTTTGACCACAAACATGGGGGCCGCCATTGCTCCGCCGTTGCTGCAGTACCTCCATATCGCCGCTAGGCCCCCATTGAAAAGCATTGGAGTTTAGACACGTTAAAAACTACTTTAAAGCCTGGTTTCAATTGTTTCAACATTAGACTAGGTTAGATATTCCTCCTGAGATAACGCTGGGTTAATAACAATATATGAAACCAGGCTGGTTTTCGTAATATGAATTTTTGAAATCTCGTACTTAATGAGGGCGGTTAGCATTGGAGCAGCGCGAGCTACACGTCACGCAAGGGCCGAGTCTACGGTGAAAATCCCGCCCTTATGTCCTTTTTAGGAACATGCTTCGTCAAAGCTGGGGAGGGGGAGTCTGTAAATCCACCATGAATTTCCCCACGACCGTGGTCATTCTGGTAAACGGGGAGGAGTGAGCAGAAGACGTCCATTTTTTCTACAGTCTATGGTTGTAACCTGTTCCAGCCATTTGCATTGTCCTATTGCACTATGACGTCCATGTCCACACTCCTATCTGCTGTTGTTCTGTGTTAAAGGGATATTTTATATACTTAAATCTTGATCTATCACGCATGCCCTCATAGTTTTATAGTTTTAAATTAGTCATAGTTTACCATTTATCTACCAAGTTTTGTTTTACGTTTCATATTGACTTCCCAGTTCGTGAACCTGCTCACTGACAATGGCAACACAACCAACTCTAATTCTGATCTATCGTTAATTCATATCACATTCAAATCGAGGCTCTTTAAAAACACCCGTCGTCTGCAAAATCAGATATGATACAGATATAGGAGAATACATCAAATATTCAAGCAGACCTTCCATTCCAAACTACCAAGAGGCGTAGCACATATTTCAGAGATGTAGAGAGTTGAAAAGGCCGCGCTGTGAGATCCTCCGAAGTCCCGCGGGCCCGTGGGGTTTCCCCCGCTGCGCTCCAGTCCAGCGCCCCCGCTCTTTGATCAGAGACGCCCAGATGTGAGCGCCGCTGCCCCCTGCTGGTGTGAACCGCTGCTCTGCCGGACGTCCCGCCAAGAACCCCCCACCGCCCCCGCTCGGTCCGGATCAAATGGAAATCAGCGTGGGCCTGTGGGGAGGTCAGAGCGCATGGGTTTGGACGAGCCCGAGGAGAAGGCCCTGACATTTTCGGGATTTTTTTTTTTTTTACATCCCTCACATCATTTCTGTGGCGTGTCGTCTTGGTGTCAGCGGGATTCGATTTTTTTTCTACCCAGAGTCTTCCCAACAGAAAACCCCAGGAAGCCTCCAAACAAGTTTTAATAGGGTCTGCGCAGAGTGTTGCACGGGGCTTTTCCAACTAATGACACCGCAAAGCACGAAGAGTGTGACGCATCTCTCTTTTTACCTGCCCAGATACTTGTATGTAACAAAAATGGCAGAGAAGTACTTCAGAAATATTGTATTTGTGTGACTGTGTTCAACCAAGTCCTGAGCCAGTGTTTGTAGACTCTTAACAACATGTAAAATCAACTTTTTAGAGCTTTTTTTTATTGTTGAAACAGCTGCACCGCAAAGGGGAGCAAGAGGAGCATGGTGGGAGGAGTTTATGATGACCACCTTGGACAATTAGGAAGTGAAACTACTGGAGATTTTGTTTCAGTTCAATATTGCAACACGACCTGTTCCCGGCGCGTGTTGGTCTCCGCCAGGGCTGCCCTTTGTCATCGGTTCTGTTCATTACCTTTATGGACAGAATTTCTCGGCGCAGCCGGGGGCCGGAGGGTGTTCGGTTTGGGAGCCTCGGGATCTCATCTCTGCTGTTTGCGGACGATGTTGTTCTGTTGGCGTCATCACATCAAGACCTTCAGCTGCTCTGGGGCGGTTTGCAGCCCAGATGAGGATCAGCACCTCCAAATCTGAGGCCATGGTTCTTCACTGGAAAAAAAGGTGGCTTCCCCTCTTCAGATGGGGAGTCCTTGCCTCAAGTGGAGGAGTTCAAGTATCTCGGGGTCGCGTTCACGGGTGAGGGACGGATGGAGCATGAGATCGACAGGATCGGTGCGGCGTCGGCAGTGATGCGGTCGCTGTATCGGTCTGTCGTGGTGAAGAGGGAGCTGAGTCGGGGCAAAGCTCTCGATTTACCGATCGATCTACGTTCCCACCCTCACCTATGGTCATGTGATCCTCACCTATGGTCATGAGATTTGGGTCATGACAGAAAGGACAAGATCGCGAATACAAGCGGCCGAAATGAGTTTCCTTCGCAGGGTGGCTGGGCGCACCCTTCGAGATCGGGTGAGGAGCTCAGTTACCCGGGAGGAGCTCGGAGTAGAGTTGCTGCTCCTTCACATTAAAAGGAGCCAGCTGAGGTGGCCAAAGGCATCTGTTCCGGATGCCTCCTGTTTGCCTCCCTCGGGAGGTGTTCCGGGCATGTCCTATTGGGACAAGGCCTCGTGGAAGACCCAGGACACACTGGTGGGACTATGTCTCCGAGCTGGCCTGGTGTTGCCTCGGGGTCCCCCCAGAACAGCTGGAGGAGGTGTGTGTGGTTCGGGAAGTCTGGACATCTCTGCTGAGACTGCTGAGACTGCTGCCCCCCCGACCCGGCCCCGGATAAAGCGGAAGAAAACAGATGGATGGATGGATGGATGGATGGATGGATGGATGGATTGCATTTCTAACCAGCAAAGTGTGAGATAGTGATAATGATGTGTTTGAGATCATTACCAAATACCAGAGATCCTTGTCCATTCTGCCACCTCAGGAGATGAAATTCAAAGTAACCAGGCCATGTCTTCCAGTGTACGTCTTCAAATACTTGCTTATCAGTGCACATCGGCCCCCTTCTCGAACCGTTTTTTCAATTTGCGCCCGCTCTAAATGTTCGGCGGCCTTCAGGGAGCCCATCGTGTTTCCTGCTTCGTCTGTTCCCTCCCCAAAGCCTCAATTACTGCGAAAGGCCAAGCTTGTCATTATGTAAGGAATGTTAATTTCCCCTCTGAAATGGCAAATTATCGGATGAAACATTGGATTTAAAATGCTGATTTATTGGGGCCGGGGGGACGTGGGGCGAACATGGCAGAGCGCGGGAGAGGAGCATGCCCAGCGTTTAAGGCGTACCACGGAGGTCTAGCCCCGTTTCCGCCGAAAACACATCAAGCAGATTTCATTTACAAGCTCTGCCGCGTAAGGGATTTCCACGGGTCGGGTAAATTAAAAATAGAATAGAAAAAAAAAGAGGATGACTGGTGGGCGAGAGGAATCAAGAATTGATCAGTTTAGCTCCGCTTGCGCGTGTCAGGAAGAGTTAACGTTGGGGTGTAATGGGGCTTAAATTAGGTCACTTCGTGTAAGGGAAGCGCTTATCTGTGGTGCATATCTGTGGTGCATATCTGTGAGCTCGAGGGAGGCTTTAGAACAACTGACTTTCAAAGGAGATTGCACCAGACTGTAGATTTTGGGCTTGAAATAGGAAATTATTGAAGTGCAGAAAAGAGTATGCCTGTAATATTCTACCCCTTCAACCTGACATGTACACCGCCTGCAGAATTGTTTGGCAAGTGACTTTTTGTGACCATATTGTTTGAAAAGCTGTTGGGATGAAGCATGTGGCAACAGGTGAGGCTAGCATTCCTGTAATACCACCCCCTGACTCCAAAAGACACTCTTTCAGATGGATTCTAATGGAGTCTTTACATCTCCAAGCACTGCTTAAAAGCCTGGCTCCAAAGAGTTTTTTTTTTTCCCCCAAAAAAAATGCTATGACACATGTGACATCGCTGGGCAAAGTATTTTATTTTTAACCGCGCAGGTTTTTGTTCTGTAGAATTAAAAGAGTTTAAGCATGGAAGCTGCTCCGCCTTTTCTCACCTTGTTGTCCTTGTTTTGGAGCCTGCTCTGTAGGAGGACACTGAACAGCGATCATGGTTTCTCTCTCGAATGGAGTAATTCATATAAATGGGGAAAAGTGAGCACAAGACATCCATCAATATATAAGGGCCAGCACGGTGGTGCAGCGCTTGAGCCTCACAGCTAGAAGGTCCCAGGTTTGATTCCCACCTGGCGGGGCCTTTTCTGTGTGGAGTTTGCATGTTCTCCCCGTGTCTGCGTTTATTTCCTCCGGGTTCTCCAGTTTCCCCTACCACTAAAAACATGTACTATAGGCCAGGATGAATGAGAGTGTGTTTGAAAGTATGAGTGTGGTTCAACGGATGAAAATACAATCCGATGTGGTGTGTTTACATGCATGTATCCATGTATGTTCGTTAACATGCGCTGTCCCGACCAAATAAAATAAATAAAAAGTCTATGATGGAAACCAATGATGACTTTACACGTGTCGAAAACTATTTAAAAGCCTGGCTCCAAAGCCTTTCTATACAGTTTATTCCCGTGACAATGCGGAGAAGAGCATAGTATTTTTAACCACACTGGTTTTATGTAACATTTAGTTTTAAAGTTTTAGCTTTGGGCTTTGATTGACAGGCCCCAGAGCACTGTGGAAGCTTGTTGCTGCTCCGGCTGCCTCACAGGGGTAGAGTTTCCTGCCTTTTTGTCTTATATCTTTCCAATATAGTCTATATTAGATGTGCAAAAGTAATACGTAGCTTCTTTTAGTCAGCTAAGAGATCGACCTGACCAAAATATAAAATCTCCATCTGGATTGAACTAACTGTTCTCATCTGGAGCTGGTGTAGTCGGGTCAGGTCTAGGTCCAGAAACACTTTGTTCCCAAAGAATGAGATCAACTGACCACCTGAACATCCTGAATGACCAGGTTATTCTATCAGTGGATTTTCTTCTTATATACCGATTGGCACGAGCATATTCCAAGATGACAATGCCAGGATTCAATTGTAGAATCTGTGGGATGTGCTGGAGAGGCCTTTGCCCTAATTTCATCTATACAAAGTCAAAAGGCACTTGGGACACTGCAGAAGCTTATAGAAACAAAGCCACGGCAGATGAGTGAAGACCTTTTGTACAAAGGGTTCAGTGCCCCTTCTGCGGACCCACCACCTGCAGGAGGAGCCATAAGGGGCTGGTGCAATGTGATTTGGGCAGCTTCACCGGCTGCCCCCATAACCCGGCAACGGACAAGTGGAAGAAAATGGATGGATGGATGGATGGGTTCAGTGCTCTTTATTGATTCCTGCGATACATGGTTAACCCCTCCATTGTGCATAGTAAAACTCCAGCAAACTCAAACTCCAGCAAAGTGGAGGCGGGTTTACCGGTGCAGGCTAGTATCGATAAAGACGAGTCTGATGTTTCAAGTTGAACATGGACTCAACGTCAGCTCTCCAACCTACTGCCAGGTTTTTCGAAGACACTCCTCAGGCACAAGATTGCATCTTTCTAGAAAACAATGATTTCATGCGGGACAATATGGTCCATCTCATACGTCAACGTCAACAATAAATGCACAATAATCTCAACAAATACAAATGGAATAAATTCAGCAATGTAGTTCATCACAGTAAATGGTGTGACAGGCCTAATCCGCGGTAGAAAAATAAGCTGTTTGCGAAGGCACGGCTTGACCAGTTTGCGGCGAAGAGAGAACCTGCTGGGATTTTAATAGCGCTTCTCCGGACTCCTGTTCGCGGCAACGCACTGTCATTCCTCATGAAAATGTAATCACAAACCGTCGAGCGTGAAAATAATTACTCACAGCCAATATGTTGTTGTGGTTCAGGCCAGGGGCGTCGATTACCGGCTACCTCTCCACGGTTATGGATCCAATGGCATCCTTCCCACCCCTTTTTATACACGGCCGAACCACAGCATCGTCAATCCATCGCCATTTTCAGTGAAGTGAAGTAGCATTGAGGCGCCTTCTCCTCGAAATCGCTACACTACACCATAGGTTTTTCAGACATTGTGACCTACAGTATTTTGTGGCTCTCAAACGTTTCACACCGAGTCATTACTGCATTGCCTAATTGTCTAAATTGGGTGTAAACCATGTCTAAGCCAGAAAACACACCAAGCAAATTATCTCACCAAGATCCACAGAGATTGTCCAGACTATGAACCAGGATGTGCGGGTGTACTTACTTTCCCACACCTATACTGGAAAGAAATTATAGACTTAGATCCTATAACAGGCTTAAGAAGTGCTTAATAAGAACATTTATAGTGATTTTGAGTTGGTTTGTTTTTATTACACAACTTGACACTCTAATACACCTTACGTGTGATTTTGGTAGCTCTGTGATGAACAGAACTGAAATAGATGACGATCAAAAACATCTGGATATTTCATATGTATTATTGCATTTCTTTTTTTAGTCCGAGGGGGCGTGGTGTTGCGTATCTGGAGCGCGTTTGACATAGCAGAGCGGCTTCCCATGGAAAAGTCGGAACAGTTGAGATTTTAATGTTTCTCTGATTTTTTAAAATGGTTAAAATCGGTCCAAGGACGGCTGAGAAACATCCTGTTAAAGTCTTCAATCCAAGAACCAGGCTTTTTAAATGCACACGCGATAAAAATCGATCGATAACACGCGGTGTTTCAAAACGTGTCAACAATGTTGTCGTTGAAACTGAGATATTTAGGCATTTGCCTCTTCCCATAACGTTAGTGCCTGTAGAGGACGGCGGAGGAGAGTTGGAGAGAGGAGTTGATCAGAAAGGAGACACATTATCAGCTTCTAGAAAAAAATCTGTGATTTTGATCAAAGCTAGCCTCAGGAACCGAGGCATGTAGAATTAAGCTGTTTTCACCTACGGAGAGCTTAGATTCTCACCTTTCAAACGAGCCATAGCATGTGTCCATAGCTAAAACATAGAATACAAATATCATGAAAAATGGTCTGGATTGTTGTGTTGGCACTCTACAGCTACATCCCAAAAACTGTAACAATAAGCGGCGTAATAATAAACGACACTGCGCTGATCGCTGCTCTTTCGCTCCTGTGTGTTGTAGCACTCGTCCCCTCGCTGAAGGTTTTCAGATGCTTCTGAGACAATTCACTAGCCTGGCATATTTTCACAGCCGACTCTAGTGACAAATTGAACTCGCGAAGAAGTCTCTCCCTTAACCTTTTGTCTTCAACGCCAAAAACAATTTGGTCTTGTTATGGAAATCCAACTGTATATTATTATATGTTTATTGTAATCACATTACTTATGTTTTATGGGCGACTGACAAGTATGCATTGTAACCTGTTTACAGCTAAAGGACACCTGCTCGGACACCTGCTTGGCCGGGGTCAGGACATCTTATCTAGAATTGGAGACAGGGTGTTTGTGTCCTTGCTGTGGCGACGTTTGTCTTATACATGTCGTCAGGGTCTCTGAATGTCTTAGGTCAATCTGACCCATTACACCATTGGGGCATTCCATAATCGTGTGATCATTGTGCTGTCTTTGTGTATAAATACTGTGAGCTGTGAACTGTGCTTCAGAGCATCTTGTATCCAGGTACTTGGTGTGTCTCCATATGCATATGTTAAAAAAACCTGCACGCTTGATTCATGACAACTTCTCTCCGGTTTTTATTTAATATGGTCTCAATATTTCCCATAACAGTCTCTGACCATTGAGTCCTTTAATGTCCCAAAATTGCAGGACTGCGCTTTCAGACGCAGAGCGGTCAAAAAACTGTCAAACGGCTCATTTGGAAGCTGCAACCGAGATCTAAACATGTATCGTTCATACGTCTCGTTCTTCTTCGGAGTGCAGTGAGCGTCAAACTTAGCAAGCACAGCGTCCATCTTATCTTTGTCGTCAGCCGCGTCAAACACGAAAGTATTGTATACTGTGGCCCGGCTAAGGCTAGCAAGAGCGCTACCTTTCTCGTGTCCGGCTTTGTTTCCAGTCCCATGGCCGTGACGTACAACTTGAACGCACGCCAATTTTCATCGACGTTGCCCGACCATTTCAGGCTTTCTGGCGGCTTCAAATCCATGTCGGCTTCTCTGGCAGTCGCTCAACTTACTCAGTTTACTCCTGGTACCATGTTGTGTCCGTGCTTGTGTGGATGGAGGAGGCTTGCAGTTGCACAAGATGAGCATTTATTGTACAGCCGTACGCAGTCAGTGTCAACATTAAACGGGCGTTCTCATCCTACCGAGAGCATTATATGGAACAGTGACGCCTGGTGGTAAACACTGATCACAACACAAACAAGCATTATTTTTTGCTTGAAATAAGAGAAATCAATTTCAGCACTCAAGAAAAAAACATGCACTTAAAATGAGACAACAAAAAAGTCAATGGCTAGGAAATTCAAGCAATTTATGTCATTCTCTAAGACTATTATCTTTTCCAGTTTTGAAGGCGACAGTGACAGGTTGAGTACTTTACTAAAATGGAGAGATTATGCAAAATGGACTTGTGTGAGCTTTAAAACTGTTTTTCCTGTATAGTTAGGAATTAAAGTGGTTTTATGAGTGATTCACGATTCAGGTCTGAGGAATCCAGTCCCAAGAGTAAGTAAAATTATACACCAGAACAGTTCCATTTGGGTAATGTAATGTGCATTGAGAGGCTAGAAGCTTCGGTAAGAGCCTCTGATAATATGAAGCCTCGGCGTTAATTCAACCTGGGAGACCAATTTCAGCATCACCTGCCTCCAGCCAATGATCGCTTCCCTGAGGGCCACACCTCCACCTCAGCCATCAGCGTAAGAGCCGCACCTCCGTAGCAGCCAGTCATCTACCTCGGTCCTGCTTCTAAGCCTCTAGCAATCATAGTTTGTTCGCTTCCCAACTGTGCTGCGACCCACCTCCACCCCTCCATCCAAGGCTTCTCCCTGCTGCATCTTCACAGGTCTTTCATACCACCACCAGTGTCCAGGCTCCAGGGGAAGGCATGCCCAACTCCAACCTGTCCAACCATACTGACTGATCAGTGTCTACCGCCGGGGTCTGATCGCCAAAAAACAATATTCTGTTAAGAAATCTTCCTAGTTGCTGCTTTTGTCTGTAATAAATATGCTAAGCCTGACTGTGACGCTATTGTTACATGTTTGGTTTGGGAGAGACATTTCCTCCTTGACGCAGTGTTTTGGTGTCGTCTATACGTGACCTTTCCTTAAGGGCAGGTCTGAATCAATCAATAGACGATCCCAAAATGTCAGGAAAGAAAACACACTATGTCTCCTTGAAGCGTCTAATATTTACTTCGTTTTTAGTTATGTCGTTTTTACGTAACAGCCGAAAGTTGAGTTCCCTTTTTTCGGCGAGGAACTCCACCTCTGGAAGTCACTGGGTGTGAGTTCATGTCCCCGGGCACACTATCGCCCCATTACCGCGGCTGATAAATGGATTTCCTCATGGACGGTTCTGGAGGATGGCCTGAGGATGTTCCTGCTCGCGAAAGCAGGTGCAGGGGGCCCCGTGGACTGAGCTGTCCCGTCCCCCCTCCCGTCCCCCCCTCCTTTCCCCGGGTAGCGCATGATAAGCCACTCCTGTCCAAACAGCATTCTTCACGGTGCTCCCGCTGGCAGCCTGATAGAGCGCGGGGACAATATTTGGAAAGCGATATGCCGGATCGTCATTTCTTTTCTCTTTTTTTTGTGTGTTTGTGCATTCGCGGAGGAGGGCCTGGTGTTTGCGCCGGCGTGAGATAACATGCTCGCGGCGGGCCAAGGCTCATTGAGACGTGCCGGGTAATGTGCGCTTTCGTGCCAAGAAGGGACACGCATTTACAAGATGATTAAACACACGTTAGCTTTAATGAAGTCATACTATATATTTGCATATTTGGCTGTATCATTCATTTATGCATGTAGTACTGATACTGAAACAGGATGGGATGTGTAGGCTACCACCGGTGGTACATCCACTTCATCCGCAATTTCAGACTTTTTACATTTCAATTGCTTTAGTTACGCTGGAGAAATACCACCTTTTCTTAGATAAATGTCTCTGATGTTTATGCTGATTTGGAGCAATTTTGGTCATGAAATAAGACTGTCAATGGAACTAGCACTATTTTTGCTTAAAAGGACTATATGGAGTTTAAAAATGTTAAAACAAAGTATTTTCCTCCCCCTACATTTTTCAGCCATGTTCTAATGTGTAGAATGAGCTCAGACCTGTTCACCACAACTGCCTCTAAAATCCTGCACTGTCACTCAAAAAGTTGTTACTCCGGGTCCGAAGTGCCGTCATGCATGAGCTTAATATAGAACCTACAGTTACACGTAAGACCTGAGGTGGCAGTAGTGAGTATAAAATGACCAACTTGCATCTAGTCTCTTTAAAGGATCTGTATCATGCTATTTAAGCCATCCCAAACTAGGCATTTATATGATATATTGTACCTCTAGTGCTATTTTTGCGCGAAATATAAGTATTTTCTGGAGGTATTTTGCAAACCCGAAAGACACGACACTTCGATTCAGTTAACTCCGCCCCCTCTCTCCGAGCTAATCCGCCCATGCAAACTTAGCAGTATGAAAATTATAAATATCACAGCCATAAGTGAAGTTACTTCACGATGCAGTTATAAGGAGTCGGCATCTGCAACACAGCTTCATAAATGGCTAACACACACGCTAACACACAAGCTAACACACAGGCTAACACACAGGCTAACACACACGCAAACAACAACACATTCCAACTTCTGGCGAGTGGCCTCTTCTTTAGGAAGGTTGAATAACGTCTGTCCTCTCGTAGCCAAACGTGCTTTTCTCCATGACATCATCGTTAGGTAAGAAAAAAGACCAGGCGTGTCCAGAGTAGGTTAGAAAGAGCTCCTGTCAGTGCAAACATAACACAATGAAAAAAGCTGTTTTATAAATTAAAATCAGGCCATAAGGCATTACATTACAGACGTCGTGCTCTTCCTGTTTGACACTATGACGTAAAAAACAGTGTCACAACTCAGTGGTTTGCCAGGAGAGGGCAGAGCAGCTGCTCAGAGAGCAGGATTCAGGAGGATTGCTGAGAACTGCGTGAATGATGTCAAAAAACACTGGGGGTGTTTTTGTTAAGGGAATAGCAAAACAATATGGCTAAAAGCTCCAAAAAGTCAAGAAAAAATAGGATTTTCCATGTGCAGTTAGATTTTTATCCTAAATAAGACAGCTCTTTTTTTCTTTAAGTATCAGGAATCATGTATCCAGTTTTACTTGGCAGAACTGATTTATGTTGAATCTTTTGGAACCTGTACTTTCTTATTCAATGAATTCAGTTTGAAATATTTCAGTTATATCATAATACTTTTGATATATAATATCACCCCAGCCTTAAGTGCGGTGTTTTCCTGAGCTGGTTCACACCTATATCAAAAAGACCATTTAGATCTATGTTGACTCTTTTGAGACCCTGTTCAGACTTGAGGGTCAGGGCGTTGGTTTGGCCTGGAGTGCCCTCTGCAGGCAGCTGTTGGAATGTGCTGTGGTCATGCATTTTTAGCTAACAGCATGCTAGCAAATCAGTGGATTGCTCAAACCTGTGTGAATGAAAATGTCAAGTTCTCCCCATCGCTGGTATAATAAGAACAAGTACAGACGCTGGAATTGTCCAAAGCCGGGGCTGGGATTACATCAAACACTCCTCCCCGCTCCCCCTGAAGCCGCTGCCTCTCACTGCCGTGGCCTTATTACCCAGCGCTGTTTGGAGTCTGTTTCTGAACAAGGAGCAGAGCTGATGTGATGAAAACAGCCTGATGCCGCTTTGATGTCCACTCTGTTGTTATGGCGTAGCCGTTGACTGATATGCAGTGCAGTGTGGCGAAATGGCAGCCAACAGTAATCAAGGTTCACTATAACATCCTACTGAATGTGAACGTCCATATGAACCTGGTGTACGGGTGTCCAGAATGTGCAGCATCACCAAAATAAACATCTGCTTGAGTCCAGAGTCGGGATGTTTGAATGATGAGAGATTTTTGAAAATGTGTGTGAAAGTTTGTTCATAGAAATCATTTGATCTAATTTTCAGCCAGCTGGCTACACTGCGGGACACTCATCAGAATCAAGCCAACGGTAGCTCCACAGCCCAAGAAGTGACTTCCGGTGCTTGTATTGACAGTAAATGTTAATCAGCATAAAGAATATCATTAAACACACAAATGTTACGTGTCATTGTAATGCTAATCCTCCACCTCTCTTCAGTGACAACAATAAAAAAGAGGGAAAAAGTCAAACACAACAAGGGCAAGTCCATTCAGAACCAGAAGCACTTGTTATTTCTGGAATTTGAAGAATAAAATGCCGATAAGCACTTTAATAACTGGAGAGATGACAGAATAAAGTAGTAGGCTAATACATTAATCATTGATCCATGAGACAAAGGAGTATATGGAGTATAAAAATGTTAAATTTATGTATTTTCCTCCCCCAACATGTTCCAGTCATGCCATAATGAGTAGTAGCCGTCATGCACGAGCTTAATATGGAAGGTGCAGTTGCATGTATGACCTGAGGTGGCAGTAGTTAGTATAAAATGGCCAACTTGTATCCAGCCCCTTTAACGAGGGTGACCAGATTTTCCAATTTAAAAACTGGGACACGATCCAGGGGTCAGAATGTTTCCTGTCTTTTTTCACGATGTGAAACTGTTCATGTCTCAGGACACGCACCGAGCCGCATTGAGGAGGTGCTAGAATTTTGATTTTGAATAGGTTTATACTCACATGGGCTGAAACATCAAGCAAAGTAAGTAAATAAAGTTTGTTTTTTTTTGGTCAATAACTGGGACCCGTGAGACAGAGACTGAGTAAAACTGGGACAAATCAATGGTTTTGGAGAAGTCTGTTGGTACATGGGACAACGGACTCAAAACTGGGACATCTGGTCACCCTATCCTAAACCTCCCAAGACAGTTATGTTTGCGGAGGCTCCACCCCGGGCTCTGCTTTTGAGATGAGGCGCAAAATGGCAACAAAACTTCTTCTGATTCTGAAAGCCTATTCTGAAAAGGTGCTCGGGACAAGAGGACGCTCAGGCTGCAGAGCCAAGTCACCTGTATTGCGAGCTTAAATATGTGTTCTGTCTGTTCATAGTTAGGCATGAAAAGAGTCCAACTAATAGCAATAGCCATCAATCATCACAAATGACCAACGATCCAGATGTTTTCAATCCATCCGCCACCATTTTAGTGATTTCAAAACGTTCTACTGAGTGTGCGGACCCTTTGAGATTTTGCTTCAGATGAGAACTGGCCACTGAGCTAAACGCTGAAGCCTTGTGGTTACGTTTTCTGCTTTGGCGAAGTCAGATAGCGGTTTCACCTTTTATTTGTAAGGGGAGAGAGAGAACAAATGCAATGTTCAATTATGCAAATAATGGGTTCGGGCTCAGATAGCCAGCACTATGTCTCTCATTTCCACGGGTTTGTTTTTCTGTCAACCCGGACAGCAAAACAATTAGCATAAGCTTCGAGACTCGAGGTGCTCCCACTTAGGATTCATTTAACCCTTTCAAATCCGTGTCATGTAAGTAAGTAAGGAGTATTGTGCTTTTTGGAGGTATTTGGTAATAATCTCTAACACGTCTCTTTCACTATCTTACACTTTAGGTTACAGCCCGTGACTTCAATGTGTAGTTACAGGTAAAAATAAAGCAAGTACACATGTAAGTACAGGTAATTACACATTAAAGTGCCATCTTTAACACAGGTGTACAAAGTGCTCCACCTTGTTACTGTTTATTCTTTTCCGTTACTGCTTATTTCTTGTACTTACACGCCACGCCTGACTTTACATTACAGCCTGCGCTCACGTGTAGTTCCATATTAGTAACGCGGTCAGTTTTAGTCTATATGAGTGAAAAATATACTCGCTTTCCCTGAAATAGTAAGTAGGAATAGCAGATAATACTCTAAAATCATCAGATATACAGTTTATCAGCAGAAACAAGACGGTTTGGTCTTTAGTTGCTCTTTAAATATTTTAAGTGTGCAGTATAATGTATTGTGTTTTTGTGACCCTTTTATTTCCAGTATAAGTTAAGTTATACTTTATTAATCAATGTAGAGGAATCTCCATTCATCCATCCATTTTCTTCCACTCGTCCATTGCCGGGTCGTCGGGGGCAGTCGTCCGAGCGTCACATTGCACCTCATGGCTCCTCCTGCAGGTGGTGGGTCCACAGAAGGACGACCTCACGATTCAAACCGGGCCTGTTGGTCTCTCATAAGGGGCTTCTGAACCGCTCTTTGTCTGACCCGTCACCTAGGACCAGTTTACCATGGGAGACCCTACCAGGGGCACGAAGCCCCCGACAACAGAGCTCCTTGGATCATTCTACACTGCGTTCCAAATTATTATGCAAATTGGATTTTTGTGTCAAAAAGGTTAAAAAAATAATAATAACAATGAAACTCATGCATGGTATCGTGTCTTGGGGCTCTATGAATCACTGACATTAATCTCAGAGACCTGGGATGATTAGTTTTCAGGTTAAGCCCAGTTAAGGGAAAAACTACTGAAAAAGGGTGTTCCACTTTATTATGCAGATCATCATTTTCAAGCAAAATGGGAAAGAAAAAGGGTCTTTCTGCTGATGAAAAGCGTGAAATAGTTGAATGCCTTGGTCTAGGTATGAAAACCTTCGATATTTCATGAAAGATTAAGCATAATCATCCTACTGATAAGAGATTTGTGGATGATTCAGAGCACACTCCGGTTTGTGCAGATAATGGCACAATATGGACGGTTTCTGTCAGACAAACACATCAGATTAAGAGAACAGATGCTACAAAGCAGCATACAGGTATTTGAAGCTGCTGGTGCCTCTGGAGTCTCCCAAACATCAAGGTGTAGGACCCTCCAGAGGCTGCAGTTGTGCATAAACCTTCTATCCGGCCTCCCCTAAACTGTTAATTGAATGTTCATGAACAGAAACGGCTGCAGTGGCTCAGAAATACATGAGGACTCATTTTCAAACAGTCTTGTTCACTGATGAGCGCCGTGTAGCCCTGGATGGTTAACTCAATGGAGTAGTGGATAGTTGGTGAATGGCCACAATGTCCCAACAAGGCTGTGACGTCAGTAAGGAGGGGGCGGAGTCATGTTTTGGACCAAAATCATGGTGAGAGAGCTGGTCGGTCCCTTTAGGCCCTTTTAGGCTCCCTGAAGGTGTGAAAATGACCTTTGAAAAATATGTGGAGTTTCTGACTGACAACTGTCTTCTATGCTACAAAAAGAAGAGCCGTGCTTTCCCGAACAAAATCCTCTTCATGCATCACAACGCACCATGTCCTGCTGTAAAGAAAACCTCTGCATCACTGGCTGCTATGGGCATAAAAGGAGAGAAACTCATGATGTGGACCCCCTCCTCCCCTGACTTCAACCCTATTGAGAACCTTTGGAGCCTCAACAAAAAAAACTTCTATGAGGGTGGGAGGCAGTTTTCATCCAAACAGCAGCTCTGGGAGGTTATTCTAACATCCTGCAAAGAAATCCAAGCAGAAACTGTCCAAAAACTCACAAGTTTAATGGATTTAAGAATTTTGAAGCTGCTATCACAGAAGGGCTCCTTTGGTAAAATATAACTTGACCCGTTAATATTTTTTTGATTGAAATAGCTTTTGATTTCAGTAAATATGACCTCCTAATGCTAAAAATACAACAAATGACCATTTTCAGTTAATTACAAGCTTTAAAATGTATTGAAACGATGAGTTGCATAATAATTTGGAACAGTGGATTTTGAGGTTTTTACTATATTTATTTTTGAAAAAAATACTGTTATCACTAGGAAATTTTTTCCACCACATTTAAATGATCCTCTACCAGTTAAAGACTTGAAAATGATGCTGACTCTCATTTGAGTTGACAATTTAGAAAGTCTTAGAAAAATGTCATTTGCATAATAATTTGGAACGCAGTGTAGAAATCTCTGCAGAGAAATGAGTTGTCTCAATGTCGCTGGGGGGGGCTGACATGGGCTGACACTCGGGGACCCATCTCCATGATGTGGAGCCAGGCTGGTGGTCAGAAACACCTGGCTGGAGGATCAACCTATTGCACATGTTTTTACCACTAACCGACACAGGCACGGGAAGAACATGCAAACTCCACACAGAGAGGCCCCATCCGGGTGGGAATCGAACCTGAGACCCTTCGAACTGTGAGGCACGAGTGCTAACTGCTGCGCCGCCGTGCCGTGATCCCTCCTGTAATTGAGTAAATGTGATTGAATTCTTGATCGATTTCAACTGTTTTGATTTGCACGTCAAATGCGATATCACTGTTGATACACAATTAATTAAAGTCGTATTCCCTTTATGAAGCTGACACACCTGCAATTATACTTTGTACACCTTGCACATTAAAGGGATATTTCAGGATTTTTGACATAGGGCCTCATTTCCCAGTTATCCAGAGTGTTGCTGATTTCTGGAGATATTTTTTTTGTAATTCATGCAGTTCTTATGTTTGAAGAGTTTCGTGGCGCTAGGCTAATGCAAGGCTAGCGCATTTCTATGGTATCAGCTAGCCTGCATTAAAAACAGTGTGACCCGCTCCACAGAGCACCTGAGGCAAATCACTTATAACGCCAGACTAACCATATAAATGTCTGTCGATAGAGTAATTTTAAGCATTTTGCATTTAAAATAACTTTTATTTGAGCAGCATCAGCTTCGTGGTTGTATAAGCTACGCAGCGGCGGAGTGATCTGCTAGGAAATAGTCCCTCAAAATGCGATCATTCATGTGATGCAAAGTCAGTTATATTCCAAAAAATATTCTTTCGACACAGACATATATATGGTTAGTCTGGTGTTATAAGTGATTTGCCTCAGGTGCTCTGTGGAGCGGGTCAGACTGTTTCTAATGCAGGCTAGCTGATACCATAGAAATGTGCTAGCCTAGCACAAGCCTAGCGCCACGAAACTCTTCAAATATAGAAACTGCATGAATTATTAAAAAAAAAATCTCCAGAAATCAGCGACACTCTGGATAACTTGGAAATGAGGCCCCATGTCAAAAATCCTGAAATATCCCTTTAATGTATAATTACCAGTACTTACATATGTCATTACTTTCTTGTTCAATGTACCAACACTTGGGACTCTAAAGTGCCACTGTTGTTCTTGATGAGAGAACTACATTTGTAACATCGTAAAAAGTTCTACAAAGTCCATCTTGCGTAACACCTGTAACTTTAATGTAAAGCGGCGACAACTGCCTGCCTGAGTTATGTGTGTAACGCTGGTGGAATAATTGTTGAAAAATGCAAAAAAGCCTGACTGAACCAAGACTGACCCAGGACTAAAGTGCCCCTGGCTGACGTCGCGGGCCGGGGGACGCCGCTCACAAACCGCACATTTTGAAAGCTCGCGATCATCATTTTCACAATCACATTACTCCCGCTTTCCACATTGGAACTCTTGAGGACTAAATGTGCACTTGCTCCTAATGTATTCCACCCACTAACAGGTGCCAAGATGGAGAGAGCGTCTGTACTTCACCTGCAGTGGTCATTATGTGATAGGTGGGTATTTTAGATAAAGAAAAGTAAAACCCAGGTGCCAATTTAGTCTCCTCAGCGCTGAAATTTAGACTGAAATGAGGGGATTTGGAGAAATATAATCATAGCGGAGGGTAAGAAGCTTCTGAGCAAGTCAAGAGGAAATGGAAAGGTTAGTTTAGAGCATAGTTTAAAATGGAGGCAGAGGGCAACTGAAAATTCCTATGGGAACTGTTGAACTGCAAATGTTTTTGTCTTGGCAAATATCACTTGTCATTATTGGGAGGATCTACATAAAACCGTCTCAAAGTTCATTGTCTTCTCTGTCAGAAACCAAGGTCTTTGCAAGGCGTCTAAAAGTGGAGACAATATTCAAGAATAGAAGCAAAAACTGTCAAATCATGAACCGTGAACGCAACCGATGTTTTCTTTACTCGTCCTGGGTCTGTCTTAACCATCGGCTTGGACCGGGGAGCACTGGGGGAAGGTGAGAGTCGGGACTGGAGGGAGAGAGTGCAGCTGATGGAGTTTCCATCACGGATGCACCTGTTGGACAGTGTGGGAGAAAACCAACCGCCTTTAAGGGGAGACACTGCAGGCAACACTCAATTTTTTCAGTTTTCAGGTTTTGGGCCAAATTGGTCTCTGAACATACAAGCTTTCACCCGGAAACAGAAAATATGCCTAATCTTCACAATAACATGTTTAAATATTGCGCTGATTCAATGGTTGCCCATAGACTTATATGGGACAATGCAATTTCAAGGGCCTTTTTCTCAAAACACATTTTTCTGACATTGTGGCGACACTATGTCCACGTCAGTCGGACCTAAAGACTTCACATTTTCCAGCCTTGGACTGAACAATATTTGGAAGATTTTTTCAGAGGGATTTTTTATTATTTAATCCCTAAGCCCCATTTATTGAGATTTGAATGTCAAAAAATGAGGCGAAAATTACATGTTTACAATTTTTTCCACTAAAAAACAGCTTATTTTAAAACTAAACAAGAAATCCAAAATCCCCTCTGAGAAAATCTTGGTAACTCATATATCAATAAAATGAAACAATAAATTTGAATGTAGCTCTATCCATTATTCAGATTTCGTCTCCAAAAAGATGTGAAATTTGGGGCATTTTTTAGGCATAAAACACCTTGTTCTTATATGAAAAGATAATATGACAGAAAACTTGCAATGTATTTTCTTCTCACATTTATGCCAGTGATCTACAGCAAAAGTTTCAAATCGATATCTGTAAATATACATTTTTAAATTTTTTCCCTATTCACCTGCAGTGTCTCGCCTTAAACGATCGGCGACACTTTGACACAAATCCGCACTGCGATGCTTCTTTCCACCTAAAATATTCACAAATTTTCATTATTTTATTGTTAAAACATACAACTTTACTAATAATGTGCAAGAAATGGGAAGTTGCGTATGACCGGGCAGAGGCGTATACATGCCGTCATATCCCGGTTACTATTGGAGAATTACCAGAGGATCCAGGTTTCTCATTACCAAGAAACCGCAATATCCGGGTTTCAGGAAACTGTTTATATGATCAAAGATAAAACCGGAAAATTAAAAAATCCTGATAATATCCAAGTGCATGTAAATACATTGGTTATCCTCAACAAAAAATGTCCATATTAAGCCCTGATGAAGACCTGGTGGTTGAAACATGTTGACTTGGCCATCGAAGTAATTAAAGGCCTTTTAGTACTTCCTCGCTCTGTGCATTTTTGTTTGGAGTGCCTGGGTTTGCTGTTTTGTTGCAAGTTGGATGCCTTTCCCAAGAGCATCTACACTAACTTTGAAAGGTTTTGGAGCTTTTAGCCATGTTGTTGGTGGTGGTTTGTAGCTTCATTCCTGCAGTTCTCAGCAATCCTCCTGAATCCTGCTCTCTGACTTGTGACACTCTGACGTTTTTTACATCATAGTGTCAAACAGGAAGAGCCCGATGTCAGTAATTTAATGCCTTAAAGGGACTATACGGAGTTTAAAAATGTTAAAATGAAGTATTTTCCTCCCCCTAAATGTTCCAGCCATGTCATAATGTGTAGAATGAGCCCAGACCTGTTCCCCACAACCGCCTCTAAAATCCTGCACTGTCACTAAAAACGGTGTTACTCTGGGTCCAAATTGCCGTTATGCACGAGCTTAATATAGAAGGTGCAGTTACACGTATGACCTGAGGTGTCAGTAGTGAGTATAAAATGCTAACTTAGCCCCTTTAAGGCGTCCATGCTGCCCCTGCAGGGAAAACAAACACCCCTTGCACTGAAAGTTTTGAAGGAGCGCTTTCTTACCTACTCTGGACACGCCTGTTCTTTTTTGTTCCGTTTGGCTACGAGAGGACAGGACTTTGTTCAACCTTCCTAAAGTAGAGGCCACTCGTCAGAAGTTGGAATTTCTTTCCGGGATTCTGTGACTATCAGTCACAGAAAAACACTATTTTGGCTGTCTCTTGATGGATGTTTGGTGAACCTTCGCCAGAATCAAAGTGGATTCACTTTTATCAACAACGCGAGTCCCATAACGTAAACACCTGATGGAGCGGCCAGGACAGAGCGGGGAGTCAAAACGGGTGCTAGCGTGTGTGTTAGCGTGTGTGTGTGTGTGTGTGTTAGCGTGTGTGTTAGCCATTTACGACGCTGTGTTGCAGATGTCAACTCCTTGTAACTGCATTGTGAAGTAACTGATATTTATATTTCTTTTAATGCTAATTTTGCATGGGCAGATTAGCTCGGAGAGAGGGGGCGGAGTTAACTGAATCGAAGCGTCGTGTCTTCCGGGTTTGCAAAATACCCCCAGAAAATACTTATATTTCTCACATAAACGAGTACTCCATAGTGGTAGAGGTACAATATATCATATAAATGCCTATACTTTACTTTGGGATGGCTAAAATAGCAGGATACAGATCCTTTAATACATTGGGACACCGAGACAATCAGTCATTATTGTTGTTTCTAAAAAATGCCCATGTTGATTTGTGAAGTGCTGGAAAATCTATTCATGGTTCTTGCTGAGATGTCTTCGAGAGCCGTGCGTTTCGTTGAACCGCAGGCCTGTCAAAGACAAGCGTTTGTTGTTGTTTTTTTAAATAAGGCACTAAGCCATTACCACCCCTGTCTCTTTCACGTTCCCGTGTCCCGAAGGTTGCTCCCTCTTTTCCAACAGCTGACAATCCGGACTCGGGTCGGGTGGCGCGATGGGGAATGGGCGGAGAACGCCATCTTGAAGACGCTCAGTATTAATGTTTCGGGCGCACGGACACATCAATCTGCATAAATCAGGCCACACGAAAGGCTTTCATGAACGCGCCTCATCCATCACAACGGCAGGTTTGAAATGTTGATGCTTCGGTGGAGGGAAAGAGCGATGGGACCAAACGCACTTGGCCGAGTTAAGACATTCACTCTGCGTTCATGGAGAGGATGTGGGAGTTCTGAGATGAGTCACAGGTCTAAGCGACATTGTAATTGATATCAAAAGTCTCGTAGTCTTGGCTGGCAAATATTGGGCAAATATTGATAATGGGCCTCATTCATGAACATCTTCTTGACAAACTTCTTAATCCGTACTGACCAAGACAGTGTCAGACACCTGCACCAGATTCACCTTTATCAGTTCCGCGATTCAGCACGAGAAGAAGAAACCACCAAAAGAATACGTGAATCAAGGATTGAAGGATCTGTATCTGCTATTATAGCCATCCCAAAGTAAAGTATAGGCATTTAAATGATATATTGTACCTCTACCACTATGGAGTACTATTTTTTGTGAGAAATATAAGTATTTTCTGGGGGTGTTTTGCAAACCCGGAAGACAAGACGCTTCGATTCAGTTAACTCCGCCCCCTCTCTCCGAGCGGATCTGCCCCTGCATTATTAGCAGTAAAGTAAATATAAATATCACAGCAATAAGTGAAGTTACTTTACGATGCAGTTATAAGGAGTTGACATCTGCAATACAGCTTCATGAATGGCTAACACACAAGCTAACACAAAGGCTAACACACACACTAACATACAAGCTAACACACGCAAGCTAACACACAAGCTAACACGCATTTTGACTCACCACCGCTGCCTGGCCTCTCCATCACATTGGGGCGTTGGTTTTTGGCGTTAATCCACTTTGAGAAGATAGTCGCTGAATCCTGGAAAGAAATTCCGACTTCTGATGACTGGCCTCTTCTTTTGGAAGGTTGAAAAAAGTCCTGCACCTCTCGTAGCCAAACACACTTTTCTCCGCGACATTATCGTTAGGTAAGAATAAAGAACAGGCGTGTCCAGAATAGTTTAGAAAGAGCTCCATCTTCACATCCTTCAGTGCAAACATGACATCTGTTCAGACGCTCAGGGGTGCGTTTGTTTTGTGTTTGTTTTCAGCCCTGACCTGGAAGCGCTTCCTTTTAAAAAATTAAAAAAGCTGTTTTATAAGTTAAAATCAGGCCGTAAGGCATTACATTACAGAAGTTGTGCTCTTCCTGAGTGTCACAACTCTGAGAACTGCATGCATGAAGCCACACACCACTCTGGGGGTGTTTTTGATAAGGAAATAGCATAACAACGTGGCTAAAAGCTCCAAAAAGCAAAAGATGATGACATGATGTAGGCCCTTTAATGGATAACAACACTGAACAATCGAGAAAGTAGATTTTGCCTGAGATTTCTATCGAGCCAAGGGAATATGAAATCATAACCCGGCTTTGACTCTCGGGAAGAAAGTAAAGTGGTGTTCCTGGTCCTCCCGCTGCACTCTCTCTCCTCGGTGAATGTGTGCCTGTATCTGTGGGCTGGAGGACGCAAACGCTTGGCAGTCTCACTGGTGTAAATAATACAAGCTCCGAGTAAACACAGCTTTGTACACAGTCTTTCGCCGGAGCTAATTTCAACACCCGGGCAGCACACAGCGAAGCCTGCGAGAAGCGGGTTTTCCTATTCCTGATCAGACGCATGTAAATATCGATACCACGCATGTGAGAAGTGGACATACGTGTAATTGTGGCTCGTAAACATCGGTGTTCGTATTCCCCTGTTTTAGAAGTGGAATTGATGCGTGTGCTCGGAAAATATACCCAATGACTGAGGAGAAAAGTGCCCTTCCGCTGACAGCAGAGGGAATTACATGTTGAAGACAATGGAAAAGCCACAATTTTTTGCTAGCAGCATGCTAAGAAAATCAATAAATTGAACAAAATACAAGCATTCATAGTTGAAATGTATTGAAAACAAACATCTCACTCCTCCTACAGCCTACTTTGCCAGGCGCTGGGATGTCTCCAGCTTGTCTCCATGGAGATGTTGACTAAAAGGCACCCAAATGTGAAACATAGATCACATAGATTTTTCACACAGTGGTCAATGTGGAGATTTTTAGCTATCGTTTTTCTCTTATTTTTAGTATAAAAAAAGACTCACCCTTTATGAGGTTTATATTATGACGTTTTGTTGCCGGCGAGTCGGAGGTATCCAGGAAGAAGCCGGACCGAGGTGACTCTGTAATCCGAATATGATCATTTCCTTTCTGCGAGAAAGACTGGAGAAATTGCTTGTGCATGAGCAGACGTTCCAAAACATTTGGTCCGTTTTCTCATAATTGTGTTTTCATACCACTCTCGCAGAAACATCTCTACTTTAGGAGCTTCTCCAGACTCCAAACTCTCCGTTCTTAGACTTAACAATATTTCTAAGTTTGTGTTTTCAGTGGGATTTTTTTTCCTTTTTTTTTTACATAGCTATACCTGCCTGATTTATTGAGGTTTGAACCCACAAAACAAACAAGGAAAAATTTGATTTTTTTTTCCACAGATAAATAGCTTATTCAAAAAATAAACAAAGATCCAATATCCATCCATCCATTTTCTTCCGCTTTATCCGGGGCCGGGTCGCGGGGTCAGCAGTCTCAGCAAAGATGCCCAAACTTCCCGATCCACACACACCTCCTCCAGCTGTTCTTGGGGGGACCCCGAGGCCACACCAGGCCAGCTCAGAGACATAGTCCCAACAGCGTGTCCTGGGTCTTCCATGAGGCCTTGTCTCAATAGGACATGCCCAGAACAGGGGACCAGGAGGCATCGGAAACAGATGCCCTAGCCACCTCAGCTGGTTCCTTTTGACCTGAAGGAGCAGCGACACTACTCCGAGCTCCTCCTGGGTAACTGAGCTCCTCACCCGATCTGAAGGGTGCGCCCAGGAAACAAATTTTGGTCGCTTGTATCGCAATCTTGTCCTTTCCAGTCAAAAACATGTTGTTAGCATTTAGCCTCTCCTTGTGGACCCAAACTAACCTGGCTAACGCCGTGCTGCTGTGTGCGCTCGAATCATTTGGAACTGCACAGCAGCCTGGGGACCATGGCCGAAATTTTCGCATGGATTTGGGAACCAATCACAGAACGAGGAGGGACAGGAAGACGGCGACGCGCTATTTGATATACGGAAGCTTGTAGTTTATTTACAAAAAAAAACAAAAAAACGTTTATTTACGGATCAAACATGACAGCAGCAGACACGATGGTATTTTTCGATCAAGCTTTAGACCGTGTTCTAAATAATTTATCTCAAAAGTTTACAGCGGGTACGTCATACGTCATCAGATATGATGATACGATTGGCTGTGGCCTCGTACAGACGCATGATAGACTTTTGTATCGCCCAATAAACGAGTATGGACGATCGTAAGCCACACGTCTCCTACGAGAAAATGAATTGGTGTCCCCAGACTAAATATCATTTGCGATTTGAGTCTGGCGTTAGCCAGGCTAGACCCAAACAGAGGTGAAGTCAGAAGCGACCAAGCTCTTCCACGTTTTCCCTATTTAAATACGGTTACATGAGCGTCTACATGAAGTATAGTTACACAAAACTAAACATAGCGGATAAAAATGGGAACTATATTGTAAGGTGTAATAGCACCTTAGGACAGGGGTAGGCAACGTCAGGCCCGGGGGCCAAATCCGGCCCTCCAGCACAGAACCTTTGGCCCTCAAGGTGATTTTGAGAAACATTATGACACAAATCAGAAAGTACTTCAACATTTTCAAGGCTAAATGGGAGAAATACTGTCAATACACCCAATTCGGTCATATCATGAACAACTCTGGCATTTGTATAAAGTGCACTGGAATAAAAATAAAATAAAACATCTTATCACCACTGGAACAAGTCATTATTCTCTGAACAGATTATATTATATAATTTCAAGTGAAAAACAAATCTTTTTAAAAGTAAAAGTTCCTTTGTCTCATTTCAAGGTGAGTTTTATGCTTGTTCCATTGGCATCAGCATTTGTATCTTTATCCTAGATTAGTCCAAACAGACTCAAATTCAACATAAAGAACCTTTATTCAAGCAATTTGAAGTCATTTATCTCATTTAAAGGGACTACGGAGTTTAAAAATGTCAAAATTCTGTATTTTCCTCCCCCTACATGTTCCAACAATGTCATAATGTGTAGCATGAGCCCAGACCTGTTAACCACAACTCTTCTGTGTCTGGATACTCATTCGGAGCATGTTAGTAATGCCGGCAACAGCATAACCCAAAACGTTACCCAAGCGTACCTTTAAGCTAAAGACACCACAAAAGCCGCAGCAAATATATAACCTTAACGCCTGTGACGCCAAAAGCAGATAAATTCGAGCTGCTCTGTGGGAATAGGTTCCATTGATTTTCCGCATCTCCATCTCTCATCTGCTAAAGTGGCACTCCATCACGGACAAACAAACACAAGCTGATTCACTCTGGATCTCATTTCCAACGCGGCGCTTCAGAAATGAAAAAATATGAAACGGTAGCGAACACTTTTTGTAGATTTCGGTTCAGATAGCGTTTATTAAAAGTCTCGCTTTGTCCTCAGCCAAATCTGTCGGCGAAGAAAGCAGAAATCAAAGGAAAAGACCGCATTGTAGGTTTTTGGGGCGGAACAGCGGTTAAGGATCTGGCCTTAAGTCGGGTTTTTGCTTTTGGTTGAACAACAACAAGCATGGTATTGGAAGAACTTCACATTTTTATGGATTTGCCAATGTGGGAGTTTGTTGTTTTCATGATCCAATCAGCAGCAAATGCTCTGCTAAAAGTTCGTCCTCTTCTTGAATCTTGTAAACGGGAGCGATTCGAGGTTTACATTGCTGCACTCATTTCAGGCCCTTGTAAAGTCATTGTCTTTCTAACCTACGCTGCCTGACCAAAATGTCCTCACTACAGAGGTCACACGCTCTAATGTTTGGGTGTTGCACCTTCAGGTTTAATCGCCAATGTCGTTGTTTCGAGAAGCTTCTGCCATGTTTAGCACCAAAGTACATCTCTGACATGTTACAGCCGTATGAACCATCTCGGGCCCTGAGAACTTCAGGGAGGGGCCTCCTGGTGGTTCCCAGAGTCAATAATAAACACGGTGAGGCTGCGTTTCAGTTTCATGCAGCTAAAATCTGGAACAGTCTTCATGAGGATGTGAGAAAGGCCTCAACTCTGACAATGTTCAAATCCAGGCTGAAAACAGTTCTGTTTGCCCGAGCATATGACTGAATGTATTTTATCTACACTCTCGCCTTTTACTGTAATTGATTAATTTTATGTTGATGTCCAGAGGAGAAGGAGCGACAAAACAGAGGTTAGGTAACTTTGTGTGAACAAGCAAGAAAAATAGGGCTCAAGACAGAGCGAAATAGTGCTCAAGACAGAGCGAGACAAAACAAGACTTAAAAAATAGTGCTCAAGACAGAGCGAAATAGTGCTCAAGACAGAGCGAGTCCAAACAAGACTTAAAAATAGTGCTCAAGACAGAGCGAGTCCAAACAAGACTTAAAAATAGTTCTCAAGACAGAGCGAATCTAAACAAGACTTAAAAATGCATATAACTGAAAGAATCCTATCTGCACTCTTGCCTCTTACTGTAATTGATTAATTCTATGTTGATGTTTTTATTGATTGTATTTGTTTTCTTATATTTATGCAACTGTGAAGCACTTTGAATTGCCTTGTGTATGAATTGTGCTCTACAAATAAACTTGCCTTGCCCTTGCCTTGCCATGTCAAAAGATCCAGTGTTGCGTTCATCATTTTTCATCAAGACTTTGTGTCGATGCCGGGAGAGAGCAACATCGGGGTTAAGATCTGGACTCTGGGGTCGGCCCATTAGTCCGACATCTCATTATTCCGAAAATGTCCCATTGAAGAGGGGTTGCAAAACACAATTAGGTTCAGGCAAGAGTCCACCGACCTGAAGGTGAGGGCCAGTGGTTGTATCTGACTCTCTACTCCACAACACAACTGGGTTAGAGATGTCGGACTAATGGCACCTCTGCTCAATGGGACGATTTCGGGATAACGAGACGTCGGACTAATGGGTTGTCGGACCAATGGCATGGCACCCTGGACTCTGTTCTTTGAAGAAGAAATCCACTGATGGAACAACCTGGTCATTCTGATTGTTGAGGTCGTCAGCTGATCCCATTCTTTGGGCACAAAGTGTTGCTGATCCTAGACCTGACCGACTGCAGCAGCCCCAGGTCAGAGCAGTTAGTGAAACAGAGTGTGTAAAACTCTTATGACAAGAGTGGAAATAAAACAGGCTTAACACAATTGGTTTATTTACCATTTTTGGTGGCAGTGTCTCAAACATTTGGCTATAGCTTTGTTATTTTGACTATTTGACTGAAATGAAAGCAGCAGAAAAGTCATCTGAAATGGTGCACCTAAGCATTTGTTTAATTTATAATACAAGAGGAAAATAATGATTTGCAAAGGCAACTCAATTATTTGCAGGATGATTTGTTAGTTATGAAAATGCCGGTTCTGATTTGAGAAATAGCCCAAGTGCGGAGGTTTGAATCTGCGTATTGTTAAAAGAGCTTGTTCTGTTACATACAGTGTAATTGGGTTTCAGAAATTATGTTGACGAGAGAAAACCACCAATTAGAGAGGTGTGGATAGTTTTCCGAGACGAGAAAATGGTGGAAAGTAATTCTTGCATGGCTATTCTCTGAAATTGGTTCAGAAAAAAATTAAGTTTTGTAAAAAAAAAATCCATAAAAGCAGTGTTCTCCCATATTTAAGAATGTCGTCTTCATTTGTAAAGAAAGAAAAATAACACCGATCAGACTACAGTCCCATACGGTCCCACTTCACTATCCATTACTGCGTGTGGTGCCTAGAATGTATGAACTTCTTTATTTAACACTATTATTGGTCAAAGCCTTTCTGTAACTCAGTGTGAGAATAAGCATGACTGCTCCCTCTGCCTTTTTTGAACAAAAGATTTCGAATGTGGGGAAAATTGAATATTTAATAACCAATTTCAGGGAAAAGCCATGTGAGCAGAAATTACTGTCCAATTTTGTTATCTTGGAAAACTAGCCGCACCTAATTTGGGCAATTTTCACTTAACAGCATAATTTCAGTGACCCAGTTGCTTGTAACACAACTTTTCTGAAGCGTTTCCTTTCCAAGAAGCAAGACAGACTCGAGAGAAGTAGAATTCAAATCACGTGTGTGCGGAAATAGTGGAGAGTTCAGCGCCGCCTGTTGTTCTGGAGTGGGTTTGCCTTGTAATGCTATGCTGCCAACGTAGCACCTTTTTAAACTACGCTTCTTTTTTTGAAATGGAATGGAGTAGAAAGTACCATATTGATCAAATCTTTCAAATGCACTCGAGTAAAATTGTTCACAACGAAGACATTGCTGAAGTGAAAAACTCTACTCAACAGGACTTCGACAGCGACCATCTTTTGGAGTGTGTGTCTGAAACGCACCGTCTTCAGGTTTTGACCGGTTTACACTGGTTCGGGATGGTTCCGATGGATGTTGCATTGGTTCAGAGTGGTGCATTGGTGAGCGCTCGTGCCTCACAGCTAGAGAGTCCTGGGTTCGATTCCCACCAGGGAGGGGGCCTCTCTGTGAGGAGCTTGCATCTTCTCCCTGTCGGCGCAGGTTTCCCCTACGCAAAAATATTTTCCCGAGGATGGTTGGTAAACGGTGGACATTCATGATCCAATCAGAGACTAACTTAAGCTTAGGCACCCGCCCACTATCCTTAAGGTTAGTGGCTAGGGCAGGGTCAGGGTTAAGCTGATTGGTTGATGTAAATATGACGTTTCACTCTCATGACTTGTGACTGGTTGATCTACCATCCATCCATCCATCCATTTTCTTCCGCTTTATCCGGGGCCGGGTCGCGGGGGCAGCAGTCTCAGCAGAGATGCCCAAACTTCCCGATCCACACACACCTCCTCCAGCTGTTCTGGGGGGACACCGAGGCGACACCAGGCCAGCTCGGAGACATAGTCCCACCACCATGTCCTGGGTCTTCCACGAGGCTTTGTCCCACAAGGACATGCCTGGAACACCTCCCGTGGGAGGCGACCAGGAGGCATCCGAAACAGATGCCCGAGCCACCTCAGCTGGCTCCTTTCGACGTGAAGGAGCAGCAACTCTACTCCGAGCTCCTCTCGGGTAACTGAGCTCCTCACCCGATCTCGGAGGGTGCGCCCAGCCCCCCTGCGAAGGAAACTCATTTCGGCCGCTTGTATTCGTGATCTTGTCCTTTCGGTCTTTACCCAAATCTCATGACCATAGGTGAGGGTGGGAACGTAGATCGATCGGTAAATCGAGAGCTTTGCCCCGACTCAGCTCCCTCTTCACCACGACAGACCGATACAGCGACCGCATCACTGCTGACGCCGCACCGATCCGTCTGTCCATCTCACGCTCCATCCGTCCCTCACTCGTGAACAAGACCCCGAGATACTTGAACTCCTCCACTTGAGGTAAGGAATCCCCACCGACCTGTAGAGGGGAAACCACCTTTTTCCGGTGGAGAACCATGGCCTCAGATTTGGAGGTGCTGATTCCCATTACGGCCGCTACACACTCGGCTGCAAACCGCCCCAGGGCGTGCTGAAGGTCCAACATCATCCGCAAACAGCAGAGATGAGATCCTGAGGCTCCCAAACCGGACACCCTCCGGCCCATGGCTGCGCCTAGAAATTCATCTACCAACTATCCAATATACTCGCTTCCCCTACCACTAAAAACATGTACAAAAGACCAGAATGACTCAGATTGTGTTTGAGAGCACGAATGGGGGACAACGGATGGAAATGAGTCCAAGGCTACAATCCGGCGTGGCGTGTTTACATGCATGTATCCGTGTATGTTCATTATCATGCACTGTCCCGTCCAAATAAACAAATAAATTGGCTCACGCTGGTGTTGGATTGGTTCGGACTGGTGTTGGGTGGTTGAATCTGAACCGATCAATACTTTTTTTGTTTTGGGATAAGTTCATATGGATTGGATCGGTTTGACTGGTTTGGACAGACCCAGACTTGTTTTGAAAAGGTTCGGTGGATCGAGGCCGTCTGAATGAAATAATTGTGCCAGTCCTGTATTTTGTGAAAAGTCAGTCCGACTGAGAAAATATTGAATTGTTACATTTATTAGCGCTTCCCTTTCCAGAAAATCCGGAAGAACTCTAAAATCCAAGCCAATATAAAAGTACGTATAGCCATCCTGGTATAAATTCTTTCCCTTTCTCCACTGTATGTGTGTCGTCTTTGTGCTTTAGCAGAATTCAGCGACAGTACGAGTGAGTGCCTCCTTAATGCTGACGACCTTCAGAGAGCGCTTGAGTTGTATCCTGTATTTATCATGCGTCCTCCCTCTGGGCTCATGATCTAACAAGGACGCACTGACAGGACTAGCGTAGCATTACTCAGTGTCCACAATTAGGTTTAAGGGCTCTATTGTATATTATGCCTCGCTAACCTTTTAAAGTGCATACGAGAGGCTTGACTCATTTTTCACCAGAACAGGCAACACAAACATTCCATAACCCTGGAACCATTATGGACTATGAGCAGTTTTTTCTTCAAGGATAGTTGTGCGACTCACAACTATCCATGAAGAAAAAACTCACCAGTGATTTTGAACATGCAACTTGCAACATAATTGGCACTTTCATAAAATTGTGTAAATTCCAACTGAAGTAAATCATTATAAGAAAACTGTCATATGCACAAAACATTTTTAACTGTGCTATATTTTAATTTCCTCAAAAAACATACCATTTTAATTACACCACCTGTGTGGAAACATGACGGGACATACCTTCCTTGTCAGTGTTCTCGCCAGCACAATTAAGCGTATGCAGGACGTTGTGTATTGTTTATGGGAGCGCTCGTGGCCGCACGGTGAGCGCTGCCCCTACGCTGTGAAACAATCCTAGCCAGAACTCTGCTTGTTGTGAAAAAAGTTAAATTGACACATTGTTCTGAAGCGTGCAGGCCTTGTAATATTATGCTGCTAATTAAGCCCCCTTCCTTTATGGAGAAGAAAATACTACTGTATCATTTGAAAGATAATTTGAGTGGAGTAAAAGTAATGTTTTCAATAAAAGATGCTGCTAAAGCAAAGAGCCTAAAAAACTACTAATTTACTAATCAGTGCTGCAGTAAATTTACTTTGATAGCGACCATCTTTTGAAATAAAGTGTCTCCTACATAGTTTTGGTTCTGGTTTTGACTGTTGGGTTGGTTCAAGCTGGTTTTGGACTTTTTCAAGCTGGTCTTGAATTGACCTTGACTGGTTCAGACTTTGTGTGAACTGCTTCTGACTGGTTTTGGACTGGCCTAGACTGGCCCAGGCTGGTGTGAAGTTGTTCAGAATTGTTTTTGAATAGTCTACACTGGTGTTGAGTTGGCTCAGACAGGTTTGTGTTGGTTCACACTGGTGTTGGTTTAGTTCAGACTGGTGATGGGTTGGTTCAGACTGGTGTTGGGTTGGTCCAGACTGGTGATGGGTTGGTTCAGACTGGTGTTGGGTTGGTCCAGACTGGTGATGGGTTGGTTCAGACTGGTGATGGGTTAGTTCACACTGGTGTTGGGGTAGTTCAGACTGGTGATGGGTTGGTTCAGACTGGTGTTGGGTTGGTCCAGACTGGTGTTGGGTTGGTCCAGACTGTTGTTTAGTTTAGACTGCAGTTGTTTTTATCCTAGTTTTGAACTGTTTTACTTATCAATATGCAGGGAGCAAGGTCTAAAATGGCATTGCTTGCGTGGCCTACATTTCCTCAGGTAAAGGCAATACCATAATTTCAAGCAATACAGTCATTTCAAACCTGAAGCTGTCCCCCTCTGCTGTGATGCCAGTCTTCCCCTGTCGTCTCTAGAAACCTCTGTTTTAAATAAAAGTGCGGGATCGGCACTGCCTCTTTGACGGATGACTGCTGTGATGGAGTAGCACGACGTTCCAAGTACATATGTGCCATTAGGAAGACAAAGAACGGCAATGATCGGCACTGATAGTTTCAACACTTACGGTAATAGCGCCAGGGCTGAGTGTTTCCCTGGCAATAAATCTACTAAAGAACTTTCTGAAGTCAATATGGGGCTTTCTTTGCTTTTGGGAACGGCGAGACAAAAGTGTTTTAAGGCCAGACACTGCAGGTTTAAAGGACATTTTTCAAATTTAAAGGTATCTATTAGAGACTTTTCATTTCGATAACGAACTTAAATGTCATCCTGCATAACATTATGGCTTTGCTTGGACGACAGGGAGCCAAGCCATAGGTTACATTCTCTTCCAAATGGTCTAGTTTGACAACCGATTGGCAAAAATATCTCTTAGCTCCCTGTTGGTCACCTTTCAGGGAAATTTGTCATGGGCACTCCCAAGTTACAGATACAGAAACACAGCGGCAGGCAAAGAAAGATTCTCATCTTAAGGCGAGACACTGCAGGTGAATAGGGAAACAATGTATATTTACAGATATCAATTTGAAACTGTTGCTGTCGATCACTGGCATAAATGTGAGGAAAAAATACATTGCAAGTTTTCTGTCATTTTATCTTTTCATATAAGAACAAGGTGTTTTATGCCTAAAAATGCCCCAAATTTCCCATCTTTTTGGCGACGAAATCTGAATAATGGATAGAGCTACATTCAAATTTATGGTTTCATTTTATTGATGAATGAGTTGCCAAGACGTTTTCAGAGGGGATTTTGGATTTCTTGTTTAGTTTTAAAATAAGCTGTTTTTTAGTGGAAAAATTTGCAAAAATTTAATTTTCGCCTTATTTTTTGACATTCAAAACTCAATAAATGGGGCTTAGGGATTAAATAATAAAAAATCCCTCTGAAAAAATCTTCCAAACATTGTTCAGTCCAATGCTGGAAAACATGAAGTCTTTAGGTCCGACTGACATGGACATAGTGTCGCCACAATGACAGAAAAATGTGTTTTGAGAAAAAGGCCCTTGAAATTGCATTGTCCCATATAAGTCTATGGGGGAACATTGAATCAGCGCAATATTTAAACATGTTATTGTGAAGATTAGGCATGTTTTCTGTTTCCAGGTGAAAGCTTATATGTTCAGAGACCAATTTGGCCCAAAACCTGAAAACTGAAAAAATTGAGTTTTGCCTGTAGTGTCTCCCCTAAAGTTGGTTTCCTTTGGTTAAGGCGAGACAGGGCAGGCGAAAACATCGATTTATCACGCAGACATACAGACCAAAGAAACACTTGCGCACACGTTATAAAACATTTGGGCCGGTTTTCTCAAAAATTCTGAGGTTTTTTTTGTTCAAATCTACTTCTCAGCCTGATGTTTTGAGCTTTGAACCCAAAAAACAAGGTAATTTCTTATTATTATAATTTACTCTTTTTTTTTGCCGCTGCGGTCAATCAGAAAGGAGAATGCAATATTTGGATTTCAGAGTCATCTCAGTGGATACCAAACATGTCAATATTTCTGAATGGATAAGCGTGGGGAAGACCAGGGAGTGTTGTAGTGATGTATCTAAACACTCCAGCACGTTGGAAAATGTCTGTTTTCACCTGCCTGTCCCGTCCTAACATGATTATTTTCCTGTTTTGGAGGTGGGCGATTATCCAGGCGAGCTCTTGTACTAAACTTCGTAACGTTCATTGTGTCTACTTGTGTTCTAGTATCACTTTTTTGGTTCGTTTTGTCAGACACTGAGGTTAGAGATGTTAAAGATCTTTTACCTTTACATGCTATTTCGGACCACTGTAAAAGAAACAACCACATCATGGACTGGGACGAGGCTCGGGTCATTGGATCGGAAACCAATAAATTCAAACGCTGGATAAAAGAAGCCATAGAAATCAGGAAACGGAGCACCGACACCATCAACCGTGACGAAGGAGCGTTTCTCCTGTCCCACACCTGGGACACCCTCCTCCAATGATTACGCCCCCTGTCGCCCTGAATCCACCGGGCGGCAGGGGGCGTGACCAGTCTGTTGGACCTGTTGGGACCGTCAGACTGGTCACGCCTCAGAAGTAAGAACAGCTGATAAGTGACATGTCACCGCACGCCGGTGATACTTCTGATGACGGCCTGCAGAGGGCGCTGAAACATGTAAAGGTAAAAGATCTTTAACATCTCTAACCTCAGTGTCTGACAAAACGAACCAAAAAAGTGATACTAGAGCTCTTGTACTGCATGGGCTTGAAAACAGTTGTGTGCATATATAATTGTAATGATTTTAAATGGACAAATTGCCCTCCCCAAAAAAAATCATTGACCTGTTTCATTTCACATGACTTTTGTCCTCACATTCTTCGTCACACACCTCCATGAACCCGCACCGCATGGAAACATCTTTCTTTTTTCGAGCTGAAAATTTAAAAGCAGAGATTCTTCACAGCGAGGCCCGTATTGATGTGCGACTAAATTACACTTTTGACTCGTCTCTGACTGATGGAAAAAAAAAAAAAAAAAAAATCTGCCGAACTCCTGCCAATTAGCCGCACAACCAGCCTCAGCAGATCCGCGTGATCCAAGAGCTAATGGAATTTCTCACTTTGTTGAACTTAACTACTTTTCTACACTTTCTGAGCTTCATGAAAATATGAGTCTGCGTTGGCGTTTTACAATATTAACTTCGCTGCAACAATAGTGAACGGGGTGTTTTCATTCCTTTTTTAATGAAAGATGTAAGAGTATTGCTTTGTCTGTATCTCAAAAGTCATTGCATTACATCAGTGAATGTGGTCCAAGCAAACGGTAACACTTTTTAATAACTACACCTTATTTAGCCTTAATAAATGATGAGTTATCACTTAATCAAACATGAACAATTCATTAGTTAAGTGTGACTAACCCGTAAAGCTTCTTGACTGGAGCGCCAACAGCCTGTAGGCCGGTGTAACACCACATTTGAAAGCCAAGGCCTACAAAAGTCATTTAAACTTCTTCCTTGTTTTTTGTTGTCAAGTTTTAGTCGTTTCGTTGCATTTTTGTCACTTTGCTTTCCATTCTAAACTTTGGGTTCATCAGTCCATAGAATATTTGGCCAGTAGTGGTGTGGAGCATCCAGGCGCTCTTTTGCAAAGTTGAATAGTTTGGGAGGAACACACAACGTCATGTGTGGAGGACTCTACGATCAAAACTCTATGTTCACTCTGAAGTCTGGAGAAGTGGAATCTTGGTGTGGGGCTGTTTTGATGCCTCAGGGCCTGGACAACCTGATATCATCAATGGAAAAATTAAGTATATTAAGATATTTTGCAGAAAGACCTGAGACATTCACAACATGCATGGAATAAGTAAGTGAACCCTTGTATTAAAGGGACTATACAGAGTTTAAAAATGTTAAAATTAAGTATTTTCCTCCCCCTACATGTTCCAGCCATGTCCCAATGTGTAGAATGAGCTCAGACCTGTTCACCACAACTGCCTCTAAAATCCTGCACTGTCACTCAAAAAGTTTTACCTCGGGTCCGAATTGCCGTCATGCACGAGCTTAATATAGAAGGTGCAGTTACACATGTGACCTGAGGTGGCAGTAGTGAGTATAAAATGGCTAACTTGCATCTAGCCCCTTTAAATAGCTGTTTTTTGGCAGCAATAACCTTTGCAACGACAGGAAGCGTCCGTAGTTGCAGATTAGACGTGCACAAGGATGAGTCTTGGACCATTCCTCTTTATGAAACTGCTGCAGCTCAGAGAGATTCCTGGGTTCACTTACTTATTCCACGCTCTCCTGTGAATGTTTACATGTTATAACCAATACAAATGTGACATTTTAGTTCAAGCACACACTGTTTACTCATTCTTGTGACTTTAATAAAGGTCAGACTACACTTTTTGACCAATTTAGGCAGAAATATGAGAAATTCCAAACGGCGCACTCACTTTTTCCTCCCAAGGTATATATTTAAAACGGATGCCCTTACAATTATTACTAGCAATTTCATTCTCAAAACAATGGCTATTTATATCAGTCAAATGAAACCTTGTGATTACTGTAAGTCACCATTGCGGATGCTAGTCACGACGCCGATCTTAGCCTATCAATGCACACGATAGGTCCAGATCCAGAGCGGCGGCTTTTTTTTTTTTTTACCGATTCGTAAAACTGTTTTGTGTAAACATGAAGTTGGTGAGTCGTGACAGCCCAGGTCCCTCCACGAGAAAGAGCCAGAGCTTTAATAGACCTTTAGATTTGTTTTACTCCAGAAGACAAGAGCAGGAGGAAGCATCTGAAGGTAGAAGCAAAATGTCCTCAAGTCAATCAACCCACTAGGATATTATCTAGTGCAGGGGTGGGCAAGTTTGTGTCACGGAGGGCCGATTTTCATCATTGCCAAAGCACCGAGGGACGAACCTCAACATTGTAGCCTAAAGTTAAGAACCATTTTCTACAAATGCCAATGTTTCACATCAGTGGTTCTAAAGTGGTCCGGCTCCGAGACCCACCATTACCTTAATGGCAAGCTGCGACCCAAATAAAACCATAGTTTGTCATACATTGTATAAAATATTGTATTTACCACAAATGTTTTTACTGAACAAGCCGTAAATTTGCTTTAAGACTGAAATTATGATTAAAAAAAAACAACCCAATAATATTAATTTTAACAGATTCCAATGTGTTTCCGTGTAGTTTCAGATGGAAAGTATTGAAAAAAAAAGTTCCCTGTAGGCCCATGACCCACTTTTGAGTCCGGACCGACCAGTTGAGAATCACTGTTTTACATTATATATGGCCAAGTGGGCTGTTCTGCAAGGACATTTAAAAAATACACTATAAAAAGACACTATTTCTCACATTGTTAGGCCTGTCAGGGCTCTAGACTGCCGCCAATGGTCTTTTGTTTGTGAACAGTGGTCCTGGTCAATCCAAAACAATAGTCAATCTCATACTAGGGTAGGTTTGTTGATACCAAATCGATACTAAAAGTGGTCTTGAGGCTAAATTTTTGTTGATACTTTTTGTCTCCTCCTGCTCCTCCCAGAGGCAGCTGGGAAGGAAACAAACTACAGCTAAAAGTATTCGCTTAAACCCTGAATTACAATTCTAAAACTAAATGCATCCATTGTGGAAGTGTAGGGTCTGATTACTGGAGCAGTACCAGCGTTTTCATAAACACTGGAGATTCATGATGGAGACAGGAGAGTCATGATGTCCTGGACTGGGCATCATGACTCTCCTGTACCGCTGCTTGAGGAGTATGTCTAAAACCAGCCACTTCAACAGGTATTTGATCCCTTAGTGGCATAATAATATTTCTCAAAATCATATTGGGGGACAGAGGTTCTGTGCTGGAGGGCCGGATTTGGGGCCTGACGTTGCCTAGTCTAGTGGATAATACCTGGATGATTTTAGCCATCATAAACCCGGGAGCACCGGTGAAGCTAAAAAACAACTGCAGGCTAGTTGTTGTTAGCATTACCATGGTCTGTAGTAGGAATTTTGGCTGGGTGGTTTGAGTTGAGGACGGTTCGCCTCTTCAGCAGAAGTAGAAGTCTTGTCAGCGACTCGACAATCCAAGTTCAGTTGACGCTTATCTATCTACTATCGTGCCCCATTTTGCCCTCTGGACGGGACGAAATGCGAATACGAGCTCATCCCCGTGAACAACCGCCATTTCCCGAAGGTTACGAGAAGCCTAATCAACCATGTTCATTCGCCACAAAGACGCACAAACTTCGTAATCGTGAGGTTTGAAAACTGCCAGGGACTGCGCGGGGCGACGCTGGGACACGGCGAGGCTCATTTGGCTCCCGTGACTGTGCTCTTTCCAAATGAAGAAACGAATTTGTCGACGGTCTCGGAACTGCCAAGAATGGAAGTCTGTGAGTGGTGAGGGGGAAACATATAGAAATGTACGGCGTGCGGGGGCTGTGGTTTTAAATTTAGCCGATCACGGCCTTAAGTTTGTGTGCGCTTAATTAGAGAGGGATTCAGCAAGACGCGGCGCTGCAGTTTAGCTGGAGAGGATTTAAGGAAAGTGTCGTTGTAAAGCTCTCTGGGGACGGCAGGACCGACAAAATCACAGCAGAAACGCTCCTTTTTAAAGGCGAGACACTGCCGGTGAATAGGAAGAATAATCACCTTTATAGATATCAATTTGAATCTGTTGTAGTAGATTACTGACAGAAATATGAGGGGGAAATGTATTGCATGTTTGATGTCATTGTACTGTATGTTTTCATATAAAATTAAAGCCTTTCATGTGTGTTTTACATGGCTAGATAATACTAATAGATTAGGGCTGTCACGGTATGAAAATTTTACCTCATGGTTATTGTGACCAAAATTATCAAGGGTTTTCGTTATTACCGCGGTATTTTATTTAATGTGTGTTAATATGTTCAGAAAGCATTGATAGTCCTACACAAACTGAAATCGTTTCAAAAAGGTTTAACAGTGTTTATTACATTTTAAAAAAAAATACAGACAAAGCCTTATCAAAAGTGCAACTTTTCACATCAAAGTAAAGGAAGTATAACGATGTGTTGTTGATGTTTCGAGGGTTTTACATGTACTATTTATAGCGCCAGAAATGAAGAAGAATATTTTTGAACAAGATAAACCGTCTATATCAGACACGGCTTGTGCTGGCGGTGGCGCTGCAGCCGCACTATGGGGCGACTCGTTACATTCTCCCTCAACCCAAAGTCCCACATCAGCATTTCAGCTAAAACGCTAACGTTAGCTTACTGCTATAGAGCTGTGATGGTCACGCAGGAGAGTCAGAGGTTTGAAGTATTGCTGCCTTTAGCCTAACAGATCCATGCCTTTAGAGACACTTTTACCTGAACGTTCCGCAAACAGTAAAACTGTCTCTATCAACTGTCCTTCAGCTTTCTTAAAATACCCAAAACATGTCCAGACTTCAGACTCGGTCTCTGAGGCTGATAGATCCTGAGCGCTGTCGTCTCGGACATGATTCCAGCTTTGAGAAAGTTTAGTTTTGGTTGTAGCTACAGAGGCGCCTGCGGCAGCTTCAGCAGATAAGACGGCGGCTCATAAGGCTCATTTTGCCTAAACCGCGGGCGCGGTAATCCACCGCGGTAAAATATTTTTTAATAAACAAGACGGTAATTATTATTGTCAACATTTTTGCCGGGGTTTACCGCTACACCGGTAACCGTGACATCCCTATAATAGATAGAGCCAGGTTTAAATGTATTGTTTTGCTGATCAAAGGGTGATTTTGCCTTGTTTCCTGGAGTTCAAAGCACAATTATGTAATAATCATATCCAAATCTCAAAGCGTACCGACTGGTGATCTTACAGCCTGAATGCCAGTGTGACATAATACCCTGTTAGGGTTAGCTTATCCCGGAGTATTTCAGTCTTTAGGATTGATTTTGAGGGCTCTAAAAGACAGTGGGAGCCATTGCAAAGGAAAAAGGAGATGTGCTGACTGAAAATAAAGGGCGTTACAGTCTGTATCTTTTCTTGAACTGATGAAAAGTCGGCCGGCTAGGAATAAGATATTGAAAAATCCCTCTGAAAGAAACTTACAAGACTGGAAAGTTTGGAGTCTGTCGGAGCTGCATCACGCGGATGCCAAGCAGGAAGAAAAACTGATCACTGCATTTAAGGAAAAATGTATTCATGTTTTATTTGTCTTCTTTGGGGTTTTGGGGTACCATTTTAGACCTTGTTGAACCCCCTGATTCACATGCACTACAAGGCGGTTTTCGAAGTCCATTGGCGCACACTGGCAGCCAGCTCTCCGTCAGTCTGCCTCACGGGCTGGATTCCCAACCTTCTATAATCCGAAGTAAATCCTGTCCAAAGCTAAATGAGCGTGCGCGGGTTTCCCCAGAGCCAGTTAATCTTCTGTTTGGGATTGTAAACGCTTTGGGTTTCCTCCTCCTTCATCATTCATTAATTGCTCCCTGTGGGTTAATTATTTCAAATCAAAAATCTCCAGAGAGAGGGTTATGTTTTTATATGTAAATGGAGCCTCCATAACATGCCTGTTCCAGCTTCTCATCACTGTCAACAAATCTTAATCTCTCAGACAATTAAAAAGCTTCATTCTGCCGTTTTCTCCAACCTGAAAGCTCCTCCTCAGTGCCTGTGCATAAGAACGCGTATCTCATTGGTCCACGGTTAATACTGCAAGACTCCGAGTTCGGCAAAATGAGGAACTTTTAAAAAAAAAATGATTTTTTTTATGTTACTTCCTTCCCATCAAAATGCAGAAGGTCAATCATATGAATTGTATATCATTTGTATTGAATCATAGAGGTAAATTCAGCCAGGAGGACTCCTTTCAGCGTCACCAACAGATCGCGTCTGTGAGGGTCACACCTCCAGCTCAGCCTCTCAGGGCAGAGCCACACCAATCGTCGCCCGCGGTCCTGCATTTAAGCTCCAGCGTTCATGGCTCGTCCGCTTCCCAGCTGTGCTGTGACCCACCTCCACCCCTTCCCCACCGCTTCTGTCCATGGCTTCACACGGCTACATCTTCCACCGGTCTCCCATACCACCACCAGTGTCCAGGGAAAGTATCCCTGACTCTCACCTACCCATCCATACTAACTAAATATAATTCATATATTGATGTATTTCTACTGCCGGGGTCTGATCGCCAAAATATGTGTCAATAAATCTATCCTGGTTGAATCACATTTAGACTTGCAGGCTGTTGTTCTTTACTTATTTTTACATAAGGTTAGACACAGCAGGTGAAAACTTTTTCAGACAGTGATCAATTTGGCGATTTTTCAGCTAGTTTTCTGCCTTAACATCTTAGTTTTAGAGGTGCATTATGGAACTTTTTATGTTTTTTTCTTAAAAAGGTATATTAGGTATATTAGTCTTAGGTATATTAGTCCATATTTGAGCTTTTAGTGACCCAGCATCTGTATAAGTAAGTCAGTAGGTAAGTAAGTAAGTGCTTTATATGTCATTGTACAAGAGTACAACAGAATAGTGTTCAGGTGTTAGTCCTGAGCCGCTGCCACTGAGCCGCGCTGCTACTGTGGGCCAACTTGACCAGCATGTTTTTGAAAGTCGGAGGAGACCTGGCTGGCTGCCTTCAGTCTCCTCTGATCCTCTGAAACGCTGCATCACCTCCTGGGTTTTTCCCTGTTTCAGAGCGTGGTGTCCTGCACTGGTCAGCTCCTCCACCTCCTCCTTCTTCCTGCACAGCTCCCTCCGCTCCACAACAGTCTTTCACCATCTCCTCTTTTGTCCCTTCCTTGTTTCCTGTAGCTCCTCTTGTGACGCCTCCTCTGTGCTGCAGGTTTGAAGGGACTTGTTTTAAATATTGAATTCCTGCCTGATATATGGAGCTCTGAACCCAAAGACAAGGCAAAATAGTGATTTTTTTCACTTATACTTTAATTATTCATAAACTAAACACAATCCAAAATCCCGTCTGATAGCATTTGTCGCTAATTTATCAACAAAATAAAAGCATACATTTAAATCTCGGTCTGTCCATTATTCAAACATTCTCACATTCTCATAATACTAATACTTATAAATTAGACATGTGCTACCATTCACTCCTTACTGTCTTTTCTTTTGCCATAGAAGCAACATTTCCACCTTCCAGGTCACTAAATATACATTGGCGTCCCGTGATCTGAATGGCGGCGGCTCAGGGGGGGGAGAAGTTTTGTGGTGAAATGGAGCATTTTTGAAGCACAAACTCTTCTTTTCCACATTCGCCGGTGCTACTTTTAACAATGATGCAACCATTGTGCAGAGTGAGGGAGCCTGCGGCGGGTGCCCTGACATGAAGGAGGAGAGGCTCTTCTGTTTGTGGAAAACATGGGGTGTGACTTATTTGAAAATGAACTGTAGTGGGGCGGTGGTGTAAAGGCAAATGTCGAAAATAAGGAGCATTTTCTGTTCACTCTGTTTGTGCCGATATGTCATTAAGATACATGTTTCCTTTTGTTGCATATTTCAGGATTTTTGACATAGGGTCTTATAGTTACCCAGAGTGTTGCTGATTTCTGGAGATGTTTGTGTGTTTGTTTTAATTCATGCAGTCCATATCTTTGAAGAGTTTCGTGGTGCTAGGCTAGTGCTGATCCTCACAAATCAACAACACTCTGGATTTAAAGAGGGGGTATTATGCTTTTTTTCTTGCATATTTGCCGCTCTGCCAGGACCTGGAAGCGGACACAAGCGTCACACTTAACAAACACAGTTATAGACGGCATCTCGTCATAGAAAGGGGCGTGGCTTTGTCGAAGGGGAAAACAGAATCTTTTGGGAAACAGAATCTTTTGGGAAACACAATTTTTCACTCTTTTAAAGGCGAGGTGAAAGTATTGATTTTTCACGCAGTGGTCGAAGTGGAGATTTGTATCTATTTTCCTCCCTTTACATCTTAGTTTTCATGTCAGTATAAAAAATGATGATGTTTATTTTATGATGTTTTGTCTGCGAGGTGGGGGCGACCCGGAAGTAGAAAGGCCGTCTTTCCCGCGGGTTTTCATTCATAAATATTGACAGATTTGACATCCACGTGTCCTGCTAAGGGGCCCCGTGATGACGCTTTCACCCAAATATGGTGTTTTTCCTCCTATGAGACGCTGGAGCGGAAAAGTGGGAGAACGGGCCGAGCATGCGCACTCGCTACAAAACTTCAGGGCTGGTTTTCTCTGAATGAGAGAAGCCGCACTCGGGCAGAGCCTGAGCCCTTATAGAAGCTCCCACAGACTCCAAACTTTACAGTCTGAGACATAACAATATTTTGAAGTTTTTTTGAGAGGGATTTTTTAATATCTAATTCCTAGCCTGATTTATTCAGCTTTGAAACCAAAAAAACAGGCGGAATTTGAGTTTTTACAGATTTTTTCACTGATGATTAGTTTATTGAAAAACTAAACAAAATATTCAAAATCCCCTCTGAAAAAATCTTTGTCACTAATATGTCAATAAAATAAAACCATAACATTTAATCTGGCTCAATTCATTATTTTGATTTCGTTGCCCAAAATATAGGCAATTTTGGCCATTTTAATGCTCAAAATGCCTTATTTTTATGTGAAAACATAAAATGACAGTAAAAGTGCAATACATTTTTTCCTCATATTTATATCTGTGATGTTCAGCCAAAGTTTCAAATTGACATCTCTACATTTATTTGTTTTCCCCTATTCACCTGCAGTGTCTCGCCTTAACCATTTTGTGACGAAATATAAACATCTGTCACATACAAATAAAGTCAAGTCTAAATCATAAACATCCATATGGACGTTTATTCACAGCAGATTGTTCAGTAGAAGCGAAAAAAGGGCAGTCGTAGCTAGCTCTAGCTAGCGTTGGCATTAGCATGACGCTAATATGAAGCACCATGTTAGCATTCTCCATTATTTATGTTTAGTTTAGTTTAGCTTATTTTATTTATTTGACAGGGACATGTACAGGAGCATTAATCAGCAGATGAAAAGATGCTTTGTACCAGACTTTAGCTCCATCTGCAGTCCCCGAGACAGACCATTACAAAACACTACAAAAAGCATAAAACAAGACTGTTCATAATATTTACAGTATTTACATTTTATATACAATTTAAAAAAAAAGTACATTTTATTAAAGGGAAAACTTGTTCCTCTTCTTTAATGCTTAGTTTAGTTTATTTAGTTTATTTGTTCATTTGAGCAGTTAAAATTCTGCTCAAAAGGAGTGGGCCGAAGCAAAAGCTTATAGACGCCCACCCAGAAATCATTACAAAGTACTACAGCCTTGGAACACAACATGCGCACACGTGAACACAACGTACCCGTCTGTGATTTAACACATTATAATACAATGATACATTGAGCAACATCATAATTGGATTTGCCTCCTTAGCAAGGAACCTGTTACATTTCAAAGTGGACCACACTTATAAAGCACAAAGGGAATGTTCATGTATTTAACAGAATTTAGCAGAAGAGAAGCGCAGCACAACTACAACAACAGTCTCGTTACATATACAATGTTTGGTACAAAGCAAGTTACAAACGGCGAACGATTGTCAGTCGAATGGTTATCAATGTCATCAATCAATACCAATGAATTATGTAATATGTAGTAAGTATTTAAGCCCTGCATAGTGTAGTGCGTTAAAAAGCCAGGGTGTCGAGCGGGCTAGTTGAAGAGGGCGTTAGCTCCCCATCAACAAACCCCCACCCAGCTGCCCGAACATCTGTTTTTTTTTTTGTTTTTTTTTAAGAAGATGTTCCTTTACTGTGAGGTGCATTAAAAGACGAGGTTCATGAGCCCGTTGGGAGGGGCCACTCAGCAGTGGCAATGCTGACATGTTTGATTTCCCAGAAAATGTTCATTGACTGTTGACCTTGTTGTTCTGATCAGATGTTAATTGGACAAACTTTTTTAGTGGTGGAGGGGCCACATTATTAACAATCCTGAATAGTAACTTTAGATTGGCTGATTTAACTATATATTCAAAATGGAGCATTTTATATTTGGTCAATATTTGACAGTGATGATACTGTCGTGATTTCCTATCTAGAATCCTTTGTTTATAAAGAGATTCTAAAGGTTTAATTATTGAACAATGTTTCCCCTCTCCATGTCTTTGTATCTTTATTTAGTAGAAAAATATATTCATAATTCAGCATTTGTTACAGTAGTTTTTGAATAATTGGAGAAAGTTTAGATTGTTGTCCAAATTGTTTCCCCCCCTTAAATGTTTTTTCAAAATGACCAAATATGGGCGATTCCAGAGAGGCCGCCTGTATCTATAGCTCGGTTACGATGATTAAAAAACCGCAGTGAAAGGTGAGGTGTGGGCGAGCTAACGGGGGACCGGGGACATTTGCATACGAGAATTATTACCGTGATGAGCGCTCCTCGCAACTCATTAATGTCCAGGTGAATAATGGGCTTTGTTGGAAATGAAGGCGACGGGTCAAGTACACGGGTGTCTATTTCTGTACGGGCAGAAATTGTGCGATTATAAAACACCATTGTGGTTAAGTTGTGGATTAATTGCGCAGGGTTGCGAGCGCTTGGCCTAGTTTTTCACGTGCATTACAAGCATGATTTCTATACAGAGCGGCTGTGGATGAAAAGTGCAAGGTTGCTCTGGTATTATGACCCATAGCTTATCGTAACTGGGGCCTGACCTTCCATGTGTGAGATTTATCTTTCCTTTCAAATCGTTGGTTTTATAAGTCTCTGTTATTAGTTGATGAGGTCATACCTTTGTAATGTGAAAAACATCGATTGTTCCTGCAGTGGTTCAATGTTTTTCCACTTAACCTCTCAACCCCCACCTTAACCGAGCGTATTTTTTCCAGTTTGGCTTTACCCAAATTTGTCATCTTATCGTCACTTTTTCTTCATATTTTTGAAGCTTTTTCGTCAAATTTTTATTATTAATTTATTTGAAAAGGGACAGTGCACATTAATCAACAGAGAAGAGCAGAGAAAGCTCATTTTTAATGTCAAAGCCAGCCTAAGAAAGACAGAATTAAAATCACACAGCATTTTATAAAACACAATATAGTTACATTTATACATAGTACATAAAATGAGCCACGTATGCATTTTCAATCCAAGTATACATTTTCAATTATTGAATTAATAATTGAATAATTGATAATTGAATAATTGAAAATGAATAATCTTTATTCATTTGCTTCTTTTTTTTAATACTTTTCCCCCCCTTTTTTGTTACATTTATATTGTTTTCTTATTGCTTTGTTGTCACTTTTTTGTCATTTTTTTCTTCCGTTTTTGTTCCTTTTGGGCACTTTTTTGTTATGCTTTTTTTGTTGCTTTTTTGTCATTTTCTGTAATGCTTTTTTTTTAGATTTCAGCAATGTTTTCAGTTATAAAAATTCCCTCTGAATACAAAAAGATGTCTTACTACTATATGAACAAAATAAACTCATCAATGAAAGCCCGGTTCTATCCATTATTTAGATTTTGATGCTGAAAATATTGGCAATTTTTGCCAATTTCATCGTTTTAATTCCCGCTCAAACTTCACTCCTTTGGCGTCAGTGAGAGGATTCTCAGTCTGCTCAGCTTTTCTTTCATCTGTCGGTTCAGTTGTCTGTCTGTGAGAGACAAAAACACCTTGAGCAGAATGGTTAATGTGTGTTTCATAATCAGCGGTGTCCGACAGAGAGCTCTGAGCTCGCTCTGCGAGAGTCCGGGTCACTGCGAAAGACTGGTCAGATCATAGACTTCAAGACACGTCCTATCGTCATGTGTTAGATCAATGCCTCAGGTCGACGTTTTTACTTGCCCTTAACGGGATTAATACACTTTTCTCATTCTGATTCTGTCAGACTGTCAGATTTTAATGTGCTAATTTAATGTCTGATTTTATTCTTGTTTTCTGTAAAGCGTCTTTGAGTGTCTTGAAAAGCGCTATACAAATAAAATGTATTAGTATTATTATTATAGACTGTTATTAAATCTAAATTTATTGGAAAATGATGACGTTGCTCAACATTTTTTACTGTGTAAGCCACCTGTGTACTGCCACCTCAGGTCTTACGCGTAACTGCAGGTTCTATATCTATATCCAAATCCTAAGAATTTCTTCAGAAATACAAAGTTAAAAATGTAACATTTGTTGTTTGTGGCATTAAAAGATAGTATTTGGGCATTACATTTAACTTCCTGTATAAACCCTGTTCATGCATAAAGTGCTTTATTTTTATATGAAAACATGAAATGACAGAAAACTTGCTATAATTTCCCCCCCTCATTTTTATATCAGTCATGTTCAGCAAAAGTTTCAAATTGATATCTCTAATCTTTATTCTTTTCCCTGTTCACCTTCAGTTTGGTCCAAGTGATCCCGACATGACGAGCACAATCCCGTCGTTCAAACCTTCCCTCTGCGTCAGACTGAAAGCAAAAATATCCACGTGTAACATTCACTGATATTTGGAAGTGGATGTGTGTGACTTTAGAAAACAGGAGCGTCTCCCCTTGACTGACAGAGTGATGCATTATGGGACATTACAGAGGCCCGGCCCTGCAGAACAGAGGGCCCCCGGAGCCGACGGGTTTATAAATGAGGCGTCGCTCCGCCGGACGAGCTGCTGCCAAAGGGGGGGGGGCTATGATTTAACAAAATACTTACCAAGTGCGAGTCGAAAGAAGAGCGTGATCGTCTTTCCACTCGACTGTTTTTGCATGAACGTTCTGAACGTGCTCAGCTAAAGAAAGGCCATCTCGTCCCATAGATCAGTGGTTCTCAACCTTTTAGAGCCGCGACCCCCATTGTCACAGTTAATTAGGATCGTGACCCCCACCCGGGTCAGACCATGGGAAAAACAGGGACATTAACCCCCCTTACTCCCACCTGAACCGAGCACATTTTCTCCAGTTTGGCTTTACCCCAATCCAAAAGCGTCTGGAAGAAAGCTGTGAAAATAGCGACAAAACTGAGACGAAAACAATGATGGAAATGTGACAAAAAAGTGAGAAAACATTGACAAAAAAGTGACGAAAAATTTATGAAAAAGTGGCAAAAATGTGATAAGAAATTGACCAAAAAATGTGATAAAAATTTGACCAAAAAATGACAAAAATGTAACAAAAAAATGACAAAAATTTGATTAAAAAATGACAAAATGTGACAAAAAAATGACAAAAATGTGACAAAATGTGACACAAAAATTACAAAAATGTGATAAAAAATTGACAAAAAAATGACAAAAATGTAACAAAAAAAATGACAAAAAATTGATTAAAATTGACGAAAAAATGAAAAAAAATGTGACAAAAAATGACAAAATGTGACAAAAAAATGACAAAAATGTGACAAAATGTGACACAAAAATTACAAAAATTTGATAAAAATTGACGAAAAAATGAAAAAAATGTGACCAAAAAATGACCAAAAAATGACCAAAATGTGACACAAAAATTACAAAAATGTGATAAAAATTTGACAAAAAATGACCAAAAAAATCATGAAAAAGCTACAAAAATGAGTTGAATACCCAACAGAAAAATGATGGGGAAAAAATCTGACGACGTGAGGAAAAAGATCCTCTCGGTTCAGGCGGGAGTTAAGAGGTTAACCTATATAACTCTTAAAAAACAAAGAAAAAACAATGGCTAAAACAAAAATGAATTAAATTTAGAACAAATAATGGCACCCTGGTAAAATAGCATGTATGCTACGACACCATAACGATAATACTAAAATATATATTTTATCTATGTGCTCTGGTGACCCCCTAGTGGGTCCCGACCCCCAGGTTGAGAACCCCTGCCATAGATGATGGAGCGGAGACGAGAGTTTAGTGCTTTCATTTGCTCATCAAAGGTTTTCGGAGATACAGTTACATAATGGGTACAGGCTCACAGTGCAGACTCGCAGCTTTAATTTGACAGTGTTCAGTGGCGGTGCTGGACTAACAGGCGAGGCACAGATTAGAACAAGATAAAAGATCAGTGGTGGTTCATGAGGATGTTTCAGTCCCATTACTTTGAGCCCCTGAAAAAGAGACAGATTGATTTTGCGGAGCTGTAATTCCTCAACTCTTCCTGTGATTTAGATTGGAGTAGGGCTGGACAGCATTAAAGGAAGTGACTTGGTTGTTTCACCTCAGATAAATTATAGACATTTAAAAAGGAAATAGTTTGAGTATCGTAAAACCAAGTATTGTAAAGGGACAGGCCGCTGTTTTTCCACACTGAGATCTGTTCTTACCTGAGCTTAGACGAGTTCATGTGTACCCGTCTGGTCTTCAGGCGTACCCTCAGTCACGTAAACACAGCACGGACGGCGTTAGCATTTAGCCTCTCCTCCTCCTCTCCTCTATAGCTCCAAACGAGGTGAAGATAGAAGCTACCAAGCTCTTCCACGTTTTCCTTGTTTAAATATGATTACGTGAAGTGTTACACTGTATATAGTTCGACATCCTCAAAGTAAAGTGAAGATATTACTGTGCGGATGTCGAACTACTCCTGGTATTATTACGTCTTATCTGCTTAGAAAATCCACATTGTTTAATTTTGTGTAATTATACTTACTTACTTACTTCACATAGCCATATTTAAATAGGGAAAACGTGGAAGAGCTTGGGAGCTTCTATCTCCACCTGGTTTGGAGCTATAGAGACTAAATGCTAACGCCGTCTGTGTGAAGACCAGACTGGTACAAATGAACTCGTCTAAGTTAAGGTAACAACAACCTGGGGAGACAGAGCCTTCTCCATCGCCGCCCTCACACTCTGGAACTCACTGCCCCAACCACTCCGTGCCTGTTCTGACCTTCCACCTTCAAGAGAGAACTCAAAACCCACCTCTTTAAAAAGGCTTTTAATATCGAGTAACTGCCCTCTATTTTAATGTGCTAATTTTATGTGTGATTTTATTCTTGTTTTCTGTAAAGCGTCTTTGAGTGTCTTGAAAAGCGCTATACAAATAAAATGTATTATTAACATATCTCAGTATGTAAAAACGGTGGCCTATTCCTTTAAAGTACCGGTATCGAAACAAATGTAACAGCAGCCCTAAGTGTGAATATCCTCACATGAAAGCAGAAAGTCTGCACTTTAAACCATCTCCATTATTCAACTGTAGCTTGGAGAAGCTTTGCTGAACAGATGAAAGAACCAAATCTCAGTCCCTGTCCCATTATTCATGGCCCTGACTGTATAGACATGTAGAAAGCATTTGGGGACTTCGTTACAGATTCCTGAATAATGATATGGAACAGGCGACAGCAGCTGCAGTAGTAACGTGGTAGCTATCGTCAGAGAATTTGATTATAGAAGTAATCACCATGGTTCACTTTATTACTCCTCTGGAGAGGGGACGCACTGATCCGATACTGGCATCAGATGTCGGGAAAAAAACACATTATCTGGCATCGATTCCAAATATCAGATACTGAACCGATATCTGCTTTGGCTCTCACTTTATAAATACACAACCTTTATCAACTAAATGCGAGTGAATATGTGTAATGCTGTGTTATTTTGAAGCTCAGAATCTGGAGAATACAATCAGTCTTTTGATCTAGCAGTAGCATGCTAACGCTAACGCTAACTAATCAAGGCTGGGAATTACCTAAAGTAAACTAATAAAATAAAATCGGCCACGGCTAGAGTGGCCAATACTTTGGTTTGTAAAATGCTGTTATAGAAAAAGATTACGTTGCCCGGCCAGCCAGACGCTCCTCCTTTCTGTTCAAGAGAAGAACTGTCTGGAAAACTCTGCTCGCAACCAAACATTCCCCAATTTCAGATACTCAAACCTCCAGTATCGGTGTCAGAAGCAAACAAGCTGGATCGGTGCGTCTCTTCTCTGCAGTGTCCTTTCTCCATTACCAACCCTTGAAACTATTTACATCCTGTTTGCCTTGCTTTAGGGCTATCTTACACCTGTATTTCTCAAACGCTGACACTCCTGAACAGCACACTCAACACACCAAATCCTCCGTGGACACAGTCACACACCTAAATGTGCTGTTTCTCCCACACTCTGCCAGTTCAATTACCAGGGGGAATAATGGCCGAATTATCGTGCAGCTGCATTGTCTGTTATTAGCCCGGGAGGAAACGCTCTCATTAGAAATGCAGGGCTGGAATTAGCATGCTACGTTAGCGCCCTGTAAAATAACACAGTGCTGTTCCAACAAGGCGCCCTCTGGAACGTGGCGAAACCAATTCATCACGCCGCATCGGGACACCATCTCCGGCTAAATTCAATCCTCTGTAATGCGGAGAAGGAGGCTATGATAAGCGGAATTGACTTTGCAGAGCTTTTCAGCACGTTACAATGTCGTCCAGGCAAGTCTCTCTGTGCGCTACAGAGGGAGGTTTGCTGTGAAGGGGGGCGAGGAATAGTGACGGTACAACGCTTTAAATCAGGGGCGTCAAACTCATGTTGGGTCGAGGGCCGAAATTCAGCTCCCATGGCGGGTCGCGGGCCACATATAATACAGAACATTTTTCCAATTAATGAACAATAATAAGCTGTGATTTGGTCAAAGCCCCAACTTGACTGTAGCTTCATTAATAACAACGGCATACACTTGTTTTGCACTTTACAAGCCCGTGGCACAAGTTGTTATTGAAGCCACAGCTGCCCTGGGGCAGACTGTCCATTTACCACGTGGCTATATAATGTGTTGTTCATATCTTAGGCTCTTATTATGTCAGTGCCCTCTGCTGGACACGTGTGGAACGCTTTCCTTTTTAAAAATGTAACGCCCCCTAGTGGCTAGAATGAGCATTCTGGCTATTCTTTAAAAATTCATAACTCCGCACAGGAATGGGCTAGAGACTTACATTTTTTTACATACTCTGGAATTTATGCTCTACAGGGCAAGGGCCGGAATAAATCATCTCGGGTCGTGTGTTTGACACCCCTGCTTTAAATAAACAATGAGAGTCGAGTCTCACCCAGGTTGCTTGTGTACTAAGCTCCACATGCACTGTTCCACTCGCCGCAGAGAGAAAAAGACAGAAAGGGAAAGGCTAAGGTCACATTGGCCAAACCGCCTCTGCTCTGCCCGATCCCGTCACACCTCAGCTCAGCAGGGAAGGGCCTGGTCAGTACTTGGATGTGAGACCGTTTGGGAACACCAGGAAGCCTGGTGAATGTAGTGTGTGAGTGAGTGGTTGGTGGTGGTTGGTGATGGCGCAGACTGGTTGCCTCGCTTCCGGCAGTCTACCCCGGGGCAGTTGTGGCTACAATAGTAGCTTACCACCGCCATGTATGGCGTGAATGAATAATGCAATGTAAAGCGTCTTTGAGTGTCCAGAAAGGTGCTATATAAAACCGATGCATTATTCATTCACGCCTGAGTCTTGGCTCCATTGGGGACAAAAATTGCAACATTGTTTCAGCTTCAGCTCCAACTGGCACAGTTCGCGTTCACACCTTTTTTTTTTCCTATCGAACCATCATTTTAAATGCAGAAATCCTCTGTACACCTGTGGGGGCGCTGCATCAAAACCTTCTACAGGAAAAACAGTGAACAAGAAACACACTTGTCTGATTGGTCGATTAAACTCCACTTCCTTTTCCATCTCTTGTTCACAAAATGGAGTGGTGTTAGATCTTAACCGCGAATACGGCAGGGACAGTAACAATGTTCGGAACACATGGATGTTTTATATACAAAATGGGAGCAAAACTGAGCCAATACATGCCTTTCAGTCATGTGACTTTTGTTGTTTTGGCGGCCATTTTGAATACCGAAGTATTATGCAGTACTACAACATGTAACAATATCTCTACTCATGATATAAAGGAAAAACAAATTATTGACAGTGACATTTTTTTGTACTCGTAATCATTGCTCAAGAAGATAACAGTAAAAGCATGGCCCCAGAGACACACGTTTATGTGAAGACACCAGTGAGTCAGTGTTTAAGATGCTAGCATGCTAACGGCTAGCATTTAGCATTAACAGCTCAGCTCTGACCTTTCCAAGAGGAAACCCTGAACCACACTCCAAACATCTAGCCTTGGATACAACATGTGACAGAGGTCAGAGGTCAGAGCTGAGCTGTTACTCTATTTCCTCAGTGTTCATAGATGTGAGCCACACATTTAATTGAATCAACTGTCAATGGTTTACAGTTGCTAACCGGTAGCATGCTAGTGTCTTGAGTAAAGATATTGTTGCATGTTGTAGTACTGCATAATGCTACTTTAGTGTTCAAAATGGCCGCCAGAACTATGTTTGATGTATTTGGAAATGCATGTATACACAATGCAGCAATGGCTCTTCATGAGCAGTAGATGAGGCAGAACTAGGACTAAAGAAGGACTAAAGAAGGACTAAAGAAGGACTAAAGAAGGACTAAAGAAGGACTAAAGAAGGACTAAAGAAGGACTAAGCAGGACTAAAGCAGGACTAAAGCAGGACTAAAGCAGGACTAAAGAAGGACTAAAGAAGGACTAAAGAAGGACTAAAGAAGGACTAAAGAAGGACTAAAGCAGGACTAAAGAAGGACTAAAGAAGGACTAAAGAAGGACTAAAGCAGGACTAAAGGAGGACTAAAGCAGGACTAAAGAAGGACTAAAGAAGGACTAAAGAAGGACTAAAGAAGGACTAAAGCAGGACTAAAGAAGGACTAAAGCAGGACTAAAGAAGGACTAAAGAAGGACTAAAGAAGGACTAAAGAAGGACTAAAGAAGGACTAAAGAAGGACTAAAGCAGGACTAAAGAAGGACTAAAGAAGGACTAAAGCAGGACTAAAGGAGGACTAAAGAAGGACTAAAGCAGGACTAAAGAAGGACTAAAGCCGGACTAAAGCAGGACTAAAGCAGGACTAAAGAAGGACTAAAGGAGGACTAAAGGAGGACTAAAGAAGGACTAAAGCAGGACTAAAGAAGGACTAAAGGAGGACTAAAGAAGGACTAAAGAAGGACTAAAGCAGGACTAAAGAAGGACTAAAGGAGGAATAAACCATGACTAAACCATGACTAAACCAGGGAGCAGTAGAACGGCTCTTTTGATGAGTCATGAACAAACTAAGAGCCACTTGGGAGCCCATCCAAATAATTTGGTTCACCAAAAAGGGCCGAAAATCCCATCACTAGACAGTAAGATGTTTTAGAACAATAGAGCAATTTAGCAAAAGCCTTATAGTTTAAAGTTGTATAGCTTATTTTTATCTAAATTCTGTGTTATATGTTTTAGAAATGTACTTTGGGACCACATTTCCTCATCACTTGTTGCTTCCCCAGGCTTCATCACAAACTAACAATGGATTCATATAGGAAACTAACATTTAATCTGAATTAGTACGCTCCTTATATATAATTAATTCGTTCTGAACTTGAGTTTGTAAATGTTTGACGTATGCCTCATTTCCAAACGTTTCCCTGCATTTGCACTTCACTTGAGAACTCGCGGCAAAACCAAGCACTGCCTCAAAGTCACGACCTATAAAAGTAAAAAAAAAGGGAAGAAGTAAAGCTTTCCCGGAGATGAAAGATGAAGCCAAAAGATGGAGCATTACAGGTAAAAAGTTTAGATAAAAGCTAAACTCCCGCATTAGAGCGCTGGCGTCTGAGCCTCGTCTTAACCTGTTCTCGGCGCGTTTGAAGTCACGTATAGGGGAGAACGGGAGCCCTCATCAAAGTTCGTCAGGAAGACCGGCGCTCCATCCCGTCTCATTATTTCAGTGACACTCACGCTGTGCATTTAGGGCAAACAATGCGACTGAGGGGGAGGAAAAGTTGGCTTAACGCTTTACAGTAGCATCGGATATTCTCTTTTAAAGACACACTTCTAAGGAGCTTTCCGTTTCCCTGTAATGTGTCCTCCAGGAAGGTTTCAAAAAAAAAAAAGAAAAAAAAGATGCTCGCTGAACCGCTGAATAAAACCGTGGCCTACTTGAGTGACTTTTTTTGAGAAATGGCACCATGTTTTGTGTTTTTGTCCATGATATGTTGTTTGGATCAAATTTACCACTGAGTACGTCCAACAACCCTACACCAATGTTCTCTTTCAGCCCTTTTCCACCAAGCCGGTGCTGGTCCTGGTCCTGGTTCCGGGTCAGTTCCAGTTTCAGAACCGGTTCTTTCGTTTTCCACTGAAAAAAACGCTCGCTCTTGGTTCCAAAATCTGGTGCCGGTTGGGAACCAATTAAAAGCTGGACCAAGAAACGAGCACCAGTGATGTCAGCGGCTGGGGGCGTGGCTCTCTCCTCCAACAAACAATCAATATTAGTTAGTTTGTGCTTAGAACTTCCTGGAGAAGCCAAAACAGTCTCTGTGGAGGAAACTGTTGTTTTGCTTTATGCTCTTCAGCTAAAACAAGAGCTAGAAAGAAGAAATCAAAATGTTAACGGCTGCTGTGACTGAAACATAAACTTATTTTTCTGTATTTTATAACCAGAAGTGGTTGTAGTGAGATGTTGCTATCCATGTTTTATGTTGACTTCCCAAAGCGTTGCTATGACAATAGGCCCAGCTCTCATTTTGGTGGGAAACCAAGTCAGTATGGAAACCAACCCGGCACCAGAACCAGCTCCGAACCAACACCTTGGTGGAAAAGCCTTTTTTGTAGGGTTAAATTAGTTTGTTCTGTTTGTTGCAAAAGCAGTTTAGGGATGGTGACCTAGCTGTGCCACGCCATTGGTCCGACACCCCATTAGTCCGATATCTCTAACCCAGTTGTGTTGTGGAGAGCCATATCCAACCATTCACTCTAGCATTAAGGTCAGTGGACTCCCCAGATAGCAAAATTGGTATGGCCCAGATGTGGCCCACATCAGACACGTTGATTTGGCCCACATACCGCGTGGATTATCGGCCATAACGCGGTCCACATCCGGTTACCACATCTGGCCCACAATAAACCCAGAACAGGTCCAACTCTTAGCCAGTAGTAAACCAGATTATTCAAAGGTGGTCCAGACATGGCCCACTGATGGTACACATGTGGTCGTCATTTGGCCCAGTGGAGTACCACACGTGGACACATTTTTTGGCCCACGTCTGGCCTACATATCTTACTTCTGGCTCACGTTTGGCTCACATACCGCGTGGATTATCGGCCATAACGTGGTCCATATCCGGTTACCACATCTGGCCCACAATAAACCCAGAACAGGGCCAACTCTTAGCCAGTAGTAAACCAGATTATTCAAAGGTGGTCCAGACATGGCCCACTGATGGTACTATATGTTTGCCACCATTGGCCCACAGATTTTTTGCCATTTTTGGGCCACTTTTGGTATTTTGTATATGGGCCATATTTGGTTTGCCTCTGGTTATTCCGGTTTAAACTATCCTGGAACTGCCATGTCTTTGCCATAAGTGGCCCATATATGTGTTTTCATTAATGGGCCATAGTTGGTCATGTGCATGTGGGCCACATTTGGTTAACTACTGGTTTATCTGGAGATATTGAGGCCACACGTGCCATGTCTTTGCCATAAGTGGCCCATAAACGTTATTCCATTAATGGGCCATGTGTTGTTATGTTTTACATGGCCCACTTCTGGTTTACATCTGTTTCCCGCGGGCCACACCAATGCCACAAGTGCCACATCTTTGCCTGATGTGGGCCACATCGGCTTGCTATCTGGGTCTTGCCTGAACCAAATTTCCTTTTTCAACCCCTACTCAATGGGACATTTTCGGACTAATGGCGCGTCAGACTAATGGGCCGACCCCGATCTAGCAGACTAGTCGTTGCTGTCTGCGTTGCTCCCTCAAAGTTATGAAATGTACTTTTAAAGCCTCACCTGTGAAGAACTGACTCTGTGCATTAAGCTAACGGTTAACTCGCCGCCCAAAAAACGACTTCCGGCTTCAAAATAAAAGCACCGTCTCATTCATTAGGTCAGCAGGTACTTGCCACATAAGAATATAATTTAATACACACATTGTAAGTGCCACTGTAACGCACATGTCCGCCCTGACTTTATCCAGTGACAATAATAAAAAAGAGGTGAAGCTCAGCAGCAGGTTTACGATGAGGACCAGTCTTTTCAGAGCCAGGTTTGCACTTGTTGCAGCGTGAGCAGATAAACAGTGGATTTTAAAGGATAACTCGCAGCAACAGCTTCAAGTTTAGACATAGCAGCAGAGCTAATGTTAGCATTTGACCTGTTGTACAAAAACAGCAACATACTTTAGAAAAGTTCCCTGCTCTCACTGATCCATGGGGCAAAGGGGCAAAAACATCCCAAGGCTTTTATCATTGTAGCAACTTCACAATTACTTCTCCAGGGCCGAGCTGAGACCAGAGCGAGGGGAGAAGAGTGAGGGGAGAGAGAGTGCAGGCTGCAGAGCGAGGACGAGCCAAATCAGCCAAAAATAACTTTCTTACAGTTGAGATATTGATTGTGTTTTGTCTGTTAACAGTCAGACATAAAAAAAAAAGTTGAACTAACGAACTGCTGAATGAACTAATGAATGAGGCGGTGCTTTTATTTTGCCGTGCTAGCAAAACCGGATGTTGTTTTTTGGGCGGCGAGGTTACCGTTAGCTTAATGCACAGAGTCAATAGGTGGCGTTCACGATTTAGAATGTGATGATGTCATAATGTCAGATGGAGGGCAGGGCCAATGAAATCTCCAAAACGAAAATTGACAAATGTTTTTCCTCTTCAGTATTTGATCGTGATTGGATTCACAAACCTGTGATATTATTTTTTTGTCTGAAAGTCCTTTCTATTGGACAACATCATGGTCATGTTTTCGCATATTGTCACCACTTTTTGCCATTTTTTAGAGATAATAATTGGACATCCAGTAATGACTCAGATATGAGCCAAAAAAACAAAGACATAAAAATATGCATTTTGTCAGTTACCACCGTTACCATAGTTACCGTCAGTTGACCTCCACCTCAATGTTAAACTATATGCTCTTAAGAATGTTGTGATGTCACGTGAACGCTACCTACTGGGATGTTAGGAATGCATTTGAAGTCAGTATTGATCTTTTTTGCTTACATTTTTTCCTGTAAAACACCAGCAGCTTCAAATACCTGTTTGCTGCTTTGTAGCAGCTGCTCTCTTAATCTGATGTATTTGTCTGGCAGAAACTGTCCTCATTGTGCCTTTATCTGCACAAACCTCAACAAATCTCTTATCAGTATGATGATTCCGCTTAATCTTTCATGAAATATCGAAGGTTTTCATACCTTGACCAAGGCATTCAACTATTTGACGCTTTTCATCAGCAGAGAGATCCTTTTTCTTTCCCGTATTGCTTGAAAATGATGATCTGCTTAATAATGTGGAATGTCCTTTTTCAGTCGATTTTCCCTTAACTGGACTTAACCTGAAAACTAATCATCCCAGGCGTCTGAGATTCATGTCAGTGATTCAGAGAGCCCCAAGACACGATACCATCCATGAGTTTCATTGAAAAATATTTTTTTTTCTGTGACTCTGAAATACAATTTGCATAATTATTTGGAATGCAGTGTAAAGGTCGGCAAGTTTGAAGCCAAAGATTCACGCCAATTTGACGAATGGCAAAATTTAAAATAGTAGACCAAAACATAAAGTAGTTGATTAAAAACATAAAGAACAACCGCCAATGTTGAGTTATTGATGTTTGTATTGAATTATCTATTGCATGTTAGCCTTAGCCGACCTTACCTAACGCAGACGTCCCTTCAGCTGAACCATTTGCATCTGGAACCAACTGTCCATCACATAATATTCAAGTCAAAGCTAATGTCCATAAGAAATGAACAGGGCGTGTAGCACTGACGCTCACACCCTTCGGTTAGCGGAAGTAGCGTAGCCACATTGTGCGACGAGCCAATGACTTAGAACAACTCTTTTACCACGACTTCAACAAATGCTGAATTATAGTTGTATTTTCTACCAAAGATACAGAGACAGGGCAAGGAGCAAAGGGCCTCAACGAGCTGTACATGAATAATGGTGAATGCTAACCGTAATTCTAACGTAAGCTTGATGCTACATCATGCTAACCGGCTAGATTCGGGTGCCATTTTTTTCACTTCCACCGGACAATATGTTAATTTTCTAATGCGAGAAAGAGAAACAACATTCACGTGGACCTCGACTTTATTTGTGTGCGCTAAGTAGTCCTTTAGTCCGTCAGAAAAAGAGGGAACCATTGTGATTCCTAAAGCAAGCCTCACCCCCCCTCAGCTAGGTCGACACATTGCTTGTTTCCTTTGAAAGTAGACACAAATATGTTAAAAATAGTCTCCGCGCCTCCATGCTAGCGACATACTTCTCTTCCCAGCGACTGTAAAAAGATCTATTACCGGTGTCACGTTTCCGTTGCCCCCCCCCCCCCCCCCCCCCCCCCCCCCCCCCCTGCATCGTATCTGCGCCGCCCTGATTCCCATTCACGCGCCATTTCCCGCGCAAGGTCGCAGGCGTATTTGTGCAAAGCTAACACATTTCTGTTTGTCCAAAGGGTTCACGAGGGCCACTTACAGCCAGCAGCCAGCATCTCCTCCCCCCCCCCCTCACACATAGGCAATTTAAACCCCCCGTTACCCCAGGGAGGAGCGGCGTGCCAGCCTCAGCAATGCCTTCCCCAACGCCCCTGGAACCACCGCGTATGCACTGTACCCTCTCCGGCAGGTGCAGCGGCGGCGGCGCGGGGGAGGCCGGGCACCAGCGGATAAATGTAATCAACACCGCGCTTCCCGACATATTAGCTTTAGCCGGGGCTTAGTGCTTATTTTCTTTGTGCAAATCCGGGGGGGGGGGGGGGGCAAGGCCGCGCACGCAACTGTATTTATACTGTGTAGCGGTGACCTAATGCTAAACAAACAGTGTGTGTGTTGTTCTTTTGTAGCGTGGCGGGTCAAATGGAAGTGGTAATTGACTGAGTGTGGGCTGAGAGCGCTTGATAATCTGCCTGGGCACAGGTAGGAGGCGGCTGGTAGTAGTGAGGTTATGCTGCAGCGTTATAGAATTATGTGAGAGCAAACAACGCAGGGAGCTTTGTACTGCGTTTACTTTTACATTACCGTCAAAATACTTCTCCCTGCTCTCGGCTTATGCTCCTGTTCGTTTACTGACATCGCTCTACCGTGTGCTATTTTCAATCCAAAGCGCCGCTCTGTGAAGATGTATCTCTGTAAGATACCCACAGACTGTACTTCACTTTCATCTTTATTGAAGGGACAATGTATATTCACATTAAAGGGGTATTTAAGGATTTTTGACATAGTGCCCCATTTCCTTGTAGGAAGAGATAGAGATATTTTTCAAATTTCAAATATTTTGCAAATCACTTATAACGCCAGACTAACCATATAAATGTCTGTGTCGATAGAATAATTTTAACCGTTTTGCATTTAAAATACCTTATATTTGAGCAGCATCAGCTTCGTGGTTGTATAAGCCAGTGCTTCTCAATCTTTTGGAGCCGCGACCCCCATTATAACAGGTAAAGGGGTTCGTGACCCCCGCTCGGGTCACGCCGTGAGAAATAGAAACATTAGCCTACATAATTCTTAAAAAATAAAGAAAAAATACAAATGGCTAAATTGAAAGTCATCAAACTCCGAACAAATAATGGCACTCTGGTAAAAGAGCAAACAAATGCTACTATAAAATATTAGATTATATGCTAATGAAAATATGGCTATTTTATCTAAATGATCTGGCGACCCCCCAAATTTGTCTCGCGACCCCCAGGTTGAGAACCACTGGTATAAGCTACACAGCGGCGGAGTGATCTGCTAGAAAATAGTCCCTCAAAATGCGATCATTCATGTGATGTAAGGTCAGTTATATTCCAAAAATTATTCTATGGACACAGACGTTTATATGGATAGTTTGGTGTTATAAGTGATTTGCCTCAGGTGCTCTGTGGAGCGGGTCATGCTGTTTTTCATGCAGGCTAGCTGACATCGTAGAAATGCGCTAGCCTAGCACAAGCCTAGCGTCACGTAAAAATGAGAACTGCATAAATTACATAAAAAATATCTCCAGAAATCAGCAACACTCTGGATAACTGGGAAATGAATTCTGAAATATCCCTTTAAGCTCAAAGAGACAGAGACGTGCTGCACCAGATTGTCCATTGTTTCCATCCGTAGCCCCCTTTACCAAACACACTACATTTCGTTCTGCATCAGTCCAATCGCCATTCCTATTTACAGACATAATAAAATACATTAAAATAATTCAGTGCTGCCCCCTGTGGTTCACAATGAACAAGCAAAAGCAACATTTTGTCATAGAATAATGAAGGACCTAAAACCAGCCCCTGTCGCTGCTGCAGGTCAGGCCTCTCAGCAGCCACTCTTTCAATTCCCCGGCAAAAATACTATAACTTGTTTGATTCTTTCAATTCATTTGGGAGATTATTCCATTCTTTGATTGCTTTAAATGAAAAAGCTGTACAAATTAGGTGTAGCATGTGTTTAGCGTGTAGCTCTGTTTATCAGTTGAGATGTTAATTGTACACATTCCTGAAGAGGAGCAGGTGCAGAGTTGTACGTGTGATTCTGTGCACCAATCTGAGACTAACCAGCTTTGGTATATTTTCCAAATTTAACAGATTGTGTATTTCCAGCACATGACAGTGGTGATGCTGCCTTGTTCTCCTGCCTTTGAAAGAATTTGAAAGCTTGTTTGTGGATGGATTCCAATGGCCTCAATGCGGTTTTATTGGCCTGGGACCAGCAAGTTGTGCAATAATAAAATCGGGACAAGAATCATTGCATTAAAAATGTGTTTTTGCTGCCTCCAAGGTCAAAGAATTCCTGATGCATCTAAAAGTTGCTATGTTAAATGTCAAGCTCTGACACATCAGTTTGACATGTTTTTTTGAAAGAGAGCATGGGATCTAATGTGACTCCCAAATATTTATTCTCCTGATGACACGAAGGCACCTCTAGTTTATACTTGACTCTCGTTCCATATGCACAGAATACGTACACTTTCATATGTTCCCTTTATTCATATTGATATTCCAGTGGCAACAACATTAGCACTGACATCTACAGTAGGATCTGCTGATTGGATCAAACGCAAATTAAAAATGTTCTGTGTGTTTGTGTTGTATTTAGCAACACCTTGAGCTTTACTGTCGTCGCCGCGTTGTTAATTAGTATCCAATTAGTCAAAGCCACTTTTAGTTCAGACTCGGCAGGAGCAGCACAAGATGGATTCTTGTGAGTGTGTGTGTGATTTCGCAAGAATTCAGCCTGCAGCCAAGGTTAACACATACAGTATAAAAGAACTGAAGCTTGTTTGTATAGCACGTTTCACACGGCACAAGTCACCCAAAGCTCTTTACGCACGGTGTAGGGCAGGGGTCTCCAACAGGCGGCCTGCGGGCCACATCCGGCCCCTGACTTGAAGAGCACAAATTCCTGAGCATGTAGGGAAAAAAAAAAGGAAGTCTCTGGCCCATTTCTGTGCGGAGTTATGCATGTTTAACATCTTAACTCCCACCTGAACATGTTTTCTCCTGTTCTCCAATTTCTCCAGATCTAAAAGCTTACCAAAAATGAGGATGTAGATTGGCAAAAATCCAGCAAAAACAAAAAAGTGACAAAAATCCAGCAAAAAATGACAAAAATCCAGCAAAAAAATGATAAAAATCCAGCAAAAAAAAGACAGAAATCTTGCAAAAAAGTGACAAAAATCCAGCAAAAAAGTGACAAAAATCCAGCAAAAAAGACAGAAATCTTGCAAAAAAATGACAAAAATCCAGCAAAAAAAGACAAAAATCCAGCAAAAAAAGACAAAAATCCAGCAAAAAAATGATAAAAATCCAGCAAAAAAAGACAGAAATCTTGCAAAAAAGTGACAAAAATCCAGCAAAAAAGTGACAAAAATCCAGCAAAAAAGTGACAAAAATCCAGCAAAAAAAGTGACAAAAATCCAGCAAAAAAGTGACAAAAATCCAGCAAAAAAAGTGACCAAAATCCAGGAAAAAATGTGACAAAAATGCAAAAAAAGTAACAAAAGTGCCATAAAAAAGTGACAAAAACACATAAGGGAAATAAAAAGTGACGACAATGGCAAAGAGGAGGGAATGTATTTGGTTTTGGCGGGTGGTAAGAGGTTAAGGGAATAATCAGTGTGCTCATTCCAGCCACTAGGGGGCATCTTAAAATAAAAAAGGAAAGAATTCCACACGTGTCCAGCAGAGGGCACTGACATGAAAAAAAGAACAGGATAAAAAGAACAAATTATAGCCACGTGGTGAATGTTCAGTCTGCCCCAGGGCGGCTGTGACTACAATAGAAGCTTACCACCACCAAGTGCTGAGTGAATGATGAATAATGTCAAACGACAGAAATAATGAAAAAAGCTTTTTACAAATTAAAATCAGGCCATAAGACATTACATCACAGACACCGAGCACTTTCGCTCCGCACAGATTTGCAGTTATTTTCACCTTGAACATTAAGTTTTGAAAAATGTGCCAAAACGACAGAAAAGTGTAAAAGAGGGAGGTGATTACCCGGTTAACTCTACCAAAACGGCTCTATTCTAAAATGTGTTTCCTGTGTTACTTTAGCAGTTCATATTTTAGTCAGCGCTGGGCTTATTTTCCCTTCACTTTTCATGTGCCATGGCTCATGCTTTTGCCTGACATAAAAACAAACAGCGCTGTGTGATGATGTAATGAGGCCGCGCTGCTCAGTTTACTTGCGCAGGTGTGAGGGTTGGCCAGCAGGGGGCAGGTGTGAAACAGAGGCCTCTCCTTAATCGAGGCAAACTTGAAATCATTTGTACTTTAATGACTGCTCAGAAAACAGAAAATATTCAGCATGTTTTTTTTTTTTAACTAATACATATATAAATAAAATAATGGCTTTTTTTTAACCTCTTAACTCCCGCCTGAACCGAGAGGATCTTTTTCCTCACGTCATCAGATTTTTTTTCCATCATTTCTTTGTTGGGTGTTCAACTCATTTTTGTAACTTTTTTGTCATTTTTTGTCACATTTTTGTCATTTTTTTGTCACATTTTTGTCATTTTTTGTCACGTTTTAGTATTTTTTTTCCACACGTTTTTGTAATGTTTTTGTCAAATTTTTATCATATTTTTGTCACATTTTAGTATTTTTTTTGTCACATTTTTGTAATGTTCTTGTCAAATTTTTGTCACATTTTTGTCATTTTTTTGTCACATTTTTGTCATTTTTTGTCACATTTTTGTCATTTTTTTGTCACGTTTTTGTAATGTTTTTGTCAAATTTGTATCATATTTTTGTCACATTTTTGTCATTTTTTGGTCACATTTTTGTCATTTTTTTCTTCCATTTTCGGTCAATTTCTTGTGACATTTTTGTGACATTTTTGCCACTTTTTCATCAATTTTTCATCACTTTTTTCTCAATGTTTTCTCATTTTTTTTGTCACACTTCCATCCTTGTTTTCGTCCCAGTTGTGTTGCTATTTTCACAGCTTTTTTCCCAGAAGCTTTTGGACTGGGGGTAAAGCCAAACTGGAGAAAATGTGTTCGGTTCAGGTGGGAGTTAAGGGGTTTAAAGGCAACAAATAATCGTTAATCAATAATCGAGCAGCCCTAAATGTACATGTTTATATTCTTTGCAAATCTAACTGAAATTTGTCAAAACGACTGCACCTAATGTATTCAACATGACACTCTCCTCCTCACGCCCTATGCAGCTCACTTGCATCAAGCACAAAGACACAAATCCTGCACTTGATTCTGGCGTTCTGTCGTCGCCGTAAACTCTTGAACCCCGAGTACACAAGCGCTTCACTTTGTATGCGCCGACAGTATACATGTGTTTGCTGTAGACTTTCAGCAGTAGAGTCGACTGGAAAATAGCGGGTGCTTGTTGGCTGAGGCGCAGACAGCTTCATTATAAGGACTCGTATTGGATCACGCTGCAGAGCATGTTTGCTGAAATCCTGAATATAGTAAAGGCGGACGTGGAGAATGGCTGAGAAAGCAGTTCGACAAAAGTAACTATAAACTTGCTCCGCCGCAATCGCAGCTCCCCTATTTAGCCTGTCGATGTTTAAGACCAAAAGTACCGGTAGTAGCAGTCGTAGCAGAAGTAGGAAGTAGTACAGTAAAGTTTGACATTCTCATCCGACGGTACCTGCAGCCTCGCGCGTGCATGTCATTCCGGAGATTAGTTCTGGCTTGGTCCATGTTTGAACTGTGAAGTGCCCCCCCCCTCCCCCGCCCCCCGCTCCTCCGAGTCACGGTTTCGGCGGAGTAATCGACAATGGCCACTGTCAATCCGGGCTTGCTCCAATTCCGCTGGGTCGACAGTTTCTGCCGCTGCGAGTATTTCCCGATCAGGGCCAGGCCGGTCGCTATGGGTGTCCACATAATCGCATAAAATGAGTTAGGATTTGAGTTCGTTTGGAAATGTCTGTCTGGTTGAATAATTATTTAAATGACATTAGTTGGTAAGGGTACAAAACAAACAGGCTTAAAGGAGCAGGCCATCGTTTTTACATACTGAGATATGATCTTCCCTGAGCTTAGACGAGTTGATGCGTACCTGTCTGGTGTTTGTGTGTGCGCTCAGTCATTCCTATGGACCCAAACAGGGTTGAAGGTAGACGGGACAAAGCTCTTCCATATTTCCCCTATTTAAATACGGTTACCTGATACGGTTACACAATCCAAGTATACGTTTGTTAAGTGGTGACGTCACAGCTCCACTTCCGGGTCCTGAGATGTGCGAGAAACTACAAAAAAGTCTTCAATCCCAAAATCAATATTTCTGAAACTCAGCAGAGAGTTTCTGAACATACTTATTTATCAGGCCCATTAGCCAGAAATGCAAATGCACCTACTGCTATAAAAGTAATGTTCACCAAAATCTGTACTTCCGGGTTATTGGAGAAAAATGCTAACGACGCAGCAGCTACGCTAACCCTGGAAGTACCGACTTTAGTAAATATTACTTGTTTAGCAGTAGTTGTGGCATATTTGGCAAATGAGTCTAAGTAGCTAAGTAGATTCAGTAACTCTCCGTTGCGTTTCAGAAATATTGATGGTTGTTTTTAAGAGTTTTTAAATGTTTTTTTTTCTTGGGTTGCTAGGACCTGGAAGCAGAAGTCGTGACATCACACTTAACAAACGTATTGTCTATTGGATAAAGAAGGGGAACTATATTGTAAGGTGAAAAAACACCTTAGGAGCACTTAAACGTCCACACAGTAATATCTTCAGAATTGTATTTTTATTTTATTTACCCTGTGTATAAATAGGTTAGTCTCATTGAGATATGGGCAGCAACACAACGTTTTCAGAACATTAAAAACATACACAACATTAGTTAAAGAGGGGGTATTATGCTTTTTTCAATCACATAGCACCAGTCTATAGCACACTACAACACTTCACATACGTGAATGTGCCAAGGCAACACTTCAGGCATGTTTTTAATGAGGGAATGACATAAAAACACGATGTAAAGCTTGAAAAAGCTCTGGACTGGATTGACATCACAAGAGACCTGAAACTATTCAAAGAAACAAGGTCCTTGATTCATAAGTCCTTCTGCAGTAACTTCCATGTAAACGGAGCAGAATAACTGAAATCAGTCTTTCCCAAGTCAGTCCACACTTGAGGCACAACACACTGCAAGGTGTCATGAGAATGAAGACTACGCTGACTCCGCTTCACTTTTAAAAGACAAGATAAAGAAGAAGCAATGAGCGAGTCGACGAGCCTGGAGTCCAACCCAACTCACTTTAGAGTCAAACAAACAGTGGTGAGTCAAGAACTATGTAACGTTTTTTTTTTTTTTATCACATAACCGAAACGCCGCCTGCCACCATGTTGGGCGTCATCACTAATGTAAAAGTGTTTTGCCTAAAATGCTGACAATGGTGATTAGCGACTGTGATTAGCTTACAGGTACAACAAGCATGCAGAATAAAGTGTTCTAGCAGCTGGAAGATGTGCCTAAATGCTTTAAACTTTCCCGGTGTGTGGAAGTTGTGCTGACCATGGCATTTTGAACGATTGGAGCAAAATATAGTGTGTGCCCACTGTAAGTTAATAAAAACCTGCTTGTTATATGCCAGCATGTCGCCAATCGTCCCGCGTTAACATGGTTAATCAATTTGTTCACCTCGAAACCTGCAGACCTCCCTGGTTTTATATTCAAATGCAATACCTCCACTGTTGTTGTGGTTGTAGCGTCGAGCAAAAGGACCCCCGATGACTCGCACTCCACCACCTTTTTGTGTGTGTAACGGAAAAGCAACTGGATTTCAGCCAAAAAGAGCTTGTTGCGCAATCTAGCTGCAGCGTTACCGTGTCCTTGGTCGAGACGCATCATCTCGTGAATGTACAACATGATCGGAGTGAGGCCGTTGGCTCAGATCAGCATTTCCTTCGGTCTGCAAGAAGAGGGGAAAAAAGCACAACCATTGTACTGGAGTGGAGCCGCGACACTTTTTGGTGTGAGCACGGCGAGAGTGTAGGGCGAAGATACAGGACCGTCTCTCTGATAGTCCGGAGAGAGATGGGGGCTGTATTTCTCCTTCAGAGCGCTGCCAATAACGCGGGTGTAGCGGTGGCTTCTCATTTCGCCCGAGCCGCGCTGCACAGAGCGATAAGGCTGCGATCCGCTGGAGGTGAGGATGAATGGGGAGGGAGGCCGGCGGACAGCAGCCTCATTCAGGGAAATGCACCGTCAGAGCCGAGCCGCGCGTAAAACCGAGATCCAGGACTTTTACGACGATTCATTCCGTTGACGTAATAGGTGCCAAATTTGTACTTCGTCTTCGAGTGAATTTGTTTATTTCTGGGGAGAACATGGGCTAAAACTGAACTATATCGGGCTCCCATCCAATTTCCGGTTTGAACATGCACGTTCCGGTTAGGCTCAGTGAATGCATGAAGGCCGCTAATCCAGCTAAAGCAGAGAGCTGCAGCGTCATCCTCTGCATGTATTAGCTCCAAACTGTGAATCATCACTTTCTCCCGCTTTAAAACTGGGATTATTTTTTCATGCTGATAATAACAGGAGCTGGATGACGGAATATTCATGTGGATTTGATAAATCTGTACACTGCCAGAGCAAAGAGAAGTTGCCGCAAGAAGAAAAATGTTTTGGTTGTAGCGCCTTTAGCTTTGATTGACCAAGATCTTGTATTGATGACGGTAGAATGTGACCACTGCGCAAAGCCTTCTCCAGCACATCCCAAAGATTCTCAATGGGGGTTAAGATCTGGACTCTGTGGTGGCCGATCCATCTCAGGCTTCACAATGTGAGCCTGGTGAATCCTGGCATTGTCATCTTGAAATATGTCCATGCTATCAGGATAGAACAAATCAATTGATGGAATAACCTGGTCATTCATTATTTGTGCACTTAGGGCCTGATTTACTAAGCGTTTATTATTATCAATGGCCATTTGTCCTTTAGCCATCATTACTTTTATACGTGGCTCTTTTCTCAAACCGCCCATAAAACAGCAATGGGCAATTTTAGTTTAGCACAAGGCTCAGTAAATCAGGCCTAAAGTGTGCAACTGAACCTTGACCTGACCAACCTAAATCCAGATGGACACTCTTGCCCACCAAAGCCCTCCACGTGTTGCCCACTTTGGCCGGTCATTTTTGACAGCAAATGAATTAACCTGCATTTAGAAACATTTCCGTCTCCTGGTGAAACATTCTCCTCAAAAGTTGTTGAGTACTTCACTTATTTGAACTTAATAAATTGGCTTTATTGGTCAGTGCTTCTCAAAACCATTAACTTCCTTGAATACAAAATATGCCACTTGCCTCATATCCGTCTGTTCTCTGATTGGTAATACGCTTGTCAATCACGCCCATTGGGAGTTCGAACAAATCACCCCTGATCCCAGACACATGTCTTTGTAAAGAATTGGAAAAGTGTGTGTGTTCTTGCTGGACAGGCTTAGTCTGGGGACCACCAAGCAGGAGAGGTGTGGTTTACGATCGTCCATAGCCGTTCAGTGGACACTACGAATGTCTGCACGTAGCCATAGCCAATCATATCAATTATATCCGATGACATATGACGTACCTGCTGTAAACTTTCGAGCTAAACTATTTCGAACACGGTCTGAGGCTTGATTTATACACAAACAAACGACAAGCTTCCGTATGTCGAATGTTGTTGTTCTGTGATTGGTTCCCAAATCCATGTGAAGATTTCGGCCATGGTTCCCAGACTGCTGTGAAGTTCGAAATGATTTGAGCGCACACAGTAGCGTTGGTATTCCCAGGCTGGGACCGGCTACGTTTCTAGTAGGTTTTCACTGCTGACGGAACCATCTCCATGATTACGCACACATTCCATCCAGAACAAACCTACTAGGAACCCTAAAAAAAACCTGAAATAAGATTGAACACCATCAAACAATTCGTCAGACACTTGGGGAAAAAAGACATGCTATCTTATTTTGATGTTTTGTGAGTAAATGAAAGCAGATTTACAGCCGAAAGAAGCTGCATGTTAAACTTAAATGTAACAATACCGAGTGGCCGAGCCGTATTTCACTCCTGGACCTTTTGTCGATGCCTTTTCTCCGTTGATCGCCGCCCGTACTATATTTCACGGCGAAGCAGAGCTGTTTTTTTCCAAACATCACGAGGGGGTCCGTGTAAGTGACAGCTCGCTCCTCCTGCTGTTTGCTCGCGGATGCTGCCTAAGCTCTTTTCTCATAATGGATGGGCTTAGTATTGATGAAATGTAAAGATCCAATATAGTCGAAGGGGTACCGTGGGGAGTCCACCGCAAGCTGCTCGCTCTCCACAGGGGACCGAGCGTAACGTTGTTTTATTTATTTTTTTCCTTCTTCCTTTATGACAAACTACGACTACTGCAATAAAAGTACAGGCTGTGGATTTATGGAGACAAATTAGACGACGGATTGGTAAACAGGGCCACGGGGAGCGAGAAAATGTCCCTGTGATTCCCTATGAGATGCGTAGTCATGAGATCTGGCGCTTCCTCCGCAAATTCGGGCGGGACAGCCGGACAAATCGGGAGAAACGCATGGCCGGTCCAACGTGGAGGCTTACCTGAGGCGTACCAGACGGCCCTCCTTGCTTTGGAATAGAAAGTCGGAGGGAATGGATGATCAGGCTATCGTAGAGATGCAGTAAATTGATTTCATGTATGGTTTTATTTTGTTGATATATGAGTTACAAATATTGTTTTCAGAGGGGATTTACAAGACTGGAAGGTTTGGAGTAGCTGGCTCTCACAAAAGAATTGACCACATTTGGATCACAGCGTCATCTAGATTGCCTTTCCTTCAACACGTGGATGCCAAACATGTCAATATTTGTGTATGGTTAGGCCGTGGGATGGACGAAGGAGCACCGTCATGTTGTACTGATTTCCTGGAAAAACTTGGCAAACAAAACTTCATCCAGGATCGTCATTTGAGAGTTCAAATTTCAAAAAGTCAAAACTAGCTTAACCCTCGTGTCGCCTTCACGGGTCTTTTTGACCCGCTGTCATGTTCCGGGCATTTGGATGCAAGGTGACACAAGGGGGCGCCCTTCCAACCTTCTCAGTGGAAATGTGAGTTGACTTTCTACAGAGTTAGACTTTAGGTCAGACACCATGAGTGACAGTAACATGACGCTAAATACAGTGAGCTCTTTGTTTGCAGGAAAAAGGCTTGAGTCACAGACTGAGAAGTGAAGAAGGAAGTCATGGAGCTTATGCTTTAGACACAACTTCAGACTTCTGCTGCATGCAGGGGTCATATTATATCATATCAAATGTTGTAATCTGTAAAGCACTTTGTGATACCTTTTGGTATGCAAAGTGTTTTATAAATAAAGTTTGATTGATCATAATCTGAAACTCAAATCTGTAGTAAAAACATAATATATGGAAATAATTATTACAATTACAAAAAGAAAAATATTTGAAAATCATGTATCTAATCAAAAAAATAGTTTTGTTTAGTCTCATTCTAAAAAAAAAAAAAAAACTAACCATTTGTATCTGCTGTAAAGTCATGTTTGTCCCAGTTCCTCTGAGTCGTGGTGGGTCATGGTGGACCATGACAGATGTGGACAGGACTGTGGTAGATCTACTTTTACTTTGGAGAAAATAGTTACTATAGTAACTGTTGAAGAAATGAACCTCATTCTGTAACATGTGTCCACATCAGTCCTGCTGCACCACGACTCAGAGGAACTGGGACAAACATGACTTTACAGCAGATACACATGGTTAGGGTTTGTTTGGGTTTTCTTTTTTAGAATGAGAGTAAATTTAAAAAAAAAACTTTTTTTGATTAGATACAGCATTTTTGTAATTGTAGTTATTTTCCATATATAATGTTTTTACTACAGATTTGAGTTTCAGAATATGATCAATCAATCAAACTTTATTTATAAAGCAGTTTTCATGTGGAAAGATATCACAAAGTGCTTTACAGATTGCAACAATACGACCCCAATATGCAGCAGAAGTCTGAAGTTCTGTCTAAAGCAGAAGCTCCATGACTTCCTTCTTCACTTCTCAGTCTGTGACTGAAGAGCAATGAGGCCTCTGACTTTTTACTGCAAACAAAGAGCTCACTGTGTTTAGCGTCATGTTACTGTCACTCATGGTGTCTGACCTAAAGTCTCACTCTGAAGAAAGTCAACTCACATTTCCACTGAGAAGGTTGGAAGGGCGCCCCCTTGTGTCACCTTGCATCCAAGTGCCCGGAACATGACAGCGGGTCAAAAAGACCCGCGAAGGCGACACGAGGGTTAAGGTGCTCTTTACTGTCCATTTGACATTTGGACGGTTGTGAAGTTGTGAGTTGTGAGTTCTTTCCCCTTGATGCTGAACGGCCCTGACCAGCACATTCAATATGGCAGCTTGCCCGAGTACCAAGACATGAGAAAGAACTCACACTTTTCCCAAATCAACAGATGAACAACTAAACTCTTTTACTCACAGGTCATTGAAGTTGTAAAGTTGGTTGAGTCTTACAAGTCCCAGATGCTTCTCCTTTTGAACAGAAAGTATGAGTAGCTGATTGGCCAGGATTAAAAGTCAAAGATTAAGATTCTAGTTCCTGTTTTAGCAGAAAGAACCGAAATATTTGCTCTGAGGCCAGAATGCCAGTATTGTCCGACTTCCATTGCAACTTTCACCATAAAAACCTCGAGCACATTGACCCCATAAAGCTCCTCGTCCTCTGCCGCCTCTGCCTCTCTGTCTCTTTCCTGTTTATTTCCTCTTTCTGACATTTACAAAGTGCATCTCCTCCTCGAAGCACGCGGCGAGAGAGGACCCGGTCTCCTCTCCGGGACAGGCCGGGCATCCACGAGACCCTTAAGCTTCGGATCACTCACTTACGCAGCCAACATTTCAAACGGACGATAAAAGCGTGACAGGTCCCTCCGGAACAATAAAGGCTCGGTGTTATCCCGTGGTGGAGGATGGATGCCCGGTAAAGCGCGGGGATACTGCCCTGTCAGGGCTGTGGCGCCTGGCTCAGCACAAAGAGAGGAGAGGGAGGACGGAGAAGGTTGTAAAGACAGTAAACCAAAGAGGAGCGTTGTGCTTTTTGCTGGTGTTTGGAAGTGTTTGTTTCCTTTGGAGGTGTTTGTTTCCTCGACTAAATTGGGATCATATTTTTGCAGATTGAAGTTAGGCTAAATCTTAGTTGACCTTCTTAGCATTTGGTCACATTTGAGCCCAACCCACTCTGAGTCACTGTGATTTGATTGGCTTCAGAGTTACACTGTAGGTCAGACACCGTGAGTGACAGCAACATGACGCTACAAGTGTGATCTTTATTTGGAACAAAAAGTCTCAGTCACAGACCGACAGGTGAAGAAGGAAGTGGGGAGAATCTGCATTAGACAGATCATTCATACTTCTACTGGATGTAAGAATAAAAGATTGAAAATTCAAGTATAGTTAGTAACAAATGCAAGTGTGAAAATCCATTATCTTTAATATAAATGAAGAAAAAAAAAAGTCAATTGTATCTACTGTAAAGTCGTATTTGTCTCATGTTGCAGCAGAAGCTCATGAGGTTCATTTCTTCACCAGTTACTATAGTAACTATTTTCTCCAAAGTAAATGTACATCTACCACAGTCCTGTCCACATCTGTCATGGTCCACCATGACTCACCACGACTCAGAGGAACTGGGACACACATGACCTGACACATGATCAGATAATATATTGTTATGATTTGTCTTTGTTCCCCTGTTTTTGTATGTTTTGTCTTTGGTCTAGTCCTGTGTTTTATTTTGACATGTGTTCTGTCCTTGTGATTTTGCTTCACTTCCCTCGTTACCTGCCTGCCCCACCCTCCGCCCTGATGTGTTTAACCTGTGCCCCGTTTCCTCTTGTATTTATACCCCTGTGTTTCCCTTGTCCTTTGTCGCGTCATCGTCTTCGTCAGCCCCAGTTTTTGGTTTTCTCTGGATTTGGTTATTTTGGTTTTCGTCGTTCATTAAACATCACCAGTTTTCTTGCAGTCCTGCATTTTGGGTTTTATTTTCTTCACTCCACCACAACCATGAAAATATATACGTCATTTTTTCAACATTAATTTGCATCAACCATGTGATTCTTTAATTATTATTTCTGCTAGATTTTTTATGTATTTATGACATACTTTAGTTTCAGAATGTAGCGCTTACAGCACATGCATAAAGTTCTGGCTAAAGCAGAATCTCCATGACTTCCTTCTTCACCCGTCGGCCTGTAACAGACAGAAGAACAGAGAGGCCTCAGCCTTTTTACTGAAAACAAAGAGAACACTGTATTTAGCAAATTAGCATCATGTTACTGTCACTCATGGTGTCTGACCAAAAGTCTAACTCTGAAGAAAGTTAATTCACATTTACCCTTCGTGTACAAATGACTGGACCATAAAGGTTCCACATGAGACCCAGCCGGAGAGGTTAAAAGTAGTTAATGACAGTGGTGTTTTCGTCAGCAGTGATGAAATCGTTTTGTTGACGGCCCTTTTTCCACGACGATAACGTATCTTTGTTAAGCTTCAAACGTTTGAGAGTGTTCCGTAGATGAGACGGGACGAAAATGTTGGAAAGTCTCCGTCAGGCGTTTACAATCAGGGCTTGACAGTCTGGCAGACACTTTCCTCAGGACAGTGTTTTTCCCAGATAAACACAGAGGCGGTTTGAGTGCAGAAAGCATGTGTTTAAATCCCTCTTGAAAAAGGCAGCTTTTCTCGCAGACTTTAGATCACAGAGTGAGATGTGCTTCAGTTTTCTTTTCACTTTTCTTACAGTTGTTGTCTGCGTTACTAGAGTTGTCTTTGTCTTTTCTTGTTGGCTGTAGTTTGATGTATTTTCTGGACTGGAAGTTCAGTTGAAGGTGAGTGGACATGGCTTGGATAAAAATGAGAAAACTATTTTTAAAGTAACTTAATTGGCATAACACACATATTAAATTGACATAAGGGTGACTCGATCTCATCTCTGGTAAGTTGTACTACAAAAAAACACCAAAGCTAAATTAGTTGCCTTACTAAAGCCCAATTAAAAGGAAAAAAGCCTTAAAACCTATTAAGAATAGGATCTAAAACCTCAGTGGATGACATTACTGGCCGTGCACATATAGTCTTACAGCTCATATTTGATCGTTTGTCAAGTGCGTTTGACTCCATTTGGAGAACATGATCCCAGCCTCTCGAGATGGTCTTCGCCGGGAGAAGGTGCCACACGAGTCTTTCACTCCCGGAGTTATTGCCTGCCGCGTACATGTGTGTGTAATTATGGAAATGGTGCTCATGCATGTTAATGTTCACTTCAGCGTCAAGAGCCAGCGCTGCCGACGGTTCATTTCCCCGCAAACCTGGAGGGGCGTCCAACGTGCAGGAGTGAGATAGCGTTTGAAGAACATTTGATTTGAGTTTGGCGTCGAGCGTTGAAGTGTGTACTGATACTATATTCAGGAAATAACTACAACAGCACCGTGTTCCCTCGGCTAACGACAGGAGAAATATACTCCCGCAGACTTTACTAACTGCTTTTCTCTCAACAATATATCCACTTTAGTCGCTCCAACAGACTCCAAACTTTCCACTCTTATTACTTATTTATTTACTCTTTTTTACTCTTTTAGGGGCTTTCGATTCTAACGCAGACAGTTAGCAAGTCGGCTGGTCCGTTAGCCTGCTCAATGTATTTTTCCTCTAGCCATTAGCATCTAGCTATCAAACATCACACATTCTGAAAGATCCAGATGTTTTCAGCTGTTGTCAAACACCGACCACATGATAAGGTCGAGTTAGAGATCAGTAATGAATGTGCAGACCTTTTAAGATTTCACTTTTGATACAAACTAGCGTAGAAGTGTCCCCCAAGCTTTTTTTGGGGGTTAGATACACATCCAGTGGCCACTAAACATCATCTTGTAAGATGTTGATGATAAAGAAAGCACAGAAATGACTTTATATAAATGCCATGCCTTCAATTCACAGCTAGAAGGTCCCGGGTTCGATTCCCACCAGGACGGGGCCTTTCTGTGTGGAGTTTGCGTGTTCTCCCCGTGTCTGCATAGGTTTCCCCCGGGTACTCCGGTTTCCCCTACCACTAAAAACATGTGCAATAGGTGAATCCTCCAACCAGGTGTTTGTGATCATCAGCCTGGCTCCACATCATGGAGATGGGTCCCCGGGCGCGGCACTGCCGTCGACCACTGCTCCTTAATATAAAAAGAAGAATATTTGAAAATCCTGCATCTAATCAAAGTTTTCATTTATTTATTTACTCTCATTCTAAAAAAGAAAACCCAAACAAATCCTCACCATTTGTATCTGCTGTAAAGTCATGTTTGTCCCAGTTCCTCTGAGTCGTGGTGGGTCATGGTGGACCATGACAGATGTGGACAGGACTGTAGTAGATCTACTTCAAATTTGGAGAAAATAGTTACTATAGTAACTGTTGAAGAAATGAACCTCATGAGCTTCTTCTGTAACATCTGTCCACATCAGTCCTGCTGCACCACGACTCAGAGGAACTGGGACAAACATGACTTTACAGCAGATACGAATGACCTGGGTTTGCTTTTTTGTTTTTTTTTTAGAATGAGGGTAAATACAATTTTTTTTTTTTTTACTAGATACATGATTTTCAAATATTTTTCTTTTTGTAATTGTAATAATAATTTTCCATATATTATGTTTCTACTACAGATTTGAGTTTCAGAATATGATCAATCAATCAATCAATCAATCAATATAAAGCACTTTTCATACCAAAAGATATCACAAAGTGCTTACAGATGACAACATTTGATGTGATATAATATGACTCTTAAATGCAGCAGAAGTCTGAAGTTCTGTCTAAAGCAGAAGCTCCATGACTTCCTTCTTCACTTCTCAGTCTGTGACTGAAGAGCAATGAGGCCTCAGCTGTTTTACTGGAAACAAAGAGCTCACTGTATTTAGCCTCATGTTACTGTCACTCATGGTGTCTGACCTAAAGTCTAACTCTGAAGAAAGTCAACTCACATTTACACTGAAAAGGTTGGAAGGGCGCCCCCTTGTGTCACCTTGCATCCAAATGCCCGGAACATGCCAGTGGGTCAAAAAGACCCGCGAAGGCGACACGAGGGTTAAATGCAGAGGACAAATTTCCCTACGGGGACAATAAAGTACACAGTCAAACCAACATTTGTCACACACTGGTCGAAGGAGATTTTTACCTAGTTTCCTCCCTTAACATCTTAGTTTTCATGTCAGAGTACAAATGTGACAAAACTTACCCTGTACAATGCTTAAAGGGACTATACACTTTAAAAATGTTAAAATGAAGTATTTTCCTCCCCCTACATGTTCCAGCCATGTCCTAATGTGTAGAATGAGCTCAGACCTGTTCACCACAACTGCCTCTAAAATCCTGCACTGTCACTCAGAAAGTTGTTACTTCGGGTCTGAAGTGCCGTCATGCACGAGCTTAATATAGAAGCTGCAGTTACACGTAAGACCTGAGGTGGCAGTAGTGAGTATAAAATTTGACCAACTTGCATCATAGTCTAGGGCTGAAAGATATATCGTTATCTTATCGAAATCGAGATATGAACATTAAAAACATAAAAATCGAAAAAGCAATGTATAAACAATATAGATTTGTATCAATGAAGCTGCACTCTGTTGCTTGGTTTTCACCTAGCCCATAGTTATATCACATCGTATCGAGATGTCTGGAATGAATATCGAGATATGAAATGTTGTCCATATCGTTCAGCCCTAATCTAGTCTCTTAAGCGTTTTGTCCAGTATTCAGTCACAAACATTGACAGATTTTACACCCACGTGTCCAAAAAAAAGGCGAAATTTGGCTTTTTACTGATTTTTTTCACTTGAAAAATGTGTTGAACTAGTTGTGTCAATAAAATAAAAGCATGCATTTATATCAGGGTCAATCCACTATTTAGATTTCACCACTGAACATTTCGGCAATTTTGGCCATTTTTATGCCTAAAATGCAATCAAATGACTAACCAATGTGACGAACACAATCCAATACCAAAAGTCTACAGGAGAATTTAGCTGATTGTGCTGCGTTATTATGGTTCTCAGCTGCGTCACGAAGGTTTGCACAAACTCGAGTGTCCTTTTTCCGGTAACTAAACAACCACTTCTCAGATCGTATCCATGAACACACATTCATAACATTAATCAAACCTATGGGAACAAATGAGCCGTGGTTTGCATAGAAATCCTTTCCATGTAGCGCTGCTCGGATCCGTGAATGCTAATCCCACAGCAGGAGGGCTATAAATAAAATGTTTACCTTTGTTTTCATGTGGATTGGGGGATTATGTGTTATTAATTAGAGCTGTTTAGAAGAAGCTGCCAGACGTGAGGAAAAGCAAACCCTGCGATACGTGTATTACCGTTCTTTATCCGTTTGAACGCGGATCCAGAGCCCTTTTAAAATGACAAACCAAATTAATGTCATAAATTACTGCTTTGTTTGTGTTCCCTGGCAGCGGAACGTAATTAAAACACGTCTTCAAATTAGGAGCGGCTGTAAAGGCAAAGGCGCCATGGAGCTGCAGCTGTGTATCGATCTTTAACTGTGTCGCTCTGGAAGGCTGTTGGATCGAAGTGTCCCAGGTGAAGTGTGGCCCAAGCAGGTCCACTCTCTGAGGCAGGTGTGCAGAGTTACTATTATGCAGAAACTGCATAATGCTCTCACACAAAATGGGAAGGAAAAGGAATCGAAGCAGCAAAAACTTCTGGAAGTTTATCAGGGACACGTTGTACTTCCTTGTTACACGTTGTTCCCCTTGTTACACGTTGTACTTCCTTGTTACACATTGTTCCCCTTGTTACATGTTGTACTTCCTTGTTACACATTGTACTTCCTTGTTACACATTGTTCCCCTTGTTACACGTTGTACTTCCTTGTTGCACATTGTTCCCCTTGTTGCACGTTGTACTTCCTTGTTACACATTGTTCTCCCTTGTAACACGTTGTACTTCCTTGTTACACATTGTTCCCCTTGTTACACGTTGTACTTCCTTGTTACACATTGTTCCCCTTGTTACACTTTGTACTGCCTTGTTACACATTGTTCCCCCTTGTTACACGTTGTACTTCCTTGTTACACATTGTTCCCCCTTGTAACACGTTGTACTTCCTTGTTACACATTGTTCCCCCTTGTTACACGTTGTACTTCCTTGTTACACATTGTTCCCCCTTGTAACACGTTGTACTGCCTTGCTACACATTGTTCCCCCTTGTTACACGTTGTACTTCCTTGTTACACATTGTTCCCCCTTGTAACACGTTGTACTGCCTTGTTACACATTGTTCCCCCTTGTTACACGTTGTACTTCCTTGTTACACATTGTTCCCCCTTGTAACATGTTGTACTTCCTTGTTACACATTGTTCCCCTTGTTACATGTTGTAAGATTACCTGTACTTACATGTGTAATTACTTTCTTGTTACCCGTACTTACACCTGAAACCCACAGTATGCTAAAGCGTTGCTGAAGTGTTAAAAATATTGGTTCGGAGCCACAGAATCTTCAATCGCTTTTTTTTTTTACCAATAGGGTTCCCAAACTTTTTTGGCTGGGACCCCAAAAATTGACACGTAAACAGCTCGCGACCGCCATTTTATAAAGCTATTGCTTCTTATGCTACTTTAGGGAAGAAAAACATTTGAAAAATAAAAAAATAAGTTAATGTGTATTTAATCAGTTATATTTTAAATATTTGAACAGATATCACGAATTACTGTTTACATTCAAAATAAAAAAAATAAATACAATTGCATTTTTCTTTTTATTTCATCCTGAAATCATCTGGGGACCCCCACCCAAAGCCTTGCGACCCCCTGAGGGGTCCCGACCCCCACTTTGGGAACCACTGTGTTAGACTGCAGTTTTGAGTTCTATTTTCGTTGTATTTCTTTGATATGCTTGTTTCTAGTATCTGTTCTGAATACTTACCTGAACTTCAACACATGTGCATGAACATGGGTATGGACGAGCAACATATAACGCTCTGACTTGTGTTTTACAGTGAAGATGTGTTCCAGTATGGCATGTTATATATATATATATATATATATATATATATATAACATATATATATGTATATTATATAATATATATATATATATATATATATATATATATATATATATATATATATATATATAACATATAATATATATATATATATATATATATATATATATATATATATATATATATATTTTTTTTTTAGTAGTAGTAGTAGTAGTAGTTTATTCGGTCATTTCATTCCTTTAAAAAGACAGATTAACACCTCCTCCAGAAATACATCGACTTTTTTTATTCTTTCTAGCTTTTGCTTTTTTGAAAATGCCAGTTCCTCGGAGGTTAGACTGACTTTATACTGATGTTATACTGAGGAGGGAGAAGATTATTGTGTGGTTTGTGCACTATTACTAATGTATTTAGATCAACAAGAGCATGGATTTTCAATAGATTTAGCTCCACAAAAATAGGGTTTGTTGGTGCATAGAAATCTGCTTTAGTGATGATTCTTATTGTCTTTTTTGGAGCAGGAAAACAGAATGAGCATCAGATTTGTAACTGTTTACCCATATTTTCAAGCCATAATTTAGGTAAAGAAGTATGAGAGAATTATACAGTAATAGAAGAGATCTTTTTTTTAATTGAGTACAGTTTTCAGTTTGCCAGTTACAGCAATGGTTTTGTCTATTTCCAAAAATAATATATTTTGTTTCACTCAGATTGACCTTATCCTGTGGAATAAGAAGTTGATTCCGCTTTGTCATCGTCAGTTGTGCTAATTGTAAGATAAATCCTGAAAATGGTATTGTTGATGAGAGCGATAGGACATAATTGTTATTCATTAATGGGAAAACCCCAGGGCTGTGTGTGTGCCTGGGTATGGACAAAGGATCATGTGACCTTCTTAGTCTCTTATTGCCTGCACACATACACAGGCACATGCACAGTCGGGCTGTGCATGTGCCTGTGTATGACAATACTTTTATAATACAGAGCACTGAACATTGATTTGTATATGACTAACTCAGGAATTCATAATGTAATGTCAAACTGTATGAACACGAGATGCTGCAATTACCATTATTATTACTCCCATTTGGGAAGTGCCTGCAGCTGTTCACATATGTCTGAGTCATGTACATTTCCGTTGTCTTTTAATGACTCTTTCCTGTTGAAAGGACAGACTAATATGCTTTGTATTGGTCCTCATTTACATTATTCTGAAATGCATTGAAGTAAATCCCTGTAAGCTTTTCATGCTTACACATTTTGAGTCGATGTGGCCGTAGCAAATTTCCTAACCCGACGCTGACACTCGTGGATGGAAAAAACAGATCCGGGACCTGCTGTGTTGGGATATTTTTTGTTTTGTTTTTTGTTATGATTATAGATAATTGGAAAACCACCGAAATAGACATGGCGACTAAAAAACTCACCCGTTGCTCTCCCCCTTTGCGTCGTAGGAAACGCCTGCACCATGTCGGACTACAACCGGCTGAAGAACATGCTCCTGGACCTGCAGCCCAGAGCGCAGGGGTCCGAGCAGCAGAGCCAGCAGCAGAGGGACATGGACCAGAAGAGGGCGCTGGTGGACGCCATGTTCAAATACCTGGACGCCAACCAGGACGGCCGTTTGGTGAGCGACGAGCTGGAGAAGGTGAGTGCAAGCATCTGCGCCTTTTTTTGGCAGAGCAAGATCATGTTTTCAAGGTCAGAATTGAGAGTGCTTCTCTTAGGGAGGGGAGAGAGTTCAGCCTTCTGACATACGGGTGGTTGAAGCGGTTAGTTCATTATATGCCTGGATCTAGCCTGTAGAGTCTGTGATCTTCTCTCTGAAGGCAGCTCGCGTACAAAACCACTACATAACCTACAGTACATAACCACTACATAACCTACAGTACATAACCACTACATAACCTACAGTACATAACCACTACATAACCTACAGTACATAACCACTACATAACCTACAGTACATAACCACTACATAACCTACAGTACATAACCACTACATAACCTACAGTACATAACCTACAGTACATAACCACTACATAACCTACAGTACATAACCACTACATAACCTACAGTACATAACCTACAGTACATAACCACTACATAACCTACAGTACATAACCACTACATAACCTACAGTACATAACCTACAGTACATAACCACTACATAACCTACAGTACATAACCACTACATAGCCTACAGTACATAACCACTACATAGCCTACAGTACATAACCACTACATAACCTACAGTACATAACCACTACATAACCTACAGTACATAACCACTACATAGCCTACAGTACATAACCACTACATAACCTACAGTACATAACCACTACATAACCTACAGTACATAACCACTACATAACCTACAGTACATAACCACTACATAACCTACAGTACATAACCACTACATAACCTACAGTACATAACCACTACATAACCTACAGTACATAACCACTACATAGCCTACAGTACATAACCACTACATAGCCTACAGTACATAACCACTACATAGCCTACAGTACATAACTATAGCTGATCTTTTTTTCTTTCTTTTTTCCACAAGATTGGCCACTTGACACAGAATCTCAGTATTATCTACTATCAACAGTAGGTTGCACAAATGCCCACCCCCTTTTAACTTACATTAATGTAGTTAATTGAAATTTTAAGTGAAGTGTGTGGCTGTAACTGCAGCAAAAGGCTGTTCCACAAAGTATTAACTCAGGGGGTATAGACACTTTTGCAAACCCCACTTTTGAGTTTTTATTTATAAAAAAAAAAAGTATAGATTTCATTTCACTTCACGACTGTGTGTCACTTAGTGTGTGTATTTCACATAAAATTTAAATTATTCAGCATATTTATGTTTGTGGTCCATAGTGTGGCAAAATGTCAAAAACTTAAAGGGGGGCCCATACTTATGCAACCCACTATTATTTTTTTAATCTCAAATAATTTGAGATTCGTAAATAACAACTGTATTCTTCAAGATCTTCGACCGTGGAAAAGAATGGCAGACATTGTTTGAGAAAATGCTGATCTTACAAATACAACAGTGACTAAATAATTTGTCTGACCACATCATATTAACCAGATCATTCTAAACAATGGAGTTAATGGAACAGCTATGTATGTTACATTCACATTTTCGATTGACATTATTGCCCATTAAACTTACCTCTATATCATGCAGCTGAGAACAGGGGTCTCCAACAGGCCAAATCCGGCCCCTGACTTGTAGAACACAAGTTCCTGAGTATGTCCAAAAAAAAGAGTACGTCTCTAGCCCATACCTGTGCAGAGTTATGAATGTTTAAAGAAATAGCCAGAGTGCTCACTTCAGCCTCTAGGGGGCAGCTTAAAGAAAGAAAGAAAAGAATTCCACATGTGTCCAGCAGAGGGCACTGACATAAGAGATCAGAATGTGTTTTAAGACACATATGAAACCCACCAAAACAGAAGAAACAAGACCTAAAAAATGTCTCTGGTGGAGGACCCCTGGACTTCTTTAACGTAGAAGTACAATTACTATTCATGTTTTAAAGCTTACAGTATGTGTTAATCGATGACATCATTGGGATATTTCTATTGGTTGACAGTCACCGTGGCCAAGTGTGTGGTATTACTGAACGTGTCCCTTATTTTCTTGTGCTCAAAGTGGCAACCCTATAGGGTTGGTGTATCTATAGGGTTGGTGTACCTATAGGGTAGGTGTACCTATAGGGTAGGGGTACCTATAGGGTTGGTGTACCTATAGGGTAGGTGTAGGTGTACCTATAGGGTAGGGGTAGGTGTACCTATAGGGTAGGGGTACCTATAGGGTTGGTGTATCTATAGGGTTGGTGTACCTATAGGGTTGGTGTATCTATAGGGTAGGTGTACCTATAGGGTAGGTGTATCTAAAGGGTAGGTGTACCTATAGGGTTGGTGTACCTATAGGGTTGGTGTACCTATAGGGTAGGTGTACCTATAGGATAGGGGTAGGTGTACCTATAGGGTTGGTGTACCTATAGAGTTGGTGTATCTATATGGTAGGTGTACCTACAGGGTAGGTGTACCTATAGGATAGGGGTAGGTGTACCTATAGGGTTGGTGTATCTATATGGTAGGTGTATCTATAGGGTTGGTGTACCTATAGGGTTGGTGTACCTATCGGGTAGGTGTACCTATAGGGTTGGTGTACCTATAGGGTTGGTGTACCTATAGGGTTGGTGTACCTATATGGTAGGTGTATCTATAGGGTAGGTGTACCTATAGGGTTGGTGTATCTATAGGGTAGGTGTACCTATAGGGTTGGTGTATCTAAAGGGTATGTGTACCTATAGGGTTGGTGTACCTATAGGGTAGGGGTACCTATAGGGTTGGTGTACCTATAGGGTAGGGGTACCTATAGGGTAGGTGTACCTATAGGGTTGGTGTAGCTATAGGGTAGGTGTACCTATAGGGTTGGTGTACCTATAGGGTTGGTGTACCTATAGGGTTGGTGTACCTATAGGGTAGGTGTACCTATAGGGTTGGTGTACCTATAGGGTTGGTGTACCTATAGGGTAGGTGTACCTATAGGGTAGGGGTACTTATGGGGTAGGTGTATCTATAGGGTAGGTGTACCTATAGGGTTGGTGTACCTATAGGGTTGGTGTATCTATAGGGTTGGTGTATCTATATGGTAGGTGTACCTATAGGGTAGGTGTACCTATAGGGTTGGTGTATCTATATGGTAGGTGTACCTATAGGGTAGGTGTACCTATAGGGTTGGTGTACCTATAGGATAGGGGTAGGTGTACCTATAGGGTTGGTGTACCTATAGAGTTGGTGTATCTATATGGTAGGTGTACCTATAGGGTAGGTGTACCTATAGGGTTGGTGTACCTATAGGATAGGGGTAGGTGTACCTATAGGGTTGGTGTACCTATAGAGTTGGTGTATCTATATGGTAGGTGTACCTATAGGGTAGGTGTACCTATAGGGTTGGTGTATCTATATGGTAGGTGTACCTATAGGGTAGGTGTACCTATAGGGTTGGTGTATCTATATGGTAGGTGTACCTATAGGGTAGGTGTACCTATAGGGTTGGTGTACCTATAGGATAGGGGTAGGTGTACCTATAGGGTTGGTGTACCTATAGAGTTGGTGTATCTATATGGTAGGTGTACCTATATGGTAGGTGTACCTATAGGGTTGGTGTATCTATAGGGTTGGTGTATCTATATGGTAGGTGTACCTATAGGGTAGGTGTACCTATAGGGTTGGTGTATCTATATGGTAGGTGTACCTATAGGGTAGGTGTACCTATAGGGTTGGTGTACCTATAGGATAGGGGTAGGTGTACCTATAGGGTTGGTGTACCTATAGAGTTGGTGTATCTATATGGTAGGTGTACCTATAGGGTAGGTGTACCTATAGGGTAGGGGTACCTATAGGGTAGGTGTACCTACAGGGTTGGTGTACCTATAGGGTAAGGGTAGGTGTAAGGCGTCCATCCAGAGAACTGACTTTGCAGGAGAAGTGCTCTCAATTAATTTCAATAAAAGTACATGTACCGTATAAAAGCTGCAAATGAAGTATCAGATAAGCAGTCTACTTAAGCTAAGAGTATTTCTCACAGACTTTAAAACAATTGAAAGAGATAAACGGACTGTGCTGTTGTTAAATCAGGTCAAACATCAGAGACTGAGTGTTTTTTTGTTTGTTACGGCTTTTCCTGCTACAGCGACGACCCCCCCTCAGTGTGGTCACTCAGTTAGCCAGTGGAAGTGGCTGTATTGTGTCTGCGAAAGCCCGGTGGACGGCAGCGCGGCGGTGTTGGCTCGCGCGGGGGGCCTCATCTGGCGTGTCTGAAAATGGCTTCTCCGAAATGACCCCTTGATGAGACCCCCAAACCCCCGAGCGCTGTGATCTCCAGCCCCCAGACCGACACATCCACAGCGGCATGATGGGCTTTTAATGTGCGCCCAAACTCTGGGCGCCGCGGCCTCTTTTCGCTTTCTCAGGAAATGAAAAACTACGGAGAGTAAACAAAGGAGCCGATAATGAAGAATCCAAAGTGGGGCTTAGTCGCGTTTATGACAACGCTTAATGCGAGGTACTTTGTCTTCTGTCATCTCATCTGTTTAAAACTTTTCAGACTGTGACCTCCAAAACAGCGACGCGAGAAGCAAGGGAAACCCCACCCTGCAGAATGGTGAAAGGCATAGGCGAACCAGGCCAGCCAAACTGTAGAGTTATTTTGCAAATATCTTCGGAAAGTGACAGAGGCTTAGCATTTCTGAAACTGCCTCCAGACGATACTAGATGGAGAAACGCTTTGATAAAACTTGACTTTTCCATCTTCAAAATGTGTCCAGATGGTTGGTAGGGGAGCTTAAATCCTCAACTTGCTTTGGTTGAGTTGAGGACGTTTCGCTTCTATTCGCAGAAGCTTCTTCTTAGGTCTTGTGGTTCGCGACCTGTTTGAAACGCCAACCGTTGATACCTAGAGTGGGGCTGGTGGAGTTTAGATTTTTTTATTTGATGTTTTACTATCTTTAAAGCCACACCGCGTAGAAATTTACAGAAAAAATCAAATTCAAATACGAGCATTTATTTCATGACAGATATTTTCATCATTGAAAAATACCTCATAAATGTACAAACAAATATTCGTGAGGCTCACCTCTCCCAAGATATGACTGTGAACTTTACCGGGAGTGGGTACGTCTCCAGCTCGTCTCCATGGAGATGAGGCAAAAGACAGTCGAATTTGAGATTCAAACAGATTAGTTTCCCATCCAAATCCATTCTTTTATTACACAGTGCAGTAATAGCATTGTCTGTGTTGAGCTGGTCATTAGGAGCATGTTTTGTTTTGCCGGCAACAGTATAGTCCAAAATACGCAGTGTACCTTTAACTGGAAAGAAGTACTTTTCAAACTGTCATTTTGAAGCTCTATAGCAGGGGTGTCAAACATACAGCCAGAGATGATTTAATCCGGCCCCTGCCATGTAGAGCATAAATTCCAGAGTATGTAGGGGGGAAAAAAGTAAGTCTCTAGCCCATTCCTGTGCGGAGCTATGAATTTTTAACGAATAACCAGAATGCTCATTCTAGCCACTAGGGGGCATTACATTTTTAAAAAAAGGAAGAGTTCCACACGTGTCCAGCAGAGGGCACTGACATAATAAGAGCTCAGGATTTGAACAACACATTATATAGCCACGAGGTGAATGGACAGTCTGCCCCATGGCGGCTGTGACTTCTATGTAGTACTTTGAGGAACTTGTGACACAGGCTTGTAAAGTGCAATAAAAAACGTAAGGCTTTGTTATTAATGAAGCTACAGTCAAGTTGGGGCTTTGACCAGATCACAGCTTATTATTAATTTATTGGAAATATTTTTGTTCTTATATGGCCCGCGACCCAAAATGAGTTTGACGCCCCTGCTCTATGGAGTTAGTTTCCGAGGCATAAAAAGGTCTTCACTAATACAGTTTGTTTTAGCAATATTTCCCCGCCTCGATATATGGAACTGTAGTTTTTGTTGCCGTGACAGGGTCTACTGCAGAAACCACAGCTCTGTCTTGCCCAGGACAGCGAAACTGTCCTCTTCTAAAGCCCATAATCCATCACCAAACCCGTTCACAGATGTGCTCAAAAATAGGCTTGATTGTGGGCATGTTGCACCTGATTTAACATTTGAAATTGCCAGAATTACAGGATTAGGGCCCCAAATTGGATATGGAAATGAGAGAATGCTGCGAGAGAAAAAAAAAAAAGCATAAATGATTCTGCTGCTTTTCTCCACTTTTGCATGTGCTTGGTGTCATTGACGTGTTAGCATGTCGTTAGCAGAAAATGTAGCGTGTAGTTTCCACTGCTGCCTCCAGAGGGCACTCGCTGAATCGATGTCCTGATCTGCCCCGTCGTTCAGTCCATGCAGCAGAGGTAGGCAAGTTTCAGGCGCATTGAGTTGCCTTGTGTACGAAATGCGTGGTATAAATAAAGTTGCCTTGTCTTTTACCAAAGGCCGACCTGTAACCCACAGTAAAGCACCACTGTCCACAAATGGAGGACATTATTAAGGATTCACCAGTATTTTACACGTTTTTTGAGCACATTACCAGGTATTTTAGCTCTGAATTGTGTAATAAATAGGGGTGGGACTTGTTAATTTCGATTAATTCATTACAAAGATTTTAACGCATAGATGTTTTTAACGCAATTAATCGTATTTCCCACCAAACCGGAACTCCGGAGCCGGAACCTTTCTATTTGTGTTGTTTCTGGTACGCCCCGTATATCTGACCAATCTGAGCAATGGACGGAGACGCTTCACTCCCGTCGGGGACTCAGTTTAGTTTGAAACTAATTAACTCAATTAAGACATTTTAATCAAGCATCTAAAACAAATGCTTTCCTCCAGTTTCATTTAATGCACAAATTGTCTCGTCCAAAATCCAAAACTAGAATCTTTTTCTGCTAAATAAATGTCTGTCAACCTGACCTTATTGAGACTGACAAAAGTAGATTTTGCGATTTCGATCAAATTTAGATTAATTGCACAACCCTACTCCCATTTTGTCCCATTTTCACTAGCCTGGTTTCTCCGAGCTCCGTGATCAACTCCTTTGAAACGATTGGATCTGATTTTCACTGAATGGTGGGTTGAAATTCAACCGATGTAACGCGGCCACTGAGATCAGACCCAGTCGTGGGAAATGTAGGGAAATTAAAATTGACGGGAGTTTCCGGGTGGCTAAGGCCAGGCTAGATTTTCACTAAAAAGGTCTTTTTGTCAAAATACCTTTTTAGTCAAAATTTCAAGTTCAACATATCATAAACCTCGTCTCCTTTGCAGTAAGAGCTCCCCATTTGTGGAACTCCTTACCTGATGAGGTGAGGCAGGCCCTTTCAGTGTCTGCTTTCAAATCTCAGCGTAGACGAACTTTCATAATCTAAATTGTTTTACTCTTAACCCCTTAACTCCCACCGGAACCGAGCACATTTTCTCCAGTTTGGCTTTACCCCAGTCCAAAAGCTTCTGGAAAAAAGCTGTGAAAATAGCAACAAAACTGAGATGAAAACAATGATGGAAATGTGACAAAAAAAGTGACGAAAAATGTATGAAAAAGTGGCAAAAATGTCACAAAAATGTCACAAGAAATTGACAAAAAATGTATGAAAAAATGACAAAAATGTGATAAAAAATGTATGAAAAAATGTGACAAAAAATTACAAAAATGTGACCAAAAAATGACAAAAATGTGACAAAAAAATGACAAAAATGTGACAAAAATGTGATCAAAATGACAAAAAATTGATAAAAAATTGACGAAAAAATAACAAAAATGTGACAAAAATGTGACAAAAATGTGATAAAAAATGTATGAAAAAATTACTAAAAAAAATACTAAAAAATTACTAAAAAATTACTAAAAAGTTACAAAAATGAGTTGAATACCCAACAAAAAAATGATAGAAAAAAAATCTGATGACGTGAGGAAAAAGATCCTCTCGGTTCAGGCGGGAGTGAAGAGGCTAATGTGTATCATGCATTGTTGTTTTTATCTTTTTGTGTTTTTTATTATTATTATTATGATTCAACGCAAACTTCACGCATTACTACTTTTACAATGTTATCCCACAAGAAGAAAAAAGTCAGAAATAGAGCCATTCTTCCACACTGAGATATGTTCTCACCTGGGTTTAGACGAGTTCATGCGTACCTGTCTGGTCTTTGTGCCCGTGGAAGAGCATTGTCGCATCTAACATCACCCCTTTTGGAGCTATAGGAATATACTGGGAGAGGCCAAATGCTAACAACATCTTTGGTCTTTTTGTGTGACTGAGGGCACGGACAAACACCAGACAGGTACGCATCAACTCGTCTAGGCTCAGGCAAGAATCTCAGTATGGAAACACGGTGAACTATTCCTTTACCTAAGAAAATGATTTATTTCATCATACCGTAAATGCTCTAATAGAGGCCGGGGCCTTTTTTTACTCAAGCACATCTAGGACCAGACCTTTATTGGAACCAGGCCACAATTAGAGACAGGCCTTTAATTCTATTTGAGCAAAACGGACGACCAGGAAAATGAAGAAAAACGACATTTGTGTCCATTTGCACCTAAAATATTAGGTTCATTTATTAATTAACATTTCAAACCCTCTCCCAGCGGCTGGAACATTGACGCCTTTTATTTTGTCGGGACAACAGGAAGTGTTTCGTTGCTGTTAGCGGAGCTTTGACATCAATGTCACTGCAGGTTCTGTTTCGTTTTTACCGCGGACCGGATTATTTGTTTGTGTAAAAGGCGAGTTTAGACGGAGCGTTTGTGTTTGTGATCGATCATGAGACTGACCCGAGAGAAGACGAGACGCTCGCGCTGATGGGAGGAGTTATTTTGAGGCGTGGGACTGACCTGCACACGGAGCAGCTTGACGGGTTTTGAAGACTCGATGGAGACTTTATTAAAACCCTGGAGGGTCACACAACATTTGTTGCCCTGTTTCCAAATATGGTCACAGGAGGTTTGAAAAGTGGCTAAATCTGTGTCAAAGTTACGCTTGGATCAGCTCCTCCGCAGCCTCCCCATCGGCCCGGGTTCCCGTTTGTTTACTTCCTGCACGTGAGTTTTCATTTACACGAGTATGAGACAAATTCCTAACATGGGGAATATTTCTACCGCTATAGTTTCTAATAAAAGCCCCGGCCTGTTTTAGAGACCGGCTTTAATTTGCCTCCGCCAGCCGCGAACCCGGCCTCTGTTAGAGACCCGGCCGCTAATGGAATACAGGCCAGTATTAGAGAATTTACGGTAATTATCATTCATAACAATCAATCCTAAATCCGATATCACCATTTAAACTCAGGCCATTATTATTATTGTAGCAAAACTGGCCCCAAAAAGTGACATAACCTTCGAGAGTTGAAGCATTATCGCCACTGTGCAATGTTAACTGTACTTAAATCAATTTAGAATGACTGAATCTGACCCTATGTTCAGCCTCGGGGGGGGGGTCAACACTGAACTTGTTTTTTTGTGTGTGACATACCGTGGATTAGTTGTGGTTTAAGGCCGGATTTAGCGGGATTTGTGCTTTGATGGCCTCAACGTAACGCTCCTGCACACATTGACAGCTCCTCATTTCCATAAACACTGCCCTTATTCCCCATTAGAGTCAGGCAGAAATGCTAAACTGTTTCTGTGCGAATTCAAAATGTCAGATTTACATTTTTACACGAGGCCCGTCAACCTGTGTTTTTTCTTTAGTGCACCGGGAGCAGCAGGAAAACGACAAAAGAAAGGCAGTGATGGAGCAAAACACAACTGGGCCTGGTTGTTGACTGGTTTATACGCAAATAATTAGCCAACTTACTCCAAGTCAAGTCTGGGCGTGTGCTATAATAGCTTGCAGCCTTTACCCCCATAGAATTATATGGGAACCTGTAGCTTCAAAGGGCGGGGTTGTTCATGCTTTCATTGCAGAGTGAAATGACTCGCCAGAGCTTCACCACAGCCACACAAGGCCGCCGGTCTATTTCTTTTTTCCCTTTTCATTGTCTGTATTGGAAAAGGAGCAAGAGGAGTGGGGTGGGACCCAGATAGCAAGCCGATGTGGCCCACATCAGGCAAAGATGTGGCACTTGTGGCATTGGTGTGGCCCGCGGGAAACAGATGTAAACCAGAAGTGGGCCATGTAAAACATAACAACACATGGCCCATTAATGGAATAACGTTTATGGGCCACTTATGGCAAAGACATGGCACGTGTGGCCTCAATATCTCCAGATAAACCAGCAGTTAACCAAATGTGGCCCACATGCAAATGACCAACTATGGCCCATTAATGAAAACACATATATGGGCCACTTATGGCAAAGACATGGCAGTTCCAGGATAGTTTAAACCGGAATAACCAGAGGCAAACCAAATATGGCCCATATACAAAATATCAAAAATGCCCCAAAAATGGCAAATCATCTGTGGGCCTATGGTGGCAAACATGTACCATCAGTGGGCCATGTCTGGACCACCTATGAATAATCTGGTTTACTACTGGCTAAGAGTTGGGCCTGTTCTGGGTTTATTGTGGGCCAGATGTGGTAACCGGATATGAACTACGTTATGGCCGATAATCCACGCGGTATGTGGGCCAAATCAACGTGTCTGATGTGGGCCACATCTGGGCCATACCAATTTTGCTATCTGGGGAGGAGCTTATGGGGAGCTTAAATGGACAATCAGGAAGTTGTTTTAGATCAATAATATATTTTCTAACCAACAAATAGCAAGATAGGGATGTGTTTGAGATTATTACCTGCACACCTTCGCAACATTCTAGAACAGTGTTTCCCAACCAGGGGTATGGGGACCCCATGGGGGTACTCGAGCACCTAGCAGGGGGTACTTGAAATGATTTCAGATTGAAAAAAGGGGGAAATTGAACATAATTTTTAAAGGAAAAGCTAGATTTTTCACTAAAATGTGTTGCCATGGGAGAATTTTAGGTATATTTGACTTTTTCTTCCAAATACTATTTTTAAGTAATTACTTTCTAAATAAACTGCAACACCCCTGAGGTAGGGGGTACACGGACGACCATTGAAAGGCCCAAGGGGTACACAAGTTACAATAAAGGTTGGGGACCACTGTTCCAGAATGTCCCATACAACTCAATGAGAGAGTTTTGAAAAGGAATGTCTTAACAGAACAAGTCCTGATTATTATTTGGCTGTAGAGAAGGGAGATCTGAGGCACAACTGACTGAATAAAGTCCTTTATTCTTTTTGGGACACCAAGGTGTTTCGACCACTGAGGTCTTCATTAGGGCAGACCGAGTTCTCTTACTTTTACTTCCGCTAGGGTCCTTTCACACCGACACCATTTGGTTCGTTTAAGCGGACTGGAGTCTGGAACACTTGTAAGTACGCTTCGTTTTGGCTCGTGTGAAAGCGGATCAGTTTAACTTGGTCTCGGTGCAGTTCCATGTGGACTCCAGTGCGGTTTGCTGATGGTGAGAACGCTGACCGGCCTCGATTCAGCCCTGCTCTCTTATGTTGCAGACTTTTTGGTCTACGGAAGCTTCCATTACCACACGCGCGGCGCATTTAGGCGAAAACTTCATTTCTCCGCAATTGTTTGTTTTGGAGCCAACGCTAGAGATTAACCAAGGAAAAACGTGGTCGAAAGAGGAGGTGCAGTGCCTCATAGAACTATGGGCAGATGATGCTCAACTGCCTTTGTAAATGGCAAACAACAGTTTCCTTAATGAGAGAAACAGAAGCTCACCGGTTTTCTGCAATAGTGTCTTGCACATTTTCTCTGCGCCAAAAATAACGGCAGAGTGTTCTCGTGAGTTTCATGCTGTACAGTAGTATTTTTGCTACACAAAGCAATGATATTATTATATTGCTACAAAAATCATTTCATGGTTTAGGAATAAAAGCCTCATCGTCAGCCTGATGTTTTCTTCTGGGATATTCCCTTCGTCACATGCTGCACCAATCAGCTTTCACCTACGTCAGCCAAACACACGTGGTTGGTTCATTTGCAAAAACACTGGTGTGAATGTGACCTGAATAAGTGGAGAATTGCAACATTATAACAACTTTTGGGAACAACAGGTTTTAAAAGAACCCTTACTCTTACTCTTACTCTGTCTGCTCTGATGAAGATCCAAGTGGTCGAAACGTGTTGGTGTCCCGAAAAGAATAAAGGACTTTTATAAGCCAGTTGTGTCTCGGATCTCCTCTCTCTTCCTCAAAGTAAGCGACGTGTCCGTTCATGGATCCTTGATAGAGCACCTGACTCTGTGACATTTACAAACCACAGCAGCGCTCACTTGCCCTCTTGTTCATTATTAGAAAGTGATCGGATTCACAAACCTTTCACAAGTCCTTTCATCTGACCAACATCAAGTACAGCATTTTGAAAAGTGTCTCCACTTTTGGACACCTTTATGATACAAGAGCTTGACCTTAGTTCATATGTGCAGAGAGAGCGAAGAGTTAAACTTTATGACCGTTTTTGTTTAATGGTGTCAGGTTCAGCCATGGCAGAGAAATGTTAACAATAATCCAATAAGTAAATTCAGCCTTTTGTCATCTTGTCTTCTCCTGTCCTCTACAGATCTCCACCAAGGAGCATTTGGACGAGAGCCTGATGGAATGCACCATGCAGGACCTTCTCCGGTACGACGACTACAACAACGACGGCCACCTGAGTCTCCACGAGTTCTACACTGCTTTCCGTGAGTCGCCCCGGGGCCCATTTTCACCCATTACTGTCGCATTCTCAAGAGAAAAGAAAATATATCCACGTTGTTCTTTTCCGCGCAATTCGCAAAGCTCTGAGTGCGTCTGAGAGCGTGCGTTTGGTGGAAAGACATCATCATTTGGAAAATTACGGCTGGTACATTGGGGAATGCATTTGTAGTGCTGATCTTGAAGAAAGAGTACAGACTGTCAGTTAAAGAAAGCATGTCGTCATAGACAAAGGCAATCGTCTGTACTTTGGGCGTGGCGGACGTTTCGCCTCTCGTCAAAGATGCTTCGCCAGTGACAATAATGACCTTTGTTTGCAACGAAATCTGAATAATGGATAGACTCCGGATTACATTTATGGGTTTTGTTAGTTTTTTACTTACAAAAGATCTTTTCAGACGGGATTTTAAATATGTTCAGTTTTTGTGGGGAAAAGTATTGTAAATCTGCTTTGTTTTTTGAGGTTCAGATCTCATTAGATCAGGCAAGGAATGAGATATTGAAAAAATCCTTCTGAGAAATCCTTCTACAAGGCTGAAGAATAAGGTGTTTGTAGGTGCTGCAATGTGGAAATGTTAACGCCACGGTGTAAGAATACACTTTGTGTCCAGCTTCAATGGGAATCACAGTAAAGGCTTGTATGAAAAACCCATTTTGACTTGGCATGGAATGATAGTCTAAGTTTTAGTCTCTTTTCTTTGAGCCCTGGTTTTGCCCATTGTTTGCACCCAGTCGTGTTACTGCATAATCTCACAAGGGCCAATAATCGCAAGAGAGACGTTAAAGGTCCTATATCATGCAAAATCAACTTTTTGGAGCTTTTAACCATGTTGTAATCCTAATTCCTTATCACAAACACCCCCAGAGTGGTTTTGGCTTCATTCACACGGTTCTCAGTAATCCTGCTGAATCCTGCTCTCTGAGCAGCTGCTCTGCTCTCTGCTGGTGAACGACTGACTTGTTCTGTTGTGTCGTCAGAAACTAACGGAAGTGCTCGACGTCTGTAATGTAATATCTTACAGCCTGATTTTATTTGTAAAACAGCTTTTTCATTATTTCTGTCATAAGAAAGAAAACAGGGGAAACAAACACATCCCTGAGTGTCTGGACAAATGTCGTGTTTGCACTGAAAGCTGTGAAGAAGGAGCTCTTTCGAACCTACTCTGGACACGCCTGTTCTTCTTTCTCACCTAACGATAATGTCAGAGAAAAGCGCATTTGGCAACAAGAGGTCAGACTTTATTCAACCTTCCCAAAGAGGAGGCCATCCCTCTCCGGTATTCGGAGAGAACTTCCAACTCTCCAAATCCTGGAGAGTTGGAATTTCTCTCCAGGGTTCAGCAACTATCACCAAAATAGTGTTTTTCTGTGACTGTCTCTGATGGGTGTTTGGTGAACCTTCGCCTGAATCAAAGTGGATTCACTTTTATAACCAATGCAAGTCCCATAATGTAAACACCCGATGGACCGGCCAGGACAGAGCAGTGAGTCAATCCAAACACGTGTTAGCGTGTGTGTTGGCGTGTGTGTTGGCGTGTTAGCTTGTGTGCTAGCCATTTATGAGGCTGTGTTGCAGATGTCAACTCCTTATAACTGCATCATGAATTAACTTCACTTTTTGCTATGGTATTTATATTTCTTCTATTGCTAAAGTTGCCTGAGCGGAGAGAGGGGGCTGAGTTAACTGAATCCAAGTGTTTTGTCTTCCGGGTTTGAAAAATACCTCCAGAAAATACTTTATATTTATCAAAAAATATAGTACTCCATAGTGGTCGAGGTGCAATATATCATATAAATGCCTATACTTTACTTTGGAAAGGCTAAAATAGCAGGATACAGATCCTTTAAAAGTTGGTAATGTGTCTAATATAGCTAACGTGACGAATGGAGTTTTCTGTCCGTTTCCTGCGTGTCCGTGCACTCCGTCATTCATAGCAACAAAGCCGTATGTGAGCTAACCACTGGGGACACTCCTGCACACAGCTCGACAGGTTGAAACGTGTGAAAGCATAAACGCAGTGATATAAAGTACCATTGGAGTACACAGATTTATTGATGTATGCAATGGAAGTTAATGTGGATAATGTAACAGGAGCGTCAGACCTCAGCTGGAAGGGCCAACGCAGCAACGCTCAGGGACATGTGTCTTAATGAATGCTTTCTGCTGATGCTTCCGCTTGATTAGCAATAAGCTGGGTCGATGGCATTTCTGTCTAATTATGAATATACAGTATGCTCATTGTTGTTTTCATTCTGTGCCTTTAAAACGGTTGCCCCGGTTGTAAAGAGTCATGGCAGTAATTCTCATTTCCATCAGGCATCACAGTAACCTAAGGTGGTTTAGATAACAGTTTGGTGAAAAGTTTGGGGGACTCCTGGAGTAAAGTGTCACTTCAGAACCATGACAACCAAGATGGTGGTTGGACCCAGAGTTGTGTTTTGAAGTCACCCTTTTCACTTTTTAGCTTGCGTGTGTCTTTGCATGTGTATTCCCTGGATTTTGGTTCATCATAGAGCAGGGCTGTCCAAACCTTTTTTTTTTATCAAGGACCACATATTGAAGTTTCTACAGCGTTAAGGGACACAAATGGGTGGTCAATGCAAAGAAACCTTCAACCGGGTGCATTTAAGAGAGGTTCTAACTGTGTTCCGCATCTTCATTTAGACTTGGAAGATTAATGCATTGCAGACTCAAAGAAAAATGGAGGCTTTTTGAGACTATAATTGTGTGAAATTATTACATTTGCAGAGAAAAATACCATCTGTGTGCCAACCATAGACATATTATTAATAGACCGTCATTACGCACACAAAATAACTACGTTCAAGGGGGAAATCATGGCGGCCCCTCCCCAGCTCTGATAAAGCATGTTCATAAAAAGGGCATAGGGGCGGGATCTTCACCCTCATGAGTACGAGATTTTGGAAAAAAATGGTTGCGCAAACCAGCCTGGTCCCTTTAAATTAGGCACCAGGCTCTAAAGTGGTTTTTAGCATGTCTAAAGTGCAATGCTTTCCAATGGGAGACTAGTGGCTATATGGAGGTACTACAGCAATGGCGGAGCAATGGCGTCATCACAAAGTACCAAAGTTGGTACCAACTGAACCAAAAGCTTGAAGGCCTCCAAAAATTGGTCTAAGAGCCCACATTTGGCTCCTGGGCAACACTTTGGACACCACTGTCATAGAGGGAACATTAACCTCTGAACCAAGCACATTTTCTTCAGTTTGGCTTTACCCAAATCTAAAAGCTTCTTGAAAAAAAGTGTCAAAATAACAATGAAACAAAACAGTAATGAAAAAGTGACAAAAAACGTGCAGGCAAAAGCAGCAAAAATGCAACAAAAACTTGACGAACCCTTGACAAAAAAGTGATGAAAACGAGGTGAAAACCCGACAAAAAAGCAATGAAAAAAGCAATAAAAAACAACAAAACGTCAAAAACATGACATAAAAAAGACAAAAACGCTTAAAAAATGTGACAGAAACGCAGTGACAACGTGGGAAAAATGGTTGAGAAGCTTTTAGATTTGGGGGGTCAGAGGTTACACGTCCATAATCCTTCGAAAGCGTTCCTCACGGCGCCAGTGATTGGTTAGCATTGCTTTTTTCCAATACGCCTTTCCCCCTATGCCTGAAGAGGGCGCTCCAGGCCTTTTCATAATCCTGACCAGCCCAGTCTCACACGCCGGACTGTCTTCCCCTTTGCATAGACATAATTCTATATTTTTTTCAATGTAAATGATCACTCCTGAGGTGCTAAAGCCTCAGATATGTCCACTTTAACGGCTGTACATGTATTGGCATGTGAATGGCAGCCGTACTTCCATCGGTCTTCCCCATGGCAGCTGGAGAGTGAATCGGTAATGGCCGCCCGTCGCCCGTCGAGAGGCTTGTCAAGCTCGTAAAGCGTCATCCAAATCCAGATCGTTATCTTGATTGTACAAAATGGCGCCGCTTTCGACCGGCTCGCCTTCGTTAGATCAGCTCCAGCCGCCAGCGCCGAGGCCGTAATCCAAATCCGATGAAAACAGATGAAAACGCCGTATTTCAGGTCTGCTCCACGTCTCTGAATGGTCGATCAATTATTGTGGAGTTAATGAAGCTGATGTTTGTGTGTGGCAGGTGTCCATTCCCCTCACACTCTCTCTCGCACTCTCTCGGCCCCCGTAACTGCTCCCTCAATCCAACCCATAATCACTGTTTTTAGTACAAACACTATCATTCAGTTCACATAAGCAGATGGACACGATGCTCTATCTACTGGGGGTCTTTGCATTACAATCGATTCTACGTCCGACACACATTGCATGAGACGCTGAAAAGGGAATAATTAAACCAGCAATAGGAATCCGTAAAGCTGAAGGTTGAGTGTGTCCGTGCTGACACCAGGGGGAGCTGTTATTTTTTTCAGTGCCACATCTGGAGCTGGAAATGATTGAATGATCTCCGTTGTGAAGAAGCGTTTGTAAAATCTTAGCATCTTACTCGCCGTTTTGTTTGAGGACAATGTAGTAAGTCATAATTGTAAGGGGAAAATCCCAGTTACCGGTTGTCTGGAATGCAGCATAACTTACTGTTTCCTGCTCTAGTTTTATTGCTATGGAGCGGTATCCGTGTCTTTTTGATCAAATATAACAAATATTTAAGCAGTGCCGTCTTTTCTGGACTATATGTCGCTCCGGAGTATAGGTCGCACAAGCCAGAAAGAAAACAACATATATGAGTCGAATCAGTCTCGGAAACTACCTGGACATGAGGCGTAACTGCACTGTTGACAAGCCTCTCCCGGCAGCGCGTTGTTCAAGCACCCACTTGCAAACTCGTTCCTCTAGCTGTGGCCTTCTAGGTTTTAGCCCGTGATTAGCTTTTTTTGTTTTCTTCACTGCAGCAAGAGTATCTTCCGTCCCTCACAAGTTTCTCACTCACCCCAAACTTTTCCGTTTTTCACATTTTCAGTGGTACGGGAGTAGCAGATACTGGTACACAAGCCTAGACCGTATGTATGTAATAGTCGCACATCCAGCCAAACTATGAAAAAAAGTATGTAAACACCGGATGAGGCTTCTGTGTTTACAACTGCAGCTGTTTCATCCTTGAAGCTACTGGCTAACGTTAATTTGATGCTAACAAATGTTAAAATAGCACCACAATCTAAACATATCAACACATTTATGTGGAAAAGTGTAAACACACTTGGCTTGACATTTATTTAGTTTTCTCTCTTTACATTTTTCCAAGTTATGTTAAAATGTGGACAGAAAGTAGTTGTTGCCATACGCTAGTCAACAGGAAGCCAAAAACATTCTCCTCACTGAGTCTACAATAATGGAAGTCTATTTAGATGTGTGTTTTGTGAATAATAATTGAATGAATAATAACAACAGCTTCAAAAACATCACCAGTACGGCTCACAATGATGACAAACCTTTTACCTTTAACTATGTCAATTTGGAAGGTAGGCACTGTACAGAGCGTCAGCTACTGGTCTGGAATTAAGGTTTTTAAATGAGACCATTATATATTGACAATTTATACTCTTCACTTTGAAGCCTCTGTAGACAAGTAGTGGAATATAAAGTGTTCAATTTATCTTCATATCTATCTAAGAGTAGTCAACTCAAGTAAAGTACTTTGTTACTGACCACCACCGCTGCTGACTGATGTGTTGGTGCATTAGTCAGTGGTACTCAAGTACTCAGTCTCTATCTTATCACAGCACAGATCATGAGGAAACACTTCACTTACTAATACTTACATTCAAATGTACTTACAGGTAAAGCACTCCGCACAAATTTGAACAACGAACTAAAACGTTCATTGGAGGTTCTCTTGATGCAGAATTGTGCCGACGCCAAACAAGAGACTTCATCTGTTGATAGGTCAGAGATTATTTTACGTTTTTTGAACAAAACTACTTGAAGTGTCTAGATTGACCTGCAGCAGATCTATGATGAAAGCTCGGCCAAACATAGAGGCTTTTCAATCCAAACTCAAAGTACTTATCCTTCTATTTGGTTGCAAAAGGTTGCAGTGAGGTGTCTATAAAAGTTTAAAATGATTCTGTGTATACAAAAGGAAGTGCTTAAGCTGTCATCTGCACTGGCTGTTTCAGTGTTGACGGCGTTTTTAATTCCTTTTGCTCAGTCTAATGATAACTCATCATCCCACTCGTTTGTCTCTGTGTCCGTTTCTGCCGGTTGGTATTTTGTAGCCGCTGAGCGCTGGGCAGGTGGTTTTGAGTGGCGTTCTTAATGGTGCCTGTAATGGCGGACTGGGTGCCAGAAAGCACAGGTGTGTGCGTCCATGTGGAAATTTATAATTTGATGGTTTGAGGGGAGGAAGGTGATGCGAAAACGGGGCAAAAGCTCGATCGACATTCTGTGAATATCAAGGGCATCACTGTCTCACTATCCAGTTTTTCCCTATGTTTACGCCGGGAATTGAAACTTGCAAAAACATCCACTTTGGACGAGATGACAGAAGCAGTGCAGGTCGTGTTTTGTGTGGAGACTTGATTACAGTCATTACCGTGACAGCATTGCTCCCTGGAAAACGTGAAATGTGCTTGTAAATTCATCTCCGTGAAGAACTGGGGAGCTAGAAATGGAGATGTAGTGCTCAGGTCCTGGACTCCGGCTTGTAACTCGCTTTACAAGTCCTGTCTGGGACTTGACTCGACTGTCGAGTGGAGTACTCAACATGCGACTCGGACTTGTGGGTTTCTGAGGGAAGTGACTTGTGACGCGACTTGAGGTCACGAGTCACTGCCCCTAAAGTTCACTTTGGCGAGGCTGAAGATTTGACCCTGATCCGCTTTAATTATAGAACCAGTCAAACAAGTTTCGTCTCCATCAGAGGCGCACCTTGCCATAAGGCAAAGCAGGCAGCTGCCTCGGGCCCCCAACAGTCAAGGGCCCCCATGAACCAAACCGCTATTCAGAAGCCTGCAGTAAACACTTGATATACACAGTCTTCCTAATGACTTTGGTGATGCAGTTACATCATCTCTCCACCACTGCTCCGTGGCGCTGTTTATCCCCATCCTGCTGCTGCTGTTAGTGAGTCATGGTTCTCTAATGTTAACTTAGACTGAACAGTGGACAGACTTTTTTTCTCACGGCTCCACCAGATTATGTTTCTAATAGTGAAACCAGTTTATTGTGAGCCTCCATGACCTAAAGAACCTGTTTTGAGGATAGCTTATGCAGAGAACTGCATTATGGGAGTTGTCAGGTGACCCGCTCCTGCCCAAATGATGTGCTCTCGCCCAGTGTGCAGTACACCGAGGGGCCACCAGAGGGCCCCGGTCTGCAGCTTAAAAAATCAATAAAAAAAAACATTTCTGCCCAACATTTACTGCTTCATTGAAATAAAATTTTAAAAAATAAAAGCACCAGAGTGGTGTTTGTTATCCATAATCTACTGACCTTATAATGAGTTTTCCTCATGGATCTATGATGGTTTGACTCCGCTCCTCTTTGCTCCACTGCCGTCCACAAGCCACAGGTGACAAGTAGAAAAACACGAGTCAGTCTGTGTTTCTGGACTAACAGTAAAAGTCACTGACAGGTTTTTCTGCTTTAGTCCCGCTACGTCTGAAGAATAAACTCTCCTCCTCGTCTCTTCTGCAGATCCTAAATCCTTGAATCAGTTTCATTTTCATTATTTACCTTCCACAAACGTTTACCGCTCATGCGCCCTCCACATCTTGTTCTATTATCCGTGTTAGCGTCACAGCGCCTCACACAGGCCTGGAGGATGAATCGCTCCGTTTTCACAGACCTGAGTCGACCCATGTGGACGCACACGTTTACTGAGCTGGCTTCAGGCTCACAAAATATCCTTTGTGTGGATACAGCAAAACAAAACGCGAACAGCAAAAACTTGCACCTCAAGTGAGTGAAAAACGCAACTGCGGCATCGAGACGTACCGCCGCCGATCATCCGCTCTCTGATGGGAACACGTGGAAATTCCATGAATGAGAAGTTGAATCGTGACTTACATTACATTACATCAAGGTGCCCAGGAAAGCAAGGAACGAGTTTGGACCACAACTCATACGTGAAGTGTGTGTGCTCCCTACAATCGGGTAGAGTCTGATTTTCCGGTTTGTGGACCATAACGTTACAAAAGTTCATTGTCTCTGCGTCTTTTTCCTTCTAAGTCTCGACCCCTTTGGCATTTTCAGTGAAAGGCCTCGCTTCTCTTCTTCCCACCATTGTTTTTTTGTGTGTTTTTTTGTTGTTGCTTCCATCCACCGCACTCCCACTAAAACACCGGAAAGCCGTTCACCACTTCCTACAACAACAAACGCTCAGAGAATTACATAATTGATTTTTCTTGCCGAAACCCACTCGTTCCAAATTGTTCCTTCCTCCGCGCCTCTTTAGGACGCACAGGAGGCGGTTTGCATTTCCCAGTCAGTTCAGATTCTGTAAAAAGAAAAAAAAACTGGGAAAAAAAAGTGTGGTCCATTTGACGTTTGACTTCCTTTCGCGGAGCGTGAAGCCCCCGGTCGTTCGCGGGGAGGTTGGGGACCCTTGTGGAAATGAATACAGAAATATCCACAAGTCAAGTTCAGAGCGGTGGATTTTTAGACTTTACCTTCTCGGATCACGGAGCAGGTAGAGGACGGGGGGGGGGGTACAGCTTTAAAAATATATTTATATAAAAAGGGCTGGACTTTGAAATGATGAAAGACTTAAGCTGGGCAGACACTGTGCGATTTGAGACACGATTTAGAACGAGCTGAATTTATCATCCTCTCACACTGTGCGTCGGAATCGAGAAGTGTACGTGTTGCCATGGATACCAACGTGTTTACATCAATTAAACACCTTTGACAATGCTAACTCTAGCAACACATGACAAGTAGCCTAGCTTAAATTAGCCGATAGCTGCTAAACCTTTGCAGCACAGACCTTCATGTCCGCAGTGATCTGTTCACCTAACCTCTTGACTCTGTGTCTGCTCTGGATTTCACTGTGTTCAGACTGCTTTCCAAGTAACATGTTGAAAACCCCGCCCAGCTTTTGTGGACTTTGATTTGTTCAATTGGAGTAGCTCTTATATACTGATCACATCCATTTACCCGAAACAGGACTCCCACATGCTCTCAAAAGTCATAGTTTTGCTCATGTCAAAACACTTTTCACACATGATCAAAGGCAGAACTGGAACACTGCTTTTTCAGTGGGGCTTCACTGCTTCATTTATCTTCTATAAAAGCGTGGAAACATCTATAAACCATCCACCCATCCATTTTCTTCCACTTGTCCGTTGCCGGGTCGTGGAAATCACCCTTATGGCTCCTTCTGCAGATGATGGGTCCACGGGAGGACGAACTCACGATTCAAACCGGGCCTGTTGGTCTCTCATAAGGGGCTTCTGAACCGCTCTTTGTCTGACCCGTCACCTCGGACCTGTTTGCCCTGGGAGACCCTACCAGGGGCACGAAGCCCCCGACAACAGAGCTCCCAGGATCATCCGAGCTCAAACCCCTCCACCACGTTAAGGTGGCGGTTCCAGGAGGGGACATCTATAAACATCTATAGAAAAGGACAGTTGTATTGGTATAATTTCAGGTTTATAGGTTTATGTCACGTTTATTCAACATTAATTTGTGGAGAAAATACCGTTTATATTTTAATAATAATACTTTTATATAGACACTGAAATACTTATATGGACACTGAAAGGCGCTTTTACATTACATTATTCATTCACTCCCTACTTGGTGGTGGTAAGCTACTATTGTAGTAGAATGTATCCTTTGGAAACATTTTACATATGTGAAACGTCACACACTGGCACATGTGGCGAAAATCCACATTTGCTCAAACAAAGTTGAATTGTTGTGATCTTGCAGCCTCCCCGTGCCTCTCTCGGTCATGCTCAGTGTGCAGGGGGCTCACCACAAACGTGCCACTGAAACAGCTCGATGGCGGGTGCTCTGACATGTTTGATGTTTGTTGTTGGATAGCGGAGAGAGGTGAGCGAGGGCCAGTGGCTCCTGGTGCAATTTAAGCAGGCCACTTGTCATTTGTTGCTGAAGTTAACCTCGCCAAAGTTTTTGGGAACATTTGGGTGTGTAGACGCTGTGTGACAGGGTGATAGGACGGACTTAACTGGTATCCATAGCAACGTCTCACGCCGCCGGGTCATGTCACTCATTCGTAGCCTGGCCAGTCACTTCTTTCTTTTACATTTGAAATATAGTCAAAGGAAAGTAATGTCCAGTTTAGAATAAACTCAGTTTAGAATAAACAGAGGACAGTATGACTGTCCAGGCTACCTCAGTCGTGGGTTCAGGCTCTCCTCCTGTGCAAGTTTTAGATGAACCAGTTTTTTTCAGCAGAGGTTCTGTCCTCATGGACCGTATGACTGAGGTGAGTCAGTGGCTTACAAAAACAGTTTGCATGTGCTTCTTTATTAGAAAACAAAAGTTTAAAAATACATTTGCAAAATAAAAAAATACAATCAGAATTTAAATACCTTGATATAAATACCTTGGTCCTTGACCCACAACTGAAGTTTGATAAACATAAGAACATTTCACACACATTACAAAGAAATGTAAATAGTTTAAAGTTAATTAGACATTTTATTCCAAACCAGGCCGCCCTCCTGTATGATATTCTCAAATATATCCTGCTGTAGGACAGCATGGGCCCAGGCAGCTCCCTCAGCCACTAAATGTATTCAATCATTATACAATCAAGCACTAAAGATCATAGACAAAAAGCCAATCCACACCATCGCTGCAATGTTCTTGAGATGAATAAACTGCTTAGCTTTGAAAACTTTGGCAAACCTTCTCAAACTAACTTTCAAATGAGTCACCAGAGGCTCCATCAGTCACAACTGTACAGTTCCTCCCCGCAAGACTTCATTTGGTCAGTCATTACGCGCACAGGTCCAGGGCTGTGGAAATATTCACCCACAGAACTTAAAACCTTACCTGAGTTTCAAATGTTCACTTCTAGGGCTAAAGGGATATTTCAGAAGTTTTGACATAGGGCCTCATTTCCTAGTTATCCAGAGTGTTGTTGATTTCTGGAGATTTTTTTTTTCTTAAATTCATGCAGTTCTTATATTGGAAGAGCTTAGTGGTGCTAGGCCAGTGCAAGACTAGTGCATTTCTATGGTGTCAGCTAGCCTGCATTAAAAACAGTGTGACCCGCTCCACAGAGCACCTGAGGCAAATCACTTATAACACCAGACTAAGCATAGAAATGTCTGTGTCCATAGAATCATGTTTGAAAAAAAAAACTGACCTTACATCACATGAATGATCGCATTTTGAGGGACTCTTTTCTCGCAGATCACTCCGCCACTGAGTAGCTTATACAACCACGAAGCTGATGCTCAAATATAAGTTATTTTAAATGCAAAATAGTTATAATGATTCTATTAACACAGCCATTTATATGGTTAGTCTGATGTTATAAGTGATTTGCCTCAGGTGCTCTGTGGAGCGGGTCACACTGTTTTTAATGCAGGCTAGCTGATACCATAGAAGTGCACTAGCCTAGCGCCACTAAGCTCTGCAAATATAAGAACAGCCTGAATTTAAGAATAACAATATCTCCAGAAATCAACAACACTCTGGATAACTATGAAATGAGGCCCTATGTCAAAAATCCTGAAACATCCCTTTAAGTCTTGGCTGAAAACAAACCAAAGCTGTACCCATTTGTAAATACCACTGAGTCTGTGAGAACGAAAAGTATGTATTTTACTATTGTGAGTTGTGTAAAGGCCTAAGCCAGGGACACTTTTACCCAAAACTCCCCTGAAAAAAACCAAAGAGTCAGCCCAACAACAGAACAGGCACAAGTCAAATGTTTCGCTCTAAAAACAACCTGTCAGACTCTTGTCATTAATCGTAGCATAATGTTTAGTCACCGGATTCTTTCTTTTTTATCTTTAGAACTGTTATTTCTTCATCTTCATCTGTGTTTGCTGTGCCTTACTCGATGTTTTTCAAAAGTATCTGAAACACAGCTTATGAATCTACAATCACTCCCACAAAAGTCTCGGTTATATCCGTTTGCAAATACGCGCGTACACCTTTGATGTTGTTTGGCGCCTGAGCTCTCGAGCAAATACCCCCCCCCCTGTTCGTCACGGCCGTGTTGTTGTCTCTGCAGCTGCTCCGCGTGAACCCGATGTCGGCGGCGGCTTTAATCTGCTCCCCTCATCTGCCCTCCATCAGATACAGGCCTCTCGCGCTTCGCTTCTCCTCCCGCCGACGAGAGGGCGAGAGAGCGGGAGTCGCTTTGAACCGCGCTCCTTCACCGCACTTCACAGAGATGACTTTTCAGAGAGGAGAACGCTGGAGATGCCTCTGTCCCGCTTACGTCACCGCCCCACCTTTTAGAAGCCGACGAGTGATCCTGGTCTTGAAGGCGAGACGTTGGTCTTTCACGCAGTGGTCAGTGATGAGATTTGTCTCCTCGTCGCCGTCTGCTGAAAGCGCCGAGTTACTGATGACTCCTGGATCCTTCAGTTTGTGTGGCAAAAAGGACACAGATGGTTCAGATTAGTCTCCACTCCTCTGGCTTTCTTCTTTACAAAATACGCAGCATTTCGCCCATGCGTCAGATCCACCTTTTTCCCGGTGGCGTGCACAGACATGTTGAGGGGCAGGTGCTCAACCAAGACAAAAGGGCAAAACCCCCCACCCTCCAAAAATATCTTAAATAACAATAATCCTGGGGTGTTCGTGTTCCTGTGCTCCTCCCACAGAGGCACAGTGTCCAGAACCCAGGCACCTCCTCACCATGGCCGTATCTACCATTGAGGTCACCGAGGTCCGGACCTCGGTAAAATTTTACCTTTTTTTTTTTTTTTTTTTTTTTACACATTGAATCCTGCGCAAATGAATGTTGTAAACATGCGCTTCTACAGGCGGAAGAGCCTCTAGTTCAGACGTGGATGAGCTTGTTCTGAACCTAAACGTGTCCACTCTGAAACCGGACCTCATGAGCCGCTTTGGACCCGAGTGCGTAAAACTCGGCGGAGGCGGGGGCGCGGCTGTGCGTCAACCTCACTACAACAGCAGCGCATGAACCGCGCCAAAGTTTGATTGAGATGCAATTTCTATGCTCTCTGTCATAAAGAGAGAGGAGCCAGTGCGCGCACCGTCACGGTGACCTCGATTTACAACAGGAGTTTTCCTCATTCTGATCTGAGGAGCGAGAGGAGAAGCGTCTGTGCCTCATCATCGCTCTCCTCCTCTGATACTCACTTTGTTTCTGTCTCATGCAAAGAATGTCCTGCGTGTAAATGATCTTCTCTTTAATGAGAGCTTAAACCAGCACATTCACCTTTGTAGCTCCAGTGGTTTGACAGTGAGGGCGACGCAGAGGGGGCGGGGCCAGAGCGCATTGAGTCCAAACCAGAGTCTGATGTTCAGAATGAGCCAAAGCAAAACCCTCAGCTTTACCCATTCACACCCACAGCCTCGTTTTCAAAACAATTTTAATTTAATATTTCAGTATTTATTTAGGACAAGACCTTCTTATTGCCTCTCACTCAGGCGAGTAAAACTGTTTGGAAAACCTGCTTCACAGTAATAATGGATGAAATAGATATTAAATAGATGCATGTCCGACCACCATCCACTCACTCACACATTCACTCAGGCTCCTGGTCCCAAACGGTGCAACAAAAAGCAATTTTTGAAAATGGCTCAAGGATGAGACAAAAGTGTTTTTGATCACTTAAAATACAGGAAATTACATCTGAATCTTTAAAAAATTCCTGGGGGAGGACCCCCAGACCCCCCGGTTTAAAGAATTATCCGGACCTCACTGTTTTTTAAATCCTGGCTACGGCCCTGCTCCTCACCCCTCTGTCTCCTCAGCTTAGCTCACTCTGCTCTGGCCCTGGTCTACAGCTCATTTTCAGAACATTTTATAGCGCGACAAACAGAACAGCTAAAGTGAGTGACTTGTTACCGCTGACTTTATCCGGTCTCGACGCGCGCCGCGGCGCTGACGACCTCGCCCCGACGGCCCTCTCGTTTCCTTTCCCCTTAATAATCCAGTCATGTCGCGCTGCCTCGTTCATAAAGTTATCGAATTTACTCAGTTTACTTTACTCCCGCGTCTCACAGAGCTGGGCTGAACCATCTTCTCAAACAGGGGAAACTCGGGGACAGCACAGCTGCTCTTCTGGGATCAGGAGCGTCAGCGCTGCCGTGGCTCGAGAGGCAGAGGAGGAATGAAGCGCGATTTGATGTTGCTGAACATTAAAACTGTATTTTCAGCACATGTTGGCTCAGTAGGGCAAATATCTAAGAACGATAAAAGAAACAATACTTAATATTGGGGAGAAAAAACAGGTCTTGAGAAGGGCACTTAAAGGGCACAGGGCAAAGGGGCAGGTGCTTGAGCACCACCTGGGCTCTACCTGTGCATGTCCCTGTTTTCTCCTATTGGCCTATTGGTCGCCCATCGGGAATTCAAAGAAATCACCCCTGATCTCAGATAGTTCTTTGTAAAGAATAGGAAAAGCATGAAGTCTGGACAGGCTTTACAAAACCTTGGGGCAGTTTTCAAAGTTTTCAAGTTTTTTTTTGTTTTGTTTTTGCACATTTTTATGGGATTTTTAAAAAATATATCTTTACATCTAACATAAAATGACAGAAAAGGATACATTTGAATTACAAAACATTTTCCCCTTATATTTATAACTGGAATCTACAGCCTAATCTAAGTTTCATGCTCATTTTTTGCCGCCTATACATGCCTTTCAGTCATGTGACCTTAGTAGAAGTAGAAGTAGCATTATGTAGTCCAACAACTGATTGACAGTGGCATTTTTATGTACTCGTAATCAAGAAGATAACAGTAAAAACTCGGCCCCAGAGAAGCACTTTTATGTGAAGAAAGCAGTAAGTCAGTGTTTAAGATGTTAGCATGCTACCGGTTAGCATTTAGCTTCAACAGCTCACTTCTGACTTGAACCACACTCCACACCTTGCCTACAACAAGTGACAGGGTCAGAGCTGAGCTTTTACTGTAGTGTTTCCTCAGTGTTCATAGATGTGAGCCACACATGTGTTTATTGTGTTGCCAATGGTAGACAGTTGCTAACCGGTAGAATGCTAGCGTCTTGAGCATCTTAAACACTGACTGAGACTGATGTTGACATGACAAACTGTGAAAATCACAGAGAAAGGTTTTCTGTTTCCTCTTTGAGGAGAAAGATTAGCCTGCCAATGACATCACGCATTGTTCCCGCAGCAATTTTGAATACCGAAGTAGCATTATGCAGTACTACAACATGTAAAAACATCTCTACTCAGGATGAAAATGAAAGACAACTGACTGATAGTGGCGTTTGTATGGACTCGTAATCATTGCTCAAGAAGATAACAGTAAAAACATGTTTATGTGATAAAACCAGCAAGTGTGGCACAGACGTAGCAGCTCTGTCTGTCGAGCTACAGCAGGATTTACCAAAGATCTGCTTCACTCTGAAGACTAAACAAACACATCAAAGAGGAAACTGAAAACCTTTCTCTGTGATTTTTTACAGTTTTTTTAATGACAACAGAGTCTCAGTCTGAGTCAGGCATGCTACCGGTTAGCAACTGTCAACCAATGGCTTCAATCTATGAACACTGAGGGAAAACTACAGTAACAGCTCAGCTCTGACCTCTGACCTCTGTCACATGTTGTATCCAAGGCTAGCTGTTTGAAGTGTGGTTCAGGGCTTTCTCTCGGAGAGGTCAGAGCTGAGCTGTTCATGCTAAATGCTAACCGGTAGCATGCTAACATCTTAAACACTGACTCACTGGTTTCTTCACATAAACGTGCGTCTCTGGGGCCGTGTTTTTACTCGTATCTTCTTGAGCAATGATCACGATTACATAAAAATGCCACTGTCGATCAGTTGTAGTACTGTATAATTCTACTTAGGCATTCAAAATGGCTGCCAAAACAACAAAAGTCACATGACTGAAAGGCATGTGTACAACCTTCCAGTCACGTGACCTTTTGTTATGGCCGCCATCTTGGAGTCCTCTGGCTAGAACATGTCACTGAAGTCACGATACTACATTCAAAAGCAGTGCAGTTCATGCAGATGAGCCGAGCTGAAGCTGAAAACTCAGGCTTCGATCCTCATAAACTGCTTATTTACTGACACCACTTGAAAGCAGCATAGCCTGCCCTGGAGAACACTTGTGGACATTAGCTACCGTTGCTGCTTAGCTTTACCATCTCGTAAGGCTTCAAAAGCAAGCAAAGTTTTTGAGTGATTAATCAGAATATGCTGTGCCATAACTTTGATCAATGAGACGAGCTGTCCTCTGAACCGGCCTGTCAGGTCTTTCTCTCGTCATTCAGCGAACTAGGTGTGGCTTTCGGGTCCAATCAGGAGGGGAGGGGGAGGGAAGTTGATGGTTTATGTTAAAGTACATACACTAGCAAGCCCGACACTGCAAAAAGTAATTAACTAGATTAGTATAAACATCTCAATTTGAGCACAATAATCCAAATTTTTGTTGTTTTGACTAGTTGAGAAGTTCTTGGGCGTTTGTCCTGGATTATTTCACTTGTTCTGAGATGTTTCTGACTCGTTTTGATACATTTCGTCCTTATTTCAGGTCATTTTCTTTGCCAATGGGGAAAGAAAATTGGTCTTATCTCATTGGCAATTTTACTTTCTCATTTCAAGCGAGATTTACCTTAGAACTGGTCTGAAATGTCCTCAAACAAGCAAAGTAAACTTGGTCCGATCAGGAAAAGTGTCTTAATGAGTGAAAACCGCTCAAAACAAGATATATTTCCTCAATTCAAGTCATTTTAGCCAATGCTTGATATTTACTTTTTGTAGTGTATATACCTTGCTGAATTCCGCGACAGCATTTGTTTCCCAGTCTTGTCTCTCAAAGTCTCAGCTGGATATCTGCGAAAGTATAAAGCTGTGGTGTTTGTAAGAACCCATTCATTTCCCTTTTCCATGAACAATGTACAGAAGTGGAGCCGTTGTTCGAGGAAAAGCGGACACATAATTTCATGCTACGCGGACACAAGCTTCGTTAAATCCAAGTTTAATATCTCTGCTAATGACGCTTGCCGAAGCCCTTTTACCTTCCTAATTGTCCTTAGCCGTGTAAATCCACGCTTCTGGGACTTGCGAGGCCTTCCCTTTGCCCCCGCCTCCTTTTTGAAGCTTGAAGGTGCGGTGGATGTAGGTTCCCTCCGCCGTAGCCTCGGGGCGGTGAGCGGCGCGGCATGTGGTCTGCTTTTATCTGCTTCTGTGGAGGAAAACGTTTGTTCGCGCGCCTCCGCCAGCGCGAGGATCGCCCTCTTTTAATATTTTACACGATACGCTACATCTCCGTTTGAAATATCCAGCACAGATGCGATGCTTGGCTCCCCTGCAGTGTCCAAAGGCAGCGATCGAACAATGGGACAAAAGGGCAAACACTGGAAGGGCAGAGGAAGGGGAAGTGTTTAGAGCAGGGGTGTCAAACATACGTCCCGCGGGCCTGATCCGGCCCGACAGATGATTTAATCCGGCCCCTGCCCCGTAGAGCAGAAATTCCAGAGTATGTAGGGAAAAAAGTAAGTCTCTAGCCCATTCCAGGGGTGTCAAACATATGGTCCGGGGCCCGATCCGGCCCATGAGATGATTTAATGCTCTGTAGAGAATTCCAGAGTATGTAAAAGAAAAAGTAAGTCTCTAGCCCATTCCTGTGCAGAGTTATGATTTTTTTAAAGAATAACCAGAGTGCTCATTCTAGCCACTAGGGGGCATTACATAAAAAAAAAAAGTAAGAGTTCCACACATGTCCAGCAGAGGGCTCAGGATATGAACAACTCATTATATAGCCAAGTGGTAAATGGACAGTCTGGCCCCAGGGCGGCTGTGGCTTCAATAACAGCTTCTCAACACCGAGTGTGGAGTGAATGAATAATGACTATGTAGTACTTTGAGGAACTTGTGACACAGGCTTGTAAAGTGGAAAACAAGTGTAAACCGTTGTTGTTAATGAAGCTTCAGTCAAGTTGGGGCTTTGACCAAATCACAGCTCATTATTATTCATTTATTGAAAACATTTTCTCTATTATATTCGGCCCACGACCCCAAATGAGTTTGACACCCCTGGCTTAGAGCCGAGATCCTCCACAGGATCATGGGCTCAGCACATGCAACAATCTCACGACCCCATATCTCAGTTCCCCACGTTGGGAACCCCAGCTCTGGAGGAGGGAAACGGCATTGCCAAACGTTTTCGAACACCTGACTCACATATGAGCTTTGGCCACGCTCTTCTGTTAAGGCTGTCCACAAGGTTTAGCAGTGTGTTTACGTGGGTTTTCACCATTCTTCCAGAGGCACATTTGAGAGGTCACACACTGATGTTTGGACAGAAGAACCGGACATCAGTCTCATTCTCAATTCATCCCAAAGCTGTTCAATGGGGTTCAGGTCAGGAGTCTTCGTAGACCAAACTCTCTCATCCATATCTGTCTCATGGACCTGGCTTTGTCACTGGTCCAGACATTTGACCTAAATCTCATGGGGCTGAAGCATCCTGTGTTCCGTAAAAGGTTTCAAGGTGACAAATTTAGCCAAATGGACTTTTGTGAGCTTTTGAGCTGGTTATGGTGGATTACCTTTGTAGTTAGGCTGGGGTTGGGGTGCTAACGGAAATTGTTTGCACCTTTCTAACGTCCCCGCCCTGCGTACCCAGGAAGAGCAAAGACCTGCTCTCAGATTTTCTTTAAACGTGTTAACGGTGTTATAGTGCACATCTGTCTCCCATTAGTTGTGCTTTAGTTTTTCGTTGGTTTGGTAGAGACATTTTCGCCTTGACACCGTGTCTTGGTGACAATTATAGTAACGTTTGCTCAACCGTTCCACGGACTTTGGACTGGAAATAAATAGCTTGTTTGCTTTTTTAAAGTTTTTGGTCAATACTGCCTCTTGCAATGATCAAAATGTTTAATAATGTGTTTGATAGACATTTATAGCACAATGTAGGAATACAACTCCATACCATAGTCCCTCCACCAAACCTTACACGTGGCGTAATGCAGTCAGACTAGTCTCGTTCTTCTGGTGGAGAAGCACCATAGGCCACTCCAAACATATTTCCACTGCTCTCGGGTCCAGGGGCGTTGTGGTTTGCTCCGCTGCATTCAACGACGTTGCACTTGATGATGTTACTGCAGCTTCTCAGCCATGAAACCCCTGTCCACGAAGCTCTTTGTGCCAGTCGCGGTGCCAGGATCTAATTTGTGGGTGGGCAGCGAGAGAAAAGCTGGAAGGTCGGTAAAAAGTTTGCACTCCTCCACCAGTGCCTCGGCCTGCTTTACGCTCATTACGCGAGTGCTTCGGGCCATTAAGCGCTCCAGCTAAGGCTACTGTGACTGAATGGCATTGAACAGTATTCGCGCCGCTGTTTTATTAATGCAGTTGATAAAAAAAATACTCGAACGAGGAGGAAAAGGAGGAAAAGAAACGATCCGGCGGCCAACGACCAGGCATCGTGCATGAAGTCTCTGTTCATTTATCGGGCAAAACGTAAAATAAGTGTAGCAAATGTAAGTTCAGACGCCCCGACAGAAAGCTGGCAGCCTGTGGTGTTCTCCGGAGCCGGTGACAGTGGAGAGAGAATGAAGAGAAGGAAGGCGCAGAGAGAGAGAAGAGGGAGGAAGACACGTTTCTGCTGATACTTCCATCTGCGTCTTTGGGTTAAAAATAATATGTTTCCAACACTATTGATTAATGAAGCAGCTCTGCGGGGATGACAAGCCGCGGGTCGGGGACTCAGGAGGAAAGGACATTCTTGGAGCAGAGACACAAAACTCTGCACAGACAGACAGATGTGTGCGATAGGTCCTGCAGACAAAGGTGCAGGCCACACAGCTGTCTCTGTCCTGGGAGAGGCGAACGGGATAAGGGATAAGGGATAGGTTGGACCCCTCCTGGAGCCGCCACCTTAACGTGGTGGAGGGGTTTGAGCACCCGAATGATCCTGGGAGCTCTGTTGTCGGGGGCTTCGTGCCCCTGGTAGGGTCTCCCAGGGCAAACAGGTCCTAGGTGACGGTTCAGCGGTTCAGAAGCCCCTTATGAAAGACCAACAGGCCCGGTTAATCGTGAGGCCGTCCTTCTGTGGACCCACCACCTGCAGGAGGAGCCATTGAGGGCTGGTGCAATGTGATTTGGGCTCCAACAGCTGCCCCCACGACCCGGAAACGGAAAAGTGGAAGAAGATGGATGGATGGGTGGATGGATGGATGGATGGATGGATGGATGGATGGATGGATGGGTGGGTGGGTGGGTGGGTGGATGGATGGATGGATGGATGGATGGATGGATGGGTTGGAAATGGATCAACACATTTAGAACCACTGTGAACTATCTGATTTCTTGTCATATTAAGCGTTTTTTTTCTTTTGGTTGTTTTTGTTATTTTGGCTCGAGATGTCAAAAGGGTGTTTGCGAAGAGGGATGCGAGGAGAAGAGAGGCTCCGAGGACTTGGGACTCGGGAAATGTAAACAAGGGTTTGAAGTGGAGTGTTTGGATGAGATCTAAGGGGAAGTGAGAGGAGGCTCGCAGATGTAAACAACAGACAGGATAAGGGTCCTTGAAAGAAGCCAATCATCAGAAATGGTGTGGTGTGGACGTCGCTGTGCAGCAGGCCTTTTATTTCATCGCCCCTGACCAAATCTGTGTCACAGATCAAATTAGTTTTTTGTTGTATTGGTTTTATGGCCACAGTAAGACCTCTTTTTTGTGACAATAATAGCTCCATAGAATATTCTTTAAAGTGGTCTGTGCGTAATTACCTCTGCAGGCAGTTTTTCAATTGTCTGTTTTTGGGTCAGTTTCATTAAGTCAAGTTTCTCCAACGTAGTGACTACGATGAATTCTTCCTGGGTGAGTGAGAGCCATAAAAAAATAATTTCTCCATAGATTTACGAGAAATTGTAACCCTGTGTCTTTCTCACATTGTGGCGATAATACTGTATGTGTACGTACTTAAACATATTATGCAAAATTGACTTTGACCCTTTGCTGAAGCAGGTCATTTTGATTCACTCGCCTGTAAAATGACGCCTCCGATTAAAATCATTGCTGTTAATGTCCCTGGAATGGAATTGACATAATACTCTTGCATGTGAGTCTCTAGTTGTAGCCACAATAATCAGTATGACGATCAGATCCACTATTGGCAAGTTATCAACTACAGCACTGAATAAAAGAATAATTGTCTTTATTCTCGCCAACATTTTTTGATGAAAATGAAGGTCCACAGCTGCAATAGATAGGTGGAACCAAAACACACTCTGAGCCTATAAAAATACTACCACTTGGGCGTATATTTCAAACAGGTCAACCATATCTGTACAAATTAACATTGTAAATCAATTTTAACACGGATATGTCCATGTAAAAACCTTTGTCTCACCCAAATCTATCATTTTGACTAGTAACATGTGGGGCAATGTGACTGTGGTGCATATAGGAATATACGCATAGCTTGGACATATAGCTTCTTTACCATGTTGTTTTAAAATAAGTTATTGCCACAGCTGCCAACAGGAGGAGCCCCAGTCAAAGTCTTCATCAGTTTCAGCGCCTTTATTTCATTGTTACTATTTCATTCTTAATTTAATCCTTACTAAATTATCCAGTTTTTTCAAAAACAATTTTCACTATCTAATCCCGACATATAGAAGCCTGTTTATACAAATGCAAACATGGCAAAATACAAGTGAATGATAAAGCCGGTTCCTTTATTAAAGTATGGCAACGTGTGTTTTACATCATGTCTGTGGTTCCTCAATCATTAACCAATTATAAGATGAAGTTTATGGGCATTGGGCTTGTAACCGACCCGACAAAAAGCAGAACTTTAACTGAATATGAGTTAGCATTTAGCTCAGAGGACACTTTTACTCACTAAGTGTACTCTCCAAAGGTCTGTACACTCATGAATGATTTCTAACCCGGCTTTGGCCCGACCTCAATGTGGTCGATGGGTTGAAAACAGCTGAAAACATCTGGATTGCTGATGGCTAATGCTAACGGCTATACTTTGAGCAGGCAAACAAACATTGAACACTTTGTTCTAAATTTTTATGGACAAAATGCCTTGTTTTTAAATACTAGCATAGACATGAGAGAAAACTTGCAATTGATGTGTTTCCTTTATCATTAATCTCTATCAAAAAGTTTAAAATAGACATCCATAAATATATTACAACGTCTCGCCCTAAGCATGAGCGCTGTACATGTCCCTCTCCATTCTCAGTCTTTCATGTTGCGCGTCTTAATAATAATTCCATTCATGCTTAAGTGAATTAACAACGACATAATGAACTCCTCGCGTTTAGTTTCCGCAGAAATCCTCCAGAATGGATGGAGCGATCGCAGCATTGCGTTGTAACCGCCGGGGCCCATCCGTCAGCCGCGCATCAAACCGCTCCACTCTCTTTCTTCCCGGTGACAGCTGTTCGGTAAATACGATTGTCAAAATGCGCCGGGGGCATTTTGGTTTGCCTTTCACAAAGCTCCACGTCGAGGCGTCGAGGCATTCACTCACACAGACGCAAAAAAAAGCGAAAACATTCAAATGTGCCTCTTGTTTAGCGGACCTTCAAAGCGCAGCAGTGACAGCTCAACAAGGCGACGAACGGACCGACGTTTTCAAACAGGCGGTGATGTGACGTTCATGATCGTGTTTACGCTGAGCCAACACGAAATGGATCCCCAACTTTCGGCTCACGGTGAAGAGCCATAAACAGGGAAGAGATAACGGACATTATTCATGATCCGTAACCTATGCGTGGGAACAAGCCATGTCAGACTGGTTATAACAAAAAGAGTTGCCAAAAGGGGCGGGCTGGGGCTAAAAAAAAAAATCGAGGCGCGTTCAGGTGTAAAACTGTCAGTTTGGTATGTTCCGGTCGACCATTTACTTCTCCACCAATTTTCCTTTCAGATTTTGCCAGGCTCAAATGTGTTTTTCGATCTCTTCCCTCTCATTCGGATTCGTGCGGCGTGTGGACAGTTTGCGATGAATATGCAGTGGTCACAATCAGGGATGGGGGCTCTGCTTTTATGAATGTGAATCAGCGAATAAAAAGCTAAGTACTGTTAAGTCAGGGCGCCGTGACTGTTCTGTGAGACTAGTTCAAAAAAGTTTAAAAACTAGATTTACCGAAAGCTCTGAGCAGCTTTTGGACGGGTTCTCAGCTTGGCCAAGAAGTTGTTGTTAAGTTAGTCTGGTGAAGTTGCAGCCAAAGAAAGAAAAGTTAGCAAGAGAGAAACTCCGGGAAAGAGTCTGAATGTTCAAGTTCACTGAACAAAAATATAAACCAACTCTTTTGTTTTTTGCTCCCATTTTTAATGAACTGGACTCAGACACAACAGACCAATTTCTCTCGAATATTGTTCACAAATCTGCCAAAAACTGTGTTAGAGAGCACTTCTCCTCTTGTCAAGATCGAAGTGCCGAATGACTATTGCACGGGTGTGTCTTAGGCTGTCTGCAATAAAAGGACACTCTGAAATGTTCAGGTTTACACACAGCACAAGGCCACAGATGCCGTGCAGTTGGCATGCTGACTGCAGGAGTGTCCACCAGAGCTGTGCATTGGTTGTTCATCTCACTTCCATAAACCGTCTCCAAAGCCGTTTCAGAGGATTTACCAGTACATCCAACCGGCCTCACAACCGCAGATCTTCAAGATTCTCCGAGACCAGCTGACCAGCCAAGTCTCAGGGAAGCTCATCTGTAGCTTGTCCTCATCGAGGTCTCCGCCTGATTGCAGCTCAGTAACAGACTTAGGTGGACAGATGCTCTCAGAGGAATCCCGGTGTGCACTAGGCAGAAAGCCTGTGTGGCGTTTTGTGGTTGAGCGTTTTGCTGACTTCATCGAGTGGCCTATGGCGGCCGTGGGTCTATTGGATGAGATGCCGTGATGAGATCCTGAGGCGCATTGTTGTGCCATTCATCCACCACCATCACCTCATGTTGCAGCATGATGAGGCGCGGCCCCATGATGCAAGGATCTGTGCACAATTCCTAGAGCCTGAAAACATCTCAGTTCATCTCAGTCATCTTGCACGGCCAGCATACTCGCCGCACATGTCACCCATTGAGCATGTTTGGGGTGCTCTGGATCGGAGCATACAAAATCGTGTTTCAGTTCCTGCCCATATCCAGCAGCTTGGTGCAGCCGTTGAAGGAGCAAACAGCATTTCCCAGGCCACAACCAACAACCTGATCAACTCCAAGACGGAGATGTGCTGCCCTCACACCGATTTAGACAGATTTGTGAGCAATTTGGGGGAGAAGTTGGTCTTTTATCTTTGCTCAACAAATTCCTTTGAATAGAGTCAAGTAATATTGTTGACTCTACCTCCATAAATTGTTTTTGGCCACAATGGGGCTGAGTCAGGGGGCAAAGCTCTCGATTTACCGATTGATCGATGTTCCCACCCTCACCTATGGTCATGAGATTTGGGTAATGACCGAAAGGACGAGATTGCAGATACAAGCGGCCGAAATGAGCTTCCTTCACACCCTTTGAGATCGGGTGAGGAGCTCAGCTCAAGTTGAACAGAGCCAGCTGAGGTGGCTAGGGGATCTATTCCGGATGCCTCTTGGCCGCCCCCCTCGGGAGGTGTTCCAGGCATGTCCTATTGGGACGAGGCCTCGTGGAAGACCCAGGACACGCTGGTGGGACTATGTCTCCGAGGTGGCCTGGTGTCGCCTCGGGGTCCCCCCAGGACAGCTGGAAGAGATGTGCGTGGATCGGGAAGTCTGGGCTAAAGCGGAAGACGATGGATGGATGGATGGATGGATGGATGGATGGACAATGGAAAACTCCTGGATGACTGAGAACTGATGCCAAACTGACACAAATGGAATCTTCATGGGAAAGACACTCGACGATCTTTCCAACCCGACCAATCTCCTTTCATTGTTCTTGTTTCACTCAAGTCCACTTTAGTCTGTGGTGTATAGATGTGTGTGAGTCTGTGCCAGAGGCAGGCTGTGTACGTGCCGTCTTTATCCAAATCTCCAGTCGTCAGCAGCTCTAAATAATTCGAGTCTCCACACTTTTCTCTCTTGGCGCCAAACAGCTGCGAGGTCCAGCAAAATGAATGGATTCACAGGTTTCCCAACAAATGGTAAACTAAAACTACATAAGCACAAAACCTGTAACATGTACAAAGGTTCCACCTGTTAAATATCGATCTGTGCGTGAGTGTTGCCTTCACGTTGGAACGGGCTGGGAATGAGCTCCATTTCCACTTGAACTCCAGTCAATTGACGTCTGACCCTTCGCAGTGCTTTCACTGAGCTGCTCTTGGAGCTGGAGTTGAGTTGGTTTCTATCGCTTTTCGGCTGAGCCTTATCTACTGTATATGACACTCATCGTCTGAGGTCAGCCCCGCTCAAGGTGTTCAATTTCAGTCAATACTTAAGGCGAAACATGGCAGGGAAAAAATAGTTGACTTGTACTTCAGCATCGCAGTGCTCCTGTCTTTCCCACGCTTATCCATATACACAATGGCGCGCACAGGTGCAAAATTTAGGGGCCCTTTTCTCTAAATGACATCTCCAGTTTAGTCGGTCCTACAGACTCTTGGACTCTTAGACTTAATATTTTGTTCATATCTAAGTCCCAGCTAGATTTATTGAGCTTTAAACCTCAAAAAACATGATGAAATAGAATTTTCTCAGATCATTCACAGATAGCGTCATTTCCCACAGCGGGAATTCGAAGCTTTCACCCCTGATCCCAGATGCAACTGGTTCCACCACCTCCCAAAACCAGCTTTAACACCTGAAGACAACAAACAACACATGGATGGATGGATGGATGGATGGATGGATGGATGGATGGATGGATGGATGGATGGATGGACCACCTCCCAAAACCAGCTTTAACACCTGAAGACAAGAAACAATGGATGGATGGATGGATGGATGGACAATGGAAAACTCCTGGAACCTCCCAAAACCAGCTTTAACACCTGAAGACAACCAACAACACAGGCCACTCAGGGTTTCCGATAAAATATGTATTTGGCCGACAAATAAAAGTGCCGTCGGCCACATTGGCTGATGGAAAAAAGGAAAAAAAAATCACTCAAATCAGACAAATCAATAAATGTGTTCGTTTTAAAGGCTTGCGGTTTAAAAGCTGGTGAAAGCCTCTCTCATTTCTTCAAGAAAACCTCCAGACGAGCGCCATTCATCCGGTGCAAATGAAGGCGATGTCGGAGCGAAAAAAAGCTCGAAGATGCTACAAGCCCGAGTGGCAGGATCGGTTCAAATGGTTAAGGCGAGAACTAATGGATGAGACTGACAAAAATGTTTTGCACCATTTGTGAGAAGACAGGTAAAAATAACGGTTTCACCAAAGGATCAATTAACTATAAAGCCTCTACACCGTTAGAGCACCACAGCCAAAGCTCAGATCACCTGTCCGCTATGCATTTATCGCAACAACAAAGCGCTATGAAGCAGCATTGTGATACAGCGCTCCAATCAAACAGAAACACCTTGACTTCACAGCTGAAAGTTGTTTTTTATATGGCCAAAATTGATATACCATCTCATCGGTTTTGTGGACTGTTGGAATTGATGCAGAGTGTTGATGATCCTGACTTTAAAAGCAACATTTTATACAAACACGACGAGTCCGTAAATGACATGGAAAGGGGTCTAGAAAAAACTATAATTAACGAAGTAAACGGAAAAATAAAGAAAAGTGACTTTGTTGGCTTGATAATAGATGAAACGGTGAACATCACAGTCAATAAAAAACTCATAGTGTATATAAAAGTGGAAACGTGCTTCCTAGGGAATTACGATGTCCATTCAGGAACAGCTCAGTGTGTTTTTGATCAAGTGACGGCTGCCCTAAAAGAGAGAGGCATAGTTATGAGCCTGGGGTCGGATGGAGCCAGCGTAATGATGGGAACGCACTCTGGAGTCGGGGCTCTTTTGACCATCAACAGCGTGTATACCTTTTGCAAACGCTCTGCAACCAGAACAAATCGTTTACGACAACTCTCTGCCACTCTCGATGAAGGAGACATGACCAGCCTGAAACAGCAGTGCGCAGCGAGGTGGCTATCACTGGGGAAGGCGGTTGAGGCCGTCAGACACCACTGGCCAGCGCTCGTGATGGAGCTACAGGAAGGGGCTGCAAATGGCAACCCTCAAGCCCGTGGCATTCTCAATCAAATACAGACATATGGATTTATTGCACTTACATATGCCCTTTCAGACAGCCTCCCGGTGATGAACAAATCAAATCTGTGTTTCCAAAAGGAAGATGTAAACTTGTCAAGCATCGCTCCTAAGGTAAAGGCCTCCATGTCCGCGTTGGATCAGCTCAAAGACAATCCAGGCCCAGAAGAACGCAAATTAAAAAGAGACTTTGATGTCACAACAAAAATAAAATTACACAAGCTTCTGAGAAAAATGTGCGGGCTTTTGACAGCTCCAAACAGCAATACATCGAACACCTCATTGAGTCGCTGAAAAGGCGTTTCCCGACTGATGATATAAGCCTCCTGACCTGCTTCGACATGGTCTTCAATCCAAGCAGATATCCAGACAAAGATGGTAAAACTAGGCGATCATAATTTAAAATAGGCTGGCACCATCTTTAAACCTAACGTTTTATTTTTGTTTTGTTTTTGCATCTGATCTTCAGCAGTACGCTGAGAGGGCTGTCATGCCACTAACAAAGCACTATGGCGCTCCAAAATGACTGCTGCTGGGCGGGTGCAACACTCATATGTGCCCAAGATGCAGAAATGATGGCATTACGCGGATATGGGGCGTTGTCATTTCATACCGCATGCAAAGTAGTCATTCATGAATTAAAAGAAATGTTTCCCGACTGGGCAAAACTTGGACAAATAGCCCTGACCATACCCGTGTCCAGTGTACCAGCAGAATGGGGGTTTTCACTCCAAAACCGAATCAAAACGTCTCTGAGAAATCGCCTGTCAGAGGAAAAAGTTACTAGGATCATGCGGATTGCCAGCTGTGGCAAGGGGCTGGATACATTTGACTTTAAAGAAGCAGCTAAACATTTTAATGCTATAAAAGTGCGCCGCAAATAGTGTGGCGTAGGCTTTAGCCTGTGTGTCAAAGTGGGAGGACATGAAGCACATCTTATTGATAACCGAAATTCATAGGCCAGTTTTTTTTCTTTTGAGATAAGTTATAGGCCTAGCTCTCGTTTAGGCTTAATGTTATTTTCTAGTTTACTTGTTAGGCCTATAGCCTACAGTCTAACCTCTGTGTTATAAATTACGCTAATATGTCTTTTTGTGATGGTTACTCATTAAGTTAAGAGTGGATTATGCTTATTTTAATATTATAAAACGTGTTTGGCTACTCTCCGATCAAATAGGCTGCTGCATCTGTAAATAAACATTGGTGTTTGATTTATTGTTGGTGTTCCTCAGTTATTTAATTTCTTTGCTGTCTTGTTTAGCCTATAATCAATTACACCATTGGTTTTAAGGTTATATAATTTGCTATCGTTTGCCATATCACGCTCACTACAAATAGGAAACACATGGATGAAGAAAACAGACACATGTATTTTTTATTTTGCCCCGTGGAATGATCAGGGTGTCTTCTCGGGAAAAGGTCCAGCGCTATCAGGGCAGGGCAGCTACGAGCTCAGCCGCGTGCAGGTTACTGTCCCCAGGCGAGGGCTTCGACAAAAAGCCACTTGCTGTGTTGTTTTTTCTGCATTTTATTGACGGGTTGCGTGTGCTCTCAGTAGGTTTTTGTTACGGCGTTTGGCGAGGGCCCGCTCACGCCTTCTCTCCGCCCCATATGTTCTGATCTTGTTGTCCCTTATTTACTCTGACGATGCTGCTGTTGGAGTCCTCGTCTCGGATTGGTGGATCGGTTTTCTTCCCTGGTGGGTGGTTCGTTCATCCTCTCCGGATCTCTGATTGGTACAGCGCCTCCACGCCTCTCCAATCACCTGTCTCCACCTATCAACACGGAGGACCAATAAAAGTGCCGCTCATCTGTGGTTCAGGGCGGCTGGGACTCAGCAGTGCAGCTCGCCTTAGACTTGGTTGTGTCTCTCGTGTGTGAAACCAAAGATTGTAATATCGTGAGACACTCGATCGGTGAATTCGTTGTATCTGTTTGTTTTTCGTTTGGACTATTTTTGTACTCCATTTAGAGCCTACTTTTGAGATTGAGAGTTTAAACTGTGTGGGTTAAAAAACGAAGAGCCATTTGTGAGCCAAAAGATCCGGCTCTTTTCATCGAAACAAACCCAGGCTGACGTATCGGAGACGGAGAACTTGCCATCCCCCCCACAGAGAAACCCCTCTCACCCGGGGGGGATGGAGCCTCGGGGGCCCTCTCGCCGTGAACCACATTCAGCCTCATTGCTCATTCTGGATGGAGGTCCTGGGGTCGGGCCGGGCTTGGACTCCTCCTGAGCTGAGCAGTGCTGCTGGCCTCTCCATCCCTCACCCTGCCCCTGCTCCTGCTCCTCGGGCCAAAAACACTCTCAAATCACAACCGAGCACTTAGCCCGCTCTGTCAGAAAACACACGGCCAATTTACAAAAGGGAGCTGCGCTGGAAAGTGAACACCGCACGCGAGCCCCACAAACCAATTGGGGGACTGAAGCTTCGTGAGGTTTTGTATTTAACTCTGAAGTTTTCGTTCAAAAACATGGCCGGGCTTTTGGAAACACAAGTTATTTAACAGAACATTGTTGCCCAAACAGCCTCTGGACGGACAGAGTGAATGCTTTTGTTGATGGAGTTTGTTCTCTATTGCAGACTCAGTACTTCTCTAGACTTTTCTGCAACTTCAGAGGAGTCATTTTTTTCAATACGCATAACTCGAGCAATATATGTGTTTAAACAAAAAAGTTGGCACTCAGTGTTTAGTTTTCGCGCCTTCAGCTTGGATCCCAGTACATTTGCTGTGGTTTTGTTTCAATAACCAGTGTTTGGGAAGATACTTTGAAATTGTATTTAGTCACAGAATACTTAATACTTAAGTATTTAGGAACATATTCTGTTACCTGTTTCCTGTATTCGGAATACTAAAGAATACTTTCACATTGATTTGAATAATATTGATCCATAAAAGCGACCTATTATTAAGATGCTACACTCTTATTATTCTAATGTCTGCTATCCACTTATTTACTGCTGATTTGGAATTTAACAAAAGCACAGCCCAGAAGTTCAGAGCCAGACTTTTCCCCAGCTCTTTTCTTTCTTATTCATGTCATGATTATGAAGCTGAAATATACTGATTGGGTACTGTGATGTAGTACTTTGTTTTTTGGAAAGTAACTGTTAGTGATGGCCAAAACACTTGTATCGCTCCTCCTGAAGCAGATGCTTCTAAACTCTGCGTTGGAGCCTCTTTCAGTAACACCTGGTCACGTGAGTGTCTCGAAAACGGCTTCATTCTGTGAGCTGCGTATCGTGTCTCAAAGCAGGTCATCGGTTCAGAGCGTCTCACTGAGCTGCCTTTAGCGGCGAGGCCTAAACCACGGAGGCTTCCTCGTCCATATAGTGATGTCAATCATTAGTCAGAGATAAAGAAATGTGCTGTATTTCACCCATTTCCCATTTAAACGCTTTCATGTGGAGAAAGTGAAGAATACATTTTATATGTTGTATATTTTCTTACTCTTTACAAAGTCCTGCCTTTGAATCATGTTGTATTAAGGATTAGCAAATGATAAGTTCATGATTGCCATAAGTTGTATGCTATAAAGTTATACTTTGTGTTTTTGCCCATAATTTTCAGTAGATTTCCACCATCTGAATGATGATGCTCATCCATGATCCTCATGATCAGGATTGGTTGATCATTTTATTGTCATTTCATTGCGGTTTTTGTGAATTCATGATATTCTTATGTGATGTTGATGATCCTGATGATTTTCATGCACATTCATTGCTGTAGTTCGACGTTTAATTCAGGGATGAAGTCATCCATGAACCAACATGTGATTATGTTTGTTCCTGAGAAGTCATGATTTAGTAAAGCATGAATGAATCATGAAATCATGCATTCATTCATACATAAGTTCATGAAAATCATGCATGACCTCATGTACCATTATTATAAAGTGTTACCCCCGCAACGTCTCCACAACTCCTGCGATTGGCCCTGTACTTACATCCAGGGGGACACAAATCTGTGATCACTAGTAGATTCAAACAAGTCCTCCTTGAAAATCTTTGTTTTTTATTTTGTTGGTTCAAGTAGTCCTATCCGTATAACTTGTATTCATACATTAAGGAAAACTGAAGCATTGATTGCCATTGTCAGTCAGAAAGGGTTTGCAAACAAGGAATTGTATTTGATGCAAGGATTCATTTCTGATAGATGATGAACTATAGCAGCTGGCTGTTGTTTACGTCATTGTGACCATGATTGAAATGCAGTGAGAAAGCTACGAATGAGTCTGGACAACAGCGAAGACTCTATAATGTCTGTTCAGAAGAGCAGAAATGTGTCTTTCAACACGGCTCATGAAAACTCATTCAGTACAAAACACACACAGCATTAAAGTTCTATCCTAATGCAAATTCGCCTGCTCGCTGACCCGCCATTAAGTTGTTAGATGATCCACAACCTGTCCAGTTTCGGACCCTGTGGTGCCATCACAGGAGACCGTAATGAAGTGTACATTATCGGGCCAAATGACGAATGGGAGATTAGCCTCACACTGTCAGCTTATCCCCATCCAGCCTCTCACAACAGCCACTTCAACTTGTTCAAACTTCCCCCCACTTGAAATGGCTTTGGTGTTTTGAAAGCATACGGCGTGAAAATACCAGCGGCCGCAGTGTGTGCCTGGGTCATGGCCGTCCCTCTTTTCACCAGTCTCCCTTAGATGATGATGTGTCTGAAACCTGGAGGTACAGCGGCATCAGGAGCGGCTCTTGTTAGTGGCGGCGTCGCAGCCGACACGAGGCCAGGGCGCTGCTTTCATCTCAGTCAGAGCTTGATAACTCCAGCGGCTCCGTGACCTTTGGCCGCAGAACAAAGACGGCCGCCGCGAGAAGCCTGAAGCTAACGGCGCCGCGGTCAAGACAAGGACGGGACCAGCGGATAACACCTCACCATTCCAGGGTTTCTTGTTTTTCTGATGACTCTTTGGAGGTTCAGTCGGTTTATGCTCACGGATGTATTGCCATATTGTGCCACAGAAATGAACTCTAAAGCTTAAAAATGACAGCAAAACTTTGTTCAAAAAGTACATAATCTTGAAATATCCCACTAAGACATAAATAACAATGAAACATAACATACTTGGGGGGAAAATAATGGATTACATGAGAAAAATGTGACACACTATAGCAGTGATTCTCAACCAGTAGGGCATTGGGGCCCATCATCTCCGAAGAACGACAAACAGCGACCCAAATAAGACCTACATGTGTGATATATAATGTATATGACTGTGTTTTTCTCAAATTGGTTTTCTAAAAGCAACTAGAAAACAAGTCCTGACCCACCATCAGCATCTTTAGGGGTCTGTAAATGAACATTTTCCAAACAAGGTCCCAGCGTGGAAAGATCTCAACACCCCGTTTACGCGCCTCCGCAACTTTTACTAAACTATGACATCCCAGCTCCAGCGTTGTACATGTAATCCATAATCTACTGGTTTTATAACAAATATAATAGGGACATACTGCCTTTGCTATTCCTCATCCTGTCAGATCTCTGAAGCTAAGCAGGGAAGGGCCTGGTCAGTGCTTGGATGGGAGACCCTGGGGTGAATGTGGTGAGCGAGTGAGTGGTTGGTGGTGGTCGGAGGGGCCGATGGTACAGACTGGTTGCCTCGCTTCCGTCAGTCTACCCCAGGGCAGCTGTGGCGACAACAGCAGCTTGCCACCACTGAATATGGAGTGAATGAATAATGGCGACACTGTAGCGCTTTGAGAAACTTGGTGATACAGGTTTGTAAAGTGCATTGCAAGTGTAAGGCATTATTATGAGTATTATTTGAAGTTTTCCTTTGCTCCTCTGCTCTACACAGGGGACACAGAGAAAAACACTGCTGTGTGTTTGGACAGTTAAAGTCCGGTCGCTGACAGTGAAGCATAAATGCACCTCCTCGTCTCTTCTGCAGATCATAAATCCATGGAGCAGCTCCATCCTCACCGCGTGCTATTGTTTACAATCTACAAAAGTTAACTGTGCAAGCTTCATCTACAGTCTTATTATCTGTGGTAGCGTCACAGCGCCACACACAGGCCTGGTGGATGAATCGCTTTTACACATGAGTGTGTGGGCTTCGTGAGGACCCACATTTTTACTGAGCTGGCTTCATGTTTCTAGAGAACCTTTTGGAAACTTTACCTGTTTTGTCTTTGTGTTAATATTGCCTTAGCCAGACACTGAGCCAGATGTGCCTCCCTTCTCACGAAGCCTGAGCCTGTTCTTACAAATGCCCATGTTCTTTTAGCCAACTTGAAGAATACGTGACAAAATACATTTTAACCCCTTAACTCCCACCTGAACCGAGCACATTTTTCTCCAGTTTGGCTTTACCCCAGTCCAAAAGCTTCTGGAAACAAGCTGTGAAAATAGCAACAAAACTGAGACGAAAACAATGATGGAAATGTGACAAAAAAAGTGACTAAAAATTGATGAAAAACTGGCAAAAATGTCACAAGAAATTGACAAAAAATGACAAAAATTGATTAAAAAAAATGACGAAAAAATGTGACAAAAAATGACAAAAAAAAATGACAAAAATGTGACAAAATGCTACAAAAAAATGATATAAATGGGATAAAAATTTGACAAAAAAATAACAAAAAATTGACAAAAAAATGACAAAGATGTGACAAAAAATGATTAAAAAAATTACGAAAAAATGACAAAAAATTGACAAAAAATGACAAAAAAGTTACAAAAATGAGTTGAATACCCAACAAAAAGATGATGGAAAAAAGATCCTCTCGGTTCAGGCGGGAGTTAAGAGGTTAAGGGAAGTATTCAGTATTCAATGAGTAAATTCAATTTCAAAGTATTCTCCCCAACACTGGTACCCAATCCCACAAAAAGCAGAAACTTAACGAAATATGATTTAGCATTTAGCTCAGAGGCCCGTTTTGTATGCTCATTCGTATCAAAAGCGAATTCTCCAAAGGTCTGTGCATTCATGAATGATTTCTAAATGTGGCTGATGGGTTGACAACAGCTGAAAACATCTGGATCTTTCATGATGGCTACAGGCTAGCGGCTATCAGAATAACACATTCATCAAGGTAACAGACTTGCTTACTGTCCATATCTTTATATGCACAGTCCACTCCACTCGCAACCAGCTAAAATCCTCACCCGTTACATTTACACCGAGAGACCTCTCCCTTTAAAGGAACATTCCACCGTTTTTCCATACTGGGATATGTTCTTCCCTGAGCTTAGACGAGTTGATACGCACCTGTCTTTGTGCCTGTGAAAGATCTTGGTCGCTTCCAACTTCACCCCCGTTTGGAGCTATAGGAATATACTCGGAGAGGCCACATGCTAACAACATCTTTGGTCGTTGTGCGTGACTGAGGGCACACACAAAGACCAGACAGGTACGCTTGACTTGACTCCGTTTCCAAAGCATGAATTACATATTGTCTCATCAAACTGAATAAAGTCTGAAATTGGCAGACGACCCTAAGCGCCACAAGAACATGTTCTGCTAGTTCTACTGTTCCAGACCCATAAGTTACAGAAATCCCAAAGTCAAGGCGTCTGACGTAGTTGCAAAAGCCGGAATAACGCATATTGTAGGAGCTGTGGTACTACTTCTGTTTGTAGTAGTAGTAGTTGTCGCAGTTGCAGGAGCGTTGTCAGCATTAAGCGTTTCTTAAAGTCCGTGGGTAAACCTACGAAAAGGCCCAGACGATCCCGCCTGTCTCCTCCTCTCTCTCTTTCAGGGCACAGACTTGTTAAAAAAGCTGCCTCTTCATCACTCGGACTTTTGTGCAAATTCACCGTGTGCCGCGGCGCTCGGAGGGGCCCGCTCCGCGAGCCGTTTCTGCTGCAAGTGCTCATTTAAAACAGTGGGCGAGCCATTGTTCCTTCAAATGGCCAGTTCCTAAAGGACCGCGTCGCTATCCCCGGTAATATATAAACTCGACAACGGCCGGTTATTTTTAGCCGCCGTGAGCTCCGCCGAGGCCCACTCTGCTGTTATTGTGGTTTTATTGCTGTTTGTTCTCCAGCTTTAGGCCGAGGAGTGTTTACTTACAGGGTGGCTGCCTGATAGATTTGCATGGATTACTTTTTGCAATTAAGGACTTAAGTACTCAGACTAAATCAGGTTCTCAAATGTGTCACACCACCTCTTAAGAATGGTTGACGTTCCAAGTAATATCAACCAAGCCTGCAATCAAGTCGGAAAAAGAGTCTAAAACAGACCTAAATTGGACAGAATTCTTTTTCCTCATTAGCGGCATGGGGTTTGGGGGTGTTTCCACCATAGACTGTCGATCTGATGGACATAGCGTTTAGCTTTTAGCTGCGGGAAGCCTATAGGAAGTAGGGTTGGCTCCGAAGGTTTCTCGCTCCAATGGACTTTGCATTGAAACTTTTCTACCCCATTAAAGGAACAGGCCACCGTTTTTACATACTGACATATGTTCTTACCTTAGCTTTGACGAGTTCTTTAGGACCTGTCTGATCTTCACCCGTGCCTTCAGTCACGTAAACACAGCGCAGACGGCGTTAGCATTTAGCCTCTCCTGCTCTCCTCTATAGCTCCAAGGAGTAGTTCGAAATCCGCGCTGTAATCTTCACTTTACTGTGCGGATGCCAAACTACTCCTGGTATCATTACGCCTTACAATATAGTTCCCCCTTTTATCCGCTTAGAAAATCCACATTGTTTAATTTTGTGTAATTATACTTTGTAGTGGAACACTTCACGTAACCATATTTAAATAGGGAAAACGTGGAAGAGCTTGGTAGCTTCTATCTTGACCTGTTTTGGAGCTATAGAGGAGAGAGGGAGAGGCTAAATGCTAACGCCGTCTGCGCTGTGTTTACGTGATTGAAGGCACGGGGGAAGATCAGACAGGTCCTAAAGAACTCGTCAAAGCTAAGGTAAACGGTGGCCTATTCCATTAAAGCCATTGTTAGACACAGGTTTGTCACTCTTACCTCCACACGCTACAGGCTTGAAGGCTATTGGAGAAGCCCCTGCCTTCCTTTGTCCATTGAGTCTACATCTATGGCTTAAGATGAACTGTTTCGCACTCATAGGGTGAGTCCAAATGCTAAATGAAGGGCTATGTGCAGGTGTGCATTATTCCCTCACTTCTGAAACAAGTACTAGGTCAGTGTTGAGTGGAGTTCTACATGTGCAAACACAGGAAAAAGAGCAGAAGATGGGACAAATAAATGAAATATATCCCAGCCTTTTTACACGCTGTTTTGGGGATTTAGCTGTAGAGTGCGGTTCCTGAGAAATCTAAGCTAAACAGAGGCTAGTTTTGATCATATCACAGAAACGCAGATAACGGGGTTTTATGCAACACTAGTTTCTGAATAACTCCTCTCTCCTACTCTTTCTGCTCTAGACGGACAACAACGTTATGGGAAGAGGCAAATTCCGTAAATATCTCAGTTTCAAGTCAATTTTCAACGACAACCTTGTTGACACGTTTTGAAACACAGCGTGTTGCCGCAGATTGATCACTTTTTATCACGTGTGCTGGTTCTCGGATTGAAGACTTTAACAGGATGTCTCTCCGCCGAAAAGAAACGCAATAATATATATGAAATATCCAGATGTGACTTTCCACAAGTTTTTGATGGTCATTTATTTCACTCTTGTTCATCACAGAGCTACCAAAACCACACATAAGGTGTATTAGAGTGTCTAGTTTTGTAATCTAAAAAACCAACATCGCAAAAACGAGTTTTTCGTTTTTGGCACTTAAAGTGTTAAGCCCCTTCACACACAGATTATCATTATATTTTATATATAATAGGGATTGTTATAACCCTCACTGTGACAGACACATTTCAGTCCTATTGGCATCTAAAGGCCTTCCCATTTCTGTAGAATTACTTAGCGCCCAGAGCACATGGCTACTAAATACGTGCAAACAAACGGACACAGCTCACAGCTGTTTGTATGATTCTACAGGCGTTCTGGCTCTAGAGGCTAAACGACTAATAACTAAAGACTAATTATTTCCTTACAATAATGATGTTTTTAGCGCCGCAGAACTCCTCTGTGAGAGTGTTCATAAGCTGCTGTGGATGCTAGCACTATCCGCGTTAGCATTAGCAAGTGCATTGCGATTAGCCTATTTATTTATTTATTAAGGAACCACATTCATGGCTGTAGTACAGAGATGGTATATGGCACTACAGCACGACCAATATGTTAACCAGCGATTTAATCAGTGACTTACCTGCTCACCAACACACAGTTTCCTCTCCGCTTTGTGGAAGAGTTCCTCAGGCTCAGGCTCAACTGTGCTCTCTGTAAAAGGCACCAGGTACTGGAATAGTCTCCCTTTATCAGTCAGAGAGACTCCAACTCTGGCCACTTTCAAAGCACATTTTAAACTGTGGCTAAAGGAAAACCAGGCCTGTGAACACTTTTAATTGTTACTGCATTTATTGTTGTCACATTATGTTAATTGTAAGTTGTGTATGTGCTGCCTGCCTCGGGACTACAGATGAAAACTAGCATCCCCGCTATAATCTGGCATATTTACAGTGCTCATGTGCAACTGTTCATCAATATGCATTGTCCCTATCAAATAAATAAATACAATTTAAAAACATTTCTCTTTTCCGCTGCTTCTTGGACTAGGTTCTTCAATTTCGATCACACCGTCCCGCAAATATTTCTTCAGGTCCGGCACATTTACGCCCAACTTCCGGACCCCCTCCCGTGCTTTCACTTTTGGGAGCGAGTGTCCTAGTTCCAGCTTGAGAACAACTAAACTAAAGACGTACTCTGCTGAAATATCTTTTTCCTTATCAACTTTTCTGCCAAAGTTTTCCCTTTAAGTCTTTTTGCAGATTCATGGATTTGCTGAAAGAGGACATGAAGTTTGTTGATGTAAAAGAACATTTATTTTAATTGGAAAAAGAAAATATGTCACATTCTCCGCTTCTCATTAAGGCCATCAAAACCGGAGTCCGCCGCGGAGGGATACCGCGGCGTTTGGAACGCTAAGTGGTACCACGGCACCAGGGAAATAGATCAATCCAATCAGACGCTTAGCTAATGTGTTGCGTTAATGCATCAACATGAAGTGGCACACGGCAGATCTGTTGGTCATTAAAGAAAATAAGAAATTAGGATTCCTCACCGTGGCTACGATGGAAGAGCGGCCGTTTTTCAAATGAAATCAATTAGGTCTTGGAGCGCCGCGTTATTAAACGGGATTATCTTTTTGTTTCTCGGAGTCCGTGACACAAAGGATTTTACAGACACTTTCTGAACACATTCGGACAGCGCTGAAGTGATTTTGTGTTGAATTTGAGTGGCGTTGGTGCTCTTGCCTCACAACAGGAAGGTCTCAGATTCAAGATTTCTTTGTGAAGTTTGGATATGCCAAGCTGCTGATGATGGGAATGAACATGGCCCTGTTATTAATGACTTTGTGAATCAGTGCGAGGAGTCTTATCGGTGGATCTGACATCACCAAGTAATGAAGAGTCCAGGGCCAAAGTAAAGCTGTTTGCCCAGGACCAATGTTACACCCTAACATTGGTCCAGGGCAAACGACTATGACATTGGCCATGGACTCTTAACCCCTTAACTCCCACCTGAACCGAGCACGTTTTCTCCAGTTTGGCTTTACCCCAATCCAAAAGCTTCTGGGAAAACAGGTGTGAAAATATCAACAAAACTGAGACGAAAACAATGATGGAAATGTGACAAAAAAGTGAGAAAACTTTGACAAAAAGTGATGAAAAATTGACGAAAAAATGACAAAAAAAGATGAAAATGACAAAAAATGTATGAAAAAAGGACAAAAAAAGATGAAAAAATGACGAAAAATGTATAAAAATTTGACAAAAAATGACAAAAAAACAAGAAAAATTTTGACAGAAATAAAAAAAAAGGCCAAACTTTGCCAAAAAAGCTGAAAAAAATGTGTTAAAAATTTTGACAAAAAATGATAAAAATGACAAAAAATGGACGAAAAAATGACAAAAAAGATGAAAAAATGACGAAAAATGTATACAAATTTGACAAAAAATGACAAAATACCAAGAAAAAATTTGACAGAAATTTAAAAAATAAGGCCAAAAAAATGACAAAAAAATGACAAAAAAATGACAAAAATGTGACAAAAATGACTTGAATACCCCCCCCCCAAAAAAAGATGGTAAAAAAATGTGAGGAAAAAGATCTTTGGTTTTGTAGATCTTAGCTTTCAAATGAGGCGTTACACTGGCCTACAGGATTTGGGTAAAGCTGAACTGGAGAAAATGCTCTCAGTTCAGACGGGAGTTAAGAGGTTAATTACTTTATTTGAATGTTTGCACGACAAAGGACATTAGGAGTGTGACAATATATCGATATTTTGCGGCACGATACAAAACCAATACTTTTTATTCTGATTCCGATACTTTAGATCACACGTGTCAAGGTCGAGCCGCATGCGGTGATTTAAAAGATGATTTAATGTGGAGGAGCATGAATTCCTGAGCATTTAAAAAAAATAAAAAAAATAAGTCTATCCCATTCCGGTGCAGAATTATGGATGTTTAAAGAAACAACCAGTTTGCTCACACCAGCCACTAGGGGGCAACTTAACACGTGTCCAGCAGGGGGCACTGACATAAAAAGAGATCAGGATATAAACAGCATATTATAGCCATGTGGTAAATGGTGAATAATGACTTGATGTAGCACAAACATGTGACACAGGCTGATGAAGCACAGTAAGTGTAAGCCGTTATTTATGAGGCCACAGTCCTTTACAAACAAACGACTTCGACCCCCCTGCTTCAGATGACGTCATGTATAGTAAAGAACAATGCCACTCTAGAGGCCAATAGTGGTCAACAAATAAGACAGGACAGTAGAGGGGAGACCTACAATGTTAAAGGAATAGGCCACCGTTTTTTACATACTGAGATATGTTCTTACCTTAGACACTTCGAAATCCGCGCAGTAATCTTCACTTTACTGCGCGGATTTCGAACTACTCCTGGTATTATTACGCCTTACAATATAGTCCCCCCTTTTATCCGCTTAGAAAATCCACATTGTTTAATTTTGTGTAATTATACTTTGTAGTGGAACACTTCACGTAACCATGTTTAAATAGGGAAAACGTGGAAGAGCTCGGTAGCTTCTATCTTGACCTGTTTTGGAGCTATAGAGGAGAGAGGGAGAGGCTAAATGCTAACGCCGTCTGCGCTGTGTTTACGTGACTGAAGGCACGGGTGAAGATCAGACAGGTCCTAAAGAACTCGTCAAAGCTAAGGTAAGAACATATCTCAGTATGTAAAAACGGTGGCCTATTCCTTTAAGCAACACTGTCACACATATAATAATAACAATAATGGCTTACACTTGTATTGCGCTTTACAAGCTTGTGCTACCAAGTTTCTCAAAGCACCACACTGTAGGCGTTATTCATTCATGCCATGCTCAGTGGTGGTAAGCTACGTTCTACAATGTGATGATGTCAGTCAGAGGGCAGGGGCCAATACAACTATGAGAGAACTGCAGTTTTTATGAGAAATCTCCCAATAGAATGATGACAGTGATCGGATTCACAAACCCTATTATGTTTGAACGTCCTTTCAGACACGGGGTCATTTTGCATATTGTATCATACCACCCTTAAAGGACATATGAATCAATCCCAGAAGGAAACCTCATATTCCTGAGGTCACTAAAACTGAAGGTGAATAGTCCAATAGAGTCATGTAAATACCATGGGACAATCATTAACTGGAAACTGAATTTCAAAGACAACTGTTCTGGGCTGGTGAACAAGGGGCCACCAGCGTTTGCACTGTTTCCAAAAGCTGTCCTGTTTTTTTTTTCATGTTGACTGTCCCACAATGACCTCGTTCTGCAGAGCTTTCGATGAATCAGTTTTGTCTTTTGCTTGAGCCTCATGGTACAATCGTTTTTCTTCTTCAAAACAAGAACTCGCTTTCTGACATTGGAAGACGGACATACACAGCTGCATCCGGAATCCCTTTACCCGAGGCAGCGCTTCCAACGTTCAACTTCAGCACTTTCAACTTGCTCCATCGGGACAAAGGTTTGAAGTTCCAAGATGTAAAACTGAGCAGTTAAAAAACAGCTTTATTCCAATTGCAGTTTTGTTGATGAGTAAGAGGTAATTGCACCTTGTTGTTCACTTTGCAGGCCACATGAGTGATTAGCCTATTGTACATGTTTCAGGTTGATGGGTTAGGGGGGCAGTCCACACAGATTCCTCACAGAAAGGCTAACCACCCCATCACATTAACCTCTTAACTCCCACCTGAACCGAGAGGATCTTTTTCCTCACGTCATCAGATTTTTTTTTTCCATCATTTTTTTGTTGAGTATTCAACTCATTTTTGTAACTTTTTTGTCACACTTTTGTCATCTTTTGTCATTTTTTCATCCATTTTTTTCACATTTTTGATTTTTTTTGGTCATTTTTTGACATTTTTAGTCACATTTTGTCATTTTTTTGTCACATTTTTGTCACATTTTTTTTTTCATTTTTTGTCACATTTTTCTAATTTTTTGTCTTTTTTTTTCATTTTTTGTCACATTTTGTCACATTTTTGTTTTGTTTTTTGTCACATTTTTGTTATTTATTGTCATTTTTTCGTCCATTTTTGTCACATTTTTGTCATTCTTTGTCAATTTTTTGGTCATTTTTTGTCACATTTTGTCACACTTTTTTGTCATATTTTTGTCACTTTTTCATAAATTTTTTGTCAACGTTTTCTCACTTTTTTGTCACATTTTTGTCACATTTTTTTTTTCATTTTTTGTCACATTTTTCTCATTTTTTGTCATTTTTTTCATTTTTTGTCCCATTTTGTCCCATTTTTGTTATTTTTAGTCATTTTTTTTGTCATTTTGTGTCACATTTTGTCACATTTTTGTTATTTTTTGTCACATTTTGTCACATTTTTGTCATTTATTTTGTCACATTTTTGTTTAGTTTTTTTGTCACATTTTTGTTATTTATTGTCATTTTTTCGTCCATTTTTTGTCACATTTTTGTAAAAAAAAAATTGTCACATTTTTGCCACTTTTTCATCATTTTTTTGTCAATGTTTTCTCACTTCTTTGTCACATTTCCATCATTGTTTTCGTCTCAGTTTTGTTGCTATTTTCACAGCTTTTTTTCCCAGAAGCTTTTGGACTGGGGTAAAGCCAAACTGGAGAAAATGTGCTCGGTTCAGGTGGGAGTTAAGGGGTTAAAGTACCTCCAACATAGTCATAATTTCCATTTCACAAAAACCCTGTTTCAAACGGCTCCCTGCTGCCACCCGTCTCATATCGCACTTATCGATTGGACTTATTAAGGCACATTCATCTCGGGAGTCACCAGATCAATACTTTAGCATAATTATCCCACACTGCTCTTTCTCCTGGCACTCCCATTACAAGCCTGAACAGTGTGCCGTCAAAGCTGATGTTTTTAATCAGGAGAAAGAGTAATACAAATATGAGTAAAGCTAATTTGCATCAAAGGTTTATTAGGCTTCAACTCCTTTTCAAACTTTTAAAACTCTGTGTCTGTCAAAGTGAGTGTTTTTCTCTCAGCTTTACAGGCTTTTTTAGGTTCATTCAATAATTTATATGAAATTTCAACATTTTATATCCATAGTTGATGCCGGGTCCTGACGCCATCCCATATATCTGTGGTTCTTAAACTTCTCTCAGAAAGCACCACCCCATAAAATATTTCAACCAACCTTCCAAGTCCCACCAGGCTTAGATCAAATCAGGACTAAACTGAAAAATAATTTAAATTGTAAACCCTCTTAGTTTTAGTCTTTTGGATGAAAATGCCTTTAAGTCTTCGTCACATTTTAGTCATTTCTATATGTGATAGTTTTATGGGGAGACACTACAGGCAAAACTCAATTTTTTCAGTTTTCAGGTTTTGGGCCAAATTGGTCTCTGAACATACAAGCTTTCACCCAGAAAATATGCCTAATCTTCACAATAACATGTTTAAATATTGCGCTGATTCAATGTTCCCCCATAGACTTATATGGGAGAAAACAATTTCAAGGGCCTTTTTCCTCAAAACACATTTTTCTGTCATTGTGGCGACACTATGTCCACGTCAGTCGGACCTAAAGACTTCACATTTTCCAGCCTTGGACTGAACAATATTTGGAAGATTTTTTTAGAGGGATTTTTTATTATTTAATCCCTAAGCCCCATTTATTGAGTTTTGAATGTCAAAAAATAAGGCGAGAATTTAATTTTTACATATTTTTCCACTAAAAACAGCTTATTTTAAAACCAATCCAAAATCCCCTGTGAAAAAGTCTTGGTAAGTAAGTGTTTTATTTGTCATCGTACAACCAAACAAAATAGTGTTCAGGTGTTAGTCCTGAGCCGCTGCGACTGAGCCTCCACTGTGGGCCAACCTGCCCCGCATGTTTTTGGAGGAAGAGGAAACCGTAGCACCCTGAGGAAACCTGTCGCCTCTGATCCTCTGAAACGGTGCAGCGCCTCCTGGGTTGGTTCCTGTTTCAGAGCGTGGTGTCCTGCACTGGTCAGCTCCTCCTCCTCCCTACAATCTTTCACCGTCTTCTGGGAAGAGCGTAGCAGTTCATCTGTTTCATTCTCCAGTGAACATCCATTAGCCAGAACAACAGGGATAGAAGGCATGTGAGTCTTGCCCGGATACCTCCTTTTTTTGTCCCTTTCTAGTTTCCTGTAGCTCCTCCTGTGACGTCTCCACTGTGCTGCAGGTGTGGGGGGCTCATGGTGCCCCTTCAGTATTTCAGAAGAAGAAATTTGTAGGTCTAAAAATGGCTTTAGCTTTAGGCCAGCTTTAGTCAACAATATCTACTTTTAGTTACAAAAAACTAAAGTTCTAGATTCAAGATTTTTTATTTGTCAAACCATTTGAATGGTTTGAAATGATCTTTCTCTCATCCTTGATTGTGGAGGGGGGCTGAGTAGAGAGGGGTGGTAGGGAGGACAGGGAGTTCAGCTTCCCGATGGCCTTGTGTATGAAACTGTTCTTCAGTCGACTGGAACTGACCCGTGGATTCCGCAGTCTCCTCCCTGAAGGCATTACCTTGAAGAGACTGTGTGATGGGTGCGAGGGGTCTGTGGTGATTCTGACGGCTTTGCGGGTGAGACGGGTGGACTACATCTGTGATGTGCACACCCAGGACCTTAGTGCTGGTCACCCTCTCCACTGCAGCACCATTGATGGTTAGAGGAACATGCTGGACCCGCGCTCTTCCAAAGTCCACAACAATCTCTTTTGTCTTTTCCACATTTAGAGAGAGATTGTTCTGTGTGCACCACATGGCCAGACTGCTCACCTCACTCCTGCAGTTTGACTCGTCTCTGTTGCTAGTGAAGCCCACCACTGTTGTTTTAGGTATTTCAGCAAATTATGGAAGGTCCATGGCCTCATTGTGAACAGGGCTCTTCCCTTCAGTCTCCTTTCTCCGCAACGTCTGCACATTCGTCCATCGCTCGGACTGGAACGCGGGAGGAGGTAGTGGCTCTGTCTAGCAGTTCATTTCAGTTCTGCTGTTCCTCACTCAAGCCCTGATTGTGGACGCCTGACAGACACTTGCTAACCTTCCCGTCACATTTTACCACAGAGCCATTATTAGCTCGTCACCGTTACGCCATCATCGTCATCACTGATGAAAACACCGGCGTAATCTAGACCAAACCTAACTGTAATGCATTCCAAAAGCATCACATAGAGTCTCACATCCATCAGAAACAATCCAAGGCAGTGACGGCGGTGATTCCTCTGCATTTGACCCACCCTCCTCCGCTCTCCTGTGTTACATGCTTTATCTTCCTTCGGCGGATAATCAGTCTTCAGAGAGCAGTTTCGTTTTACCGCCGCAGAGATTGATTGACTTGGGAGAATGTGTTTGCATATGTTCAGCCATATGGATCGGGATCCGTGCGTAACATAAATTCAGCGTGTCAGCATGTTGAGCTATGAATTATATATTTGCACAGAGCGGCGCCACCTGCGGAGACGAGCGAGATGCACTGGGTCATTAACAGACACTGGTCGCTCAGCGGGCGTCTCTCCGCGAGCCGCCGACTCGCTGCCACACTGCATGTTCGTCAGATACGCCTGAGATGAGCCAGGAATGGGATGAAACACTAACATTATGTCGCCTTTGAAGGGGGCGAGGATTAAGGAAGTGTGAGTGAAAGCGAGACACTGCAAGTGAATAAGGGAAAAATGTATTTAAGAGATACTGTATCAATTGCTGTACGTTATAAATATGAGGGGAAAAAATGTCTTGGATGTTTTTTTTAACTTCCGGCTCCCATCACATGACCAGAAGTGGGCAGAGGACATTCAAAGTTAAGGGGAGACACTGAAGGTCTCCACGTATCCAAGATCCCCTCCAAAAAAGCCTTTGTCACTAAAATACTATAATATAATTTTCCTTCACCTGAATGAAGGAAAGACTGAGTACATCCTGTTCACCCCGGACTCACCTCACAGTTCCCCCAGTTTTGGTCCTCCTACACCTCAGTTTGCTCCCGCCATCCGCAACCTGGGTGTTATTTTTGACAGCGGTATGATCTTTGACAAGCAGATAGGTGCAGTTGTGAAAGCGAGCTTTTACCAGCTAAGGCTCCTCAGTAAGATCAAGTCTTTCTTGTCCCGAACTGACCTTGAAAAGGCCATCCATGCCTTCATCAGCTCAAGGATAGACTACTATAACGCCCTCTACACTGGACTGAACCAATCACTCCTCAATCGACTTCAACTGGTACAAAACGCAGCAGCTCGTCTCCTCTCCAACACCTCCAGATGCTCACACATCAGCCCAGTCCTCCACTCTCTCCACTGGCTCCCGGTGGCGTTTAGGGTGGACTTTAAGGTCCTGATGTTTGTGTTCAAGGCCATCAATGGTCTGGCCCCGGCCGACCTCGCCGGATAAGTTACGGTCTACGAACCAGCCAGAACTCTGCGCTCCTCTGAACACACCTCCCTCGTCACTCCCAAGTTCAAATACAAAAAGTTTGGAGGCCGGTCATTTTTGCCGTGCAAGGCCCAAAGCTGTGGAACGCACTTCCGGTACAGCTTTGAAACATCACAGAGCTGAGTGTTTTTCACAAATCACATTTGAAGACACATCTTTTCAGAAAAGCTTTCGATACAGAGCCACCGACTCGACTGCTGTTTTTATGTGTTTTTCTATTTATTGTTGTCTACTGTGATTCTTGTTTTTATCCTGGAAAGCGCTCTGGGCACCTTCTGGTTGTTGTTGGGCGCTAAACAAATAAAGTTTTATTGATTGATTGATTGAATATGTCGACGAAATAAGACCATAAATTCAAACCTGGCTCGATCCATTATTCAGATTTTCAGATTTCGTCGCCAACATAAAATGACGGAAACACTTGCAATACATTTTTTCTCATATTCATGTCAGTAATCTACAGCAAAAGATTCAAATTGATATCTATAAATTTGAAAATGTTCCCTATTCACCTGCGTTGTATCGCCTTAACACAGAGAACTGGGCTTTGGAATGGAACCTGGGGCCTGTTCGCAGTGAGGCCAGAACATAAGCTCGGCAGGTTCTCGGCTACATTCAGACTGTGGGTTGAAGTGACCCCAATCCCCATTGTTTATTCCTCCCCATGTGACCTGCATCTGATCTTTTCATGGCATCCTGAACGACGCAGATGTTTTCGAATGCGACCCAGGCCACTTGGATACGTCCAAAATCTGATTTATCTGAACGGGCAGGTGGCATTTATCCGACACACGTCACTGATGCTCTGTAACGCCAGTCCTTCTACGGCAGCTTAGGAAAACAACACATGCACTTGTTATGACTGGAGTGAGGTCCACACATTGTGGGCCTGTTCGCTCAGCTCCAGATGCCTCCGAATGCCAGCAACGTCAACACCACACTTCTAATAAAAAAACATCTAGTGAAATAATAATCAACTATTTAGGGGCAAACTCCAGTCACAGAGAAGATCACTTGGAAGCTAGACACTTCTCTTTCACGATCACAAGTGTTTTCCCTCTCCTGCACGAAGGTGAGAAAAGTTACATGAATGAGAGCAATGGAAGCTTAACCTCTTAAGTCCCGCCTGAACCGAGCTTTACCTAAATATAAAAGCTTCTCGAAAGAAGTGTTTAAATGAAGACAAAAATGAGACAAAAAGTGTTGTTAACACATTGAGTGAAAAAAATGTGTTTTTTTTCTGTTTTTTTTTATTGCGAAACTAGACACCAGCTCTGTGATGAACAGAAGTGAAACAAAGGATCAAAAACTTGTGAAAAGTCACAATCTGGACATTTGATATATATTATTGCGTTTCTTTTCTTTCTTCAGCTGTAAAGCCCTTCTCTCTCGCTCTCTGGAGTGCGTTTGACAAGGCAGAGCGGCTTCCCGTGGAAAGATCAAAACAGTTGAGATTTTAATCAATGAGTTTTTAAACGGTTACAATCAGTCCAAGAACGGCTGAGAAACATCCTGTTAAAGTCTTCAATCCAGAACCAGGCTGTTTAAATGCACACGCCATAAAAAACAATCGATAACACACGGAGTTTCAAAATGTGTCAACAATGTTGTCCTTGAAAATTGACTTGAAACGAAGATATTTAGGCATTTGCCTCTTCACATAACGTTAGTGTCTGTCCAGAGAGGAGAGAGGAGTTAATCAGAAAGGAGAGTGTTGCATAAAACGTTCATTATCTCTGAGTCTAGAAAAAAAAGTGATTTTGATCAAAACTAGCTTAGATTTCTTAGGAACCGAGGCACGTAGAATAAAACTGTTTTCACCTACGGAGAGCTTAGATTCTCGTCTTTCAAACGAGCCATAGCATGTGCCCATAGCTATAACATAGAATACGCTGTGGTGGTACATATATCATGAAAAATGGTCTGGATAGTTGGCACTCGACAGCTAAATCCCCAAAACAGAGCGGCCTCTATGTGTTAAAATGCAACAAAAGAGCGACAGAAATGGGAGACAAAAATTGTTGAAAAGTGACAAAAATGTGACGAGAAATTGACAAAATGAGTGACAAAAACACAACAGAAAAGCCAAGAAAAATAAAACAAAATCTCCAAAAAGTGACAACAAAATATTTGTTCAGTTTTGAAGGTCTTAGCTTTCAAATGAGGCATTAGTCTGACCTAGCGGCTGCGAACCTTTAGATTTGGGTAAAGCTGAACTGGAGAAAATGCATTTGTCAAGGTTAATCGGATCGTGCGATTGTGTTTGTGAAATATCGAGGTTATATTGTGTAAAATAGTGATGGTTCAAATAAAGTCCGTGCGGAGGAACCCCGGGTGTTGTTGCCTTTGTCTTTCCCATCTGGTGCGATCTGAACTGTGGAGCTTGATCCGGCCAGACTCAGACGGAGCTGAAAATATAGTTTGATAGTTGATATATAGTTGATCCGTAATTTTGTCGGGCAGGAACGGAGCCGGCAACGGAGGCCCCTCGCAGCGGAGATCGGAGGATGATGGAATGTTTCTCAACAATTAAAATAGCAATTTTTTTTTTTGCTCTGGAGGTCGGGGCAGAGTGGAGCGGGACGAACACGGAGAATGTGGAATCTGGCGATGAGTGAACCTCCCTCTCCAAGTCTCTCTCTCTTCCTTCTTAAAATGGTTAGGTCCTTGATGTATCGTCTCCGTTAGCTTCCCACAACTTTAAAGGAATAGGCCACCGTTTTTCCATACTGAGATATGTTCTTACCTTAGCTTTGACGAGTTCTTTAGGACCTGTCTGGTCTTCCCCCGTGCCTTCAGTCACGTAAACACAGCACAGACGGCGTTAGCATTTAGCCTCTCCCTCTCTCCTCTATAGCTCCAAACCAGGTCAAGATAGAAGCTACCAAGCTCTTCCACGTTTTCCCTATTTAAATATGGTTACGTGAAGTGTTACACTACAAAGCATAATTATTATAATTTGGCATCCGCACAGTAAAATGAAGATTACTGCGCAGTAAAGTAAAGATTACTGCGTGGATTTCAAACTACTCCTGGTATTATTACGCCTTACAATATAGTTCCCCCTTTTATCCACTTAGAAAATCCACATTGTTTAATTTTGTGTATTATACTTTGTAGTGTAACACTTCACGTAACCATATTTAAATAGGGAAAACGTGGAAGAGCTTGGTAGCTTCTATCTTGACCTGTTTTGGAGCTATAGAGGAGAGAGGGAGAGGCTAAATGCTAACGCCGTCTGCGCTGTGTTTACGTGACTGAAGGCACGGGTGAAGACCAGACAGGTCCTAAAGAACTCGTCAAAGCTAAGGTAAGAACATATCTCAGTATGTAAACCGGTGGCCTATTCCTTTAACGTTGCCAGATCCGCGGCGTTGTATCACGCTCACTCCCTCAAGCAGCAGTCCGTCTTTTAATATGAACAACCTTACAAAGCCAGAACTGAGCATGGAGACCTGCAGTCTTTAAATCCCCCTGATTACTTTGAAAGAAGAATAAACACATTTGCTGTAGTTGACTCTCTCTCTCTCTCTCTCTGGTAGAAGATCTGACAGATTGTTTATACAAATGGAAGCTGTCCTGGGTCATAATTTGTGGTTTGCTCGTGGGCAGGCGAACATGGGGGGAGGATACAGATAATGGTCTTGGCAGCGCTCCGTGCTCGGAAACCTTTTTGTTTCACAGCGAATCAGATCAATTCAGATTCTGCCTCTTCCCTGTTGCCGGCGTTCCCTTCGATCGCGGTTCTGGAAGCAGATAGTGTTCCTTCATTTTTCTGCCTTTATCACCGCTGTATCTGGCCACTGTACGAGCGGGAGGCTATTCATGTCGGGGACTTGATCAATGTGAACATTTGCAAAAGGATGTAGATGCAGCAAAGATTGTGGGAACACATTGGGCCATTGTAAGATGCTTTGAGTGTTATTTGTCTCTTTGTGGAGTTCATTAACTCTGTGAGTGAGTGGAAGGTAGTGATGGGATTTTCAGCTCTTTTTGGCAAACCGGATCATGTGGATTGGCTCACCAAAACGAGACGGCTCTTTTGGCTCCCAAATGGCTCTTTTTTTTCCACAAAACAACAACTATAATCCAGAAAGAACTGAAAAGGAACAGAAGATTATCTTTTGTTTATTATAGCCACACTTTTAAAGCTGGTATTACCGTAAATTTTCTAATACTGGCCTGTATTCCATTAGCGGCCGGGTCTCTAACAGTGGCCGGGTTCGCGGCTGGCGGAGGCAAATTAAAGCCGGTCTCTAAAACAGGCCAGGGCTTTTATTAGAAACTATAGCGGTAGAAAATGTTAGGAATTTGTCTCATACTCGTGTAAATGAAAACTCACGTGCAGGAAGTAAACAAACGGGAACCCGGGCCGATGGGAAATGCTGCGGAGGAGCTGATCCGAGCGTAACTTTGACACAGATTTAGCCACTTTTCAAACCTCCTGTGACTATTTGTAGAAACAGGGAAAGCAACAAATGTTGTGTGACCCTCCAGGGTTTTAATAATGTCACCATTGCGTCTTCAAAGCACGTCCAGCTGCTCCGTGTGCAGGTCAGTCCCACGCCTCAAAATAACTCCTCCCATCAGCGCGAGCGTCTCGTCTTCTCTCGGGTCAGTCTCATGATCGATCACAAACACAAACGCTCCGTCTGAACTCGCCTTTTACAGAAGATAACAACAAATAATCCGGTCCACGGTAAAAACGAAACAGAAACCTGCAGTGACATTGATGTCAAAGCTCCGCTAACAGCAACGAAACACTTCCTGTTGTCCCGACAAAATAAAAGGCGTCAATGTTCCAGCCGCTGGGAGATGGTTTGAAATGTTACTTAATAAATGAACCTAATATTTTAGGTGCAAATGGACACAAATCTCGTTTTTCTTCATTTTCCTGTTTGTCCGTTTTGCTCAAATAGAAATAAAGGCCTGTCTCTCATAGTGGCCTGGTTCCAATAAAGGCCTGGTCCTAGATGCCCTTGAGTAAAATAAAGGCCCCGGCCTATATTAGAGCATTTACGGTAGTTTCATGTATGTGCTCTTTTATCTACAGTCACAATCCTTAGTGTTTCTAAGGACTGAGAGACCGGAGCACTGGACTAATATGGTGGTATTTCCTGGTTCTGGATATACTGCAGCTGTTCAGTGAGCAGGCTGTTACAGTAGTCCAACCTGCTGGACACAAATGCATGGATACGTCTCTCTAAGTCTGGCTTTCACACTATTCCTTTTTCAGATTCAGATTTCTAACCTGATTTTTTGGTTTTAGAGAGAGAGACTCAATGGGCCAGATCTCGTGGTCTCGTGGAGCTATGTACTATTCACCTCCTGTGAGGGGGCGTCACACGAGGAGGTGACTGCACCAATGGGGACACGGCTGACATTCATTTCCTCGTTTACATTGCGCTGTGTTCTTCCTTAAAGAGGGGGTATTCTGCTTTTTTCAACCACATAGCACCAGTCTATATCACACTACAATGATGACCAAGCCTTCTGTTGGTTTGTAAATGCAGTAGATTAGAATAACTGCCTTGTATAAAATGTCTCTCTCAAAATGGCTGTGGTGAATGTCTTGAAATAGGCCTCTGTCTCTTAAGAACCTCTGACCCTTTCCGACACGCCCACCACACTACACCCTTCGTGAAACAATGGGGCAAACAATGTTCATGTCTCGAGAGAAAAAGAGCTACATCGTCTGCTGTGGCGTGGATCGGCCCTCGATTGGCGTGAACGCTATCATCTGCGTTTTGAGACACAAGATCGGGCCCATGGTCTCTCTCTTTGTCTTTGTGTCTGTGGGCCAAAGGCAATGATCTCAGTTTTGTTTGAATTTAGTTGGAGAAAGTTGTGTCATCCGCGTAGTTGTGGTAAGACACATTGCTGTTTATTAGCTGACCCAACGGAAGCATGTACAAGTTGAATAAGAGGGGTCCCAAGATTGACCCCTGGGGGACTCCACTTTTTTTTTTTCTGAGACACAGTTGCCAGCTCCCAAAACACGCAGCTTCTTCACATGCTGGGTCCGGAAACATCCAACACCTGTGGCACCACCAAACCATTTCAGCCTTGGCCCCCAAAGTTGGCCGCGCTGCTGCCCCGGGAGCGGCAACTGTCCGAATGTGCTTTACGAATGAGAGCAACACCCACACAGAACTTATTCACATTCTATCGAGAGAAGAGTGGCACAAAGAAAAATATAGACTCTGCTTTCATTTTCCTGTGCCTGAATTATTTAGAGAGAGACAGAGCAGAAAAATTCCAATTATTTCCAAAGAACGTCAGTAACACCTTTTGGGAAATCAGAGGTGTGAGTTTTAGATCGGGGAGTGAGGAGACGGCGAGATATTTTGCTCTGGTATTGATTTAAAAGTAAAATCAAAAATTCAACTCACCGGTCATTGTTTACGCAGCTCCTTGTTCACCCTTCAAAAGTCAAACCATTTCAAAGACCTGCAATATCATTTGAAAGTTATCCCGCTTGTTTCAACTTTGGTCCAATGTTCTCGACTTTATCCAGTGCTTTTCAGGGGCGGACTGGCCATATGTCCATTCTGGAAGAGCACAGAATGGCCACCGGCTCTGGGGCCACCGGTCCCGCCTTAACCGAGCTTTACCCAAATCTAAAAGCTAAAAAGAAAAGCATCAAAATAGCGAGAAAAAGAGGATGGGTGAAAAGTCAACAAAAACACGACAACAAAGCAACAAAAAAAGTAATGAAAAAACAACAAAATGATGACCAATAATGCGGCCACTTGACAAGAAGTTACAATCACTTTTGTAGGTCTCAGCTTTCAGGTCTCAGCTTTCAAATGAGGTGTCCAGTCGAGAAGCTTTTAGATTTGGGTAAGGCCAAACTGGAGAAAATTCGCTCCGTTAAGGCGGGGGGGGTAAGTGTCACATTTACGCTAATTTGGGCCAGGCTGGTCAGAGTCCAGGGCTGTTTTTCTGTCCCAGTCCGCCCCTGGATCCAATCGTTTCAAAGGAGTTCAAAAGGAGTTCGACCCTTGTATGAAATGCAATGAGTGGGTCAGTTCTGAGCAGCTCGGCGCTGAGAAAGTGTTTATCGCGGTGCCGTTGATTTGCCAGCGCGCCGTCGGCTTGCAATGGTGGCTTGTATTTTCCTTTGAAGACAGACCAAAGCAAATACACTGCAAAAAGTGCCCTACTAAAAACAAGGAAAAACATCTTAAAATAAGACAGTTTGCATTTTTTTTATTTCTAGAATATTTTTCTCATCATAAAGCAAGAAAGAAACACTAAATTTAGGCAAATAAATAGCTGGAATTAAGCAAATGTCCTCAGAAAATGGAATCATTTAAGGAAAACATTGTTATTAAGTGAAAAATTGTGGGTATTTTACTTAAATGTTGCTTGATTGAAGTAAAATGTTCTAAATTACACACATTTTTGAGCAAAATGTTCTTAATAAATACTAATATTTAAGGAAAATATTGCCCGGAGACCCGTCTCCATGATGTGGAGCCAGGCTGATGGTCAGAATCACCTGGCTGGAGGATTCACCTATTGTACATGTTTTTAGTGGTAGGGGAAACATACGCAGACACGGGGAGAACATGCTCCACACAGAAAGGCCCCGTCCTGGTGGGAATCGAACCCAGGACCTTTGAGCTGTGAAGCTGAGGCTCTAACCAAAAAAAAATTAGCATGTTTTTAGCAAATATATCTGAACAAGAAATGGCTAGATTTTATTTCCTAAAATAAGAATTTTTTTCTCAAGAAAACTTTGCTCGGCAAAACATTATCACCATTATTACCATTATTACCAGACATGATGTATCTAAACCGTATCATCAACGTAGCGCCCCACACTGCAAAAAGTGGATTCTAAGCAAGTAAAAAATGTCTTACTTTAAGAAATAAGTTCTTATTTTTTCCCTAAAAAGTAATAATGTCTTGCCGAGCAAAGTTTTCTTGAGAAAAAAAAATCTTATTTTAGGAAATAAAATCTAGCCATTTCTTGTTCAGATATATTTGCTAAAAAACATGCTATTTTTTCTGTAACAAGAAAGAAAAACTTTTTGAATCTTCTTCAGTTTTAGACAAAGAATATTTGTTCTTATTTTAAGAAAAAATAAGAACACAACAACTCTTGATGTAGGAACATTTTGCTCAAAAATGTGTGTCATTTAGAACATTTTGCTTAAATCAAGCAACATTTAAGTAAAATACCCCCACATTTTTCACTAAATAAGAATGTTTTCCTTAAATTATTCCATTTTTGAGGACATTTTGCTTAATTCTAGCTATTTATTTGCTTAAATTTAGTGTTTCTTTCTTGTTTTATGATGAGAAAAATATTCTAGAAATAAGAATTCTTAGCAAGAAAAAAATGTTGACCCCATTGGCAGATTTTTTCCTTAAAACAAGACAAAATGTCTTATTTTAAGATTTTTTTCCCTTGTTTTTAGGCGGGCACTTTTTGCAGTGCATGAGCCTTTGTGTGACGTACGGGAGGGATTTTCGATGTGACCGGGACCGCTGTCTGTTTGCATGGAGATCGTTTGCTCGGACGCACTCTTTCTGAGTTTTAGAGACTATGTGAGAACACGAGCTGTCACAGATTAGCTGCTCACAATAAACTTACGACGTGGTCAGGTTGGTCAAGTCGTCTCCACTGAGCCTCTGTGGATCCTGCATCTTCTAACCCTGCGATCTTTCACAAAGACTTGACTCAGATGTGGTACTTCAGGCTTAGAGAGCGCGCTGTCTCGATTGGTCACATATCCGTGGAGATCTTCACATTTTTCGTATTAAACTGAGATCCAGTCTATTTATGACGCCTCAAAACATGCGCCGCGTTTACGTAGAAACACGCCATGTCTGCAGTTTTTTCCAAAGGCCGATCGTTTGGAAAATCATCTTGAAATGTTGAAATAAACCTCAATGTGAGACTTACAAAATCTCTGGGAAACTGTGCCCTCCCTTGAGCCACGATGGGAATAAGATGGCTTAAAGTTTGCCTCAGGAAGGGCATCTGCTCTGAAATAATTCTTTCTTTCACCTGCTCCCTGGCCTTTTACCCTCTCCCTCCGCTCCATTCCCTCGCTCCTGCGCTGACGTCTCATTCGCCGGTGTCTTAAGAGTCCCAGAGCGACACCCGACGTGTGCTGCATTCAGTAACCCTCCCCCCCCCAACGGATTGTTCCCTTCACTTTAAGGTTCCTTTTTTTTTCTTTCTCTTTTATCCTTTGCAGTTCCTTTGTGACATTTTGCACCGTTCTTTGGCTTTATTCCTCCTAATCTGCCTTTTGCGATGACGCTCCCTAATACCGGCTCCGTCTGTGTTCGGCTTCTCCTCCGTTTTCAAACAACGCCTCGTGAATGTCAAGAGCTCGAAGTCATTTTGGCATCGTGTACATGATCACTTTACAGCGTCCAAACTGAACAATATTCTGAGGATTTTTCAGAAGGATTTTCAAATATCTAGTTCCCAGCCTGTTTTATTTTGCTTTAAAGGGACTAGACGCGGTCGCTGTATCGGTCTGTCGTGGTGAAGAGGGAGCTGAGTCTGGGCAAAGCTCTCGATTTACCGATCGATCTACGTTCCCACCGTCACATATGGTCATGAGATTTGGGTAATGACCGAAAGGACAAGATCACGGAAACAAGCGGCCGAAAATTGCCTTCGCAGGGTGGCTGGGCGCACCCTTCGAGATCGGGTGAGGAGCTCAGTTACCCGGGAGGAGCTCGGAGTAGAGTCGCTGCTCCTTCACGACGAAAGGAGCCAGCTGAGGTGGCTCGGGCATCTGTTCCGGATGCCTCCTGGTCGCCTCCCGTGGGAGGTGTTCCAGGCATGTGCTATTGAGGCCTCGTGGAAGGCCCAGGACACGCTGGTGGGACTATGTCTCCGAGCTGGCCCGGTGTCGCCTCGGGGCCCCCCCAGAACAGCTGGAGGAGGTGTGCGAGTTTGGGCATCTCTGCCTGAGACTGCTGCCCCGCGACCTGAAAAAAGCGGAAGAAAATGGATGGATGGAACTAGATGCAAATTGTCAAATTTTTATACTCACTACTGCCACCTCAGGTCATACGTGTAACTGCACCTTCTTTATTAAGCTCGTGCATGACGGCACTTCAGACCCGAAGTAACAACTTTCTGAGTGACAGTGCAGGATTTTAGAGGCAGTTGTGGTGAACAGGTCTGAGCTCATTCTACACTTCAGGACATGGCTGGAACATGTAGGGGGAGGAAAATACACACAACATTTTTAAAGTCCGTCTAGTTCCTTCTAAAGGTGAAATTTGTGTTTTTTACAGATTTTTTTCCAATTATATGCAGCTTACTCTAAAAACAAAACAGATCCAAAATCCGCTCTTCTTTGCAACGAATGTGTCAACTAAAAACCATGAAGAATATGAATAAAACCATACATTTAAACCCGGCTCAGTCCACAATAATAAACGTTTCGTTCAAAAACTACTTTAACAAATTCAACAAAGTTGAATGATAAAAAAATAACGGAGAATGCTAACATGATGCTTCCTGCGTTAGCATTGTTCTGCTGAACAATCTGCTGTGAATAAACATAAAAGTGTGAGGCCACGCCCCCTTCTATGACGCGATGCCGTCTGTATTTATGTCAATGGGAAATGAGTCAAACTGCTCTGGAACTTTACCTCTATAAAAATGTGTTCGTTTATCCGTCTAAATAAGTAATATTTTCAAAGCATTAAAACCAGTCAGCACTTGAAGTATCAAACATGACATATTTGGTTGTCGTTAAAGCTCTCACCAATCGACCTTTCCCAGCACTATATAATCATAATATTGTCATTTCTTATGTGGAGACACCAGAGTTTCTTTCTTCTTATGCTTTACAACATCTCCACCTCAGGAGCGCCTGCAGTCTCCAAACCTTCCAGTCTCGTTTTCATATTAATCAGGTTTTGTCAACATCTACTTCTGAGAATGATTACCTGACGTCCTCTTCTGTTTGTCCTTGCAGAGGTGGTCCAGCTGACGTTGCCGGAGGAGCAGCGGGTCAGCGTCTCCACGGTAACGGTGGGGCTGAGTGCAGTGCTGACCTGTGCCATCCAGGGCACGCTGAGGCCCCCTATCATCTGGAGGAGGAACGGCATCGTGCTCAACTTCCTCGACCTGGAGGACATCAACGTGAGTGCCGTGCCAAAGTTCATTTAGGACAGGGAGGAGTAAAGTCCATTACGCCTGAGGGGAGACTTTTCAGGCAAACAAGAGGTTTGTGCCAGAGCTAAGAGCCAGTGAGGTTTGTGCTAGTTTCCCTCTTGCTTAATCTACGCAACAAGCTGCTTTTTTGTTTTGTTTTATCCCATTTTTGTTGCAATTCAGCTGCTCACAGAATTACTGAATGGCTATTTTTCTAATTCCCCAAAAAATGGAAGACTTGTATGGTCACATCTGATTCATCATATCAATCGCAAAGTCTTCAAATGTAGGTAAAGCAGCCCTGAGATATGTCGCGTTCACGTGACGTGTGTGTTTTCTTACGTGATGATGTTTAGTAGCCACTGGATGTGTGTCCAACCCCACAAAAAGCAGAAACTTTACTCATTATGATTTAGCATTTAGCTCAGAGGACATTTTTATATGCCAGTTTGTGTCTAAAGTCAAATCTCAAAAGGTCCGTATATGATTTCTAACTAGCCTTGACCTCACCTAAATGTGGTCAATGGTTACATTTCATGTATTATTTTGCTCTTCACCAGATAAGTGGTATGGAGCACAAACTTAAACACGCCGCACTGACAAAGTAAAATACTAAATAACACACTTCACTGACACAGTGGGAGAACCCCCTTTAAGAAGCACCCAGATTACAGACAACAGCTGAAAACATCTGGATCGCTCATAATGTGCGATGTTTGATGGCCAATGCTAACGGCAATAGGAAAAATAAATTAGGCTCACAGACTCTGAATGTTTGTGATGGCTCTCATTCGTCCAGGGAGTATCCATCGTAGCTAGAAGAAGAAGAAGCTAAATCATTGACTGGGTTTTTGGTCATGTTGAGGATGTTTCACTTCTAGTCACAGAAGCTTCTTCTTGGCTCTTTTGGTCATAAAAAGACACTTTTATCCAAACTTGAGAAACAACAGAAATCCAGTCTCAGTAGATGGGACGTGGGGGGGACTGAGGCACACCCTGTCTCCACCCTATAACGCAGGGGTAGGCAACGTCCGGCCCGCGGGTCAAATCTGGCCCTCCAGCATAGAACCATTGGCCCTCAAGATGATTTTGAGAAATAACTACACAAATCAGGCGTACTTTAACCTCTTAACCCCTGCCTTAACCGAGCACATTTTCTCCAGTTTGGCTTTACCCAAATCTACAAAGCCTCTCGACTGGGGCTTACAGCCTATAGGAGTAACGCCTCATTTGAAAGCTAAGATCATCTAAACTGATCTATGATTTTTCCTCACGTTGCCTTCACTTTTTTGTTATGTTTGTCACTTTTTTTTAATGCTTTTTCATCATTTTTTTGTCGCTACTAGAAGCTTTTTAGATTTGGGAAAGGTCGAACAGGAGAAAACGTGTTCCTTTAAAGGGTTAAGTTCTGTAAACATGTGAGAAATACTGTCAATTACCTAAACATTTCCAAACAGAACACCAAACTAGGTCATATATTATGCACAGCACTGGCATTTGCAAGCTTTAGCTTTAGTTTTGGCTAAAATTGTCAAGTTCGGCCCTTGGTCTTTTTACAATGAAGAAAATCGGCCCTGCCCCTGCTATAACGGCTTCTTGAGATCAGGTGACCGGCTCTCTTTTGTTACGGCTGTTAGAGGAATAACAATGGTGTTGGAGAGGATAAATAAAAGGATAGGCCACAGTCTGGATGTCTTATGCAGGAGAAGTTTATTTACCATCGGTACGGGACCCAAAGTCATGAACTCGAGACATTGGCTAGTCCTACTTTTTAAGTCTAAGTCTATGCCTCCACAGAAGAGGGATAAGCAGACTGCTCACACACACGGTTGTTTGTTGTTGTTGAATTAGTTAAAAAAAAATGGATTCCTGAAATAATTACTTGTGATGAATACTTGATTCCACTGTATCAAAAGCTCCCGGTTGGATAGCTGCTGGCTCCGATTGAAAACAAACAGTCAATTAGCACCTTTTTGAGAAAAACCCGGAGGCTGCCATGTTGAGAGCCTGAGGGAGTGAGGCGCTTTAATCACGAGACGCAGACACATTGTTGCCGTCATGGAATTTTCATGCTTAAATGAGCCCAGAGAGGTGAGGATTCTAATTGTGGTTTGGTTTGTGTTCAAATGGTGGCTCGAGCCTGTTTACTGTTGGTTTGTTCGTTATGTGAAGGGCACAGGAACATTATTTTTGGAATCGTCTGTGCCGATTTTCTTCTAAAACGCCAAATTATCCACATTTTTGGCCAGCATTGTGAGTTGCTTAGCTTGTGGTCGAGGACTGACGTTGCCCCATTTGTAAGGCCCCTCCCAGTTAAACACCCACTGTTCGCCAAAGTCATGAACCCTATTGGCACGGGATGACAATTATCTCGGGACCTCAGGTAAAAAGTCCTCGGAGGAATTTCTTCCTTCCAAATGACTGACATGGCAGTGATCTGGTAATTCTGCAAACTCCGAGGTCCTCAGGTCATTCTAGTCCAGTGCGAATCCACTTGTCGGGGTTTTGGATTTTGACTTGTGTAATAAAGTATGCACAAGGGCAACATCGATTTAAAACGTGTTTTATCAGTATATTTATGTCCAAAGTTAAAGGTGCATTATGCTACAAAAAAAAGTTGATATTTGTGCGTATTTGAGCTTGTACTGACCCAGCAGCTGTATGCGTGGTTAGTGTGTTTAGTGGGTTTTCTGGTGAGAGGCTCCGTCAGCAGTGAAAACCTCAAAACATTAAATAAAATTACATTACATAAAATTTACAGATATCAATTTGAAACGTTTGCTGTAGATCACTGGCATAAACATTCCCCCAAATTTCCCATCTTTTCGGCGATGAAATCTGAATAATGGATAGAGCTACATTCAAATTTATGCTTTCATTTTATTGATAAATGAGTTATCAAGACGTTTTCAGAGGGGATTTTGGATTTCTTGTTTAGTTTTAAAATAAGCTGTTTTGTAGTGGAAAAATATGTAAAAATTTAATTTTGCCTTATTTTTTGACATTCAAAACTCAATAAATGGGGCTTAGGGATTAAATAATAAAAAATCCCTCTGAAAAAATCTTCCAAATATTGTTCAGTCCAAGGCTGGAAAATGTGAAGTCTTTAGGTCCGACTGACGTGGACATAGTGTCGCCACAATGACAGAAAAATGTGTTTTGAGAAAAAGGCCCTTGAAATTGCAGTGTCCCATTTAAGTCTATGGGGGAACATTGAATCAGCGCAATATTTAAACATGTTATTGTGAAGATTAGGCATGTTTTCTGTTTCCGGCTCCCCTTAACTAAATCCATTCTTCTTAAAGGAACAGGCCCCCGTTTTTCCATACTGTGATATGTTCTTACCTGAGCTTAGATGAGTTGACACGTACCTGTCTGGTCTTTGTGCCCGTAGAAGAGCTTGGTAGCTTCTAACATCACCCCCGTTTGGAGCCATAGGAATACATTGGGAGAGGCCAAATGTCGTTTTTCGTGACTGAGCGCTCGCACAAAGACCAGACAGGTGTGCATCAACTCGTCCAAGCTCAGGCAAAAACATATCTCAGTATGTTAAAATGGTGGCCTGTACCTACATACAACCCCAAAGGATGATCGATCCAGCTGCATTCATAGACAAGCCGAGTAAAAACCTTCTGGCAAAGGTCTGTTTGGAAAAGAAGGTACAAGAGAATTTCATGAAAAGAACATCTGCTCAACTGTTAAGCCTTGACTTTTGAAGAGCATTTCATCTTCCCTGTGCTTTATTGTGCACATTAGTAGAACCTTTGATCCATGGAACTTTCACACCCCACTGTATCTTTCCTCTTTCTCTTTCTGCAATTGGATTTGTTAAGTGTCCCAGAGACAGACCATCGTCCAGCCCCCAGACACGACAAGCTGTTTGGTTGGTGTGAATCCACTTCAGAAGCTTCACTACAAATCCTCCAACTCCTGACGAAGACCTTGCTCAAGACCTGGAGGTTCCCAAGGTGCTTCACTGGAGCTGCCGACGACACGAGTATTTCAGGCCAAAGCCGCCGCATTCAAGTGTTATCTCATGCAGGCGCAGAGGAAGCACTGTGGGTTGGGACTGACTGGGACTTGGTTTCCGTCCAAACCCGTCTCAGCGGGGCAGATCTGGAGTGGTGCCAAATCCTGGTGGTGCCAAATCCAGCGTCATGTCGCGCTGTTCCACGTGTACTGTTAAACATTCTGTCAGACATATATGCAGTAAACACAGGAGACTCCCGGGGGGGGGGGGCAGCGGACGGGAAATGACAAAGAGAGTACCATCACAAAACAGGCCACATCATTAGAAAGGTATCTGTGAGTCTGGTTTGTCCTTAAATGTTTGACTATTAAGCTCATCAGTCCCGCCCAGTTCGTAACCGTTTCAGAAGATACATTTTCTATTTATTTTTTCTATTGACTGTTCTAAAATATACACAACCAGGTGCTGAAATCTATTGCAGACACCATCAGCAAAGAGATCAGCAAAGGGGGCCGAGGGAACAACACCACTCGCTCAATTGCATTTGTTAGGGCAGGAGAACAGCCACAAGAAGGGAGGAAGGCACCAGCAGGGATCCTGGCATCAGCCAAGGACTGGAAACTCTCAGTGGATTTGGAGAAGCAGCTGAGTTTCCCCCAGCACATCGTCAGCACATCTCTGAGGCCAGATGTCCTCCTAGTCTCAGAGAGCACCGAGACCATCATCATTATGGAGCTGACCGTGCCATGGGAGGACCGCTTGGGAGAAGCTCATGAAAGAAAAATGACAAAGTATGAACATCTGGTCACAGGCTGCCGAGCACAGGGCTGGAAGGCGAGATGCATGCCTGTTGAGGTTGGTTGCAGAGGATTTGTGGGGCGCTCCCTCCTTTACTGCGCTGGGCATTTCAGGAGCAAGGAGCAGAGCCATCAAGAACACCACCGATGCAGCCGAGAAAGCCTCGAGATGGGTCTGGATCCAAAGAGGAGAACCATGGGGGCAAGCGAGTGCTACCTGAACACGAGTCGCGGTCTGATCAGCCGTGGCTGGGTCGCCTGGGCGAGGGTGTCTGATGTTGAAAGACCCGAAACACCCAATGACCCCAGGTTACATCACTGATGATGTGTTCAGGTGCATCTGAAGCTGTGTGTTTAGAAGAGCAGTAACAGCACTAGCCAGAAGAGGGCAGTGTGTTTACTGCCAATGTTAACGATCAAGGAAGTGGAATGTTTGGAGACAGGCAGATCAAAGTGTTGACTTTTCAAACAGTGGCTGAAGTGGAGATTTTTAACATCTTAGTTTTCGTGTCAGTATAAAAATGACCAAACTTTCCTCGTACGATGCTTAGTTTATATGTTTTGTCACGAGCGAGGCGGAGATGACCCTGAAGTAGCTGCTACGTCACTTCACAAAGCCGTCTTTCCCTCGGGTATTCATTCACAGATGTTGACAGATTTACATCCACGTGTCCTGAAGGGCGTCTGACATGACGCTATAACATAATATCTATTTCCCAGCCTGATTTATTCAGCTTTGAACCCAAAAAACAATGCAAATTTGTGTTTGAGTTTTTCGTTTAACTTATTCAAAAACCAAACAACATATCTAAAATAGTAATAAATCAATAAAATAAAACCATGCATTTAAACCTGGGTCTATCCAGATTTAGATTTTGTCGCTGAAAATATCTGCGATATGCAAAATTTGGGCCATTTTCATCATCAAAAATGTCTTATTTTTTGTATGTTGGTAAGATGTAGCTACGATTACATTATAATAACTTCACACAAACACTCAATATTTTCTTATGGCGGAATATTTTACAGTCAATTCCAAAAGTTGCAAAAAAAACTAAACAAACAAAAAAAAAGCCCTTTGATTAGTCGACATAAAAAAAAGTTTTTAAAGCTAGCATATCTCAAAAAATGACTTGCTTGAGCCAGACCTGGAGCCGTATTTCAATTCATTCTCGCGGTTTTGAATAATCCTGAACTGTTTCTTCTTCTACAGTGTCAGCGCTTCCTTCTGTACTTCCTAAATACAATTGCGTCATTGTCAAAACACAAAACTGTCCACCACTTTTTTAAAGCCCATAATCCAACATTATATGGGTTCTGAGCCGCTGTGCTCAAAGTCTTGATCAGGCCGAGCTGAGGCAGTAAACCACGCAGTAAATCGAAAACTGAACGTTTTCCCCACAGCTGCCAGCAGGAGGAGCCCCACTCAAAGTCTTCACCAGCTCGAGCGTCTTTATTTCACTTTTACCATTTCATCCTTACAGAGACATCATTTCAAATGATAGAACATAGAATGCAAACACTGAGGCGGCAAATGAATGTGTTTGAGTCTAGTTTAAGCCCCATATTCAGGAGACTTCCCCTTTAAACTAACATTTAGTTACAGCCCAAGCATTTGACCAATCCTTCAGTGCCACGATGAGAAGCAGGTGCATTTAAGTACAGCACTCAAGGACCCATTTCTACATTTTAAGCACCTCCAAGAGTATACGTACTGTACATCTACCAGACACTTTGCCGGCATTTTCCTCTGAGACGCTGATAGCCACAATCTAAATCCAACATTACATGCAACACCTTCTTTTTCCAGTAACTCCCCTCTCTCTTTCCCCTCACAAAAGCACATTTTCTGTTCTGAACACTTACCGACCCAGAGGTTTACGCCCGCTGTTGATAAAAAAAAAAGCCTGAAATGATGGGCCCATTATGGAAGCACTGATCAAAAGGAACAACACCAAAATGAGGCGCAGGAGTCAGAACATGCAGCCCCACATTAGAAAACGGAGCCGGCCATAGTTTCGCACCTGCACTCGGGGCCCGTGGAGATGCCAGAGAGATCCTTGTTTTCTCTGGCTGTCTCTGGGTCCTGCTGCCCTGCTTTCTGGTCCGCGGAGTTAAGAGTGTGTGTATGTTTCTGACGATGAGAACATTTCTACTGTTGATTTTAATGTTATACCATGAGGGAAATGTAATGTATTGTTTCACATGTTTTGAGTCAGATTTGTGATATGTGTTCAGGCAAGAAGCTTTTTTTAAATCTTATCGTTTTAAAATCAAGATTCAGTTCACTGTGGACATTTGAAACAAGTCCCAAAACACTGAAGGCTCATTTAAGGCGAGTCACGGCGAAAGGTGAAAGTATTGATTTTTCACGCAGTGCTCGAAGTGGAGTTTTTAGCTCGTTTCCTCCATCAACATCTTAGATTTCATGTCAGAGTGTGGAAATGACAAAACTTACCCTGCCCTGGAGTAGACCAATAATGGAAAGCTGCAGACCCGGAGCCGAGACAAACCTACCGTGAAAAGCGAATCCACCGTGATAGTGCGCCCTCTGCTGGCAAGGACAGATACACGACGGTATTTTGCTCATGTTTTACAGTTGTATCATTGGGATTATTTTGTGTAATTTAGAATGTGTTGACATGTAACTTAGTTTAGGCGACATGCACTATTATTTGGGTTATTTTATTAAATTAAAACTGTATGTTTCATTGTATTTTGTAGGACAGAGCCTTGTTCAACAAGGGACAGAGACAATATTTTGGAACAAAATCACATTTTTATTGTGGTTACAGGCCATTGCTGTAATCAGTAAAGAAAGGAGAGAAATCATAGCGTTTAATAATGTTAGCTTGCAGATGCAAAAACAAAGTAAAAAACAACATACCGTCAGGGTCTTCCCAGTTTCCTAAATTCAGCAGCATCTTTCTGTCAACTTCACTAAAACAAAAGATCAACACTGATGTCAATAATGTGTAAAAATCTAATGTTGTAATTCTGGGCTAATAATAATAATAATAATCATAATCATAATCATAATACGGTCAAAACTATTCTGGAATGACATATACATGCAACAATGTGCCATTAATAATGGTTCCATAACTTTTATTTAATTTAATTATTTGTCCTTTATTTATCCAGGATAAAACTCGTTGAGATTAAAAATCTCAAGAGTGTCCAGGCCAAGATTCTTTCCAATTAAAATATGCAATAATTTGCCACAGAAAGTGGCAATAAATTATATATTTACTTTACAGCCTGCAATTGCATTTTTTGGGTAGCATGTAATTGGGATTATTTACTGTTTTTACTCATTTACAACTAGCATAAACGCTATCTTAAGCAGAAAATTAATGTGTCATCTTATCTTTATCACACAACATTAATATGTCATGTTAGCTTTATCAAAAAACAGAAGCATCGACGATTTCAAAATTGGTTCATAAGAAATCAAAAAAATGAAATAACTCGGTTAAAGTCTCACGTTCGTTGAGTTGATCAAATCCATCTTCCCAAGACCTAATAGCGTCGTATATCCGTCTTTACCAGGAGAGGGCGCACTCTCACAGTGGATTTGCTTCACGGTATTTCTGTCTCGGCTCCGGTTCTGCAGCTATCCCCTACTCAAGTAGACTGATGGAAGTGAAGCAACCGGTCTGTGCCATCGGCTCCTCCGATCAACACCAACCAACCACTCACTCACACACTGCATTCATTCTGGTCTATTGTATATGTTTTTAGTGGTATGGGAAACTGGAGTACCCGGAGGAAACCTTCACAGACACGGGGAGAACTTGTGAACTCCACACAGAAAGGCCCCGTATCTACACGGAGCCCTAGCTAGGACAACCACACACCAGAGGCATGCTGGCGACGTGGGATGTTTCCCAATGGGCCGCCTGAAAATCAATAATAGAAGCTCACAGTTGGGCTGTTTAGCTTACAGGTGTTTGATATCACTGCAGACACACTAAAAATAATATTATGAATAATGCATCAGTTTGAGGAGCTTTTCTCAAAGACACTTAACATTGCAGTACTCATTCACTCCGTACTGTAGGGATGCACCGATACCAATAACAGTATCGGCCCGTTACCACATGCTTGTACTCATACTCATACTCCTTAATGTGGTGCCGATACCAGAAACCAATACCACTTAACGTGCGGAACAACAAGCTGGAGAATCTTAAAAGTGGAAATAATCCAAGCTAGCTCTGGGTCTGCAGTGTTTACAAGAGGAAAAGGCTAATGTGGCTAACTAGCAGCGAATGGCTCTGGCGATTCCTTAGCTACTTTATGCATCTCTAAAACAAGTCCAGCAATAAAAAAAATACCCCCAAACTGCTTTGTAAAGCACGTCCATATCGAGCAACATTCAAGAGCAAAAATAACCAAAATGTTGTAGTGAAGCTAATGACAAAAGAGTGCGATCTAGTGGCAGTAGTAATAAGTAACTATGTAAATAATAGTATTAAAAAAATGAATAAATAAATACAAACACAGGCATTGAGTAACTTTTGGACATAGTGCAGTGCGGACTTAACCATCTCCTATCATTTAGAAATGACCAAAGTCAGACACATGAAACAACTCATCAACATTAAGCCTTGTCAAACAATGATAATGAAAATCAATCAAATCCAAACGTATATTGAATAAAGATGCACTCATACTCATTGGTTTTAGAAGAGGTGGTAACACTGTGTTGTTTTGTTACCTACCGCTGCCTCACATTCACTGTCCGAACACATTACGTTCACTTGTGCAGAAGAGACCCCAGTGGCCGCCTGAAATATCTCCTCCAGGGCAGCGCTGCGTGAGTGGCATCTGTCGAGGCCACAGCGCCCCTTTGCCTTTGGAATCGCACCTTTCAGGTAAATAGATAGCTGAGCTGATAGGCAGTGACTCCTGAAGCTCTTCCCAGTCTGTAAAGCAGCCTGAACCGCCCGGCGACTTGTGACAGGAGCACTATTTAACATCCGTAATCCTTCCTAAGCTGCTGCTGCAACCCCCTGGTGGCCACTGTACGCCGCTGCGGCAACACCAGTCCACATTTATCAAGCTAATGGCCGTGATATTTTTAACCCTTGCCATTTGTCAGCCGAGGCAGCGTCAGATTCCCACACGCGCTCCGGGAGAGCCTTGATTCATGGGCGTCGGTGTCGGGGCATCGCTCTTTTCCTCTACCCCGTCTGCGCTTTCCTGCCCCGCCAACTGCCTCTCGCTCCTGTCACCTGTCGTGTTTTTTTGTTTTTTTTTGGGATGGATCAAGTTGTTTCCCATCGACTTGTTCATTTACCTCCCACATTCAGTGATACACAAGGTGCGGCTGTCCGACTGCCACGAGTCACTCATTCTCATAACACATGGTGAGGGAGAGGATTTAGGGCTCCTTGTGTTTATATTGGTTGGTCTGCTGGCTTCAGTGATTTGGTAACTTTAGCTACATACTGTGGGGTGTGAAACTTTAGTAACCCCACGTTTGGATGCCTGCCTTTTGGGAACCTGCAGAGTTAATACTTGTGCGGTAAATATCACAGCTTGAAACACTTTTCGAGGCAGCCAAGAGTCTTCAGTTCGAGTGTATTTTCATCCCTACAAAAGTCGTCCAGAGCTGAGAAATGTCTGGGCTTGTCAAGCAAGAGCTGCTCTTGTGAGGTCCATCCAAAGGTCTTCAATGATGTCTTGGTCAGGAGACGGTGACGACACGGCCACGACAAAACCTTCAGACCCCAGCTCATGGTGGATTTTTGTGGCGCGTTGACGATCATTACCCATTTGTTGAAGCCGTCAGCTTTTTCACACATGGTGCTACGTTTGCCTCCAGAATTTGTTGGAAAATAGTTGTATCCATTCTTTGTTCTACCGAAGGAATTTTCCGTGTGTCACTAACTGCAATACAAATCCAAAAGATGATGTAGATCCACCTCCATTTTCAACAGTTAGACAGATGTTCTTTTCATGAAATTATGGGAACTTTGTTCTCCAAACAGACCTTCTAACTTCTATCTGAACCTGTATTTTGTCTCCAAAATGCACGAGAAATGTTAAATGTTATGGCTTAACGAAATACGAAATATAGTATAAGACATTTAAAAAGTGGGTTTTATTGATTGATTGATTGATTGATTGATTGAGCTGTTTATTTGAGCAGTTTCTTACAGTAGTTAGAGTGGGGGTATTATGCAAAATGGACTTTTTCAAGCTTTACATCATGTTATTATGCCATTCCCTCATTAAAAACATGCCTGAAGTGTTGCCTTGGCACATTCACATATTTTTGAGTAATCTGTAAAAACTCTGATGGCGGCCATTGTAGGGATAGGTTTGCCTGAGTCCTCCTAGGAACGCCCCCACCTCCTGGAGACGCCTCCGAGCTTTCGTCACCAGCCGAGTAACCAACCACTGCTCCTCAGCAGAACCCCCTCCCCACTGATGCCACAGACAGCGTGTGGAGGGGGCGTGTCGGAAAGGCTCAGAGGTTCTTAAAGAGACAGAGGCCTATTTCAAGACATTCACTACAGCCATTTTGAGAGAGACATTTTATACAAGGCAGTTATTCTAATTTACTGCATTTACAGACCAACAGAGGGTTTCGTCATCATTGTAGTGTGATATAGACTGGTGCTATGTGAGTGAAAAACAAAAAACTTTAAACATTTCATCACAATAAGGCTCAAAAGGACTAGGTTGAAGCCACACTTATGTGCCCACCCCTCATTAATCACTATCAATCACCTCCGTACTACACATAATTCATCAGTAGCTATTAGCTATTTATTTTTTTCAACAGCAAGACATTTTTGTTTCCATGCGCAAGTATACACACAGCAACATGCAAGCACTTGCCTATGAATCGACTCTGTGCATGACTTCAAATCATCACAACGCCGCCCAAGAAGTGACTTCCTGTTTCGATCCAGCACGCCAAAATAAAAGCACCATCATTAGTTCAGCAGTTCACTAGTTCAACTTTCTTTCTACCTAACTATTAACATACAAACTACTTAAATGTGTGTATTTAATTGCATTCTTGTAATGTCACAAGTACCTGCTGAACTAATCAACGAGACGAGCTGTGTGCTTTTATTTTGGCGTGCTGGATCGAAACAGGAAGTAATTTCTTGGGCGGCATTGTTATGATTTGAAGTTATGCACAGATTCAAGCCTTCTTCCAACATCATATTGACTGACATCATTGACATTTTCCAGGACATTGTATATTACATACATGAACGCAGTGTGTATCAATGTGATGCGAGTATCTGTGTGGTGATTCGTGACATGGAGTATTTCCTTATGCTGTACTGGTTACTGGTGAACCATTAGGCTAGTTGATTAGGTTATTATGAAAGTTGGCTATTACTATGATGATTAAGTTAAACAGCCACATCAAAGCAATAACATCAGCAGCTTTTTACCATCTGAAAAACATGGCTAAGATCAGAGGAATAGTGTCAAAACTAGACTTAGAGAGACTTATCCATGCATTTGTCTCCAGCAGGTTAGACGACTGTAACAGCGGCTCACTTTTAAACAGCTGCAGTACATCCAGAACCAGGAAATACGACCATATTAGTCCAGTGCTCCGGTCTCTGCACTGGCTTCCTGTCACTCAGGGAATAGACTTTAAATCAGCTCTGCTTGTCTACAAGTCTTTTCATGGTTTAGCTCCAAAGTACATCTCTGACATGTTAGAGCCGTATGAACCATCTCGGGCCCTGAGAACTTCAGGGAGGGGCCTCCTGGTGGTTCCCAGAGTCAGGACTAAACACGGTGAGGCTGCGTTTCACTTTCATGCAGCTAAAATCTGGAACAGTCTTCACGAGGATGTGAGACCGGCCTCAACACCGACAATGTTCAAATCCAGGCTGAAAACAGTTCTTTTTACCCGTGCATATGACTGAAAGTATTTTATCTGCACTCTTGCCTTTTACTGTAACTGATGAATTTTATGTTGATGTTTTTATTGATTTGATCTGTTTCTTGTAATTTTATGCAACTGTGAAGCACTTTGAATTGTCTTGTGTATGAATTATGCTCTAAATAAACTTGCCTTGCCTTCTGTTGAAGTAGTAGTGGTGAATCAGCTCTTGCGTGCCCAGGGAGGTCAATCTGAAGGACCTGTTGTTGTAATCGACCGACCACCCTCAGGAAGATCCTTAAATGAGCATTTCAGCTGTAGCGTAACACCAATATCCTTTCTTAATCATCCCTGTTGAACAAAACATCAAGAATGTAGCCAGTGGTTGCCTGGCTGGCGGTGAAGTTTCTGATTGTGATGCTTTGCTTGGGTGGTTGTTGATTGACCGTTTCTCCTCGACTGTGTTTCAGGACTTTGGAGATGACGGCTCCCTGTACATCACCAAAGTCACCACCATCCACATGGGCAACTACAGCTGCCACGCCTACGGCTACGAGCAGCTGCAGCAGACGCACGTCCTGCAGGTCAACGGTCAGTACTGCACACCTCCGACCAACACTACAGGACAATGAATAATGCAATGTAAAGTGTCTTCTAGTGTCCAGAAAAGCGCTATTTAAAACTAATGCAGTATTATTGTTTTTTGGGATAACATCCAAAAGTGTCCCGTTGGCGAAACAATCTTACATGGGTCTTTTTTAGCAGACTGTGCGTATCCCTAGTGGATAACAACCACTGTGAATGTCTTTCCATGTAACAGGCAGCGAGCGTTCTCTGCGTCATTCTGCAGGATTATGAGTGACTTTTGCTGTTTATCCTTGAGAGGTGTTTACTCGTCAAAATGGATTCAGGATTCAGCCTCTTAGGATCAAAACTGTCAAGCAGTCCCATCAAAGCGATTTTTGTCTGGGAGGTTCAGCAATTGAAGTGGGCCGTACATGTAAAGCAGACTGCAAGGCATTTGATAGTAATGGATTAAACCTCCTGCTCCTGCATGTTTCCCGATGTGGCAGAGAGAGGAAAAACAACAGCTGATACACAATTGATCCAATTGACCTGTTTGGACGCACATTCCAAACGTTCAGTCCGGCTGTGTGCGTTTATTCAAATATTGAAAACAAAAATCACCGTCTTGACCCCAATGATGTGCTGGAGAAGGCTTTGCACGGTAGTCACACTCTCCAATCATCAATGCAAGATCTTGGTGAGACACTGGATCTTTACAGTGGCTTATTGAAATAGGGAAAAGCAATGATACTTCTGCCTATGGTGGTGGAATCTGTCCGTCAACCTTCATCACAATTGCCAATACTTATTTTCAATACTTATTCATTTATTCATTAAATTCATTTGTTGAAATTGTATTAATGATAATTACTTTTTTTTAAAGAAATGGACTAAAACTTGACATTTTTAGAATTTTGCTTGACCAAAACTAAAATAAATCACATTTAGAAATGACTAAAATGTGACTAAGAGTAAAACTAAGAGGGCTGCCAGAAACAACCTACTAACCACTGGCATCAAAGTATGAAATCCATCCTTCTATTTTCTCCCGCTTTATCCGGGGCCGGGTCGCGGGGGCAGCAGTCTCAGCAGAGATGCCCAGACTTTCCGATCCATGCACACCTCCTCCAGCTGTTCTGGGGGGGGGCCGAAGCCACACCAGGCCAGCTCGGAGACATGGTCCCACCAGTGTGCCCTGGGTCTTCCACGAGGTCTTGTCCCAATAGGACATGCCTGGAACACGTCCCGAGGGAGGCGACCAGGAGGCATCCGGGACAGATGCCCGAGCCACCTCAGCTGACTCCTTTTGACGTGAAGGAGCAGCGACTCTACTCCGAGCTCCTCCTGGGTAACTGAGCTCCTCACCCGATCTCGAAGGGTGCGCCCAGCCACCCTGCGAAGGAAACTCATTTCGGACGCTTGTATTCGCGATCTTGTCCTTTTCGTCATTACCCAAATCTCATGATCATAGGTGAGGGTGGGAACGTAGATCGATCGGTAAATCGAGAACTTTACCCCCGACTCAGCTCCCTCTTCACCACGACAGACCGATACATTGACCGCATCACTGTCGATCTCACACTCCATCCGTCCCTCACTCACGAACCCCGAGATACTTAAGGCAAGGACTCCCCACCCCCAAAATGATTAGGGGAAAAAAACATGTGAAACTAGGATTTGCACTTCATTGAGGTTTGGGCTTTTATTGTATTTCTGATGCAATGTTGTTTCCATCACCAAGAGGAACAAAACCCTGGACGTGCAAATACAAACACTGCAGCCCGACCTCCCACGTGTAGAATCATTGCTCAAAGACACATGCCCTATTGTGAACACTTCGTCTGCAGGCTGGAAGCGAAGAGTAAAAAAAAAACTCCAATTAGTCTCTTTCAATTAGCAGGAACAATGGGTGTGATTATTTATGCTTTGTTCTGGTGAGTCCCTCGGAGCTGCGTGGCCGGGCTCTGTTGTTTTTCAGGTGAGATCAAGCAAAACGCCTAAAGTGGAATTAAAACAAGTGGGTGTTTAGCATTAGCTTTAGCACTGACGTTCAATGTTTAGCTTTTTTTTTTTAACCTCTTACCACCCGCCTGAACCAAATGCATTCTGTCCTCTTTGGCCATTATATAGGTCTGTGTAACACCCCATTTGAAAGTTAAGACCCACAAAACTGATCTGTTTCCTCGCGTTGTTGCTGTGTTGTGTCACCTTTTTTATGTTTTTTTAGTCACATTTTTGTTGAATTTTTGTCACTTTTTTGTTAAGTTTTTGTCACTCAAAAATTGTTGAGTTTTTGTCACTTTTTTGTTGAATTTTTGTCACTTTTTTGTTAAGTTTTTGTCACTCAAAAATTGTTGAGTTTTTGTCACTTTTTTGTTGAATTTTTGTAACTTTTTTGTTAAGTTTTTGTCACTCAAAAATTGTTGAGTTTTTGTCACATTTTTGTTGAATTTTTGTCACATTTTTGTTGAGTTTTTGTCACATTTTTGAGTTTTTGTCATTTTTTTGTAAATTTTTTGTCACTTTTTTCTTAAGTTTTTGTCACATTTTTGAGTTTTTGTCATTTTTTTGTAAAATTTTTGTCACATTTTTGTTGAATTTTTGTCACATTGTTGTGGAATTTTTGTCACATTTTTGTTGAATTTTTGTTGAGTTTTTGTCACCTTTTTGTCACTTTTTTGTTAAGTTTTTGTCACTCAAAAATTGTTGATTTTTTCTCACATTTTTGTTGAATTTTTGTCACATTTTTGTTGAATTTTTGTCACATTTTTGTTGAATTTGTGTCACTTTTTTTTGTTGAGTTTGTGTCACTTTTTTGTTGCGTTTACATCCTTGTTTTCTTCTCATTTTTTGTGGCTGTTTTGGTGCTTTCTTTCCCAAGAAGCTTTTTGATTAGGGTAAAGCCAAACTGGAGAAAATGGGATCCGTTCAGGTGGGAGTTAAGAGGTTAAAGATTCAAAGATTGGGCTGCAGTATATATGGAACATGTGAATTCTACATGTGGGTTGTTTTATTTTCACATCAAATAAATTGTCCCTTGTTTTTTTTTATTTTGTCACATTGGGGGAAATGATACACGTGGCTTTGAGTATTATGATTATAGGTTTTAGGCTAACTTCCTGTTAGCCAATGTAGGGCAAAAACTACTTCCTGTCCACATTTTAAACGTCAACAAAAAGTGATTAGATTTTAAAAGACAGAAGAAAACTTAAATAAACATCGAGAGAGTTTGATAAACATGATTTCAGATTGTGTCGGGTAATTTAACATTTGTTATTTGTCATTTGTCGTAGCCATGTACAGTAAGAAACCGCATCTGTCGCCGCTGCAAACAAGCCCAGCCTGAAATAGAAGCAACACAACCAAACAAAAGGGTTAGGATTATTATCTCTGTGACGTTTCTGTGAAGATGAGTGAATTACCGCCGGACTTACTGCGCGAACGCCCATAAACATGACTAACGGGTGATTTCAGTTTCACCGACGCCCCTCGGTGATTCTAATCCCGCGTGTGCAGAGCTTGTGTCGACTGCGTTTTTGCGTCGCATTGTTTTGTACCACACTGCTGTGTAAAAAAAAAGAAAGAAAAAAAAAGAAAAAGTGCTGTACTTTAAAAAAAGTCCTCCCTGTTTTCCTGCTTTTGAACGCCGCTCTAGCCAAACATCCTCCGGAGCGGTTGGAGACTTGTTATGCGAGCGCGTCCCGCCGGGCGATACAAATTCCCCCCTCGCCCGACCGCGGCTGTTACTGTCCCCCCCCCCCCCCTCCACTCCCCCCGCGGGATCCTGCACGCTCTCCCATGGAACCAAAAGTAATTATAATATCCTCCTCTCGGTGTGTGTGTGTGTTTGTGTTTTCCCCCCGCAGTCCCCCCGGTGATCCTGGTGTATCCGGAGACCCAGGCGCAGGAGCCCGGCGTCTCGGCCAGCCTGCACTGCCACGCCGAGGGCATCCCGGACCCCAAGCTCACGTGGCTGAAGAACGGCGTGGACCTGCAGCCGCGCTCGGCCAAGCAGCTGTCCCTGATCGGTGAGTCCGGCCCTCGCCAATTCGCCCGGGCGCCAAAGCGTGGTGCGGGAGAGATACGCGAGGAGGGTGTGTGTGTGTGTGTGTGTGTGTGTGTGTGTGTGTGTGTGTGTGTGTGAAGTTAATAAACGCAGGAGCCGCCCCGAGACTATTTCAGAGGAAAGGGGAAGAAAGGTGGCTCCTCCTCGCTGGAATGGAAGACACAGAAACAGGCTGGTTTATGTGCAAGCTCTCAGTCGTGCAGGAGCTTCCCCATCGCAGACGAGGTCATCTGTTGTGAACCTGTTGGTCAGTGGTTAATGCTCTGGTTTGAGTGACCCGCTGTAGGCAGATTTTATGGCGGCACCTTTGTTTTTTGGTTTTGTGGAAGGTAAAGGGGCTAGATGCAAGTTGGCCATTTTATACTCACTACTGCCACCTCAGGTCACATGTGTAACTGCACCTTCTATATTAAGCTCGTGCATGACGGCACTGCAGACCCGAAGTAACACCTTTCTGAGTGACAGTGCAGGATTTTAGAGGCAGTTGTGGTGAACAGGTCTAGGCTGATTCTACACATTAGGACATGCCTGGAACATGTAGGGGGAGGAAAATACATAATTTTAACATTTAACATTTTTAAACTCCGTATAGTCCCTTTAAGGCGAGACATGGCAGATCAATTTAGCTCTATTACAGTTTTGTTTCTTTTAGTAAGACAGAAGGTTTAGTTTACCTGCTTGACTAGTTTCGATCACCTCCTGTGATCTTCCTCAGAAGCGAGGTGACGTGTCGTAGGCAGCTTACATGGATTTTCCAGTCAGTAGGGAGAGCTTACGCCCCCTACTGACTGGCGCCTTCTCCAGGACGGCATCCCAGGTGTGGGATAAGGTGTACGCTCCCTCGTCCCGGTTCATAGATGTTGATGCATGTTTCCTGATCTCCAAGGCTTCTCTGATCCAGCGGTGGTACTTGTTACTTCAGGATGAATTTAGCTCGTTTTCTACCTCAACAGCTTTGTTTTAATTAGAGATGCACCGATCCAGCTTTTTGCTTCCGATACCGATGCTGGGGTTTCCGATATTTACCGATACCAAGAGTATCGGTAAAAAGTGTCTTTCTCTGAGGGAAAATTTTAATTGAGTCCTTTTTTCTATTTTAAGATCATTAAAGTCATATGTTATTGTCCTGGTTGTCATTAATATAAAAAAGCTCACAGAAAGTGATCTGATCATCACAAATATGTTAGATCACTTATTTCTTAAATTAAAATACACCTGGCCACTACAGCAGTGGTTATTTTATGTTATTAGGCTATTTAAGGTATTTGTATCATAGTTTCTCTCCCGGCCATGATTAGTTAACGTCAACACTAGCATGCTTCTGCTAGCTTTAGCATACTGTTGCTAGCTGCGGCATTTTACTTGACGATCCAAAATACATTTGCGTAGTGAATGTACTTTGGTTTCATCTGACCACATGACAGATGAAACCGTGTGGTCAGATGACCACATGGTTTCATCTGTGGCTCTCAGCGCCACAGTTTTGGCGCTGAGAGCCAAAACTGGTATCGGTATTGGATATTTGTAGATACTCGATATCAGATTTGTTTCAGTATCGGCTACGAGACCCAATACCAGTATCAGATCGGTGCATAGCTTTAATGCCAGAGTTAAAGCAGTACTTAGTAACTTGTTTACCTTTATAAATCCTTCCCGTAGTCCCCCTGGGGGTAATACAAGTGTTAATGGGATTATTGGAGGGTCTTTCATCTCCCCCTGGTGTCTCTGGCCAGAAAACCACAATTGCAACTTGACTGCCACCGGGTCGGAGCCACCAATACACACTAATGGAATCACGAAGAAGAAGCTAACAGGCTAACGTGCAAAGCTAACTGTGGGCTAGCGCTACTTAAAGTTTGAGTGAAAAAAATGATCTCCATTGTGTAATTGGATGTACAATATCCCTCTGTCCCTTTGTCTTTTCTGTCAGAGAAGTATTTACTCTCACAGGCAATAAATGAGTCAAAATACACAACATGCTATGACACCTGCAGTTGCGCGTATAGCCTCTAGGGGCATGAGTTCTGCTTTAAGAAAGACAAAACTTTGCACTGCATAATTTATGACATTTTGTTCGTTAGCGAGCTGGTTTCCCACGTTAATTCATTCACAATATTCTGTATCCATGTGAAGCATGAAAGGCTGTGACCGAAATGACGCTGTAATCCAAATATGGTCATTTCCTTTCTGGGAGACGGATAAGACGGGTGGAACAGGTCAAAACAGTTGCCGGAACACTCTCATTAAACCCCATTATATCAGAGCACATATTTGTCGGCTCCTCCTAAATATTTCCCGGATCCTTTACCCTGAAAAACTCAAAGTTGGGGGAACGCGACTGTAGGCCGGTTTTATTCATTTAATTTAATTTTATTGGTTTATTTGGTTGGAACAGTGCCAGTTAATGAACATACATGGACACATGCATGTGAACAAGCCACACTGGATTGTGTTGGGCTTCCATCCATCGTCCCCCATGGTCTTAAACTTTTGACGGGCCCTGTGTGTGTGTACCCTACAATTAAAAGTGTGGTTGTATTGCGGTGAATAAGCTCAGTGTGCAGTTGAAGGCTTTTATTGCAGTAGATAGTGTACATGTTGTGATACGTTCTGAATAAAGCCTATGATCAGACAGACATTTTTCTACTGACGATTCAATTTGCAGTGAAAAACATGCGGGTCTGATTTAGACTGTGTGATAAATATGTTGTTTCCATGTTGTCTGGCTTAAACCGCAGATGAAATGTCTGTGTGGCGGTTGTGTCTGGTTGAACCTCATCTGCGCAGGCCGGCTGCGCGCTCGGCTGCAGCTGCGCAGGAGGGCCTGAGCCGGGCCAGTGTGCACGTATGTGTGGCGTTAATGAAATGGAGAGAGCCCTGCAGGACCGAGAGGCTGAAGGAGCTATTTAAAAAGACAGACACATGGTACCTCAGCGGAATTAGAGACACAGGTGCATGCTGGGATGTGAATTGCCTAGGAGGACGCAAACAGGAAGCACATTGGGGATTGTTTCCACGTTGGCGGCGTTTTGTGTTATTTACTGACTCGCCTCTGTCTACGGGACATATCTCATTAATGTTTTAGGATGAATTAGCGGCAAGAATAAAAAGCTTTCAAAATACAATTATCATTTGTAAAAACGGTTCACGCTGTTAAAAAAAAATCCTCCCCTCGTGTAATAAGGTAATAAGAAAACCTCAAGTGGATTTTAACAAGAAGAGATAAAGTCATGTTTTTCAATGGCACTGTTATTTTGCAAATTAAATTGTCTCTTGTAGATTGAATGACTTGTTACGTTTCGTTAAAGGAGATGGCATTCAGGGATCATCTATTCCACACATACATCCATACATCATCTGCAATATGGACCTAAAACAACTTGAAAATAGTTAACAGCTGCATTTGAAAGCTAAGACCTATTAAAGTAACTTTTTTGTCACGTGGTCGCCACCTTTTTGCTTCATCGTTGCTTTTCTATTGCTTTTTGTCACATTTTTGTTTTCACATTTTCATCCTTGTTTTTGTTGCTATTTTATTTTTTGCAGCTTTTAGATTTGGGTAAAGCCAAACTGGAGAAAATGTGCTCGGTTCCTGTGCGGGTAGAGAGGTTAAGCCGCATTATGTACATTTTAAATTCATTTTGTTTAATAAACTCTGTGAACTCGTTTTGTAATAAAATGGATCACTGGACACGATCAAGCAGGTAGTAACGCGTTGTTGAATACTTGAATACTACTTGAATACTACTTAGTACAGTGAAAATGTGCATCATCCGCGAGTCCCTTTAAGGTCAGGGACAATGAAGCTAATCACTGTTTAGCTGTTTATGAATGAGTAACTAATGATGAGTAAAGTAAATGTTTTAGGAATGATCAAGTAAGTATTTACAAATGCTTTAAAGTGACAGTCTGTAAGTTAAATGTTTGACAGATTTTATAGAATGTGCTAAATTGACCACCTGGTCTTGCATTTGGATGTAAAGTAAGTCATAATACATACATGTTATTTTTTGTAAAGTCCCTCCTTCCCAGATCTCAGCAACTAATGGGGGTCTAGTATCCTCCCGCGTTGACCAATGAGACGAGTGTTTCCTGTGAACCAGCCTGTCAGGTCCAAAATGTTTGTTAAAGGGATATTTCAGGATTTTTGACCTCATTTCCTAGTTATACAGTGTTGTCGATTTCTGGAGATATTTTTTTTGTCATTCATGCAGTTCTTATATTTGAAGAGTTTCTCAGCGCTAGGCTAGTGCAAGGCTTTCTATGGTATCAGCTAGCCTGCATTAAGCACAGTCTGACCCGCTCCACAGTGCACCTGAGGCAAATCACTTATAACACCAGACTAACCATAGAAACGTCTGTGCGTAAGACTGTTTTTAATGCAGGCTAGCTGATACCGTAGAAATGCGCTAGCCTTGCACTAGCCTAGCGCCGAGTAACTCTTCAATTATAAGAACTGCATGAATTACAAAAAAAAAAAATCTCCAGAAATCAACAACACTATGGATGACTATGAGGCCCTATAGATACAGACGACATCTCTGGAATTGCCCATATATGGTAATGTTTGAAAACAGTTAAGGGGGAAAACAATTCTGAAAAAATCTAAACTTTCTCTAATTATTCAAAAACTACTTTAACAAATGCAGAATTATGAATATAATTTTCTGCTAAATAAAGATACAAAGACACGGAGAGGAGCAAAGTGGTACAAAAGCCCATAAATACATAACAAAACGGAGATTGCTAACATGATGCTACATTTTAGCTTCGGGCTAATGCTAACGATAGCTAGCGCTAGCTACAACTGCCGCTTTTTCACTTCTACAGAACAATCTGCTGTAAGAAAATATCCATATGGAACCGATTTACACCTGACTTTACTTATGTGTGATAAATAAGTTCATATTCCACCAGAAAATGGCTAAAAAAGAGTGAAAAATTGTGTTCCCAAAACATTCTAGTTTCCCCCTTGGCGAGGCCACGCCCCCTTCTATGATGAGATGCCGTCTGTATCTATGTCAAAAATCCTGAAATATTCCTTTAAGTGGTGACGTCACAGCTCTACTTCCGGGTTCACAGATGTGCGAGAAACAACAAAAGGTCTTTAATACCACAATCAATGTTTCTGAAACTCAACAGAGAGTTACTGAACATACTTAAATATCAGGCCCATTAGCCAAAAATGCTGCACCTACTGCTATAAAAGTAATGTTTACCAAAATCAGTACATCCAGGTTTAGCGGAGAAAAATGCTAACGTCGGCGCAGCAGTTACGCTAATCCCGGAAGTAGCGACTTTAGTAAATAATCGTTTTTTAGTGGTTTGTGCTGCATTTTTGGCCAATGAGTCTGAGAAATAAGTAGGTTCAGTAACTCTCCGTTGAGTTTCAGAAATTTGATGGTTGTTTATAAGAGTTTTAATGTTATTTTTCACGCACATTTGCCGGTCTGCTAGCAAGGGAGTAAGTAGTACGGGATTTATGGTTAAAGAGGGGAGAAATTGGATTGTTTACTATCTTTCCTCACCTTGCAAACTTACAGACTATCACTTTAATAGTGCACAGTCACATTTGATTGCATAATATAACAAGTTCAAGTAAAAATTTCAAATGATTGCATAATGTGGCACGTCGTTACAGAATGTGGTTTTATTGCACGTATAAGTGAACATTATGTTACATATTTAACCTCCTAACTCCCGGATCTTTTTCCTCACGCCATCAGATTTTTTTTTTGTCATTTTTTTGTCACATTTTAATACATTTTTGTCATTTTTTTGTCAATTTTTTGTCATTTTTTTGTCAATTTTTTGTCATTTTTTGTCATTTTTTTGTCATTTTTTTGTCAATTTTTGGTAATTTTTTGTCATTTTTTTGTCATATTTTGTCAATTATTTGTCAATTTTTTGTCATTTTTTTGTCAAATTTTGTCAATTTTTTGTCAAATTTTTGTCATTTTCTTGTCACATTTTTGTCATTTTTTCATCAATTTTTTGTCACTTTTTTGTCACATTTCCATCATTGTTTTCGTCTCAGTTTTGTTGCTATTTTCACAGCTTTTTTCCATGAGCTTTTGGACCGGGGTAAAGCCAAACTGGAGAAAATGTGCTCGGTGGGAGTTAAGGGGTTGACATATTTATTCCCCAGACGTACTTCCTTCCCCTTCTTCATGTGACACGTGACCGTCTGTATATGACATTCTATGAGTGTTGTGTACTGTTCACAGTCCAATAAAGAATGTACGGGTCTAAAATCCCCTCTGCCAGTCCCACATGATATTGTCCTAATGATGAAAGCCTTGTATAGGGGCACATGTGTAGGGCTCCTTTGTTGTTGTTGACGTGCTCTCGCTCCTGCCATGAGCCCACTCTTCACATGAGAGCTGTCCATGTATATTGTGTTTTGTGGTGACGCATGTCGGAGATCAGAGGCTTTGAAGAGGCCTGTCATTTCATCTGGACAACATCGCGATCAGAGCACAACGGGTGGACTGCATACAGGAACAGCAAGCTCACAATACTGGGGTTTATCACTGTGTATACTACAGGTACAGATACTACTGCTCAAAGCAAACTTTTAAAGGCAAGAAAAATTACTCCAAGGGGGAAAAAAAGAAATGAATGAGATATTAATTTGACATTTACTAGCAGACGAAATCCAAAGACACGGCTTTGTTTTATATTAATGACAGACCTTTTTTTTTTTTTCCAGAGAGGATTTTGGATCTCGTTTAGTTTTTGAACTCGATATTTGCGAGCGAATAAAATCGGTTAAAATTCAAATTTCTCCTTGTTCTTTGCTGTTCAAAGCTCAATAAATCAGGCTGGGAGGTAGATTTATATTTATTTAAAAAAAAATCTGTGAAGAAAAAAAATAAGACTGGAAAGTTTGTTGGAGCTTCTAAAATGAATCTGTTGTGAGAAAAATGTCAAATGAAAATGCATCAAAAAAAAAAACGGACAAAAAAGCAATGAAAAAAAAAACCTGTCCGAAAAGTGCACTCCCGCCTGAACCCATAATTTTTTTAGTTGGGTATTCAACTCATTTTTGTACGTTTTTTTTTTTTTTTTTGCCATTTTTTTGTCATTATTTTTGTCATTTTTTTGTCACATTTTAACACATTTCTGTCATTTTTTTGTCAAATTTTTGTCACATTTCGTTCATTTTTTTGTCACTTTTGTCACTTTTTTGTTGTTTTTTTGCCATTTTTTTGTCATTATTTTTGTCATTATTTTTGTCATTTTTTTGTCACATTTTAACACATTTTTGTCATTTTTTTGTCAATTTTTTGTCACATTTTGTTCATTTTTTTTGTCACTTTTGTCATTTTTTGTCAATTTTTTGTCACAAAAATGTAAAATGAAAATGCATTAAAAAAAAAAAACGGACAAAAAAGCAATGAAAAAAAAACCTGTCCGAAAAGTGCACTCCCGCCTGAACCTTGAGGATCTTTTTCCTCACGCTATCAGATTTTTTTTTTCCATCATTTTTTTTTTTGGGTATTCAACTCATTTTTGTACGTTTTTTGTATGTTTTTTGTCATTTTTTTTGTCATTTTTTTGTCAACAACACAAGGACATTTTAGTCCAGATATAAGATATATGTATGATTCATCCATCCATTCATCGGTTTTCTGCCACTTGTCCGTTGCCGGGTCGTGATCACATTGCACCAGCCCCTATGGCTCCTCCTGCAGGTGGTGGGTCCACAGAAGGACGACCTCACGATTAAACGGGCCTGTTGGTCTCTCATAAGGGGCTTCTGATCCGCTCGTTGTCTGACCCGTCACCTAGGACCTGTTTGCCCTGGGAGACCCTACCAGAGGCACGAAGTGGGAGTCTCACGGGTCCCGTCAAGTCGCGAGGTTTATAAAGGCCGGTGCCGAGCGTGCGCCAGAACGCAGCCTACGTTAAACACACGATTTACCCATTTATTGTTTGTTGGCGAAGGACAGCGTTACTCTTTTTCCGCTCTTTCCCAACAACATTTAGAGCAGGGAGTGGCCATAGAGCGGTCTGTGTCCCTGCAGAAGTGTAAAGCGCCGGTGCTTTCCTCTGCGCCGCATCACCTCATCATAGAAACGTGATGAAGCTGTTTCAAAGCGTCTCGGTGCGTTGGCTTTAATGGGTTTATCCAGAGTGCAGTGCATGAACTGAGGGATGTTTTGACAAGTATTGAACGGACCAGCGCGGGAGGTAACAGTGGGTTTTGAGCGCAGTTCAGCTGTCAGTCCGGTCGGTCAGTGCGGGGCTAAAGGTGCAGCGGCGTGGGGATGGAGTCTGCATCATCCCGGTGATCACTGGTGCTGATGTTGTCTCCTCTTGTATATTGTGCAGAAGAGGAGATGTGAACAAGCCGGTCAGCCTGAGTGACCGGTGGAAGAAGGAGAAATAGAGCTTGGACTGACTGACACAAAGCTACCGACTGCAAACACTTCATCACCACCTCTTATGTCGGCCCACAGCTCAACATCCATGTGTAGCTGAATAAACAGTTAACACAAGTGCCTCTTATTGAACATGAATTATTTCCATCACCGATTATCAGAGCAGAGCAGCTCTCTCGTGCAATTTGTGATGCATTTTGAAAACGGGAGATAATGCGCCGCCTGCTGAGAAACCTGTTTTCAAAGGCTGACTTGAGTCGTTTTTTGGCACACGTATTCTGCATGCCTTCGACAGAATTCAGATGAGCCATTTTGATCTAGTTTAATCTAGATTCATTCCAAGATTACAGTGAGATTAATCGAGATTAAAAAAATTAATCAATGCTCACCACTGAAAAAAAAAAACGTTTCATTTAGTTTTAGTCCAAATTTTAATCGAGCTGAAATTTGCTCACCAGTGCGTTCACAAAGTCATACTTCATGCTGCAGACTTCAGCTTGCTCATTCAGAACCGTAAGAGATAGAGACTTACCGTTTTTAGTTTCGGAATCTGCTTAGGCCTCCGGGGGGCAATAATAATCTTTGTTCTGACTAAGAGATAGAGACACAGTGCTTCACACATTGACACTATTTTGGGGTTTAGCTGTAGAGTGCCAACAATCCAGACCATTTTTCATTTTTTTTTGTAGCACCACAGCGTATTCTATGTTTTAGCTATGGACACATGCTATGGTGCGTTTGAAAGGTGAGCCTCTAAACTCTCTGTAGGTGAAAGCAGTTTAATTCTATGTGCCTCGGTTTCTGATAAATCTTAGCTAAACAGAGGCTAGTTTTGATCAAAATCACAATTTTTCTTCTAGATCCTGAGAAAATTAGTGGCCCCGTCCGAAACGAGCAGATTGGTAAGAGCTCTTACGCCAAACCGGATGTGCGTCAGCGTCTGCCGTGATAAGAAGCGTCCGAATTGGTCTGTCAGTTTACAATCATGGCCACTTTAGCATAGGGACCTCTGGTGCTAACTAACCGGTGATTGGGAGATATGTGCCATCCCATAAGCCACTGCGCCGGTTAAGGGTCAGTTGTTAGTGTTTGTGCTTAGAGGCTGTAATTTGACGGTTTCAGACGCAGCCAGTGTTTTATCAAACACTCTCTTTTCTGATTAACTCCTCTGTCCAACTCTCTCCTCTGGCACTAACATTATGTGAAGAGGCAAATGCCGAAATATTTTCATTTCAAGTCAATTTTCAAGGACAACATTGTTGACACATTTTGAAACTCCCTGTGTTGCCGCAGATCGATTGTTTTGTATCGAGTGCGATATTTAAACAGCCTGGTTCTCAGATTGAAGACTTTAACAGGATGTTTCTCAGTCGTCCTTGGACCGATTTCGCCCATTTAAAAACTCAAAGAAACGTTAAAACTAAACTGTTTCTTTGATGGGAAGCCGCTCTGCTTTGTCAAACCTGCTCCAGAGATCGAGAGAGAAGTGTCGGCTTTTCAGATGTTCGACACCACGCCGCCTCGGACTAAAAAAAGAAAAGAAAAGAAACGCAAAAATACATATGTGACAGATGTGACTTTTCACAAGTTTTTGATGGTCATTTATTTCACTTCTGTTCATCACAGAGCTACCAAAATCACACATAAGGTGCATTAGAGTGTCTAGTTTCACAATTTAAAACCCCCTGTGAAAACGAGTTTTTCTGTTTTGGCACTCAATGTGTTCATTTGATCCCGTTTGGGGATCAGACCAAAAGTGTTCCTGAAACTACAAATTTACAAATAAAGCACTGGACTTACAGTTTAATGTCAATGTCAATGTCAATTTTATTTATAAAGTGCATTTAAAAACAACCATAGTCGACCAAAGTGCTGTACAAGAACAGTAACAATATGTACAATAAACACAATAAAACTTAAACACAGGTAATATATAAAGGCACAAACTGTGTCTGGTCTACATGGAACCGAAGGCCAAAGCAAAAAGATGAGTTTTTAATTTGGTTTTAAACTCCTCTACAGACTGAGCCGAGCGCACATGTAGAGGAGGCTGTTCCAAAGTTTAGGGGCCGGTTTAATGGTTTTGGAATCAACACATTCAAAGCTCAAAAATAACCTGATGTTTCTCGACCAATGCAACAACAAATTGAAAAAAGTCCTACAAATCCATGTGAAATGCAGCTAAAGTTTCACTTTTTATAATGTCTGAAACCTTCTTTCCTCCATTTTCTTCTTCATTTTCCTGGTTCTGTCATGTTTAGTGCAGTTCTGTGATGAAAATATGAACTGTCCACAAACCAAAGCTGTATCTAGCACTTGACGTTGCACTATAAGGTGATGTTTTATGAGCAACAAAACAAAAATAAAGCATGTGAGAAACTGAAAATGCAGAGCTGTATGTGTAGCTATTACAATGTGTCACAAAGCCATTCCCTGCTCTGCTCTAACACATCAGTCCCAGTCCCGGGTCCTCTGGGGTCTGTGAGAACATAAATAACCCGTCCTCCCTCTTGTGTTTTCACGCTGAAGCCAACGGGAGCGAGCTGCTGATCGGGAGCGTGCGTTACGAGGACACCGGCGCCTACACCTGCATCGCCAAGAACGAGGTGGGCGTGGACGAAGACATCTCCTCGCTGTTCGTGGAGGACTCGGCCAAAAAGACACGTGAGTGCGGCGTTTCCGAACTATACACCATCATATCATATTGAATGGTTCTTAAGGACTTAGTGGGTTGATACTTGGAAATATTTTAAAGAAAAGAACATGACCTCCATTATTCAGTGTCAAGTAGAGGTTTTTATGGATTTTCCACTTTCTGTCGTTCTGTTAAATTAAAACTAAGCTTAAGGATGTTTCCGCCAGCCCAGCCAAGGGGCCGCTTTACACAACATGTTTCTGTCATATTTATGGCAGTTCTAAGAAGTGCCTGCATATAGCTTGATGGCATATTGATCTTTTTTGCATTTCTGAGAAAGCACCATCTGCAGCTCAGGTTCCACAAACTGTTTGAACACATGAATGAAATAAAATGTATAAAGCCGTTACTCCACTCTACAGCATGTCTCTACTGAACCAATTCATCAGTAACTTACAACAGACTGATGCCCTGATCTGAGGACCGTCGAAATGTTGAAATGTGTGGAAGTAAAATGCAACACGGAAATGTCACATGTAACTCCATGAGACAAAGGTTGGAAACTCCAAAGCCAATGCAGACTGGTTTAGACTCCTCTAGATTTGTTTAGACTAGTTTTGGCTCCTTTAGACTGGTTTAGACTCTTTTAGGCACCTTAAGGTTGGTTTAGTCTGCTTTAGAGTCCGTAGACTCCTTTAGACTGGGTTAGACTGGTTGATGGGTCCTTTAGACTGGTTTAGACCTTTAGGGCCAGATCTTGTGGTTCATAGCGCAGGCTGTAGAGCAGACGACTGCGCAGACGGGGGGCGCTCCTTGCAATCTTCAGTGTCATACCTGGCGCACAAAGTGAGCAGGACAGGAGGGGGGGACAGACTCACATTGCGATGCTGTGGTTCCGCCCCCTCCCCATGCTTTCCCCAGACCTGCGGGAGGCGGTGGGTTGCGAGGGGGGGTTCTCCTGTAAACGCGTAACATGCTGATGCCTTGATGCAACGTGCTGCTGCAGCCACTCTGCAGATCCAAGATGAGCCGGCGGACAGAGAGGCCTCGCACTGGACACCGTTCGAATGCGCAAAGTTACCAAATGTACAGGATTTAATTGATCAGAAGCTGTCATATCGGCTGCGTAAGAGTTGCAGAGTTATGCAGCAGTTGCAAGAAAACTGTAGCGTATTGGAACATTTGTGCTACAGCTGCAGGATTCTTCGAGCGGCTGAATTGGAAAAAAAATAAAATAAAAATGCTATGCGCCCTGTAAAATACGCTTCTTTCTTTTGGACTGAGCTGTGGCTACACAAGGAGCATCATCAGGAGGTAAAGACTGACACACGATGGAAATGTCTCCTTAAACTCAGATCAGACCTGGTGTTGTGGCACTTGAGGCAGGAGTGGTTTATTTATGTAAAACTGTTGTTGTTTTGGTGTTAGGGGTGTGTGTGTTGATCTACTGCATCAAAGTAAACCCGTGCGAAACCTACGCTCAAACAGACTTTTCAAGGCAATTTCGCTTTTATTTTCAATTTGACGTCGATTCTAAGGAAGAAGACGAGGCGGCGCGATGTAAAGAGGAACATAATGTGAAGGTTGCCACAGAAGAGCGGCTCCAAGTGCTGCTTGTAATGAACCAGCCTCAGTTGCCTCTTTTTCTTAAATAATGTCCTCTCGCTCGTGCCGCAGCCTTGAGTGTAAAACCTGCGCCACATGCAAGCTCGCCCGTGAACCACGTTACGTTTAGAGCTACGCACGGACTGCGCCAGTCACAGATCTGGCCCAGAGACTCCTTTAGACTGGTTTGGAGCCCTTTAGACTCCTTTAGACTTGTTTAAACCTTCAGACTCCTTTAGACTGGATTATGGTCCTTTAGTCTGGTTTAGACGTAAAAACGTAAAAAGACACACATTTACACAAATACTTATTTCAATTGTGGCGCACGGTGAACAAAATCACAAAACAAAACTCCCTGTAAAAGTGCTTATTGATAATAATGCATTGTTATATTTGAATAATATTTGCCTCATGGCTGAAACATGAAGTTTCAAATCTCTCTGGATGCCGCACGACAACATCAAAGTTTCCAGGTAGCCCTTATAGGTCTCATTTCGAGCACCTCTTCACGTTTTATTCAATTTCCACCGTGATTATGTTGAGTGTACTTAATACTTTCATGTAAGGGCTTTTTTTAAATCCAGACACGACTGGTTCAGTGAAGAGCGATAGACACTTCATCCTGTTACATCATTCGCTGAGTTATAAAAGCTAATCAGAGCCATCGCCGAACTGCTAATTTTCTAATTAAAAAGCGAACGCGGCGCGGTGAAATACCAAGAAACCACCGCATACTTTGGAGGTCTGGGATCTGCTTCTGAATATTGTGCAAACGATGCCGTGCTAATGACGTTTCTCTCTCTTTCTCGTTCCTCGCTCCCGGTGTGGACCGTGCTGCAGTGGCCAACATCTTATGGAGAGAAGAAGGTAATTTTAAACTTTTTCCTTTTGAAGTGTTGACATACAAAGTGGACTGAAGGAGACTTAGCAGTCGGGTATGAAAGTTCAGGCGCCCCGGGCCAACATTTCTGTCCATGTGAAAACACTGCGTTCCAAATTATTATGCAAATTGTACTTCAGTGTCAAAAAGGTAAAAAACAAAACTGTTAGTCAATGAAACTCGTGGATGGTATCATGTCTTGGGGCTCTATGAATCACTGACATTAATCTCAGAGACCTGGGATGATTAGTTGTCAGGTTAAGCCCAGTTAAGGGAAAAACTACTGAAAAAGGTTCCACAATATTATGCAGATCATCATTTTCAAGCAATATGGGAAAGAAAAAGGATCTCTCTGCTGATGAAAAGCGTGAAATAGTTGAATGCCTTGGTCTAGGTGTGAAAACCTTCAATATTTCATGAAAGATTAAGCATAATCATCATACTGTTCAGAGATTTGTGGATGATTCAGACACACTCGTTTGTGCAGATAAAGGCACAATAAGGACGGTTTCTGCCAAACACATCAGATGAATAGAACAGATGCTACAAAGCAGCAGACAGGTATTTGAAGCTGCTGGTGCCTCTGGAGTCTCCCAAACATGAAGGTGTAGGACCCTCCAGAGGCTGCAGTTGTGAATAAACCTTCTATCCGGCCTCCCCTAAACGGTTAATTGAAGCTCATACATGAGGACTCATTTTCTAACAGTCTTGTTCGCTGATGAGTGCTGTGTAACCCTGGATGGTCCGATGGATGGAGAAGTGGATGGCTGGTGAACAAGGCTGTGACGTCAAGGAGGGGGCGGAGTCATGTTTTGGGCCACAATCATGGAGAGAGAGCTGGTCGGCCCCTTTAGGATCCCTAATGACCTCTGAAAAATATGTGGAGTTTCTGACTGACCACTTTCGTCCATGATACAAAAAGAAGGGCCGAGCTTTCCCTAACAAAACAATCTTCATCATGAGAACGCACCATGTCCTGCTGTAAAGAAAACCTCTGCATCACTGGCTGCTATGGGCATAAAAGGAGAGAAACTCATGATGTGGACCCCCTCCTCCCCTGACCTCAACCCTATTGAGAACCTTTGGAGCCTCAGCAAGAAAAAACATCTATGTTGGTGGGAGGCATTTTTCATCCAAACAGCAGCTCTGGGAGGCTATTCTGACATCCTGCAAAGAAATAATTTGGAACAGTAGGTTTTGAGTTTTTTTACTATATTTATTTTTGAAAAAAAATACTGTTATCGCTGGGAGATTTTTTTCAACCACATTTAAATGATCCTCTACCAGTTAAAGACTTTAAAATGACACTGACTGTCATTTGAGTTGACAGTTTAGAAAATCAAAGAAAAATGTCATTTGCATAATACATTGGAACGCGGTATAGAAGATGAAATGATCTCTAAAAACGATGTGAAGTTACAGATGAGACTTTCCAAGAACACAATCAGGTTTAATTCCACCATTACGGTAATTATAACTCTACCAAACAGCTATTCCCTGTGCCACTGGCTGCAAATACCACCCCAAAGGATGATGGATCCACCCTTTCGGTTTAACAGTTCCTTCTTCAAATCTGTCAATGTTCTGTGCAATGAAACTCTCGGGATGAAGGCGGGACTCCGGACCAGCCACTGTGGAACAAAGAGGAAAAGTTAATCATAGTTTCAAACCCTAAACTTATCCCCCCCACCCCCTTTTTGCAGACTTAAGGTTTTTTTTTTTCCCCACTGGCGGCATCGGCGGTAATCTGTCTTTTAGCTTGCCCTCAGAGCCGAAAAGCGCTCCTCTGTAAAAATCAGCGTTGCTCAGCGGAGGCCGAATGAAGAACTACTTTGTGCTTTGGAAACATCGCAATTAATTCCCGCTGCCTCCACTCTACGTGTGATATTAGAAAATAAATATGAGTGCAGCAGAATCAACATGTTTTATTAGGCTATATACGTGCTTGGCTCCCGAATTTTTTTTTTTTTAAATACAATTCTCAAACCGCAGCAAACAAAAGAAGTTAGCGTCAAGTGTTGTGCGTAGATGGGGACTTCATAAAAAAAAAAGTTGTAAAAGTTTGTGCTCGCTTTGAACAATTGGCCATTAAAGGTACTTGCCGAGCGCTTCGATAAAACCCCCTGAAGAAAATGTTCAAAGTTTAAAGTCACACGTTTTGGTGGCATTGGGTTATTGTCGTTGCTGGACAGCGGAACCACAGGCTCCCTCAGCCCATCCATCTCCTCCGTTGGCGCGTCGGGTGATGCATTTGCCCAATAACCCAAGAATGGCTTATTTAAATCTCTCATGACTATTCACGCCAGGATTTTGACCCCAAAAAAGTGTCCTTTGCCTGGATCCAACTTCTGTTCTGACTGCGGCTGCTGCAGTTGGTCAGGTCGAGGTTCAGCGACACTGTGCACCTAAAGAGTGAGATCAGCCGATGACCTGACCACCCTGAATGACCAGGTTTATTCCACCGATGGATTTGGTCTTTCAAGATGACAGTGCCAGGGTTGATTTGGCTCTTAGTCACGTTGAGAATCTTTGGGGTGTGCTGGAGAAGGCTTTTTTGCGCAGAGGTCACACTCTCCCATCATCAATAGATACAGACAGCATCTCGTCATAGAAGTGGGCGTGGCTTCACCAAGGGGGGAAATAGAATCTTTAGAGAAACACAATTTTCTACTCTTTTTTGCCATTTCCTGGTGGAATATCAACTTATTTATCACTAGCTGAGACCCGGCCTTTGGCCGGGCCTCGCTAGTCTCCACATTTGATATTGAGAGATTATGAGTTATTACAAAGAAATGTCCAGTATAGTCCCTATAACCCGTCACTCAGTACAGCTGTAGACCCGCAGTAAGTAGACCAGTGGTTCTCAACCCATTCCTAAAACTATGGCCACTCCAAATGTTGAAAATAATGAATGCTAAAAATAATGTCAAACAAACTGCAATTGGAGTGTTTGCACCCGTACTCCTTTCTTATAAACTACATCGACAATATGTTGCAAAACTCAGGGAATAGAAATCAAGAAACAGTGGAATATTTATGGAGAAATATTAGCGGTTCAGCTCTAACGGTTCGGTTCACGGTGCAGGACCCGTGGTTTGGAGCAATCTAAAAAAGAAGAAGTTGTTTGTTATTAGACAGTATTTATATCCTTATAATACAATTGGCAATGCTTTCAAAGCCGATTTATAGAATGTAAAGAAGAAATAGAGAAGAAATGGTACAGCAGCAAAGTAAAAAAAAAACATAAATTAAAAAAAAAAGCAACAGTGCAGGCCATGCGCTCGTTAAGTGGTTTCACTTTCGCTTTCCGCACACGGAGGCTGAAGCTCTCGGAGCAGCGCGTTTCATTTGAAGCTCGTGTTTCTGCGCGTACTTTTTTTCGGAGACAAAACTTTGGAGACGGAATATGACCAGGATTGGGTCTTACGCATGTGTCTGAGCTTCTGACATGACAGCACTGGATCTGTAATGAACCACAGCCTCGGTCACTGCAGGAGAGACTTAAACAAAGACGCGTAGATGTGTTTTGGAGGATGTACCTGTACCAGCGGAGCGTCTGCAGCTGCAGTTTAGGGTGAGTGACGATGACACACATCGCCCTGTTAGGATGCGCGCACGCACACATACACACACACACACACGCACGGCAGTCAGATCTCGTGCACTTGCGTTGTTGTGACGGCGGGTTGTCCTCGGACAGCAGCACCGCGGTCCATATGGACCCGTGACCAATGCCCGCGGCCGGTGGGACGGTGACGTGGGGCCGCCCGCGGATTGTTGGGAAATGAACATGGCAAGTCTTATATAGCGCTTTTCCAGACGCTCGTCGGTGTACAATTTGTTGCAGTATTCATTCAGTCCACTGCGCACATCAGCCCCCACCACCAACCACGCACACACTCACTCCTGTCGCCAGGTTCCCAAACGGTCTCCCATCCCAGTTCTAACCAGGCCCGTCCCTGCTTAGCTTCAAAGTCGGTATGGGAAATAAACATGGCGGCGCCCAGCCGGCGGCCATTGAGATAGCGTTTTCTATAATAGATACAAATAAAGTCAAGTGTAAATCGGGCCCATATGGATATTTTCTCACAGCAGATTGTTCAGTAGAAGTGAAAAAACGGCAGTTGCAGCTAGCGCGAGCTAACCGTTAGCATTAGCCCGATGCTAACATGTAGCATCAAGTTAGCATTCTCCGTTATTCATGTATTTATGGGCTGTTGAACCACTTTGCTCCTCTCCATGTCTTTGTATCATTATTTAGTAGAAACTATGTTCATATTTCAGCATTTGTTACAGTAGTTTTTGAATAACTAGAGAAAATATACATTTTTTCAAAATTGTTTTCCCCCTTAACTGTCTTTAAAAATGACCATATATGGGCGATTCCAGAGATGCCGTCTGTATCTATACAAGATCGGAAAAATGGGTGCAGGGTTTCTACAGGAGGCAGCAAGTCAAATTTAATGCCATTTTAATGCCTAAATACTAGGGGTGTGTATCGCCTTGTCTCAGGTGATACGATGCGTATCCCGATACACAGGTAAACGATACGATACTATATATCCCGATATTAACCTAGTAATGAAACCAACTGAACTGGGGATGCAGGTTTTCTAGTATTTCTATAGTTGTTAGCCCTTAGTGATCAGTAATAAGTTTTGGATGAAACCAGACAGGGTATTTAAAACCTCATCTACTCCATAACAGGTGTCACTTGTAGATCAGGGACAATGACGACACGGGCATCACCGTGACTATAGCCTCATCTCTTCGAAATCTTTTAGTGTTAGCAGTGCTACACAAACGAAGCAGAGGGGAAAGTAAATACAGCAGCTCATGTTAAAGCAGTACAAAGTAACGTGTTTACCTTAATAAATCCTTCCCGTAGTCCCTCTGGGGGTAATACAAGTGTTTATGGGATGATTGGAGGGTCTTTCATCTCCCCCTGGTGTCTCTGGACAGAAAACCATGTTTGCAACTTGACTGCCACCGGTCCGGAGAAAGCAATACACACTAATGGAATCACGAAGAAGAAGCTAACATGCTAACAGGCAAAGCTAACAGTGATCTAACGTCACTTTAAACAGTATATACAGCCACGTTTGAGTGAAAAAAAATATTTCCATTGTATAATTGGATGCACAGTAACCCTCTCTCCCTTCGCCTTTCCTGTCAGCGTAGTATTTACTCTCCAAGACAATTAATAAGTTAAAAAATTGTAACTTGCTACTACACCTGCAGTTGTGCTTATGGCCTCTAGGGGGAAGAGTTACTTAGTACTGCTTTAAACTTGTGTCGCAGTAGTGCAGTGGTGAGACAAGTTTAACATGAGCTGCTGTATTAAGTTTTCCCTCGACTTCGTTTAATTCCGTAATAAAATGCTACGAAGCTAAATCCATGCTACGAAGCTAAATCCTCTCCGAACGCAGTGGTGACAAACTCCGCAACATCTGCACAAAGCTGGAGCCTCTCGTAATAATCCAGGTCTCTGTCTTTGCTGTAAAAGCCCAAATGAGGCCAAATGTAAAGTTTTAAAAGAGTCCGGAGCGTCTCATTGCTCTTTCTTTTCCATGGCAGAACTCTTCCTGAGTTTCTCTAGCTCTCACTAGATTCTAGTGTTACTCAAGCGGGACGCGTGGTGCGCTGCCATCTAGCGGGCGGAAGTAAAAGTGCAGGACCAAAGCGAGATCAAGCAATGAATATTCCCCCAATAAAAGATGTTTAGATATCGATACGGCGCTTTTTGGATCAACACAAGAATCGCGCGACATGATATCACACCCCCACTCAATACCAACTTGATAATGCAAAAAATACAAGCAATCAAAAACAATGACTGGATCTCAAATTCTGACCTTTAATTAATGAAAAGCGTGTTCCCAAATATACATGACTTGCTATTAGCATTAGCCTCACCGGCCAATCACAAGATGGCCGCCACGTTTGCCACGGCAACGAGCGTCACGTTCGATCGAGACCTTTGGACTGGACTTTTGAGTGTCAGTGGGAATGACAGGTTGTAAATAAAAGAAAACAAACTTTCACTTTCAGCCAACAACACAATGCTAGCAAATCAAAAGCACCTTGAGGAACACAGGACATCTCAGAATGGGTCCGGCGACGGATTTTGGGCTCTACAAATGTGGCGGACAGTTTTGGTGTGTGACGCAATGAAATTCAAGCACAACAGATCAGAGCACTTCGAGCACTGTAGAAGAAGAAACGAGAAGGAGAACAAGAGAACAAAAAACGAATGTCTTTAAAGTGAAAGCCTCTCTTTTCGTTTGACGCGGGGCTGCTTAAAGCGAGACATACCGCCGCGCTGACATAATTACTGTTTACATTCGGTATCCTATGTTTGCTATTGTCAACTCCGCTCTCTAACAAGCTGTCAGATCTGTCACTATTGTCTTTTCCGACGCAGCGCATCGCCGCTGTAAACATGCCCGTTATCAGCGACTGCTCCTCTCTCTGCGGCGGGAGCTCGCGTAGTCATGCAAATCCTGTCAGACGCTTTTCTTTGACACGTGCAACATGTCTGCGGAGAGAGGCGTCGACGAGTCCGCTCTGAAGACGCCGTCGGGAGGTCCTCGTCTGTCACCTCGCGACGCTCATGTCTTTGGAGATCGTTTCAGATCCGTGTTTGTTTTTGTCTTTCCAGGTTTGAGCGTGGGGAACATGTTCTACGTGTTCTCCGACGAGGGCATCACCGTGCTGCAGCCGAGCGAGTGCGAGATCAGGCGGCAGCTGAAGAGGACCGACAGGATCGTGGCCACTTATGTAAGAGAAGTGCGGCACTGCCTTTGGTGTTTGTGCGTGTAGCAAACGTTTTCCACAGACTAACATGAGATAAAAACAATATGAAGCTGCTGGGTCACTACTGGTAACATGGCACTCACTGTCACGTCAAAATGTTTTCATGTGAATAACAACTCTAGTATTTTACCTTTTAAAATGTCCCTTAGTTTGTTATTGCTGCAAATCCCATGATGCTTAGCGATATGACTTCATGATCCTGAACTTTATGGCTCTTGTAGAGAAAGAGACTTGAGACTTAGACTTACAGTGATTATAGCATCGTCATTCAGGAGTCTGACAAAGAGTACAGGTGGCTGCTTGAACACTGGGTACACTTTATAATAACTACACCTTATTTACCTTAATAAATAATGAGTTAACACTTAATTCATCATGAACAATTCATTAGTTAACACCACTACTACTACTACAACAACACTTAATAACTACTTAAAGCAGTACTAAGTAACGTGTTTACCTTAATAAATCCTCTCCGTAGTCCCTGTGGGGGTAATACAAGTGTTTATGGGATGATTGGAGGGTCTTTCATCTCCCCCTGGTGTCTCTGACCAGAAAACCATGTTTGCAACTTGACTGCCACCGGTCCGGAGAAAGCAATACACACTAATGGAATCACGAAGAAGAAGCTAACATGCTAACGGGCAAAGCTAACTGCGGGCAAGCGTCACTTTAAACAGTATTTACAGACAGGTTTGAGTGAAAAAAATTATTTCCATTGTATAATTGGATGCACAGTAACCCTCTCTCCCTTCGCCTTTCCTGTCAGCGTAGTATTTACTCTCCAAGACAACAACTTAAAAAATCGTAACTTGCTACTACACCTGCAGTTGCACTTATGGCCTCTAGGGGGAAGAGTTACTTAGTACTGCTTTAAAGCCACACCGTGTAAGATTTCACCCAATAAACTTTTTTTTTTTTTTATGATAGATATTTTCACTATTTAAAAATACCTCATACAAACATGTGCTTTTGGTCTGAGCGGCTCACCTCTGCTAAAACATGACTATAACTTTACCGGGAGTGGGTGCGTCTCCAGCTCGTTTCCATGGAGATGTAAGAGAATTGAGAGTTAAACAGCTTCTCATCCAGATCCATTCTTTCATTATCCACTGCAAAAAGAGCATGTTCTGTGTCGAGCTGGTCATTGAGAGCATGTTTTGTGTTGATGGTACAACATAGTCCAAAATGTTACGCAGTGTGCCTTTAACTACTACATTTAATGAATAACTCATAATAATTAGTTTTTAAAACTTGACTTATTCCTTTGTTAGGCAGTTGTTAAGTGTTAGTCACACTTGTTCATGATTAATTAACTGTTAACTCATCATTTATAAAGGCTAAATAATGTGTAGTTATTATAAAGTGTTGCCGAATACGGTTGGTTGACATCACATTTATGTAAAAGCAAGTTCTAGGGGAATATTAAATAAAGCAAGCCATATACTACAGAGTATATGGGCAACAAAACAAATGCTACCCATTCGGCATGCACCTTGTACCTTGTTTTCGATGGGTAACTCCATTCAACTGTGCAGTTTTTGGCCTTACAGTTTGACTTTTAATAATGCTAGAACAAAATAATGATATATTCACATTTCGATATGGCAACACATAGATATCGATAAGGCAAATTATCGTTGTGACCCACTGAAAATGGTCCGGAGCCACCAGCCACTTTTTTCCAGTCATACATTTAGAGTAGAGAAGTCCAGTTATTCCCTTTTAATGTTTTTGTAAAAAAAATAGACTTTGATCTTTCAATGGAGAAAAAAATCACCAACTTTACTCACAGCAACAACTTTTAAGAAAGACACTTGGTGTTGGTTAATATCGGATATTGGCAGATACTCAAACCCCAGTATTGGCATCGGATTGGTGCATCTCTTGCCACAACTGAAGAAGATATTTGTTAGATAAGATATTAATTATGAGAGACTGATGAAGGGAAGCAGAAGGAGGCTGAGGGCAGGATACTCAATCCAAGTGTTTCCCAACCAGGGTGCTGTGGAAATTTCACCTGTTCGGCATTCAGTGAACTCGTGAACTCGCTCAGAGACAGATCGCAGACATTGAGCCCCATAAAAGCGTTCTCTGGATCATAAGCTGCAAAATGCTTGTGTTATGAAAATCGTCCTCATATTTATCTCAAAAATGTGATAAAGCTGTTGCAATTAGACGTGGCTTATGCAGGACAATGATGGGAAGCAATCGGCAGTTTATGGCCCCGACATGCCGATAACTCTGGCTTGTGTTGTGTTCAATTAAGAAGTTTTCACACCAACACTTAGGATGTCCACATTATGTGCTGAATAGAGCGTTACGGCACTAGACAAGACAAAGGTTTGCCTGTTTCTGATAATGCACCACACAATCCTTATTTTTTTGGCTAAATGACATAAAAAACACAACATGCAGTATGTGTCGTATGCCAGTGGTATTTTAAAAATATTCCCGTTATGGACACTACATGAACCTTTGACCCACACAGTAAAACCATAGCATTTTCTTTCAGGAGAAAATGCTAAAACTTTAAAATAGCATCCTGTAATAGTCATCAGATCTGCTTGACTCGACCTGCAGCTGAAAGCTGAGAAGCATGTGACATGAGCTCATACATGAAGATGACTGAAGATGACATGGCTTATTATCCACTACTACTTGTTCAAGAATACAATGAGAATTGAAAGTGTCAGTGCTGCAGTTGTTCTCGCCTCTTGTCCACCTTTCCATGTGTTCCTTGTTACCTTCCACACTCCTACTCACATAAATATAATATTAAATACATACAACACAATACTAGGGCAAGCAAGAGGTAACCGGTGCTCGAGTGGGACCACCCTGGTACCAGGTCGCCAAAAATCTTGCTCTTTTAATGCACAGACCAGGACACCCAAAGGCACTCCTCCAAGGCACTCGCCGACAATGAAGAATAGGTTGAGCAGGAAGTGGGCTGGTGCTCGAAGGGCGCCCCCTTTTGGCGACAGCTTTCCAAACCTTGCTTCTTTTAATGCATAGATCAGGACACATTGAAATGTGCTCACAAATGGCAAAACATACAAGACACACAAGAAGAAAACTATATGTTTTTCACTAGCAAGGACCACGCCACAACACAAATGCAATTAAGATTTTGTTCACAAGGTTATAGTGTGGAGTGAAACTGGGCGAGACTGTGGGTGGGGGCTCCGTCTCCGATGAACCCAGCTATTTGGGACCCCCCTTCTAAGCAGGAGAATCATTGCTGAAATGGAACAGACATGAAGGGAGGGAGGGCGGGGTCGACAGCAATAACCTAGTACTATTGGGGTAGGCATAAATAAGCATTGTTTGCTTCGGCCCACATTATTGTGTTTCTTTTTTGTCTAACAACTTGGAACTTGCTCAAATAAATTAAACTAACTATTCTCCCCGAAAAGAAAAGAAATTTGCTACATCTAAAATGAGATAAATTTGACAACGTTGCAACAGGTTAAAGGAACAGGCCACCGTTTTCCCATACTGATATATGTTCTTACCTGAGCTTAGACGAGTTGATACGTACCTGTCTGGTCTTTGTCCGTGTCCGTGGAAGAGCGTGGTAGCTTCCAACTCCCCCCCCCCTGTTTGGAGCCATATGCTAGGAGAGGCCAAATGCTAACAACATCTTTTGTCGTCCTGCGTGACTGAGCGCACGCAAATATCTCAGTATGGAAAAACGGCGGCCTGCTCCTTTAAGAACATTTGGCTCAAGTGACACCAATAAAAATGACTTGCCCACATTAATGTAGGCATCTGTCACATAATAGTGTTGTGTCTTGAATCTGCAGCAGCGTTACAGATAAAGCTGACTCCATTTGCTGGCCTAACTCAGTAAATAGCTAGTTGTTTGTGATAATTTGTTGACAACGGTTTAGCAATACTACAATGGAAGCGTTTAGCTCTGTTTGTAAGCCCAGGTTGTGATGACCTAAATGAGTCATGGACTCAATGAATCCAATCAAATACTCTGAAACTCTTTCAACAGGTGGTGTTTTTCCCCATGTTCCTGCGCGACAACTACGCATGACCCTGAAGGAAGCTGTATGCTTAAGATGCCTCTTTAGAATCGTTACTACAAAGCGCAGTGCCGTGTCCCTGCAGGCCTCTTCTCCTGCCATCGATTCGCGGCTTAATAAAAGTCAAAGTCATCCCGGCGGCTCCTCTGGTGTTGTCCTCACCTTCCTGAGTATAACAGGATTAAGCCGGCCCTGATAGACGGCGTGGAGTCCATATACGCTGCGTAATTCTCCGGAGACATCCCCGTACAGGACAAATGGGCTTAAGATGCTAAAAGTTGCTTGTTCCTGTGAGGGATTTGGGACTTACGGGATCCCGTGATTGTATTAGGGATCGATACAAACTCGGTAAGGCGTGTGTTGGACTGTTCCTGCAGCACGCAGCATTTTCTGCACTCTAAAAGGGTCGCACCCTGCGAAACCGACGGTCCAAGCTCTTTACCACACCATCGTGTTACTTCATTAGATGGAGATGTAGGTAGTCGGTCATCCTCCGTTTCATTGATCAAACTGCCTCGCCTTCTACTCATGCCTTACCAGTGGGAAGGGGTTAATGTCATAAGGCTTTTTTTGACCCTTCTTTTTGTTTAAGTTTTGTATTTTAAAAGGCCTCTATTGTGTAATGAATGCATCTCTGCGGGTGTTGGTAATGGGCGATGTGGATTCTGTCCATACAGGGCTCAGACTTACTGGTTCACATGAAGCTCATTGAACTGTGGGTCAAGACGCTCCATTCATCATGCTCAAGGCAGAGTCATGTATTAGTCATCGTATTGACTGGGGTTTGTATTCTGTGGAGCAGTGCAATTTTCATAAAGAATATTGAAGTGCTGCAGAGGCATCACATACTGTTGTGGTAACCGCAAATTGGCTTTAACAGGACGTTTAGTGTAGTGTAAGGCAAGGCAAGGCAATTCAAAGTGCTTCACAGTTGCATAAAATTACAAGAAAGCAGATCAAATCAGTCCATAAAACATCAACATAGACATTTGTTAATTACAGTAAAAGGCTAGCCTGGCTAACACCAGACTAAAATCACAAGTGATATTTAGTCTGGGGACCACCAATTCATTTTCTTGTAGGAGAGGTGTGGTTTACGATCGTCCACAGTCGTTTATTGGACGCTACAAATGTCTATCATGCGTCTGCACGAGGCCACAGCCAATCATATCATCGTATGAGATGACGTATGACGTACCCGCTGTAAACGTTTGAGCTAAACTATTTAGAACACGGCCTAAAGCTTGATCGAAAAATACCATTGCGTGTGCTGCTGTCATGTTGGATCCATAAATAAACTTTTTTTTTAATTATCCGTAAATACTACCGTAAATACCGTATAACTACAAGCTTCCGTATATCGAATAGCTCGTCGTCGTCTTCCCGTCCCTCCTCGTTCTGTGATTGGTTCTCAAATCCATGCGAAAATTTCGGCTATGGTCCCCAGGCTGTTGTGCGGTTCCAAATGATTCGAGCGCACACAGCAGTCTGGTGTTAGCCAGGCAAGTAAAAGGCAAGAGTGTAGATACAATACATTCAGTCATATGCACGGGTAAAAAGAACTGTTTTTGAGCCTGGATTTGAACATTGTCAGAGTTGAGGCCTGTCTCACATCCTCATGAAGACTGTTCCAGATTTTTAGCTGCATGAAACTGAAACACAGCCTCACCATGTTTAGTCCTGACTCTAGGAAACACCAGGAGACCCCTCCCTGAAGTTCTCAGGGCTCGAGATGGTTCATACGGCTCTAACATGTCAGAGATGTACTTTGCTACGAAACCATGCAAAGACTTCTACAAAAGCAGAGCTGTTTAAAATTGTATTCTCTGAGTGACAGGAAGCCAGTACAGAGACCGGAGCACTGGACTAATATGGTGTTTTTTCCTGGTTCTGGATGTACTACAGTTGTTTTAACAGTGAGGAGGCCGTTACAGTCGTCTAACCTGCTGGAGACAAATGCATGGATATGGTCTGAGTCCATGATCGCTCCTAGATTTCCAACCTGATTTTTTGGTTTTAGAGAGAGAGACTCAAGGTGACTGATGACACTTTGTCTTTGTGCCTGTGGGCCAAAAACAATGATCTCAGTTTTGTCTGAGTTTAGTTGGACAAAGTTGTCTTGCATCCACAAACTGATCTGTTGGATGCAGTGACAGAGTGTATCTACAGGCCCATGTTCACCAGCCGTCAGTGACACATAGATTTGAGTGTCATCTGTATAGTAGTGGTAGGATACATAATTGTTGTTTATCAGCTGCCCCAAAGGAAGCATGTACAAGTTGAATAAGAGGGGTCCCAAGATTGACTCCTGGGGGACTCCACAGGTCATGGTAATTGTGTCTGAGACAAAGTTGGCAATTTCGGTGGAGAAGTTTGTGATAATAATAATAACAGTGGCTTACACTTATACTGGTGCTTTACAAGCCTGTGTCAAGTTTAGTACACGATCATCGTTATATTCTGTATATAAGCCACCTCTGGGTTATTGGACGCTCTACCATCTACCATCTCTACCCTTGTCACATAGAGTTGCATAGAGACCTCTTCTAGTATAGCATGTAGTGATGGCAGGCTGTTGTTTGCCAGAAAATCCCGCCTCACCTGTGCTAGACGGTTGACACACAGATGCAAACTTCTAAGCTTGGCAGATCATCCCAAAGGAAGGGAGGAAGCAACCCGATCTTTACTGGGGAATGCAGGACATATGTCGTGTTCATGTGGTCCTCAGGATAAAAGAAGATTCCCGACCTGTGCACAACTGGAGAAATCAGTTGTCCATTTATTGTTTAATGTGAGCTTTTTAGTTAAACACTGCTACTTTCATGTCTTTACTGTAAGCTGTCGTCCTCGTCGTAAACAATATCTGAGAGAAATGCCTGACAGTTTTGCTAGCAGAAAGAAAATATGCGTGATACTTTATAAAACCAACAAACCACACTTGGCACCAAAAAACGTAAGATCCAGTGAGCACCTCCAGCTAATCCTTTTCTTCAAAACCAATGTTTAGCTTTCCAGACGCTACCATCAAAGTTTAATGATTAGCTAATCAGTGATAAAAGAAGATTGAGTCAAAATGCCCACTTTCCCACAAAAAAAGCAGATGAACACAAACCAACTTGTATGAGGTTATGTAAATTTCATTGTAACACATCAACGCCACTCTAATGTGTCCCTCACGTCCCTTCTCTGTTTCTCGATCGTTTCCTCAGGAGGAGATGTGTCCGAAGGCTGAGGGCACGTCTCCGCAGCGCTGCGTGTGGTCGTCCGCAGTGAACGTTCGGGACAAGTACATCTACGTGAGCCAGCCCACTCTCAGCCGCCTGCTCCTGGTGGACCTACAGGCCCAGAAGGTGGTGCAGGTCAGTAGCTTTCCACATGTTCTTCCAAGTCCATGTGGAGCCTTTCACTGTGAAGTTTGCATTTTCTCCCGCAATCAAATAGATGCTTAAAGGGCTCATCCTCAAGGTGCCACCCGGAGGTCGGTCCTCAGGGGCCGCTCTTTGGTCCCCCACTCTTCTTGACAGTTTAGCCCAGTAGCATTGATGAATGGACAAATGCAGTGGATAAGATTATCTACCAGGACAATTAAGTACAGTATATTTTACCAGTACTCCACTTCACAGTAAGAAGATTGTAGGTTTGATTCCCAAACAGGAACTTTATGTGTGGATGTGTTTTGGTATTTTCACCTGTATGAAGCCAACATTACCCTTGACCAGCATTGAGTCAAATTCGGTGAAATGCAGAGGACAAATATCTCTTACTCTCTCACTTAGCAGTCATATAGGGCTTCACAATGTATACATTATTTTTATTATATTAGGTGACACCAACTACATCTTTTTTTGTGTGCAAACAATGAAAGAGGCAGCTACAAAATTTAAATATCCGTTTTGTCCCAACTCTTTCCTAACTTTCCGAACATATTTGTAACATCCCAATTCTTCACAGGGACAAGTTTATGGGCACATTTCACAACTCGCAGGGTCACTTTTCAGGGTCATTTTCACAGATATTCCAGAAAACTAGCCAGAGGGCTCATGAGATTGTTCCAAAGGATATATTATGAGAGGCACAGTGTTGTTTTTCCCCATGAATGTCTGAGTTTACGCCGTACTACAGGAGGGCGAAGCAAATGTTGGTCCATTACTGAAAGAAACAAAACAAAATCACTATTACCTCCTGTGTGCATCCCCACTTAGACTTCGCCAACTCTTCTTCATGGAGATAGTGCTGCGTGGCGTGACTAATAGGTAGCCAAATGTTTTATTTAGGTGCCACATTACCCAAAAGCCTCACCCGTGTGGAGTTGATGATAAAGGGCATGTTTGGGATCGCTGGCTTCGACTTCCTTCACATGTGAGCCTCTGTGGTACCGACTGCTGACTGAAAAGTATCATTCGACATCCGACTCTTCCCCCCCCCACATTCTGAGCGGCGCTTGATCCGCCTCGGCACAGGAGCCGCGGAGCCACAGATGCGAAGGGGACCACATGCAAGGTGACATAAATCAAACGCACCCCGAGCGCTCGCGACAATATGGTGCCCAGGTGGGTGCTGCCTCCGCCGCTATTCGTCTTCATGTGGAGCGCCTGTTTAGAGTGCCATTCCCTCGGGGGACTGTCCCGGGGTCGGCTTCATTTATCCTGAGGCGGGACAGGCCCATCTGAAGGGGAGAGAGGGGGGGGGGGGGGGTAAGGGTAAGTAATAGGAGAAGAGGAAGCAATGTGTTTGGATTATGACAAATGTAGAAAAGGAACTGATCAGTGGCAAATAGGAACACCATATTTGAATACCAACAAACAGGGCTGTGCTATTAATCGAAATTCGATTACAATTTTGATGACTGCGCCAGACAATTACAAAAATAGCATAATTGAGACAAAACGATTATTAAAGGTGCAATATGCAACTTTTTATGTGGCTGTATGAGTGGTTAGCGCCTTTGCTTTCCATCACGGAAGCCTCTGGGATTCTCCCGGACTGTTTTCATTTCAAGTTTTTTAGGATTTCTGGTCCAAAACATTGGATCCTTTTTGCCGCAAACTTCATCAAGTTTCACAATACTTTCAATACTTGTGTTTGGAGTCAATTTATCCAATTTATCTTTTGTTTTTTGGTAACATTCACACTTTGTTACATTTTGTGTTAAAGCACTTTTCAATCTTAACACTTCAATCTGGACACATGGGGGGTTCTTTCATCTCCCCCTGGTGTCTCTGGCCAGAAAACCACAATTGCAACTTGACTGCCACCGGGTTGGAGGCACAAATCTGCACTAATAGATTCACGAAGCGGGCAAAGCTAGCTGCGGGCTACCGCAACTTGAACAGTATTTACAGCCAAGTTTGAGTGAAAAAAATGATCTCCATTGTGTAATTGGATGTACAATATCCCTCTGTCCCTTTGTCTTTTCTGTCAGCGTAGGATTTACTCTCTCGGACAATTAATAAGTAAAAGAATTGCAACATGCTACTACGACACCTGCAGTTGCGCTTATGGCCTCTAGGAGGAAGAGTTGCTTAGTACTGCTTTAAGGTAAACATGTTACTTATCATTTGGGGTTCAGCTCTCTCACGGTTCGGTTTGGTGCATCAAGTACAATATAAAGAATGAAGTTATTTTTTAAAGGAGGAAAAAAACCTAAATCTTTGTCATTATGCAGCATTTTTAGTCTCTGAGTAAATTCGGCAAAGCTTTCTAATTTTTCAAAGCTGCTTTATAATTAAATGTGCCCAACAAAATGGAAAACAAAACTGTCGTGCTCTTCAGTAAATAAGAAAAAAGTGTCTCCGATGTGCTTGATAAGTCAGTTTCAGTTTCGCTTTCCACACTGCGGCTGAAAAATTCACGGATTGGATCTGAGACTTGTATTTGGGCTGTTCCTGGACAACATTACGCTTGGACTTTTTTGGAAACAAAGCTTTTAATGTGGACGATGACCAAGATTGGATCATACACTGGAGCGATCATTTACCTCAGCCTAGTCATCAGCAGGACTCGGAGAAACCTTTACCAAGCCACGCAGATCTCATCTGTTTTTGCAGGATGTAACTGTACAGGTGGTGACACTGTAGGATTTTTGACATAGGGCCTCAATTCCTTGTTATCCAGAGTGTTGTTGATTCCTGGAGATATATATACATATTTTTTAATTCATGCAGTCCTTATATTTGAGGAGTTTAGTGGTGCTAGGCTAGTGCATGTCTATGGTAACTTGTAGCCAACATTAATAACAGTCTGACCCGAGCACAGTGCACCTGAGGCAAATCACTTACAACATCAGACTAACCATATACATTTCTGTGTTGACTGAATAATGTTTGAAGTGTAACCATTTTGCATTTAAAATAAGTTATTTTTGAGCAGCATCAGCTTCCTGGTTGTAGCTACGCAGCGGCGGAGTGATCTGCTCGGTTACCGGATCTACAGTAGTTTGTTTACCTGCGGCCGACATTACTACACGTGGAATTCTCGAAAGGAGCTTTCTACAAATCAGATATGGCAACGTTTGGAGGACGACCACATGATTTTGAAGAGGTTTTTAATACAGGCTACTAGTTACCATAGACATGCGCTAGCCTAGCACTAGCCTAGCACCACTAAACTCTTCAAATACAAAAACTGCATGAATTTAACAAATATATATATATATCTCCAGAAATAATAGGGAGATTTTTTCTCATCGGTGTATCGTGCCAGGTGTGTGTATTATTGTTGTCATTTTTTACTTTTTAAATACCCGATGAAGGAAACTTCTGCTGGAAATATTGTTTTTTACATATATTCCACATATACATATTCTGTTTACCATTGAGGACAAAGAAAATAATGAGCAGTTTTAATTGTTGAAAAGAGTACCAGAATTAGGGAGACCTATACACCTTCTATAACAGGGGTGGCCAACCAGTCGGAGACCAAGAGCCGAAATTTTCAATCTTGATCCTGTGAAGAGCCACAAAGGCACCGACCATTAGCGAGATCCCGGGGCGGTACTTTATTGTGATTAAATAGAATGTGACCGTTTTATTTAATCACAATAAACTATAACTTTATGCCTTTTTCTTTTTTTTAAAATAATTGTGTTAGATTGAATGGTTTTACTCCTCAACAAGATTGAAATACATGTATATTAAATGACATTTTGTGTTTCCTGTTCTGACTGAGACAGAATTAGATTATTAGTATTATTTTTATTATTTTTAATGCTGGGGTGTGTTTGTATGTGGGGCACTGCCCACTGAGCCCCTTCTCTGATTCGCCCCTGGCCTGAGCGCTCAGTGCCTGCAGCTTCGTCCTGACTGGACTGTGCAGAGAACGCACTCTAGGCTGCACAAAGTTCATGAACTTTAACCAGGAGCCTGTGGAGGATCTGAGAGTCTGTTTTAAGTTGCATCTGTTACAGTCTCTGTCACGTGTGAAAGAAAAGTCATGACTTTGCGTATTTCCGCGTTACGATGTCGCGCTTCGCATCATACGCTTAATAAGAGCTCCGCTTTTTTCCATTTCCTAATTTTGATCTTTTTCTGTGAATATGTGGCCAAATTACATCAAATAAAGAGTAGCTGATCAGAAATCTGAAAGGCACAGAAGCTAATCCTAGTGCCACGATCTGCCTGCCTGTTGTTTAACCTACATCCCGCTGTGAGTGAGGCTGCACGGGCTCCTTTTACACGCTGCCTCGAAAAGGAGGGAGATACAGACTCTCATTCATGTAGAGATGGAAACAGGGTCTGTAGGACGTTGGTTGGATTTTTGGTCAAAGACTGTTACAGTTTATGGGAAATATTTACCAATTATTTTGCAAAGAGCCGCAGTGTATTAAACATCTCCAATCATGCAAAGAGCCGCACTCTGATTGGCCAAGAGCCGCATGCGGCTCGAGAGCCGCGGGTTGGCCACCCCTGTTCTATAAGAATGAAAAGTCGGAAACTTGAGCGCAAAGGGTGAAAAAATCTATGGAAAATGGGCGCTATTTAAAACAATCCTTGATCAAATTAAAATACTTTTTCAAAATAGGATCAGAAAATATTATCGGGAGAGTTGACAAGTATGTGCTAGAGACCACCGTGATGGAAAGTAAGGGCGCCTTGTTAACCACCCACACAGACACTGGGTCACTGAAAGGTCAAATACGCATTCATATCAACTTTATTTTCCCATAAAATGTTGCATGACGCACCTTTAATGCTGCCCTCACAGCCACCCTGTCGCTCTCCTATCTTGTGGATCTAAAATGCGAGCAGGTCTTATAACTGCAAATCCGGTGGAAGTTGAAAGTGAGAATCCGCGAGTGAGTAATGTACGACGTCGGCGGCCGCACATTTTCGTTTTTTTTTTTTGTTTTTTTTTCCAGAAAGCCGCTCCTGACAATTAGCAGCGTGCCAATCCTCCCGCTGAGCCCTGAATTCAAGCAAGACGTCACTTATTGGATGATCGCAGGGAAACGCATGCCAGCAATGATGTCGAATTTGGAGAGAACGAAATTGTCGAGCAAGTGAGCATTTCTAATCCCGCTGAGTCGTGGAGGATTTTCGGAGCGACGGGCTGAACTGAGATGAAGAGTGGAGGAGAAGAGGAGGGAGGAAAGAGAGGGGCTGAAGCTAAAGCCGGGGAGCAATTTCTACACTTCACACAAGCACCACGATTTCTAGGTTTCAGATTACTATCTCTCAGTCAGATGTTAAATATCAATGAGGAAAAAGGGCCAAAAGTGACTCTATCCTTGCGTGATCATGGACATTGTCACAAATATATACTGTCGTGTGTCAAAATTAGAGGTCAACATATCGTATCGGCAGCAAAACGTTACGGAGTCCGTGATACAGGTGTGTCTTTTCGAGGGGCCTGTATCGTGATACACAATACACAATATCCCATGAAGGGCAATTCTTCACAATTCACAGGATATTGCAAAATAATAACGTTTTCTGATTCTGACATGTTTGCATTTATTCAGAACGAGTCACAACATCCCCTAACTACACCAATAAAAGACTTCACCTACACCCTGAGCATATTCAACATAGTAAAAAGCTCTATTTTCTGCACCTACAAGATCCTTTTTTTCTTAAGGATGCATGATGGAACTTTTTATGCAAAAAACAAACTTGATATTTCTGCATAATGGATAACTGCATAACCTTTTAATGACTCGGTGGTCAGCATGGTGCCTCTTTACTTTCCATTACAGAGGCCTCTACAATGCTCCTGGATTAAGTGTTCTGTTGGTTTTCTGTTGAGGCAGAGTTTTCTGTTGAGAGGGAGAGAAAAAAAATCACATTCACGCAAAATTGACTTTCTCAAGCTTTACATCATGTTATTATGTCATTCCCTCATTAAAAACATGCCTGAAGTGTTGCCTTGGCACATTCACGTATTTTTGAGTAATCTGTAAAAACTCTGATGGCGGCCATTTTAGGGATAGCTTTGCCTGAGTCCTCCTAGGAACGCCCCCACCTCCTGGAGACGCCTCCGAGCTTTCGTCACCAGCCGAGTAACCAACCACTGCTCCTCAGCAGAACCCCCTCCCCACTGATGCCACAGAGCGTGTGGAGGGGGCGTGTCGGAAAGGCTCAGAGGTTCTTAAAGAGACAGAGGCCTATTTCAAGACACTACAGCCATTTTGAGAGAGACATTTTATACAAGGCAGTTATTCTAATTTACTGCATTTACAGACCAACAGAAGGTTTGGTCATCATTGTAGTGTGATATAGACTGGTGCTATGTCTTTAAAATTCAGAATATATCTAGTATTAAAGACACTCTACCGCGCTACACTTGAATCACGATATGTATCGCATCGTGAACTCTGTATTGGGATACATATCGTGAAGTTCTTATAAGCGGACTTCGGCGTCTCACCGAGCAAAGCATGCTGGTCCAGGTTAAAGGTCAGGACCACCCAGATCGCATCCCAAACTGTCAACATGACTGAGTGTGACGCACATATTGAATATATTGAAAATCGACATTTTAAAAGAATTCTGTAAGAAACGGTGACACAGTGTTACTGGGAAGAGAAAAAGAACTCGTGGCCCTTAAGCTAAACCAATAAATAAATAAAAAACAGTTGTTGTATTAAGTAAATAGACGTATAGGCTACAAAGAGCATAACTAGTCAGCTATATGGCAAACTTACTAGTTTAATCCATTCGTCACAACGTTCTGGATCTTTTCTTACAGGAGGAAATGTGATGAGTGCGTATGACAGCTGGCATATACAACACTGTGAGGTTCCTTTATGGCACTGGTAAACACAGCAAAACTCTTCCACAGATGATTAAGCCCACGTGGACAGTCGCACTGCAATGGAGAATGAATGTGAACCTGGCATATCGCCGTAATACAACTTTAAAGAGGGGGTATTCTGCTTTTTTCAATCACATAGCACCAGTCTATATCACACTACAATGATGACCAAACCTTCTGTTGGTCTGTAAATGCAGTAAATTAGAATAACTGCCTTGTATAAAATGGCCGCCATCAGAGTTTTGACAGATTACTCAAAAATCCGTGAACTTCAGGCATGTTTTTAATGAGGGAGTGACATAATAACATGATGTAAAGCTTGAAAAAGTCCATTTTGCATAATACCCCCCCTTTAAGCAACGTAATAGTCACTAAATAGCCGGTTGTTCTACTATGATAATCTGCTTTTACTGGGCTTTGTTGACACCGTGGGTAGTTGTGAACTTTGACCGGAACATTACCACATTATTACCACACATGCGTACTGACAATGCCCTAGTCAAATGAGATCTACAAACATCTTCTTCTGAGACACTGAACAGTGAAGAGGCACCAAGAGCCCCCACACCTGCAGCACGGAGGAGGCGTCACAAGAGGAGCTACAGGAAACAACAAAAGGGACCGACGAGGAGATGGTGATAGACTGTGGAGGGAGCTGTGCAGGAGGAAGAGGAAGGACGAGGTGGAGCTGACCAGTGCAGGACACCACGCTCTGAGACGGGGACAAGCCCAGGAGGCGGTGCACCGTTTCAGATCAGAGGAGACAGAGGGCAGCTACAGTTTCTCCATCCTCCAAGGTCATGCGGGTGGAGTGGCTGAAGGACAAGAGATCATGGACCCGGCCGAGGACAGGAACTTCTACATCACCGTGGACACAACCTGATCATCAAGCAGGCGCGTCTGTCCCACACGGCCAACTACACCTGTGTGGCCAAGAACATCGTGGCCAAGCGCAAGAGCTCCACCGCCGTGGTCATCGTCTACGGATTTCCCATCAGCCAGTGCTCCTCCTGTGACCAAAACAGTGAAGATGGCGGCCGCGACACAACGATCTTTCACCAAAGAAAAAAAAAAGAGTGGTGCGCACTGAATGGGTGCTGCTGCCGGATGCTCTCTCATCGAATGCAATTTCTCCATCTGTGAGATCAATAAAGTATCATCTTATCTTATCTTATCTTAAAACATAGAATATTTTCCCCCAGCCCGAACCAGGAAGTCAGAGGCTCATTTAGCGCAGTGTTAGCATTAGCGGTCGGCCCTGTCCACGTCTCAACTCTGCCTCGCTATGAACTCAGGCTGAGACGAGCTTCTAATGAACTCAAGTGGGCAATGGGGATGTGCGGGCTGGTCCGTATGAGCTAGGAACGAGTTTAGGCAAAAGCTGAGAGGTTTGACTAGCTCCGACGCTATTGTGGCTATTGAGTTCTTGGTTTCTCTATTTTTTGAAGGGCTGTGATTGGTTGATCCATACGCAGCATGAGGAAACTGGTGACAAACTCTTTCAAGCTATTTTCGATCAATGCGTTATTTACAGGGGCTGGAAGCAAGTTCGCCATTTTATACTCACTACTGCCACCTCAGGCCATATGTGTAACTGCACCTTCTATATTTTTAGAGGCAGTTGTGGTGAACAGGTCTGGGCTCTTTCTACACATTAGGACATGGCTGGAACATGTATGGGGAGGAAAATACTTAATTTTAACATTTTTAAACTCCTTATAGTCCCTTTAAGTGGGTTATCCTTTCACCTTTTATGTTCTGTTAAAGAAAATCCATCATAACGTGAATGCAGAGGAGAAAAGCAGAAGTTCGAACAATTTTGCCGTGCACCCAGACGGCGGGGTCATGGTGGGCGGGACAGGATGAACCTTCACTAGGCTGAGAAGAGAACAAAAGCACACAGTGGAGTCCTACGATGGGAATGTTTTGAATAGATGAGTGTGATTCGGGCGGTTACAGCTTTAAACCAGCGCTCTGTGAGTTTACAAATTGAGTGGTGCTGAAGTCAAAGGCTGGCAGCATCACATCACACTGAGCTCTCGAAGGCTCCGACAGCCCGAGCGGACAGAGCTGTAGTGTCGCGGATCAACGGTGGCGCAACGTCGACAGTGAGGAATAACACAATCCATTACTGCGGCCGGTGACGGGGCGCGGGGGGGGGCCGGGGGGCCAGGGGGACCTTCGCCGGAGCGAGACGGAGAGCTGTGTTCGGTAATGGGAGGTCCAGCACCGCAGGTCCCGGGACGGTCCGAGCCAAGTGCCGCCTCAGCAACTCGCCGCTGTAAAAACGAAACAGGGCGCACAGCGTTTAGGGTTTCAGTGAAGTGCCTGTCTTAAACTGGACACATCCTGCATTATTGTGACTTTTAAAGGATATTCTCGCACGTCAACATTGATGTTTTAAGGCGAGACACTGCAGGTGAATAGGGGAAAAAATTTAAATTTACTGATATCAATTTGAAGCTTTTGCTGTAGATCACTGGCGTAAATGTGAGGAAAAAAATACATGGCAAGTTTTCTGTCATTTCATCTTTTCATATAAGAACAAGGTGTTTTATGCCTAAAAATGCCCCAAATTTCCCATCTTTTCGGCGACGAAATCTGAATAATGGACAGAGCTACATTCAAATTTATGGTTTAATTTTATTGATGAATGAGCTGCCAAGACTTTTTCAGAGGGGATTTAGGATTTCTTGTTTAGTTTTAAAAGAAGCTGTTTTTTAGTGGAAAAAATTTGTAAAAAATGTATTTTCGCCTTATTTTTTGACATTCAAAACTCAATAAATCAGGCTAGGCATTAGATACTAAGAAAATCCCTCTGAAAAAATCTTCCAAATATTGTTGCCGGAAAATGTGAAGTCTTTAGGTCCGACTGACGTGGACATAGTGTCGCCGCAATGACAGAAAAATGTGTTTTGAGAAAAAGGCCCTTGAAATTGTGTTCTCCCATATAAGTCTATGGGGGAACATTGAATCAGCGCAATATTTAAACATGTTATTGTGAAGATTAGGCATGTTTTTGGTTTCCGGGTGAAAGCTTGTGTGTTCAGAGACCAATTTGTCCCAAAACCTGAAAACTGAAAAAAATTGAGGGTTTTTTAGTACATTTTGCCTGTAGTGTCTCCCCTTAACTGTTATAGTTTTAAATTGTATCTGTATCAGTGCGCATTCGGCGATGGATTATGGGCCAGTTTTATGTTCAATCTGCGCATGGTGTAGGACAAGGGTAGGCAACGTCAGGCCCGGGGGCCAAAAACCGGCCCTCCATCCTCAAACTCTGGCCCTCGAGACGATTTTGAGAAATATTATGACCCAAATCAGAGATCAAATGCCTGTTAAAGTGCTCTAGAAATGTGAAAAATACTGTCAATTCCTTAAAATGTCCTAGCAGAGCACCCTTTTAGGTCATAATACTAAAAGATTACTCATCAATAGGTAGAAATGACTTAAATCTACTTGAATTCAGAGATTAAATCTAAAGTTTGAGTAGATTTGGTCTGGCCTTAGAGCAGATAAAACCTGTTCTTGCCGATGGAACAAGCAATTTTTTATTCTTAATTCAGATTATTTTGTATAATTTCAAGTGAATAATAAAAAAAATTTTTACAGTAAAAGTGAATTTGCCTGATTTCCAGTGGGATTTCTATTTGTTCCATTGGCATTAGCGTATCTGATGTTAGATTAGTTCAAACCGACTCAAATTTAACATAAAAAAAACCTTTATTCAAGCGATTTTAAGTCATTTGGATGGACATTTTTACAGTGTATATGATGTACAACACTGGCATATTGGAGGGTCCGGCCCTTGGTCTTTTGACGATGAAGAAAACCGGCCCTCCACCGAGCAAACTTGCCGACCCCTGGTGTAGGAGATGCTTCACCCGCAGAGTGGATTTCAACTTTTTAGAGCTTTTTACCATTTCACAATGTTGTTCTCTCATCAAAACCATGACTACAGGTGTGTTTTCGACAGCTCCCGGAAAGAATATCCTCTTGAGTTCACCGAGAGCCTCTTGGTTTTGTTTTTGTTCAAGGTTTTCCATCGCGAATGATCAGCGACAGTGTTACATAGATCCGCATTACGATCGAAACCAGCCTGGCTAATCCAAAACCATTCCTCTTTCCCTCGGCGCAGGTGGTGGCCACGGACCCGTTCCCCGTCAAGCTGCAGTACGACAAGTCACATGACCAGGTGTGGGTCCTGACCTGGGGCAACATGGACAAGACTCACCCCACGCTGCAGGTAGGATCTAATACACATCAGTTAAAACCACATACTCAGGGGTAAAGCTCAAAAAATGTGATTAAAGGGATATTTCAGGATTTTTGACACAGGGCCTGATTTCCTAGTTATTCAGAGTGTTGCTGATTTCTGGAGATATTTTTCTTGTAATTCATGCAGTTCTTATATTTGAAGAGGCAAATCACTTATAACACCAGACTAACCATATAAATGTCTCTGTCCATAGAATAATGTTTGGAATATAACTGACCTTGCATCACATGAATGATGGCATTTTGAGGAACTATTTTCTAGCAGATCACGCTGCCGCTGCGTAGCTTATACAACCACGAAGCTGATGCTGCTCAAATACAGTATAAGGTCTTTTAAACGCAAAATGGTTCAAATGAAAGTAAAATTTAAAAAATCTAATTTGAACTAAATGGGAAGGTAGACGATTTTTATTTGATATGGGATCCGTTCCTGGAGCACTTCAACAAGTTCAAACAAGCAAATGTGTGAATATGGAATAGGCGGATAGCAGTGGCGTCTGGTGATGTGAAAACCAGGGGGGGCTGTTGCCTCTACCTACCTTCAATTATATTTTAGAAGATGCTTATAAACATTGTTTTTAACTTAAAAAAAAAAGTTATCTTTGGGGCATTTAATATTATTATTTTATGTAGAATATATTCAAAACTTATTGTTTAGTTCTATTCAAATAAAAAATAAATAATTTCTGACTAAAGTGTAACGATGTCACTATACATATTTGTTTTGTGCACCACTGATTTGTGTTTTGCACCAACAGAACCAGAACAAAGGCAGGAGGTGTTTCCTCTTTGATTTCATGAACAGTTTTAGTCCCAGACCTGCTGTGGTTCCATTATGAGCGTCAGAGCCACAGGTTTAAACCCGTATAAACCGTCAGACAAATGATCCGCTCAGAAAAAAAGTGCAGCTTACGTTTAGAAGAGAGTCCTCCCCCTCCTGTAGCACCTGGAGCTCCTCCTGTAGCACCTGGAGCTCCTCCTGTAGCACCTGGAGCTCCTCCTGTTTCACCTGGAGCTCCTCCTCTGTTTCCCTCAGTGAATGAATGACGTTCCCCTCTCCTGTCGTAGCTCCTCCTCACGGTCCTGAATCTTCTCTCCATCAAATGTCCACGTCCTGGGACAGAACTGTCTGTCCAAGTCAGCGAGGGTTGTCCCAAAGTGTGAGATAAACAAGCAGCAGCTAAAGCAGACGAGCTAGTTAGCATCGTCATGCTATCTCCATGAAAGTCCGTTTAGACGTGACTTCTGACTGAAGAAAGTTGTCTCAAGTCCATTAGTTTGACTAAATCCGTTCACCTCCTCTCAGGAAACAACACAAAGCTCCTCCGGTCTTTCAAATGAGAAGTTTTTCCTCCGATCGTCCGTGAGCTCAGAGCTGCTCCCACAACGGGCTACTCGTGTTTGATTACAGGAGACGCTTCCTCGTCTTTCACCTGTTAAAGATTTATTATTGCGCGTCTCTGATTGGTTGAATTGATGATATACAGTGACGTTTTTATACCATGGCAGAGAACCATTGGTTAGATGTTTGGGGCGCTGTTCCTCGCCGCCCCGAGCACAAAACTACACATTTATGACGCTGTGACAGCGGTTACAGCACATGATGAACCAGGCAGACAAAATGACACCTCCTTCACCTCCGCTCCCCCTCCCTCAGTGTAAAAAACACCTGTACAGAAGACAGGCATGATTTTGCTAAACTTAAAACATTTTATTTTATTTGCAAAATTGATAGGAGGGGCGGCGCCCCACCGCCCATAATGGACCAGCTGCCACTGGTGGATAAATAGAAATTGTTTTCACTAGAGCTTATTCAAAAACTAAAGATATGATATCCTTACAGCGAGTATAAAACTTTCTGCTCTTGGTTCATGTGTAGACTTTGCCCTGTTTGCCCGTGCTTCTCCGCTCCCCTGCCTCTCGGTGCGCCTTTAATCCAGACCCACACGGGCACTCGACCTCGGAGCTAATTGTGTTTGTGAACACGCGCGAACATCAGATCATTTACCGAACCGAAGAAGAAAGAATAAAAGGTGAACCGCGACGGCAGCTGCAGCCACGGCGCTCGGAGCTTCCCTCTCCCCCTCCCTTCGGCGTTTGCGGCTCCACAGGACGAGCCTGATCGCAGGTGCGGGGTTGGGTTTAGTGTCCCCGCGAGGAGCAGAGGCTCATGGGAGGCCGATGATGGTTATAGGCTGGTGTGTGTGTGCGTGTGTGGAGTCAGTGGAGACGTGAGCCACTCCAGGGCTGTATTGCGGGCTTACAAACATGTTTATGTGGTTTATTGTGGGGCGGTCCCGTCGGAGGAGAGGCGCTGCGTTCAGGGACAGGGCTATGTTTAGCTCTGAGCTGAGAGACTGAGCCGCTTTCTATTTCTGAGAGTCATTTTCACTCTTCAGGTGAACTGGTGCTGCAGATGTAACTAAACTAGTAGTGCTTGGTTCTTTGGCTGAGACAATGGAGCGCAGTGTATGGACCCATGTAATCTAGTATGTCTGCAGACTAAATGAGGTGCTCGTGCGTGAAGGCTCAGTGCAAAACAATTGTAAAACTGTAATGTACTCGCGCCGCCACACGATTGATGCCCTTTTCGTATAGAAACAACAATTCCATCGTGTTGCGTTGTTGATTGCACAAATGGAAGAACCAACAATCCAGGACTTAAATATTAAAACATATGCTGGCAGGTGAGCACCCTTCACAGGAGAATAGACGAGGCTTGTGGTTGCCTGCGTCAGAAATTGAGATCAAGAATGGACCCTGCGTCATGATTTGGATTTGCTGAATCCACATGGTTTTGGCGCTTCTGCAGTGACACAGTCAGTGGCGTAGTAAGGGTACCAAGGGGCCCCAAGCAAGAATGTCGGTAGGGGGCCCTCTGGTGGTCACTCGGTGTACTGCGCACTGGGAGAGAGGACGTCATTTGGGTAGGAGCGGATCACCTGGCAACTCCCATAGGATGGGGATAAACAGCGCCACGGAGCAGTGGTGGAGAGATGATGTAACTGCATCACCAAAATCATTAGGAAGACTTATATATCAAGTGTTTACTGCAGGCTTCTGAATAACAGGTCGGTTCATGGGGGCCCTTGCCTGTTGGGGCCCCAGGCAGCTGCCTGCCGTGCCTTATTGCAAGCGCCGCCTCTGGACACAGTTGGGTCTCCGACATTTGAGACAAAATGACACCGCGGTAAACTTTGTTGGGAGGGACGAGAGGAGCAGCTGATAAAGAAAAACTGTCGTCAGGATCCTGATTCAGTCTGAGCAGGAAACTCTGTCGCCAACACACTCTCTCTGCAACAATGACCTACATGTCCTATTTTATTTATTATATCACATGTTTAATGTTATGTTGCGGTTTGAGTAAAGCCTTTGAAGTGCCGTCACGGTATGTTATGGCACATGGACGTGATGGCCTTTACATTTGTCTTGTAACTAGTGGTGCAGGTCCTACATGACTCTGCACCTGCAAACGAAATTTGCAGTAATTTAATTGCAGTATTTAAAGAGGGGGTATTATGCTTTTTTCAGTCACATAGCATCAGTCTATATCACACTACAATGATGACCAAACCTTCTGTTGGTCTGTAAATGCAGTAAATTAGAATAACTACCTTGTATAAAATGTCTCTCTCAAAATGGCTGTAGTGAATGTCTTGAAATAGGCCTCTGTCTCTTTAAGAACCTCTGACCCTTTCCGACATGCCCCCTCCACACGCTGTCTGTGGCATCAGTGGGGAGGGGGTTCTGCTGAGGAGCAGTGGTTGGTTACTCGGCTGGTGACGAAAGCTCGGAGGCGTCTCCAGGAGGTGGGGGCGTTCCTAGGAGGACTCAGGCAAACCTATCCCTAAAATGGCCGCCATCAGAGTTTTTACAGATTACTCAGAAATACGTGAATGGGCCAAGGCAACACTTCAGGCATGTTTTTAATGAGGGAATGACAGAATAACATGATGTAAAGCTTGAAAAAGTCCATTTTGCATAATACCCCCCTTTAAGAAGTACATTTACGTAGCTAACGTTAGCCTGCATATGTAGACCTAAATGTTCACCTGTATTTAAAGTGAGCTTCCCTAAAAAAGCGCCGCGTCCTCAGGTGACAAGCTTTTTACGCACTTCAAACTCTTTTCGAGCCTTAACAGCGATTCATTCATTTCCATTATTCGAGCATAACCCGTGTAAATAACTCGCCGGGGAACACCCATGCTGCTTGTGCGCTCAAACCACTTCGACCTGCTCCGCGGCGGGGAAACCACGGCCGAAATCCTCGCATGGATCACAGAGAGGGGAGGGACGGCAAGACGATGACGCGCTATTCGACATACGGACGCTTGTAGTTTGTTTACGGATCCTTCATGACAGCAGCAGACGAGAAGCCATCTTTGAATCAAGCTTTAGACCATGTTAAATGGTTTAGCAAAATGTAAATGTATTTTAAAAGAAGAACATTGTTTGGCTTACATATGTCATCGGGTACAATTGATACGATTGGCTATGGCTACGTGCAGACAACATGACAGATATTCGTAGTACACAATAAACGACTGTGGACAATCGTAAACCACACCTCTCCACACGAGAAAATGACTTAGTGGTTCCCAAGACTAAATATTGACTTGTGATTTTTAGGCTAGGCTAGTTAGCAACTGATGTCTAATATAAATAACTGATCGGTGATGTTGGGAGCACAAGGTTTCAGTCACATGTCTCATGTTTGTCAGCATTAAAGCAGTACTAAGTAACTTGTTTACCTTAGTAGTACCTAAGTGTTGATGGGATGATTGGAGGGTCTTTCATCTCCCCCCGGTGTCTCTGGCCAGAAAACCACAATTGCCCTTGACTGCCACCGGACCGGAGTCACCAATACACACTAATGGAATCACAAAGAAGAAGCTAGCAGGCTAACGGGCAAAGCTAACTGTGAGCTTGCGCCACTTAAAGAGTATTTACAGCCACGTTTTAGTGAAAAGAAATGATCTCCATTGTGTAATTGGATGTACAATATCCCTCTGTCCTTTTGTCTTTTCTGTGAGCGTAGTATTTACTCTCACGGATAATAAATACCTTAAAAAAATCACAACTTGCTACGACACCTGCAGTTGGGCTTATGGCCTCGAGGGGCACGAGTTACTTAGGACTGCTTTAAAATCTGTTTATTGCTATACATTTTTGCTCTGATACCAAATATCTATACAACACTGGTTCTTCTGACTTTGCAGAAGTCATTTGAAACAATGACCCCCCCCCGCCCTGTGAAAACAAAATGAACATTTGTTTGGCCGCAAATAGGAAATGTTGCATCGGGGGATCAAATATTCCAAACCAGTGTCACAACCACAAGGAAAAGGCCCAGTCTCACTTACAAACTCAAACATTCTGGAATACTAATAATATACTAATACTAATAATAATAATATTATATCAGTAATCAGCTAAAGTTTCAAATTGATATCACTAAATCATGTTTTTCCCCCTATTCACCGGCAGCGTCTCGCCTTTATAACAGTATAAAAGGGACAGAACAGAAGCTGTAATAACTTTACAAAGCAACTAGTGAAACAGTTCAGCTCAGTTTGAAAAAGCCTTTTCTCCATGAATGATCTTGTGAGAACAAAACAGACATACTGTGACTCAGACGTTCTGGAGAGGGAGGCGACTCAAACCCATACTGAAGTTCTCCATGACGGGTTCAGCGAGTTTAGCCGGGCCATTTGACGACAGCTACTATGGCAACCGATGGAAAGGCACTGTTTTCCCAACACAGATGCATCCCTCACTACGTTTCGTGCCGACAAAAGCGCCCTCTAAATTCACTGTGGCATTTAAAACAGGGCCGAATGTCGCGCCTTCGCCTGTGACTCATCCATTTATCTGTGTCCACTTCAGGCATGTCCCTGCATTCGGCGCCTCTGCTGCGTGTGGGCGTGACAGCGGATTTGTCTCCGTGTTTACGGCGCGCTCACACGCCCGGCCCTCATGCATCACCTCAGCCCTGACGGCAAACGCAAAATAACCAGACATTACTTGTTCCTGGAGTCTTTACATGCTTTGAGCTTTACATCATAAAGGCGAGACGCTGCAGGTGAATAGGGAAACAATTTAAATTTGCAGATATCAATTTGAAACATTTGCTGTCGATCACTGGCATAAATGTGAGAAAAAAAATACATTGCAAGTATTCTGTCATTTTATCTTTTCATATAAGAACAAGGTGTTTTATGCCTAAAAATGCCCCAAATTTCCCATCTGAATAATGGATAGAGCTACATTCAAATTTATGGTTTAATTTTATTGATGAATGAGTTACCAAGACGTTTTCAGAGGGGATTTTGGATTTCTTGTTTAGTTTTAAAGAGGGGGTATTATGCTTTTTTCAGCCACATAGCACCAGTCTATAGCACACTACAATGATGACGAAACCTTCTGTTGGTCTGTCGATGCAGTAAATTAGAATAACTGCCTTGTATACAATTGCTCTTTCAAAATGGCGTAGCAAATGACTTGAAATAGGCCTCTGTCTCTTTAAGAACCTCTGACCCTTTCCGACACGCCCCCTCCACACGCTGTCTGTGGCATCACAATAACACTGCGCTCGTTGTCTCATCAGTATTGAAACTACGATCGGTGCATTTTAATTTTTATTGTTGGAAAGGAGCTACTGTTTATCACTTTGTGAACAATGGCCACACAGGATATTATTTGGAGACGAACCTTCCACACCGGACGCTTGGAAGGGGCTCTTGCCTGAAAAATAACTGCTGTTTGGAGGCTCTCTCTTTGCATCTGCCATGCCCTCTGGATCTCTAACTATACCCCCATGGACAACACCAGGATCTGCAGGAGCCCATACGATTCAAAGACGGACATTATCTGTGCAGGTGGACAATGGTTTTTCGAGGTTACCCCGTTAGCTTGTTATAATCGACTACAGCTCATTGTTGATGAAAAGTCTGCAATAAACCACAAATGTGTAAAGCCAGGCTCATTGTGTGATCATCGTAAAGGCTGCTTCGAGTAGTTGCCTGCTTTATTGACGTTATTTGTGCATAATATGCTGCCTGTTTTCAATGAATGTTGTGAAGGTGAAGGTTGTTAGCTTGTCGCGGCTAATAGTGCCTTAGCTCCGGGAGAAACCACTCGGCTACGACTCACTGTAGATGAAATGTGAGCAATAAACTACGAAATCAACAAGCCAGGCTCCGTGTGTGATCGTCATAAAGGCTGCTTCAAGCAGTTGCCTGTTTTAGTGACGTTTTCAATGCATAATATGCTGCTTGTATTCAGTGAATTTTCCCGTTAGCTTGTCGCGGCTAGCTTGTTAGCTCCGGGAGAAAAACACTCGGCTATGACCCATTGTAGATGAAATGTGAGCAATAAACTTCCAAATCAACAAGCCTGGCTCCGTGTGTGATCATTGTTAAACGGTTCTTCATGTGTGTGGTGGTTTTATTGACTTTATGTGTGCATATTTCTCGTTTCCACGTGATGACTCGAGGTTTAGCTTAGCATTAGCTTTCTCCGGAGGCTCTGTGCATCATCAAGGCCCAGCGCAGAACCAGACACTGAAATAAGTGTTCTTGTCACCGGTTTTAATCCTGGGTGTTTCGGTAACAGAAACACTGATGTGTGTCTTTGTAAAAGTCTGCTGTGGCTCCGGTTCACAACACATGAAGCTAATCCTCCATGATGACTCTGTTTACGTCTTAGGGCTAGACACTGCTGGGAGGGGGTTCTGCTGAGGAGCAGGGGTTGGTTACTCGGCTGGTGACGAAAGGTCGGAGGCGTATCCTGGAGGTCGAGGGCGTTTCCTGAAGGAATCAGGCTTTTTATCCCTAAAATGGCCGCCATCAGAGTTTCTACAGATTACTCGAAAATACGTGAATGTGCTAAGGCAACACTTCAGGCATGTTTTTAATGAGGGAATGACTTAATAACATGATGTAAAGCTTGAAAAAGTCGATTTTGCATAATACCCCCCCTTTAAAATAAGCTGTTTTTTAGTGGAAAAATTTGTAAAAATGTAATTTTTCACCTTATTTTTTGACATTCAAAACTCAATAAATGGGGCTTTAGGGATTAGATAATAAAAAATCCTTCTGAAAAAATCTTCCATATATTGTTCAGTCCAAGGCTGGAAAATGTGAAGTCTTTAGGTCCGACTGACGTGGACATAGTGTCGTCACAATGACAGAAAAATGTGTTTTGAGAAAAAAGCCTTTGAAATTGCATTCTCCCATATAAGTCTATGGGGGAACATTGAATCAGCGCAATATTTAAACATGTTGTTGTGAAGATTAGTCATATTTTCTGTTTCCAGGTGAAAGCTTGTATGTTCAGAGACCAATGTGGCCCAAAACCTGAAAACTGGAAAAATTGAGTTTTGCCTGTAGTGTCTCCCCTTAAAACCCTGCTTCAAAACATACCTGAAGTAGTGCTGGGAAATCGCCTGCACTCTGGTCGTTTCTTCTTCGGCTGCTGAAGCGCTCCGATCCGCACTTCCTCGGTCTTGGCATTGGTAAAAAAACAAATTGTCTTCCACATTTTTTCTAGCTTCTTCTTTACAAAGACGTGCACCTGGGATCAGGGGCGTATTAAAACCTCCTAACCTTGGCCTGAACCGAGCACACTTCTCCAGTTCGGCTTTACCCAAATCTTAAAGGGATATTTCAGGATTTTTGACGTAGGGCCTCATTTCCTAGTAGTCCAGAGTGTTGCTGATTTCTGGAGATTTTTTTTTGTTGTAATTCATGCAGTTCTAAAATTTGAAGAGTTTCGTGGCGCTAGGCTAGTGCAAGGCTAGTGCATGTCTATGGTATCAGCTAGCCTGCATTAAAAACAGTGTGACCCGCTCCACAGAGCTCCTGAGGCAAATCACTTACAACACCAGACTAACCATATAAATGTCTGTGTCCATAGAATAATTGTTGGAATATAACTGACCCTGCATCACATGAATGATGGCATTTTGAGGGACTATTTTCTAGCAGATCACTCCGCCGCTGCGTAGCTTATACAACCACGAAGCGGATGCTCAAATATAAGGTATTTTAAATGCAAAAGTGACATTAAAAAGTATTACATTTAAAGTTACTGGACAATTATGACATTGTTCAATAATTTCTACTGTATAAGTTCATCAAAAATAGCAAAAAGATCCTCTAAAACTGTGGTTCTCAACTGGTGTGGCTTCGGAAGACACCTTCAACGAACCTTGACAAGTCGTGACCAAAAAGCAATATTCATTTAGACTTTGACTTAAAATATTTTACAGTTAGGACATTTTTGTTTGTATTTAACTGCAAAATGCAATTTTTTTCAGATTTCAGTCGATTTCGGCATTGATCGTAAATCTTTCTGTCAAAATAGAACAGGGTTTGGCAATGGCCCAACAGTTTAAATACTCATTATGGGTCGCGGGCTGAAATTCTGCTCTCACGGCGGGTCCTGGGCCTCATATAACAGAGAAAATGTTTCCAATAAATGAATAATGATAAGCTGTGATTTGATCAAAGCCCCAACTTGACTGAAGCTTCATTAAAAACCTCAGCTTACACTCGTATTGCACTTTACAAGCCTGTGTCACAAGCTCCTCGAAGTAACTAAACTATAGTAGTCATTATTCATTCACTCCACACTCGGTGGTGGCAAGCTGTTATTGAAGCCACAGCCGCCCTGGGGCAGACTGTCCATTTACCACATGGCTTTATAATGTGTTGTTTATATCCTGAGCTCTTATATTGTCAGTGCCCTCTGCTGGACACGTGTGGAACTCTTTACTTTTTTTAAAAATTTAATGCCCCCTAGTGGCTAGAACGAGCATTCTGGTTATTCTTTAAAAATCCATAACTCCACACAGGAATGGGCTAGACTTATTTTTTTTACATACTCTGGAATTTCATGCTCTACAGGGCAGGGGCCGGATTAAATCATCAATCAGGGGTGTCAAACATACGGCGGGCCATATGTTTGACACCCCTGGTTTAGAGCCATGGTCTAAAACTGTTTTTTTGCTCAAAAGGTTCCTGTTATGTCCAATTCTCTTTCCTCTGATTGATGAAATGTTTGCAAATCTTTAAGATGAAATATGCACTTTGTAGCATTGAAATCTACTATTTGTGCATTAAAAAGCATTCATTTGACTTGCTTCTGCATGTACAAGCCGTGGATAGAAAACACGGTCCTGTTTTTGAACAGATACAGAACAGATACAGAAAGCAGGAGCAGACGGCTGGACAGGCAACACGCCGTCATGAAGCTGCTAAGTTGTTCCCACTGCTGCCTCCAGGGGGAGCTCCAGGCAAACTCCTCACCAGAATATGTCCGCTTTACAAAAAACACATCTATTTTTCTATAAAGTACATCCTACAAGGAGCTGGTATGACTGTGGTCTTCTTCGTGGCCTGGACTCAGTGCGGCAGCGCCCTCTTCAGGCAGCGAGAGGAGGGGGTTTGGCAGCTGGATTTCTCTGGGTAAACATGAGGGGAAAGAGAGCGTTAGTTCATTACAGAAGACAAATGTAGACACAGCTCCGGCCTGTGATGTCGGAGGATCAGCGGGGGGAACAAACTCTAGTCACGGACAGAGAGGTTTCATTAGCAACATGTACCCGGGAGCAAAAAAAACACAAAGAACACGGCTTATTTCTTTGGTAACGTGCAATTTATAACATTTATAACAATCTATACGACACTGCCAACACCACAGAGACGTCAGATTGGTTGTAGAAAGCATTCACTGTATAGATATTGAGGTCATATTGTCAAATGGAGGCCAGAGCTTTGATAACTCTCCGGGTACTTGGTTTTGAATGAAATCTTACAAGAGAAAATCCATGAATGTTTAGCCTCATCGTTGGCAGGGCCTCTGATCTTTCTGCGATTGCTGGAGCTCTGAGGTCACTGAAGTGCCACTTACATCGATATATCCCTGATTGGATATAGATATAATCTGATTCCGATCTTTCACCTGCACAGAAATGTACAGCGAAAAGGGAGAGATAACGAAATGCAAATACTGTTGTGTATGGACCAACCAAGGCACAGCTACCGAGGCTCTAAAAGCATACCATGATGAGTGAAAAATGTTTTGTGTCATCATGGATATTCTCTGGGAAATAGTCAAAATTACTAGTTCAAATGAACATTGGACATTTTACACAAATCAATCGACTAAACATCAGATTTGAGCACCGATACCACATACTTGTACTCATACGTGTACTAATTTATGAGGTCCCGATACCAGAAACCGATACCATTTGACGTGCAGCCAGCGCACCTACGAGGCGCAGCTCTCAGCTGAGGAGAGAAGAAGCAACAAACTGGAGAATTCTTTAGTGTAAATACAATAATCCACATAGAGCTGACTTTATTACAGACTGTGCTCTCTAAATCAGAGTCTGTGCTGGATTTAACCAGAGCTAAATGTTGTTCGTGCTGCAGCGTCTGCAGTGTTTACAACATACAGGCTAACGTTGCTAACTCGCGGCTAACAGTTTTGGTCATTCTGACACCGTTTTAAGCCCAGGGGTTTATTCATCTGAAAAACTAACCCAGCGACTAAAAAGTCCTCAGAAAATCCCAATTAAAGACATACAGCATGTTTATGTTGAGCGAAAATGAGCTGCAGCAGAACAATGAAAACACTGTAGCTACTCGCTAAGTTACTACAAACACACGAGAAAATCTACAGGAGCTGAACTAAAGACGAAAAGAGACCATTTAAGAAACATCTCAATACTATTGTTAAATAAAAATACATAAATGAATAAAACTCAGGCATTGGGAGCTTTTGGACATGGGCTTTTCTGTCTGTGATGACAGTGCAATAAAAATTAAAAATTATATTGAATGAAAATAAAAATAAATAAATAAATGGCATCAGCACAATTCTAATATAACTGCTCTTAAATGTGTGGCCTACTTTACTTAAGGAAATGTAAATGAGTAAATTTACTATTTACAAACCAATCTGCTGTGAAAAAAGTAAGAATGTTGAAGAAAATGCCTTGTACTCGTATCGGTATTCAGTATCGGCGAGTACTTAAATCCAAGTACTCGTACTCGTATCGGTTTTAGAAAAAGTGGTATCGATGCATCCCTAGTTTTAACCCTTTAATAGTTTGCTCAGCCGTTTGGTAGAGCACACTTTATTGAATCATGTGTTGTTTCTATTTCTGCCTATCTACCAAGTGTGTAATACTCAAAATATCCAGTTTAGATAAGGGTTGGACTGGTTTATGCTGGTTTGGACCGGTTTAGATCAAGTTTAGACTGGTTTCACGACTGTTTTTTATACTGGGTTAGACCAGTTTTAGACTGATTTAGATCAGGATTTGGACCAGTTTAATCGTTGGGGGGGCAACATTAAAGGGTTGAACCAAAAAAAGGTCAAATAGATTCTTCAAATACTGCTTTGCCCATTTGACATTTTCACAGAAATCATATTATTTTGAAGATTCTGTCTCCTATCATTTTACACAAATCGATCGACTGAACATAAGATTTGAGTGGAGAATATTTTCCCTCGTTCTCCGTTAAAATGAACGGGCTTCCCGCTCGACCGGAAGTGTCTGGAAAACGAGGTGCCGAGACAACGCAAAAAAGTGGCAAAAGTGGGCGGGGCGGAATAAGGTGAATATGGCGCTGACTGTCTGCGTTACCATGGAGATCAGCTGCAACACTTTTCATAAACCGGTCGTACATCATTTGTTTATTGTTGGGGAATCGTTGCACCGGAGGAAACCTAGGCAGACACAAGGAGGACACAATGGTCCAGAGCCAGGAATCGAACCTATGACCTTCTTGCTGTGAGGCAAAAGCACGGGCTATGGCTCCTTTAACAGCAGTTTCAGCCGCAATATTATAATTTAAAGTCACGAAAGTGCTCAACCTCACTCTTGATAAGTAATCTACAAACTTTGGGTAGACTTACTGTAGTGTGCACTGTTTGAAGATCTTCTGGTCAAAAAGAAGAGTTTCCTTCCTGCAACTCCACTTGCTGCAACTTTTGGTCAGAAGTGTATTATCATCAGTGTGTCCTCACTCTTTGTAGTGATAGCAGCAGCTAGAAAGAGTCGTCAGAGTTACTGTCACCGAGCTCTCGCTCCAGGCTTTCAATATTTCACTATGTGGCCTTTGCTCAACTAGAAAGGATATTAAAATGCATTACCCATCCTCCTTTCTTTGTAAATAGTGGATTTGCCGGAATGAAAAGGAGTCACTCGAGTTTTTGAGCAAATGCCGGCTTTATTTTGAATGCTAAAAAGGTAGATAAGGAAGCTACTGCAGGTTTCGGAGGGGGGGGGGGGGGGGGGGGGGGGGGGGGGGGGGAGTGAGTGTTTTTTTGCGGAGAGCCAAAAGCTAATCGGTCCGAGCTAATCCCGGCAGGTTTCAGAGAAAAGCCGAGCAGGGAGGGCGGGCCTGGACTGAACTGGATTGGACCCGGAGCGCTGCTTTTTTCTGCCGATACCAGAGCGCGACATGTCAAAAGCAAAAAAAAAGCCAGCGGCATTAGGAGCACCTGCCGCACCGAGACCAGCGCCTGAGCCAAATAATGCCCTGATACAGCCACGGGGCGATTTAAAAACCTGCCTCGTGTCCCGCCGCAAATGTGACGAGTGTGTCCAACAAGTATTCTCTTCATAGTGTCACTGACAGACATAGTGTTCATTGGTTTTAATATCACAGTCAAATGTTTGGAGCATGACTTCAGAGCAATCCAGGAAAACGCTACAACACCATCGTTTTTCCTACACGTATTCATTCACAAATACCGACGTGTTTGGTATCCACGTGTAGCACGAAAGCCGACTGGGATGAGGACACTGTAATGCAAACATGGTCCTTTCCTTTCTGGGAGACAGCAGCGGCTAAAAAAGGGCAGAGATATATACAAGCATTAACATCTCCACTTAAAGGGACTATACAGAGTTTAAAAATGTCAAAGTATTTTCCTCCCCCTACATGTTCCAGCCATGTCCTAATGTGTAGAATGAGAGACACTACAGGCAAAACTATTTTTTTTTCAGTTTTCAGGTTTTGGGCCAAATTGGTCTCTGAACATACAAGCTTTCACCCGGAAACAGAAAATATGCCTAATCTTCACAATAACATGTTTAAATATTGCGCTGATTCAATGTTCCCCCATAGACTTATATGGGACAAAGCAATTTCAAGGGCCTTTTTCTCAAAACACATTTTTCTGTCATTGTGGCGACACTATGTCCACGTCAGTTGGACCTAAAGACTTCAAATTTTCCAGCCTTGGACTGAACAATATATGGAAGATTTTTTCAGAGGGATTTTTTATTATTTAATCCCTAAGCCCCATTTATTGAGTTTTGAATGTCAAAAAATAAGGTGAAAATTACATTTTACACGTTTTTCCACTAAAAACAGCTTATTTTAAAACTAAACAAGAAATCCAAAATCCCCTCTGAAAAAGTCTTGGTAACTCATTTATCAACAAAATTAAACAATAAATTTGAATGTAGCTCTATCCATTATTCAGATTTCGTCGCCAAAAAGATGTGAAATTTGGGGCATTTTTAGGCATGAAACACCTTGTTCTTATATGAAAAGATAAAATGACAGAAAACTTACCATGTATTTTTTCCTCACATTTATGCCAGTGATCTATAGCAAACGTTTCAAATTGATATCTGTAAATACACATTTTTTCCCTATTCACCTGCAGTGTCTCGCCTTGATATGGAAGGTGCAGTTACACGTATGACCTGAGGTGGGAGTAGTAAGTAAAAAATGGCAAACTTGCATGTAGCCCCTTGAAGTTGCTTCTCCAGACTCCAAACTGTACAGTCTTGGACTAAATATTATATTGAAGGTTTTTCTATGGCTTCTTATAGGATCAGGGCATTGATAAATGGAGTCAACAGTGCATTCAAACAGTATTTTCTGAACATAACGTTGTTGTGATTTGGTCGCTCTGGGAGAGATGTAAAACGTCTGAATTCAAATTTCATTTAATGTAGCTAAAATTTGAATTTTAAAGCAGTACTAAGTAACGCGTTTACCTTAATAAATCCTTTCCGTAGTCCCTGTGGGGGTAATACAAGTGTTTATGGGATGATTGGGTGTCTTTCATCTCCCCCTGGTGTCTCTGGACAGAAAACCATGTTTGCAACTTGACTGCCACCGGACCGGAGCACCCAATACACACTAATGGAATCACGAAGAAGAAGCTAACATGCTGACGGGCAAAGCTAACTGTGGGCTAACGTCACTTTAAACAGTATTTAGAGCCAAGTTTGAGTTAAAAAAAAAAATATTTCCATTGTATAATTGGATGTACAATATCCCTCTCTCCCTTCGCCTTTCCTGTCAGGGTAGTATTTACTCTCCAAGACAATAAATAAGTTAAAAAATCATAACTTGCGAAGACACCGACGACTTATGGCCTCGAGGGGCAAGAGTTACTTAGTACTGCTTTAAATACGGGATGTGTACAGTTGCAGACCCAATACAGACAGAAGTAGATCCAGAATGAAAATAATATAATAGTATGTGTTATTATACTAATATGTATTCACATGTGTGCATTGTTGATTCATCTTAGACTTTTATTCTTAGTTTAGTTTAGTTTATTTCACAACTTCGCACATGCAATCAGGAAATTCATAACCCATCAAGCAAGTGCTACATTGTGAAAATGGACACCCAAAGCTTCTAGATTTGGGTAACGCTGACCTGGAGACAATGTGCTCTGTTAAGCAGGGGGGTAAGAGGTTAAGAAATCATCTCAGGGTCCAACGGAGATCACTTTGCGGGCCGCATTTGGCCCACGGGCCACGAGTTTGAGATGTCTGCTGTAGGTGGTTCTTACTTAAAGGTTTACAGGATATCCCCTTTATGAGAAGGCTCTAAGAACCTTCTCATGTGCTCTTTAATGAATATGAGCTTTCACCATCGGGGAGGCGATATCGATAAGATCGCCTCAAACAACCGATACAGAAAGTCTTTCATTCCTGTATCAGTGGCTCTTCTTAAAGGGGGGGTATTATGCAAAATTGACTTTTTCAAGCTTTACATCATGTTATTATGTCATTCCCTCATTAAAAACATGCCTGAAGTGTTGCCTCGGCACATTCACGTGTTTTTGAGTGATCTGTAAAAACTCTGATGGCGGCCATTTTAGGCATAGGTTTGCCTGAGTCCTCCTAGGAACGCCCCCACCTCCTGGAGACGCCTCCGAGCTTTCGTCACCAGCCGAGTAACCAACCACTGCTCCTCAGCAGAACCCCCTCCCCACTGATGCCACAGACAGCGTGTGGGGGGGGCGTGTCGGAAAGGCTCAGAGGTTCTTAAAGAGACAGAGGCCTATTTCAAGACATTCACTACAGCCATTTTGAGAGAGCAATTTTATACAAGGCAGTTATTCTAATTTACTGCATTTACAGACCAACAGAAGGTTTGGTCATCATTGTAGTGTGATGTAGACTGGTGCTATGTGAGTGAAAAAAGCATAACACCCCCTCAGATAGCACTTTGTTTTGGTCTTTACGTTCTCTCATTGCCTGATGTAACACTGGGCAACATTGTGGCCTTCATGTGTATCGCTGCTGGACTGACTGTTATGGCACAGACATATTATATAACGAGCTGACTGTTGTCTTTTTGAATTTGAATCTGCATGTATTTTAATGCTTTGTTATTGTTGTTGTGTGAACCACAGCATGGCAAGTCCAAGACAAAATTCCCTCTGGGACAATAAAGTTTATCTTATCTTTTTTAACTAAAACTCCTCACTCTAGAACTTTTGAGGCTCCGTAGGTGAAGGTTGGAGATGTGCTCTCCACCCCCCCTGAGCATCATGGAGTCAGCAGCTTTGAAGGATTTCAGAGGCCGTTTTATTCCTCCGCTACAGATAAGCCAACAGAAGCAGAGACTGAACTGTAGCATTCAATCTACAGTAAACATAATGTAAGACGACGTGCTCAGATTAAATGATATATACTGGAGGGAGTAGTGCTGAAAAAGCTCCTGATGTTTCTGCTCGTGTCGAGGGTGGATAATTGGAAATTAGGCAATAACTGACTGGGTAAAGCCACACTAGGGAACATGCCACAATAAGCAACTAAAGGTCGACAAAAACTCTACGAACGCCACAGTAGACACATCGTTGAAGTCTGTGTGTTTGCAAAAATTGACTTTATAGAGTTTTTAGATCAACATTTTGCCTTTTCAAACCCACAAAATGTCAGTTGTAGAGTTTAAACGACAAACTGAGGGGGTTTCATGCATAAGACCAGAGGTGGGAGACTCGAGTCAGACTTACATTGTGATTTTTGGGACTTGACTTGAGACCTGCTTGACCAATGCTCCAGAAAGACCTGATTTGACTTAGACTTTCCTTCTGTGACTTAACTCGACACTTGAGGCCAATGATTATATTTATTATTGCTTATTAATTTTTATCATTGTTTAATTGATGAAAGACAACAGGACTCATTGACATAATGGTAATCGGCCGCATGCTCTTTACTTGCAGTTTCCCACAACACAACGCTTCCAATCAAATGTGGAAATCTGCGTTTCTTTGGATTCAAACAGAGCCGTGGGAAGATATTTTAGTTAGGGGGCGCTGAAGGACAAAATTTACCCCCAAAATACTTTTTCTGTGCATAAATCCTATTTGTTAACCTCTTAACTCCCGCCTGAACCGAGAGCATTTCCTCCAGTTCAGCTTTACCCAAATCCTGTAGGCCAGTGTAACGCCTCATTTGAAAGACCTACAAAACTAAATTGATCTTTTTCCTCACATCAGATTTTTTTTCATCACTTTTTTTGTTGGGCAGTCGTCTCATTTTTGTCAAATTTTCGTGACTTTTTTGTCCCTTTTTCGTCAAATTATTCAAATTTTTTTGTTGAAAATTTTTCCCTCAATTTTTCGTCAAATTTTTCTCACTTTTTTGTCAAATTTTTGTCCATTTTTGTCACTTTTTCGTCAAATTATTCAAATTTTTTTGTCAAATTCTTATCACTTTTTCCTCCATTTTTTCTCAATTTTCCGTCAAATTTTTCTCACTTTTTTGTCAAATTTTCGTCCATTTTTGTCATTTTTTGTACATTTTTTGTCACTTTTTCGTCAATGTTTTCTCACTTTTTTCACATTTTCATCCTTGTTTTCGTCTCAGTTTTGTTGCTATTTTCACACCTTTTTTCCCAGAAGCTTTTGGACTGGGGGTAAAGCTGGAGAAAATGTGCTCGGTTCAGGTGGGAGTTAAGGGGTTAATATTGCCTGCAGTTCACAAACTATCCACCAGGGGGTGCTGCAGCGCCCTCAGCACCCTGGGTTCCCACGGCCTTGGGATTCAAACGATTTCAACAGTGAGTGAAGAGGTGAAGATTCATAGACTTTTTAGTTTATCAAGGACAGGACAAAGTTTGAAACGATGGGCTGTCCCGCGTAGGCAAAAGTACAACATGGATGCGGTAAGAGCCGGATTCATTGTGACTTGAGGTGACTTGACCTCATGGCCAATTGACTTGGACTTACTTGGGACTTGGAACTTCACGCCTCGGACATAACTTGAGACTTGCATTCCGTGACTTCCTCCCCCCCCAGCATAAGACCCAGAGGATATAGTCGTCCGTTCTCTGCAGTGAATATTACCTTAATATTTGCAGCCCTGTGATTTACTAACTGCGACCCTTCACGCCTCGATTTGATCTTGATGGATCATTCCGTTCCAATCACAGCTCTCTCGGCTTCGCTCCCTGCGCCTCTCGAGCTGCTGATTCAGAGGCGGCTCCGACGTGAGCGATGGGGTGAGAGCAGACAGCCGTCACAAAAACAAAACATTCCATCAGAGGCGCGGAGCGGAGGAGACGCTTTTCCCCCGCGCTGTCATAAAACGGAGAGGTTTATCAGCTCCAGGATGTATGGACGTGTCACTGGACAAGCCCCGGCCGTCAGGGAGGCGACCGGCCAGGCAGGTCAGGGCGAGCGCGCTGCTGTCGCGGGGTCAGAGGTACGCAGTTACAGGGGGATTGTTGTGGCAAATGGCTAAATTTTAGATCGCTGCCCCGAATCACAGCTGCTGTTGACCGGTGGAGTGTCAAATAAATCGTAGCTCCCAAAATATGGCACGTATCACAGCTTGGAACGCTTTTATATGCTGCCGAGAGTCCTTCAATTCTAGTTGAAAGGATTTAAGTCCTTTCTTCCTTACAAAAATCTTCCTGAACTGAGAGATTTTCTGTCACACACTCAGTGGCGTAGCTACGTGGGGGCCAGGGGGAACACGGCCACCCCCAGATTGAGCCTGCCCCCCCCCCCCCCCCCCCCAGTGGCCCCCCCTGGCCCGGCCCTGGTTGGCAGGGTTTAACGCAGGGGTGTCAAACATACAGCGAGATTATTTAATCCGGCCCCTGCCCTGAAGACCATAAATTCCAGAGTATGTAGGGGCCCATTCCTGTGCGGAGTTATGATTTTTTAAAGAATACCCAGAATGCTCATTCGAGCCACTAGGGGGTATTAAATTTTTTTAAAAGTAAGAGTTCCACACGTGTCCAGCAGAGGGCACTGACATAATAAGAGCTCAGGATATGAACAACGCATTATATAGCCACGTGGTAAATGGACAGTCTGGCCCCAGGGTGGACAGTTTACCACTACATAGTATGGAGTGATTGAATAATTACTACTGTAGTACTTTGAGGAACTTGTGACACAGGCTTGTAAAGTGCAATACAAGTGTAAGCCGCTCTTATTAATGAAGCTACTGTCAAGTTGGGGCTTTGACCAAATCACAGTTCATTATTATTCATTTATTGGAAAAATGAGCTGAATTTCGGCCCGCGACCCAACACGAGTTTGACCTCCCTGGTTTAACGTAATGATCAGTCCTGGCAGTCCGCAAAAGTCAGGAGGGCTGATTGTGACAGATCCCAATGGACAGGCAGAGGTGATCTGCTCCTGATCGTTCACAGCATCATGTCTACACTCTACACATCGCGCATCAGTCCGTTTTTACAATCCGCAATATTCACGGAAATACGGCAGAAACAGCTGATAAAACAATACGGCCATTGATCCAACCCTGAAGATGCTTAACCTCTTAACTCGCGCCTGAACCGAGAGGATCTTTTTCCTCACATCATCAGATTTTTTTCCATCATTTTTTTGTTGGGTATTCAACTCATTTTTGTAACTTTTTTGTCATTTTTTTGTCATTTTTTGTCATTTTTTTGTCATTTTTTTCGTCTTTTTTTAAATCAATTTTTTGTCATTTTTTTGGTCACATTTTTGTCATTTTTTTGTCAAATTGTTATCACATTTTTGTCACATTTTTGTCATTTTTTGTCACATTTTTGTCATTTTTTTGTCACATTTTTGAAATTTTTTCGTCAATTTTTTGTCAATTTCTTGTGACATTTTTTGACATTTTTTCCACTTTTTCATCCATTTTTCATCACTTTTTTGTCACATTTCCATCATTGTTTTTGTCTCAGTTTTGTTGCTATTTTCACTGCTTTTTTCCAGAAGTCTCAAAGTAGCTCTTTCCTCCCCTAAAAACGACAGAAGGGACTGACATTTCAACCCTCTCTGTCAGTCTCTCTCATGGTCAGCTCAGGGTCTCCCCTGTCAGCGCCACTTTCCCTGTTCTCCCCCCGCTCTGAGAGTCCACGATGTCGGCCCCTTGATGCGCATATCTCCGTCCCTCTGCAAGAGGCCAAAGAGCGGCTTTGAGCCAAGGCAGTGACAGGTGTGGGCTGGTAGGACTCTGTATTTTACTACAACGTGCTGAAGTCCACGGGAAAGACGCCGCATACACTCAGACTCCGGAGCTCTCACTAAGGCTCTCACTTAACTCTTCCCCCCGCCTTAACCAAATGCATTTTCTCCAGTTCACTTTTACCTAAATCTAGCACCTCATTTGAAAGCTAAGACCTACAAAACTGATTTAAATGGATCTTTTTCCTTGCACTGTTGCCACTTTTTCATCGCTTTTTTGTCACTCTTTGGGGGCTCTTTTTATTTGCATTTTCAACACATTTTTCCTAACGTTTCATAGTTCTTTGTCACTTTTTTTGTGTGTGTTTTTGTTGCATTTTTTATTGCATTTTTGTCATATTTTTGAAATATTTATATTGCATTTTTGCCACTTTTTCATAATTTTTTTGTCACCTTTTTGATGTGTTTTTGTGGCTTTTTTGTCAAATTTTTGCCACTTTTTTATTTTGCGTTTTCATTCTCATTTCCTTCCGGTTTTTGTCATGATATTGACGCTTTTTCCAAGAAGCTTTTAGATTTGGGTAAAGCCAAACTGGAGAAAATATGCTTGGTTCAGGTGGGGGTTAAGAGGTTATAAGAGACTGAAAAGTGTATGTGCCCCGCCCACAGCGCTGACCGAGCCACGCCCTCTCCTGTCATTCAAAACATCGTCCAAAAACTGCTCTTTGCAAGTCCATCCACAGATCTTCAATGATGTTCAGGTCAGGAGACTGTGACGGCCATGGCAAATGCTTCAGATTGAATTTAAAAAAAATGCTTCCCTACTAATTCTGAAGGAAAACGTAACACTATCTGTGAAAAAGCTGAAGTTACAAAGCAATTGGCTTCTACAAACGGGTAATGATCGTCAACACAGCTCAAAATCCACCATGGACGACCTCACGAGGTGCAGTCTGAAGGATTTACCGTGTTCTTCATGTTCTTGGCTGCTGAGAAAGATGTTTAAAGCTGTGATACATATTCTGTGGCGATGAGACATTCATTCTGCAGGTTCCCAAACTTTTGCTGTGGCCATTTTTTTTTACTTTAATAGTATTTTTTTTGCAAATCTAAAAGACAAACTCACGCCTGAAATTTCGCACCCCACTGTCTACGCTTTCCCAATCCTATACGAGACCATGTAATCTGCTCGGGCGTGACTCACAGGCGCCTACAGGTGTCTGCATACGAGGCTTACCGCCATGGAGTGTAGACAGGGAATGAAAAATGCATGACACAGACAGTCAGCTGTATGGATCTTTGCATCAGCAGGCCCCGCAGGTTCTGCTCGTGGCTGTGGGCTCAAGGACCAGAGGAGTTCAGAGCAGAGCAGTAACCGTGTTGTTTTGGAATCCGCCTTTCAAAGGAGGTCCCTCTGAAGGCCCTGCTGAAGGTGAAACACACTAAACTGTGACTAAGCGTGGGGCGTGTGCTCTGTTCTTGCAGGTGATTCCTCAGGCCAGTGTGGGGGAGGTCCATCACGCCATCCGCACCACGTTCCAACGGGTCAACGACTTCTTCATCCCTCCCACGAACCTCATTATCACCCACGTCAGGTAAGCCACAGCGCCACCTTCAGGTCTTAGAACAGACACCCTGAAGCTGTTGTCTGGACATCATCTCATCGTCATTGATCAAGTGCCCGTGTGTTCACCCACTAATCCAACGGTAGGCGGGTCAAGCCCTGCACCAGTCGTTCTGTCCTTGGACCAGAGTGCCTGTGTCTGTGAACTCTGATGTTTGATGGTGTGATTGTAGAGCATGAGAGTAATAAATGAAGATCGTGCTGAGACATATGGAGATCAGCCCATGTGTACATTAACATTCATGTGGCTCATTCACTTGCACTGTTAAAAATATACACATGGTGATGGGGCGACGGTGGCGCAGATGGTAGAGCAAGTCGTCTCATGATTGGAAGATTCGAATCCCGCCTCCTGAAAGTGCACACTGTGTCCTTGGGCAAGACACTTCACCCTCCATGCCTCCAGTGTGTGCGTACACTGGTGTATGAAAGAGAGTGAATGGGTGAGTGGATCCTTGATGTAAAGTGCATTGAGTGCCTAATGTAGGTGGAAAAGCGCTATATAAGTGAAGAGACCATTTACCATACACATAATTCTAATCAATTGCTCAAATTTGAGTTCATTTTCCCCTGGCAGATTTGATGTATTATTTCATCCTGTTATCTGCCAGCTCAGGGTTAGGTTTAGGGTTTCATTTCATTTCATTGAGAGCCCTATTAGTTAGTTAGAGTTAGTGTTAGCAATTATGCATATGCAAGTTTCAAAGCATATTGACAAGAGAGCTTACAGCCTATATGTGAGACCTCATTTGAAAGCCAAGACCTTCTAGTTTCTGAAACTATGTTCAAGATCTGTGTGAGAGAAACACATGTTACATCACTTTAGCCGTTGCTAACCCTGATCATAATCATAACCCCAGAACAGCTAACCCCCGGACTAGAGCTTTGCTCCACCCACATTCAATATTTGAAAAATGCATCTAAGGAGGTGGAGCTGGGGACATGCGGGGGCTGGCTGGCTTTGTCGGCAACCACTGCTGACTACCTCAGCAGAGCCAACTGATTTCAATTTTTTTTTTTAAATGTAACCACAAGAGGGCTGCACACAGACGGTTTTAGGCTCAAAATTAAGATTTTAAGCATTATGCACTTGAATGTCAAATTAATGACAGAGACATATACACAATACTATTAAACACCCATTTATACTGTTTATCATGGGGGACAAGCACACTTAAGCATACATCAAACCTAAAAGAAGAAACAAACATAACTTTGTCATAAATAACGTTTGCCTGGTTTTGTGATCAGTTATTTCTTAGCTTTTTACAAAAGTCAGGCTTTCCGTGGAACATTAAAAGTCATTGATTGAAGTGTGGCCTTAATTGTCATTAAAAAGCACTAAATTGGATTCAAACTAGCATTAAATCAAAATGTATTGAAAAATGATGACATTGCTGTACAGTTTTTACTGTGTAACTTCATTGAAAAAACAAAAATGATGGTCTAAATCACGTGCAGCTGCAGCTTTGGCTGAAATCTACCACATTTTTATTTTGTCCAATCCTCTTTCCTCTTTTGATGAAATATTTGCAAAGCAAACAAATGAAATATGCAGGGATTTTTTACTCTTTGTATGTGTTTGTGGCATTAAAACATAGTATTGATTCTGCTTGCATAAACCCCCTTATTATTAACAGCTGTTTCCAGTTGCGTACACAATTGGAAAGCAACTAACACTAGTTAAATCTATTACATTCCATGATGACTTTTTAAAATGAAGTTCAGTGGGGAGGATAGCTGAATCTAGTTTGACGATAAACAGCAAATAGTCTCAGCTCCTGCTTGAACGAAGCGGTCACTTCCACAGCATTTAAAAACTCACACCAACACTGGCCGCTTTATCTCCGCCATGTTGTCAACTGTATCTTTGTCTAAAACGTCACAAAAAAACATGAACTTGTCTCTCATCTTTCCAGGTTTGCCTTCTTGTTCTTGAAAAACGAAGCGGCCGTGCACAAGATCGACCTGGAGACTTTCCACCGGGTCAAGACCATCAGCCTCAAGAACTACAGCTGCCTCCCCCAAACCATGGCCTACACGCACCTGAGCGGCTACTACTTCATCCAGTGCCAGGACAAGCACAGGACCCGCCCGAACGCGCCTCCCCAGCTACTCGTCGACAGCGTCACGGACGCCGTCGTCGGCCCCAATTTGAACATCTCCGGCCAAGCTTTCGTGTCTCCTGACGGCCGCTTCATAGTCACGCCGGAAACCCCGAGCTCAAAGCTGAAAGTGCAGATCATTTCCTTCCAAGGGGAGCTGCAGCTCACCCGCGAGTTGGACACTCCACTGGCTGTGTCCGACTTAGTTTTCCAGCCTTCCTTTACGGAGTCCAACCAGCATCAAGTCGTCGCAACGTCCGGCACGGGGACGGATTTGCTTTTCGGGGATCTTTCATCGGGACGGATCGAGGTGCTGAAAAGCGTAAAAAGTCCGCTGACTCTGGAAGAAGACTGGCCGTGGGGCGGGCCCAATCGAGTGGTCGTTTCGAGTGGATTATTCGGACAATACCTGGTCACGCCTTCGTCCCAGTCGCTTTTCGTCCTCAACGGCAAACAAAGAACGCCGCACTGCGAAGTTTCGGACATTAAGAGAGGTAACACAGTCGTTTGGGTCGGCGAGGTATGAGTAAGAAGCAAACCAGGTTGAAGTTTGAGGAGAAAAAAAAGGCGAAAGAAAGAAAGAACGGGCCACACTAACTTAAGATTTTAACTGGACTCAACCCTAGGACTGAGCGGAGATGATTTTACTGGGTTTATTGTAACAAAGTAACGCTAAAAATACGAGAAAACACGAGTTCTGCGATAGGGAGAAAGTGTCAATGCCGTTCAGTGCAACAGTGATCTACGTGCACTTAAAGGAATAGGCCACCGTTTTTACATACTAAAATATGTTCTTACCTCACTTTAGACGTGTTAATATATCCCCGTCTGGTCTTTGTCCGTGCGCTCTGTTACGCAAACGGAGCACATACGCAGCCTCTCCCACATGTCACATAGCTCCAAAAAAGCTCACGATAGAAGCTACCAAGCTCTTCCACGTGTTCCCTATTTAAATAAAGTTACGTGAAGTGTTTTCATGCGAAGTATATTTACACAGAAATGTAACATGTCGATTTTATAAGCAAATAAAAAGGGGGACTATATTGTGAGGCGTAATGATACGAGGAGTAAAACGTCCGCGCAGTAACTCCTAAAGACTTCCCCCGCTCACTTCCGTCAATAACCTTTAGGAGTTACTGCGCGGACGTTTTACTCCTCGTATCATTACGCCTCACAATATAGTCCCCCTTTTTATTTGCTTATAAAATCGACATGTTACATTTCTGTGTAAATATACTTCGCATGAAAACACTTCACGTAACTTTATTTAAATAGGGAACACGTGGAAGAGCTTGGTAGCTTCTATCGTGAGCTTTTTCGGAGCTATGTGACATGTGGGAGAGGCTGCGTATGTGCTCCGTTTGCGTGACAGAGCGCACGGACAAAGACCAGACGGGGATATATTAACACGTCTAAAGTGAGGTAAGAACATATTTTAGTATGTAAAAACGGTGGCCTATTCCTTTAAACAGAATTGTACATTGCTGCACTTCCCTCCATGTAATCACAGCCAATAGGTACCGAATGAAAGGTTTTATTAACAAACTACGAACTATGCACAATGTTCACTTTTTTTAGAGTAAAAAAGCTTTCTGATTTTATCTCCACGATGTTGGTCGTTCTCACCCGTGCTGCATATTTAGTCACCACGAACTCGTCCGTCTGTCTGTAAACGTGGTCCTTTCGAAGCGGCTTCAAACCCCAACCCCCCCCTCCCCCCATTTGTTTTCGTTCTCGGGTTATTTTTTTAAACTTTGTCTTGTACTGTTGTCTCCTCGCGCTGCAGAAGTTGTCCAGAGTATTATTATTATTATTATTATGCACATGTATCTGTACGTGGTCTACCCAAAGAGCCTCAACGCTCCAGTTAGCAGCTCTCAGCAGTGAAGCAACAAATTCTCACTCCTCCGTTTCTGATATGTCCATATTAATGCGTTTTCATTCACGTAAGTTGTTTTGTGTTGTAGTCGTTTTTCTCATGCAACAAATAGGCCGATCAGCCCTTATTCTATGGATCAGTCACAGCCAAGGACGTCATATTCAGTATCAGAGTAGAGCTCACCAGTCCACCTCAAAACCCTTTCTGGCCCCAGAAGTAAAAAAAATCATTTTAATTTTTGTATTATTATTATTTTTAAATATCGAGAGTTTCAAGGTTGGGCATAACCCAAAGGTGACGTAGAAAAGTCGGCATAGATGCAGACGGCAATGCGTTTTACTTGGAGGCCTAGCTCGGGAGAAGGAAATCTGTCGTGGAAATCATTCTATCTTTTTCACTCTTTACACGTTTTCTGGCGGACTATCAGTATATTTAGCACACACAAATAAAACCACGTCACAATCGGGTCATTATAAATGTTTTTACAGAGCAGATTGTCCAATAGAAGTTTGAAAACGGCATTAGAAGCTAGCCGTTAGCTTGTAGCATGAAGCTAACATTAGCATTGCTGTATCTATGGTCAGAGTTAAACTGACACTGTGCTGACAGCCTTACGCGGACTAATAACCAGTAGTGTGTGTTAAAACTTTTCAAACACACTGTTTTGAAGTTGCTGAAAGACTAGTATGCTAGACTTGTAAGCTAATCATGGCTGCTAATTTGTTTAGTTTGCTTCTTACTAAGGCTATTTTCATGTCACTGAACGTCCGCCGACAGTAAAGAAAAGTGACCAAATTTCAGATGATGATGCTATTTTCCTTTGGAGACTGACGTTTGTTTACGTTAGCCACACATTAGCAACCAGCGTTAGTAGCCTGAGGAGGCAGGTAAAGATTTTCTCACATGATTTATTTTTATTTTTATTACCAAATACTTCCATTCCATATTCCATTTTGCAACTTAAGAAGTTTCAGGTAATTATGATTGTGTGTTACAGTATTAAGTTAGCTTATTAGCTTCCATCGTAGCGCTAATGTGCTGCCATGTTTGCCCTTTAGAAGATCATTTTACTCAACTGATAGATACCTCTTTTTTTCGGGAAACGAAATAGGTCTCATAGGTTGGAAAAATTAGTAAAATAACTAAACATGGCCATTTTGAAACAAATCCAAGATGTCATGCAACTGACAACTTTACTTTGCTATGAGCTAGCTAGCATTTTTTCCATCATTTTCTTTTGTATATATTGCAGGCAACTGAATGGTTTTCACACGTATGATGCATTAGTATGGACATAGCTTTTAAACTCCCCCTGCTCTCAGCACCTGAACACAGCACTTAGCAGCTCCCCTCAGGGTTAGGACTCGGTACGTTTGACCCGCGTGCGCCCGCCGCCTGACTGTGGCTGCGAGCGCTTGTCCCGCGCACGTCCAGGATCTGTCCGCATCGCACGCACATTCTGCTAATCGTCTCATTAATAACGCGACAGGCGCTTATCATTCTGACCTTTAAAGTGTATTTCGGGACGGGCCATTCATCACAAAGTCACCCAGGTTTGGAAAAACATGTGACGCAGGCAGAGATGCTCAGCAGCAGTCAATTTACTTAAACTGCACTTTTAGTAGAGTAGTGTTTGTGATGATAACTTATTACTCTTCTACATTTGAAAGACAAACATAATACTTTCTACTTGACAACATGTTGAAGTGCAAGGGAAAAGTTAATTTGGTGAATTTATTTCATTTTAAAAGCATGATAAATCCACACTCCAGAACCATAGGGGGCGCTGTGCAGATGAACTGTCAATGCCATTGACTCACAACAAGGAAGAAGGTTTGACCCCGTCGTTTACCCGTACGAGTAGTGAATCTGGGCTCAATTCATTCACAAATAATGAGAGATTTTACATCCACTTGTCCTGCTAAGGGATGCTGATTTATTACACACGAAAAAACAAGGTTTTTTCCACTTATGACAAGATCCAAAATCCCCTCTGTAAACATCTAAAGATATAATATGTCAATTAAATAAAAGCATATATTTAAACCCGGGTCTATCCATTATTTAGATTTTGTCGCAGAAAATATGTGCAATTTTGGCCATTTCTATGCACAAAATACCTTATGTTTACAGTATATGAAAAGAAAAAAACGACTGAAAACTTGCAATACATTTTCTTGGCCCTTTAAGCATTTTCTACTGCACTTTGGTACAAATTTGACCAAGCAGTACGTAGTTTTATCCAAATCTGTCCTTTTACTCAAATGAAGCCAACACTGGATGCAGGCACAGAAGTCGTAATTTGTGTTTTGTGTTTATGGACCCCCTCTAAAACGAGATAGCACATCTCAAAGGGCATTCCATCAATAAACTTAGAACTTATAATTTATGTGGGAACACTTTTTACCACGTTCATTCTAAAGTCTTTTTCCAGAAAATCATTGCAAACCCCATTCTACCGCCTTGTTTATACCCACGCCGTGCGCCTCCTCCCGCTAACTTTCAAGCACCAGCAAAGCCATCCTTCAGCAGACGCATACGTCCTCCGTCCTTCCTATCCCAGCCTGTAATTTATGTTTGCCATTTGCGCTAACCGCCGTAATGATGATCCATTAGCGGAGACGGCTCGGCTGCCTCTTCCGCAGATGTCATAATGTTAGAAGAATTACCGGCCCGAGAGAGGCGCGCGTGGAGTGTCTACGCCGTTCCCGCTGAGCAGCTCTCAGTCCCGACACAAAGCTCGGTCAACGCACTCGCTCGCTCTTCAAAGTTGAGTTGTAACGCACGCGCCTCTCCGGCTAATAGCTTTTCCCAATCATCATCCCAACTCCGCGTCCATGGAGCGCAACTATAACTAAAAGCAAATGCCTTGTAATTTCCTGCTTCAACATCGGCGACCATCTGCCAGAGACATTATGCTTTCCCCGTTAGGTCTTATAGAGGTAAATAGGATTTGCGCTGGTGTAATTTGCGGCGCCGACTTGTAAACGGCTTCGTAAAAAGCCGCACTGAACTGGACATAAACAAATTGATTGCCTTTCGCACAACGACGAAATCATTGCTCTCTCTAAAGCGGCCACTCGTCGTTTGTTCAGGGTGCTTTTGTCGCGATATACAGGCCCAACGGCGAAAACGACCAAGATGAACCTAAAGCGTGATTACTGAGAGAGGACACATCTGTCGTTCTACTTTAAAATGCTTTATCACTACCCTCATCCTCTGTGAAGACTGCAAATGACCAGGAAACAAGGGCGCGAGTCGGTAGAGTCCAATCACAGACGAGTACCTGCTCGAGTGGTAACGGTAGATTGGACAGACAAAGGCAGGTGGGGCTGAAAAGGAAAGGTAGTAGCGACCCATGCGTAAAATGTGGATATATCTGATAGATTTCATTTGAGTACCGCGGTCTGCTGACTGCGGAGATACCGACAGCATTCTCAACAGAATCAAAAAGGTCTGGGCTCGACGAGATTCAATACAAGAGTCTCTTTATGGTCAGAGTCATAATGTAGACCATATCAAGTCCCAGATTTCCACATTTCAGAACCTTATATAAACCCCTTCTTGACATTTTTACACGCTTTGTTGACTAGATGACCAATTGCCCATAATCCGTTGCACAAATATCTATACTACAGAAACTTTAAAGTGGACATATCATGCAAAATTGACTTTCTTGAGGTTTAAACGTTCGTCAAAGACAGACCTGGAGTAGTACTTCACAACAGTCGCGCAGTTTTGAGTGAATCCTCGGACAAAGCTGTTACGGGAATACGCCACCGTTTTTAAATACTGAGATATGTTCTTACCTTAGCTTAGACGGGTTGATATGCAGCTGTCTGGTCTTTGTAACCATATTTAACTAGTGCAAGAGCTTGGTAGCAGTTTGGAGCAATACCTATGCTGGGAGAGGCCCGTCTGAGCGAAGGTAAGAACACATCTCAGTATTTCAAAAACGGTGGCCTGTTTCTTTAAATGTAGCTGTTTCTTTTGCTACGGCGTCAGCGCCTCATTCTGTACTTCCTGATTACACTCGCGCCATCGGGCAAACCCAAAAACTTTCCTCCACCCTGGAAGTTGTTTTTTAAGATCATTCCTATAAGCTGCCAGCGGTTGGAGCCCCAGTCAAGATTTTCAACAGCCTGCATTTCATTGTTAATATTTCATTCTTACAGAGACAAATTTTCAAATTATGAAACGTAAAATATCCGTTGCGTACAGAATGGGAGCATGGATGAGCCTTCACTCTCCGTCTCAAACAGGTCTGGAGTTGCAGATGCTGTTGGGCTCCCTAACTGACACCGTTCCTCCCATGTCTTGAAATTCTTCCATAAACTTGATTATGAGCCATTATAGTAAGATGAAGTAGAAAATACAGGCTGCTGCTGTACCAAAACGACAATTCTAAACAACCTTTGATGCAACCAAGCTTACAGATCTGAAAGTATGACACAGCAATGTATCAGGCCCAGATTCTCCAAGTGAAAAGAGAAAATGTCTTCATGCGGATCCCACGTTGTCTGGTCCAAAGTCAAACAACTATCTGGGTGAGCTAACGGTTCGAATGATAAAACTCCCAGGCTTAAAAAAAGTCATTGGCTTTTTTGACGACACATTCGCAGACTCTTAACGCTACTCTGCATTTCTAGTTTTCATCGTCGTTTTCCCATTGATGTAGTTTACTTTTATTTCCCGAATTAAGTAATTGAACTCATTTCATTCCAACGGAACTCGCAGCCACAGTCGATCGCGCTCTTTCATCGACAACAAGGACACACACGCGCACACCAGCCTGTTAAATATTCATTCACCTCTTGATATGTAGTCGTGCCTGTACCTCCCTAATGCAATGCAATGTGTAGGGTAGAAAACATACTGTGTGAGAAGAAAAATGACAAGAAATGTATGAAATTTTAAGATGAATATGAATCGTCATTATTGTCATGAAGTATTTGCTGCTAATGTGCCGCCGCGGCTTGGCACGGAGAGCGACTTATTTTTCGAAGTTTTAGAGTATGTCCGTGGAATTTCCTTAGACCACTGTTGCACTGAGGAGAGAAAAAAAAATAACGATGTTCTTTACGTTGCTGTCCGATTGGTAGCCCTGTTTTTTATCACTGTATTCATATGAACATTGCTGAAGGCTCTAATGCTTCCTCAAGTCACTCCCCGACCGACAGCAAGGCAAAATATCCCAACTACCGTAAACATGCATGTAAGGAAAATAGGTCTTAACTATCGTTCAGAGCCCTTTTTAGCGGAGCAGGTTAGGCAACGAAGAGAAATCGCTCACCGTGTGGTACAAGCGCCGAAACATGCAATCTCTATCTCTTACAGAAGTCCGTCAGCCACCAAAGAAAGGAAAGAACACCGGATCAAATGTTGCAATTCGTCGCTTCTGGAACGCGTCCTCGGTCAATGTTGCGAGCTGTGCATGGGCAAACATGGGAGACAGATGACGGAAGCTGGGACAAACGCCGATTAAATGTGCCAGAGCTGTAGAGATGTTCATGGGACAGGGGAATCGGGAAAAGATAAATGTTGTGCTCAGGCTAAGGTCTGTTTGTTGGTTCACTGCTCACTCATGGCGGAGACGAAAGTAAAGGAAGCTCTTCAGTCCGTCCTGGCTCGGCTCCCAAATGTCCAGAAATTGAAGTTGAAGCCTTGGAATGCGCAAGGAATGACCCCATGAGTTATGATAGAGTCATGATAGCTGCTTCACTGACTTGGCCGCATTACGTAGACGTCACGACCAAACGCTAGCAAAAATCAGACCCAATCGTTTCAAAGGAGTTCACCCCTCCGGAGCTCAATTGAGAAGGTCCAGACTCTTGTACGAAACGCAATGAGTACGAGGGTGTGGTAAAACCAGGCTACTTCCCTGTCGCCTTTAGAGAGAGTGATGGGATTTACGGCTCTTTACTAGGAGTCTTTGGAATCCGTGAACCGTTCAAAAGACTGGCTCTTTATAATATCACACTTCAATAACGCCTGCCAGAATCAGTTTTAGTGCATTTAGCTTTGACTTTCGTGCAAAAGCTTTGACTTGTGTGGCCTGCTCCGTTGTTGGCCTGGTTCCTGTGTTCTGGGTAACACAGGAATCAATTGACTGAAAAAAAAAAAGAAGTCAGTCAATTGATTCTGATTGACTGAAAAAACGATCTGTCTCTTTTCACAACTGAGATCTGGTTTGAACCGTTCAGAGGGCCAGTCGAGCAGTAGAGTCAGAACCAACATATTACGCATATTAAGTATCTATGTCCTTCATGTGTGAGTCAGGCCTTCAAAGTAATAGTGAGAGGAAAATGCAGGAAAATACTTCAGGTTTGCGTCCCGACTTCTGGTCTCTCTCTCTCATGTTTGCAACTCGACTCAACATTCACCGAGTACACATGTCAGAAGTCACCGAGTAACAGAGGGTGTACCCTGCACGTTTTTGGAAAAATCACTCGTCAACGGGAAAATCTCATCCGGTGTCTCAAAGACATAGGGATTTAAAACAGAACCGTTGTGCGACCAAAGATGAGATATTTTGGAAGAGAACCGTCCTCTTAACTCTGCCAGGCGAGTTAGCAACAAAATGCCGCACCAGCACGCCGCCAGAGTCCGAAGCAACAGTGCCAGGAATACACGTTCTTCTTCTTGGAATTTCACACCGCTAGCAAATGTAGCTAGCCTCAGATATACGCACTTCATACGGAGCCTGGAACTCGCTCTGACAAAATTTGGTCATAGCTGTGGTTTCTCTATCAGGAAAGTGTAATAAGATGAGCAGAAACTTGACTGAATATGAGTTAGCATGTAGCTCAGAGGACACTTTTAAACGGAAATTTCTAAAGTAAAATCTCAACAGATCTGTACTTTCATTCATTAAAGATGGTGAACTAGGCTTTGATGTCACAAATGCAGTCAATGGATTCACAAAAGCTGTAAACATGCTAAAGGGAAAATACGTTGAGCAGGCTAGCGAACACTGAATGCTTCTGGGACCAAACCGTTTGATCAACAGATAAACCCACTTGGAAAAGAACATGCATCTTGAATTTTTTCATTTGGCGCTTGTATCCCAAAGTGACCGATTAAGGGGCAAACGAAGAAAAAAAAAAGGGCTTAACCTGCTTCACTATCTATGTCACAGTCGTCGTCGTCACATTTCCGTCACTAAACGTCCGCTTGTCTGTCTTCTGAGGTGGGACACGGCTCACGACATTGCCGCTGTAGCGAGTAAGGACAGCGAGCGACACGGACTTGCAAAGCTTGCTCTATCGCTACTACCGTTTCTTGGCTATGGCTCCGGTCGTCGGCTGGAGCCTGGCCTCCACGCGCAGCTATCTCCTCCCGGTCGGGGTCAGCGGGCAGCAGGGCTGACGGCGCTTTGGTGTGGTAGACGTCAGTAGGAAAACCACTGTTGTAGATATCATTGTTTGATCTGACTGTACAGTTTTCTTTATGCATTTTGTGTGTTCTGGTTTATGGGGGAATTGTTTTGTAAGAAAATTCAAATAAAACAACTTGTAAAAAAAAAAACCTTGTTGACACCTTCTGTTTTGTTGTTTTGGGGGAAAAAACTATGATTGACTGAGCGGTCTCACTTTATTGGAGATGATGGTGATGAGCAGAATGGGGTATAGCTTAGGGTTGTCCAAAAATCGATTCCTCGATACTAAATCAATACTAAAGTAGTATCGAAGCTAGATACTCATTTGCAGGTGTACTTTTTGTGTTTCCTATGGTTTCCTCCTCCTGCTCTGCTGCCAGAGCAGCTGTGCCCAAAACTTAAACCAGAGTTCAAAGACTTAACGTGTCAGCCTAGCGGCTCATTCATTTCTATAGCTTAGCTTAGCATAGCGGCCTCCATTTATTTACATATATCAGTTAGCTCTGGCTATTAAAGGAATAGGCCACCTTTTTTACATATTGAGATCTGTTCTTGCCTTAGACAAGTTCATGTGTGTCTGTCTGGTCTTCATGCGTGCCCTCGGTCATGTAAACACAGCACAGACGGTGTTAGCATTTAGCCTCTCCTCTCCTCTATAGCTCCAAATGAGGTGAAGATAGTAATTATAGTAATATTATCAGGAGTAATTGAACTTCCACGCAGGAAAGTGAAGACATTACTGCGCGGATGTCGAACTACTGATATTATTACCCCTTGCAATATAGTTCCCCTTTTTATCCGCTTAGAAAATCCACGTTGTTTAATTTTGTGTAACTATACTTTACCGTGTAACACTACATGTAATCATATTTAAATAGGGAAAACGTGGAAGAGCTTGGTAGCTTCTATCTTCACCTCATTTGGAGCTGGAGAGGAGGGGAGAGGCAAAATGCTAACACCGTCTGTGCTGTGTTTACATGATCGAGGGCACGCGTGAAGACCAGACAGGTACAAGTGAACTCGTCTAAGCTCAGGTAAGAACATATCTCAGTATGTAAAAACAGTGGTCTATTCCTTTAAGCCATTTTTTCTCCTAAAAAGTCTAAAAATATATATATATATACATATATAGTATATTGACTCAAGGATATACCGTATTAAGATGCATTTTAAAGACTAGTTTTCACACTGTGCTTTGAATTAATGCACTGTTATGCATAAATGCGACAGCCGTGACTGTTTAGTGTTCAGTGTTTACTGTTCACGAAGGCAGAGGCCGACAGTGGCAAGGCAAGTTTATTTGTAGAGCAAAATTCATACACAAGGCAATTCAAAGTGCTTCACAGTTGCATAAAATTACAAGAAGAAGATAAAATCAATAAAACATCGACATAAAGATTGATTGATTAATTAATTACAGTGAAAGCCTGTGTTTAACATGCTGGTCTTGGGCCATATTCAGTCTGTAAATAGTTTATATTGAAGGTTATATACAGGCGGAAAATCCAATTGAGCAGCATTTCACTTGTTGAAAAGAAAACTGAAGGTAAAATGCCCCAAGAACAAGCAGGAACTGAAGACATTTACAGTAGAGGCCTGGAAGAGCATCACCAGGATGAAACCCAGGGTCAGGGTCAGGCTGTCATTGACTGCACAGGATTTGCAACCAGGGGCGGACTGGCCATATGTCCATTCTGGGAGAGCACAGAAGGGCCACTGGCTCTAGGGCCACTGGTTAACCTCCAATCTTACGCCTTAACCGAGCTTTGCCCAAATCTCAAAGCTCAAAAGAAAAGCGCCAAAATAGCGACGAAAACGAGGATAAACACAGGACAAAAATGTGCTGCAAAAACAACAAAAATGTGACATAAACGTGGCATAAACATGATAGAAACCAATAAAAACATGACAAAAAACAACAACAAAAAAGAGACAAAAACACAGCAATAAAGCAACACAGAAGCCACAAAAGTAATGAAAAAACGACAAAATCATGACAAAAAGTTGCAATCACTCTTGTAGGTCTTAGCTTTCAAATGATTCACTGTTGCTTTCCAGTACAGGAGCTTTTAGATTTGGGTAATGTCAATATGTATTTGTGCTTTGTGTGCATTTACGCTAATTTGGGCCAGACTAGTCAGAGTCCAGGGCCGTTTTTAAGTCCCAGTCCGCCCCTGTTTGCAACCAAATGTTAAAAATAAAAATAAAACATGTATAATTGTTGCTTTGTCCCATTACTTGTGGTTCCTTAAAAAGTGTGAGGCTCACATGCAAACGGTTGTAATTCCTACACCGTTCATACGATTTGGATGTAAAGAGTCTCAAATTAAAGCTAAAAGTCTGCACTTCAGGTACATCTTTGTTTGTTTCATTTCAAATCCGTTGTACTGGTTTATAGAGCCATAAACATAAGAAGTCGATGAGTCGATGTCCCAGTGTTTATAGACCTGACTGTATCTCAAGGAAAATAAGAAAAAATCATAAAGTTGGCCCCTGGACATCGCCCTGCAGCTGATGAAGAGTTAGTTTATGGGCTACTACTTTCTGTTAGGCTCATTATTGGGAAACAGCTCCCCCTGGTGGCCGTGTATCAAGCCCTTTTTGACTTTTTTCATCTGTAAATATTCAGACTTGTTTAGTGTCCTCAGCATTAGGCCAAATTTAAAGGTGGATTATGGGACATTTTATGCAGGGGATAAAAAGAACTTAATTTTTGTGCGTATTTGACCTTTTTGTGACAGGATGTCTGCATGGGCGGTCAGCATGGCGCCTTTACTTTAAAATAAGTGGCCTCAATAACGCGCCTGGATCAAACGTTTTGTAGGTTTTCTGGTTGGAGTGCATGTGTAACCATGGAGAGGTTCTGTCAACACGAAAACCTACCAGAAACTCCAAAAAAAAAAAAAACTGACCACCCACCCATGCAGCCACTGGGTCACTAAAAGATAAAATACACACAATACAACTTTTTTTCTTCACATAAGGTTCCATAGTGCACCTTTAAAGATTCACAGGCTTAAAACGCACGTTAGCGTTAGCATTAGCAGCAGTAGATTAGCGGCTTGGGGAACCGTGGATATTTTACCCTTACAATTTAGAAAACATCGGCTGTATACATTTCATTTGATGACTATAAATGTAAAACAGACTTATAATGAGGAAATGAAAGCAATTGAAATTGTTTTGTTCTATCTTCTACATTTTTGTATTCATTGTGTTGAGAAGGCAGATGGTGGGATTATTTAAGTTTTCGAACTACTTCCCACACGCATTATGGTCCAACAGACTAAACAAAACAAAACAAAAATCCCCATAAAAAGTAAATCCAAGAAATTCGATCAGCTTTTGTCTCTTTGAGTGGGAGGAGTAACTTATAATAACAAATATCTGCACAGAAAGCCTCGTGAACCCTCTTCCCCCAGAGAGTCACAGACTAGTGACGAGATGAATGGGACTTTTTCATTCTGTGGCCTTTTATAATCTGCTGCGGAGAACATAACATGCCAAACTAGGCATATAATGGTCCTTGAAGTTGGAATATGTAAACATCTGCATCAACCTTGTTTCTGCTGCAAAACAGGAACCGCCAAGCTTTCAACAACACCGGCTCACAAAGAGACGGCAGATGAAAGGATCCATCTTAGTGTAAGGCGTTTTTTCTCCTGTACAATCTACTTTCACCAGTTTCGTTAATAATGTCATAAAGAATAACGTTTGTGTTTGGTTTATTTAACACACTCCAGAACAGTAGGGGGCGCTGTGCCAGACATACTGTCAAATGTCATCGACTGACAACAAGGAAGAAAGTTTGTCCCCGTTGAATTTTAGCCACAATTTGTGTGATTTTGAAGCTGCAAACTTATCAGAGGTGGGAGACTTGAGTCAGACTTAGGCCCGGTCCACACGTGGAAGGGTGTCTCACAAACCGAGGATATTTTCCTACGATCTGGCCGATCATCTACACAAAACCGGAGTTTTCTGTGAAGGTTTCTAAAAACTGCAGCCAAAGTGAAGGTGTGGGGCTTCTCCGGTGATGCGTTTGAGTGTGGACATAAATAACCGGAGTATTCGGCCGTACGTCATTGCCAGCGTGCTGCTCTGGCATCACACGCGCCACCTGGGTTAACATCAGAAACAGCATGGACGCCTCAAAACTGTGTTGGCTTTAACAATTGTTCAGGCGCTTTTTGCTAAAGCTCAAGTACCGCTTCACTTCAGGGGTACTTTACAGTTAGTTATTTTACAGCAATTCAACCTGGATAGACTCAAACAGACAAAAGCAGCAATTAGGAAGATTTATTGACGTGATGTATTTTGTTTTGGCGATCAGACCCCGGTGGTGGACATCGATGTATTTATGTCCGAATGTCCGAACACTTAGAGCTAGGGATGTCTTCCCCGGGGCCTGGACACTGGTGGTGGTATAGAGACCTGTGAAGATGCAGCAGGGAGAAGCCGTGCTGGAAAGCGAATGATCCAAGATTGCTGGAGGCTTAAAAGCGGGACCGAGGGCGATGATTGGCTGCTACGGAGGTGCGGCTCTTACGCTGATGGGCTGAGGTGGAGGTGTGGCCCTCTCGGAAGCGATCATCGGCTCATCATCACTGGAGGTATGTGATGCTGAAATTAGTCTCCCAGGTTGAATTAATGCCTAGGCTTCATATAACCGTCCCACATCCCACATGTTCCTCGAAGACGGCAACAGCGGGACATGCACCCCCTCTTACCATGCCCAGATGGAGGGTTTCTGATGAACTTCTGCAGGAGAACCTTAGGATGAAGTCGTCCTCCTGGAGGAAACGGTGAGACGAATGTTACTGTCCTCGCTGCTGCTGTTGTTGGAGTCATTACGTGCCAGGTCAGTCTACTGTCATGCATCACTGGTCAGTCCGGTCAAGAAAGTTGCTTGCACGCTGTACTGCTGATCTGACGGAAGAAATGTGTTTTGTTTGTCAAGGTATGGCCTATGTGGTCTTGTCATTTTTTCAAGGCGGAGGGCGGATTTATAATTTCCCTGCGTGTGGACTAGGCCTTATTTTCAAATGTAAGTAAAGCTGTACCAATTCTAAAAGTCTGTAGCTGAATAAGTTGTGGTCAAAATATTAAAGCTGCCAATTCATACTAGCTGGATATTACGTGAAAATGTCATGAGCTGTTTTCACACAGGATTAGAATGACCTGGGGAGGTTGGTCAAACTGAAATTACTCCAGTACGTCAAGTCATTATTTGGGGCATTCACGCGGGATTAACAGTGTGTGAATCATTCACTTATTTTTACAATGACAGAGATAATGACACTGAACAGGGCTCCAAACTCTCATCACTGTGAACGTTGATCAGGATGTGCACAGCTCTAGAATTTACTCAGGTGAGCATTTTAAGATCACGACATGAAAAAAGACAGACTAACCTGAGGCCCCCAAGTCATTCTAATCCCGTGTGAATAGGGGTCACATTGCTCAAAATTTGCACTGTACTTAAAACCCTTTTCGCTCTGCTAAAAACACTTAAGCAAGCAGTTTGATTTGTTCACATGTACAGAAACAATCATTTATCTGCCTTTTGTTCTGTGTCTTGAGGTTTTTCCACCTGCGTCAATAAAACACTCCTCGGTGTGTCGTTGGTGACGGTGTTGGACACAGTGATAGCTTCCCATCTCAAGACGTGCATCGATCGCTCCGTCCGGCGGGATAAATAGCCTTTGTCATTCACGGAGGGTCTGCTGTGATGAGCTGCCTCCCGTCGGCCTTCACTCCCCCGTGACTTAATGTAATGTATGGCCTTTTACGCGGGCAGCTCTGCTCCTGTAATCCACGGACATTACTGAGAGCACTGTTCGGATGAAGCCGCCGTCCATCCCTCATCCAGCAGCACCATGCCCGTTTACCATTTTGCTCTGATAACAAGTCACAATATGAGGGATCAGTACTGGAGGGTTTCGGTGGGACTTAAATACAGTATTGCTTTAATCCAAACACAACGAGATCGTGTTGTTATTATAAGTTTAAATGAATATTGTATTTGGCTTGCAGCGGCTTGTTATAGATCGAATGTTGAGAACAACTGGATTAAACAATGCAATTTTACGCCTTGCCACTGACTGCTTGATGCCCCAGTGGTAACTGACTGACCGGACGTTAGCATCCCAGTCTTTAGCCTTATCCAAGAGGAACCATTTCAATCAGGGACTGGACATACTTCCACGATCTTCGGCCCTTTCTGCAGAGGGAGTCCCATCAGCCCTGGGTATATCTGCGAGTGGATCTCTCCTTCTGTGGTTCTCCCTGAGTTTTCTCTTTTCTCCCTGCGGGTTTATGAGTTTTTCTTCGCATAGTAAAGTCTAAGGACACGGAACACCCCGGGCATGTTTCCATCTGCTGCTGACTACTTATTTTGACATCAGATATGTTTGGACATTATATTTGTCTAGACCAGGGGTGCCCAAAGTGCCCCAAATTTGGCCCGCCGAAACAATTCTGTTGGCCCACCAGAGAGTGACCTACTTTTGCGCTGCGTGTGGTTAATACTAACTCTCTTCCATTCATTCTCAATGGTAAATATGGATGCAGTACACTTTTTGACCAGCAGCGTCAAATTGGGGGCGCTGTTTCATTCCTTTCACAAAGTTAAGGAAACACTGTTGTGGTGTCTTGGTGTTTATCAATCACAGAGCGTTGTAGCATCAACTTTCACAGTTTTTCAATTTTTTTATTGCAAAGGTTGTTGACGTCAACAACAGTATATGTTAAAACTGACATATAAAAGAATTGATGCTGAACGTACACTTAACAAATGAGGTAAAGTTACTGTAGGTGCTGTAGATACAGGTTTTGTTGTTGTTGTTTTTTGCACTAAATTGTTACAATGGTTGATTTTTTTTCTACTAAAATTAGGCTTTTGCCATAGTTACCATTGGTTTTAATATAGCATGTTATTTACATGGATAGAAACAAATGCAAATGTAGGCTATCGAAAAAATAAAATAAAGTAACTTTATAATTTGCAGTTATGTGTGTTTTTCGTGCTTGACATCGCCGTGTTTGGCCCGCGACTCAGAGCCACTATTTCATTTTGGCCCTCGGAGACAAAAAGTTTGGGCACCCCTGGTCTAGACAGTACATTGCCTTGGTCAGTATGGCTCAGGTTATTGTTTCACCGTTTTTTCAGTTTGGTGCAGACCTGTGAGGCAACCCATGTTGTGCAATGGCTTAAAGCTGATCCATTTATTTTATTTATGGTTTATTTGGTAGGGACAGTGCAAGTTAATGAACAAGCCACACCGGATTGTAGCCTTAGGCTAATTTTCATCCGTCGTCCCCCATGCGCACTCTCAAACACACTCTCATACATCCTGGCCTATTGTACATGTTTTTAGTGGTAGGGGAAACCGGAGTACCCGGAGGAAACCTACGCAGACACGGGGAGAACATGCAAACTCCACACAGAAAGGCCCCGTCCTTGGTGGGAATCGAACCCGGACCTTCTAGCTGTGAAGCACAAGCACTAACCGCTGTGCTACCGTGCCGCCTTTTGCCTCGTGACAATAATAATCCAGTGGAGGAGTTCAAGTATCTCGGGGTCTTGTTCATGAGTGGAGGACGGATGGAGCGTGAGATCGACAGACGGATCGGTGCGGCGTCAGCAGTGATGTGGTCGCTGTATCGGTCTGTCGTGGTGAAGAGGGAGCTGAGTCGGGGCAAAGCTCTCGATTTACCGATCGATCTACGTTCCCACCCTCACCTATGGTCATGAGATTTGGGTAATGACCGAAAGGACAAGATCGTGAATACAAGCGGCCGAAATGAGTTTCCTTCGCAGGGTGGCTGGGCGCACCCTTCGAGATCGGGTGAGGAGCTCAGTTACCCGGGAGGAGCTCAGAGTAGAGTCACTGCTCCTTTACGTTGAAAGGAGCAGCTGAGGTGGCTCGGGCATCTGTTCTGGATGCCTCCTGGTCGCCTCCCGCGGGAGGTGTTCCAGGCATGTCCTATTGGGACGACGCCTCGTGGAAGACCCAGGACACGCTGGTGGGACTATGTCTCAGAGCTGGCCTGGTGTCGCCTCGGGGCCCCCCCAGAACAGCTGGAGGAGGTGTGTGTGTATCGGGAAGTTTGGGCATCTCTGCTGAGACTGCTGCCCCCGCGACCCAGCCCCGGATAAAGCGGAAAAAAATTGATGGATGGATGGACAATGATAATCCAAGCGTCCTGTTGTGCAGTGTGTATTTGTCAAAAATAAGTCCTTTCTTCTCTCCAAAAAGAAGAGCAGAGCGCGAGAGGACATGATCAGAGAAGACCTATTTCAGCAGGTCTCTGATCGGCTGTTTAATCCGGCCAAAAGTACTGGTTGGATTCACATTGACTTGAGAGCCCCTTTAGATTGACCCAACCAGTGCCGGTGTTAATTAAACTTGGAGACACCCTTCTGACTTCACTTTACAGATAGTTTTTTTTTTCTTGCTCTATCCGAAGCATCTAAAAAGCACATCAAAATGCTATCACTAATGCGCTGTGTATATCTTGCAGGTGAAAAACCAAGTCCTCACCCCGCTGAGATAAGACAGACAGGCTCGTGACACATGGCATCGTTAGCGCTGATGCCTCTATCACAAACCGGCACTGCTGCTGCCACAACAACTCAAAGAAATGAAACCCCGACAAAAGAGCGATTCCACCACCACTGTTTTGTCAAGTCATTACTGGCGAAGTGTTAAAGTACGAGTTGCGGTTGTGTTTTTGATGGTGAGAGGGTTTCGCGAGAGGCTGGTGTTGTCAGGGAGAGCTGAGGCGCTTAGAGGTGATGAAGGTACTGACAAATAGCAGCGGTGTGGAAGACATCCGTGCATAATTCAGACAGCGGGAGACGAGAAGGGGCTGCAGTCGCCGAGTGGACGACGGCAGACGGCCTACATGCAAACGTAATACACTTCTCAGGCTGAAGATCGGATAAGAAGGTAATACAAACACACACTTTACTGTTGTGTCACTGGGAAAGACACTCCACCCATCCTCTCAGTGTGAGCGAGCAATTGAAACAGCTTGGGCGCTAACTGCAGCTCTCCTTTCCTCGTAGCTCGACAAAGACTTTCCACATTTCAATTCCTGATAAACACATTTTGGTTCTGAAAAAGTTGAGCACAACCGCAATGGAAATGTGGCGAGATAAGAAGAGACACCTCAAGTTATTGCATTTAAGTGTGTTGGAATATCATCTGGCTACGAACGCTCCAGAGGGAATTCCAACAAGTTGTGAGAATATAATAGAATAGAATAGAAAAAACTTTATTGTCTACCATGCACAATGATGGCAGAAATTTGCCTTTGGCTTGCTCATACATTCTAATACATTTGCCCAGCAATGTACATAATAAAATCAGTTCATTATAAAAATCAGTTCAAGGCAGACACAGCAGCAGCAGGTACACTTTATAAAGGAAAGGGAAAAGGGAACAGACAGACTGAACGACATTAATACTTACGACTTATTCAGCTCCTTGATGGCAAAGGGAACAAAAGAATTCCTGTACACATTTTTCTTGGCACAAGGAAGTCTGTGTCTCTGCCCTGATGGAAGGAGCTCAAAGTGATGGGACAATGGGTGGCTATCGTCATCTGTGATCTTAATACAGACACGACGCACTGCTTTACTGTAATGCTGAGGTAAACTGGTTTGTTCTTGGCCTGTTTTTTTACTGCCCTGTTTAACAACTCTGCCAACTTTAGCTTTGTTTTTGACAGTTAAATGACCAAACCAAGAGACTATGTCAAATATCAGCACGCTCTCAATTAAACACTGATAAACCCTTGATAAGATATGGTCACTAACTTCAAAACCTCTCAGCGACGCAGCAGGAAAAGCCACTGTGTAAACACAATCAACATGTTCGTTAAATGTGAAAGAATTGTCCAAAATTGTTCCTAGTTTTTGTATTGCCGCTTCTGAATGATTTTTTAAACATCAAACGGCAGTGTTTGTCCACAGTGTTCACCTAGATTTATTGCATTCTGTTTAACTGCATGCACAAACATGGGAGAGAGTCAGAGGTTGGGCAAACATCAGTCCAACATCCGTGCCAATAAGCCCAAACTCTATAAAGGTTTGCAGGACAGGGGAATCCATCCATCCATTTTCTTCCACTTTTCCGTTTCTGGGTCGTGGGGGCAGCCGTTGAAGCTGCCCAAATCACATTGCACCAGCCCCTATGGCTGCTCCTGCAGGTGGTGGGTCCATGGACGGACGGCCTCATGGTTCTAACCGGGCTTGTCCGTCCACAGCAGCTTATAAACACAATACTCACACTGAGGAGGATCTGCACCTGCTGAAACATCCTTATTGCAAGGAAAGAATTACCTTTGCTCTACTTCCATGTCGCCTTTAGAGTAGAGTCAGACTCTGAGCCCAACACTTGTCAACAGGAGCTAAAGTATGTCCTTTTGCTTACGCATATCAAGTAGCCATGTGCTCTGGGCAACTCAACCCTTCAGAGTAAACCAACTGAACTGGGGAGGCCTTTAGATGCCAATTGGGCTAAAATAGTCTCTCACAGTGAGACTAATGACACGACATCAGCTGCTGTTTGGTTTAAAGTGGCTTCAAATGCAGAGAAATACTTCATGTTTTTATCCCAGCTTGCAGTATTTCTCCCCTGTTTAGGCACGGGCAACTCGGCTCAACGTTGACCGAGCACACATTATGGACGTGAGGAAATGACCTTTCACAAAACCGTGCCCCAAAATTGTAATTGTCCGATCATACATCAGAGCAATCATTACTATGAAGCTAGGTCAAGCTACAGACCTGTGCTGCTAAACAATGGTACACACCAGCACTGAGCAGATGCACTTTTTTTGCCTTTAACTACCAAAAACCCTACCAGACAAAGAAGAAGCAAGATGGTAAAGCGATCTGCCTATGGACTGTGTATATCGGACACTGGGTACCACAGGAGTGTGTCTGGGGGACAAGAGTTATTTTCCTTCAAAAAGCCAAAAACACAACTGGAGCGCTGCCTAAAATGGATCAAACAATGTGGACGGCCACAAGCAAACAAATAAACAACAATACGTCTGCTCCATAGATATAATACTGTATAATAAAGATGAGCGGGTCCCATTCAGCCCCATTCATTGAAAAAGGTTCCCAAGTCCTGTGTGAAATGTAATGGCCGCTCTGTCTCCTCCTACGCAGCCTGTTCCTTAAAAGGGCAAAAAGGCGGGAAGCCCTGAGGAGCGGGCGGAGCCTCCACAGAGCTCCAGAGCTTGATTGACAGGCTCTGGAGTCAATGTACTGAAAATGCTTCCAAATTTAGGGCTGATAACATGGTCACATGGCTCACAGCGATTTCTAGAAAAAGAACTCTTTGGAGCCAGGCTTTAGGCCGTTCTTGGGGACGTTTGAATTCCCATTAGAATCAATGCTCCCAAGTGACTCTTGGAGTCGCCCCTGGCCACCAGGGGGTGGTATTACAGCAATGTCAGCTCCCCGCCATGAGGACCATAGAGAAGCGCGTTCCTCACCCATTGGTCTGCTCTAAGGTAAGGTTAGGCTAACACCTTAGCTAGCTAACGTCTAGCTACTCACAAAACGTTACACAGGCAGGAGCTGTTTGACATAACTTAAACTGCGCTGGTTTTACAAGCCTCAGTGTAAGGTCTCACAATGGTGCTGCGTAACTGTCCTAAAGTCCGCAATGTTTTTTGTGTTTTGTTTTTTTAAACGCTTAGCTTTCTACTTTTATGATAGGAATACTGAGCATTTGGTCATTGTTCTAACAATATCTGGCTGCAGCTTATTATCACTGGGGCACCTGTAGGTTTAGCTAGCGTTAGTTAACTTTAGCGAACTGAAGCAATGCTCATCAAGTGCTTACCCGGCAGTGCAAGAATACGACTGGTCCACAAACCTGTGCTGGTTGCATTTAAGGAAGAGATCATGAGGTTTCATATAGTTTCATATAGTCTTAATAGTTGTATTTCACCCTTCACTAGATAGTTTAATATAGGACCGCCCCCTACCACAGGGTGCTGCTTGTCATAAGGGAGACAGTAGTAGTACAAAAAAGAGTAGGCCTCTATCAGAGTGAAGTACTGTCGCCCAAAACCTTGTAGGACGCTGTATGGAAAACCGCTAAAAGGAAATATATACAGAAATATACATATATGTTCTGTAAAAGTACCTCAACTCGTACAAAAAATAAAAAAACAGAGTTTCGAAATCATGATCCGTGCAGAACACCTCGGACTTCTGTAGAAACAATAATTCACCATTGGAAAACAGATTCTCTGCACCTCATATAGTAGCAAAGGCTGATAATGTGAGAAGAATCCTGTTTATTTTTTCAGACTCATGGATTATGCGCCGTTGAAAAACTACTGGAGATAATTGCGAGATAAATTGCCGTCATTATCCTACCAGTGATACAAAGAGCACCGGTTTTTGCATTTCAAAAACGTATCAGCTGAAATGGGGCTAATACATCGACCAGAAACAATTACTATGATACCTACGTAAGAGGGTCGGAAACAGAAAACCAACCTTCAAAAAGAAGCAACTTTTTTTTCTCAGCTGTCGAAGGTCCTTGTGTTATTATGGTTTGTTCAGAAGACATGCAGAACAGAGAGCGTACAAGTGGGCATGCTTGAATATTGAGAATTATGGCTTATAAACCTGATACTTTACAACTTATAATTATTTATGTCACCAACTGGAAGACCACGCTTTCTACTTGTGAATCGGAAAGAACTAGTGCATTGTGTCCAAGTGCCTTTTGTGATCGTAGTGAAGCGAAAGATAGAATAAGCGGTAAACAAGTCGCAGGGCCATGGAAAGATGCCTCGGTGTCATTGTTGCTGCTGTCGAGAGGGTCGCGAGTGTTAAAGCTGTGCTAATCAAATTATTTTCTTTCAGTAGAATCAACTTGCACCATATGTGAAAGACGAACAGACCTTGTGCGCTGTGTGTGAAAATATGTAAATGATACATTTCCCTCCAGCGCGAAGCGGGAAGTCAGAGGCTAAATTAGCACAGTGTTAGCGCATGCTACAAAAAATAAACAATAGTGCAACCGACGGCAGCTCTAGCACACCTGCTAAAAAGCAAACTGCACTTCTTAAAGGAATAGGCCACCGTTTTTACATACTGAGATATGTTCTTACCTTAGCTTTGACGAGTTCTTTAGGACCTGTCTGATCTTCCCCCGTGCCTTCAGTCACGTAAACACAGCGCAGACGGCGTTAGCATTTAGCCTCTCCCTCTCTCCTCTATAGCTCCAAAACAGGTCAATATAGAAGCTACCAAGCTCTTCCACGTTTTCCCTATTTAAATATGGTTACGTGAAGTGTTACACTACGAAGTATAATTACACAAAATTAAACAATGTGGATTTTCGAAGCGGATAAAAGGGGGAACTATATTGTAAGGCGTAATAATACCAGGAGTAATTCGGCATCCGCACAGTAAAGTGAAGATTACTGCGCAGTAAAGTGAAGATTACTGCGCAGTAAAGTGAAGATTACTGCGCAGTAAAGTGAAGATTACTGTGCGGATGCCAAACTACTCCTGGTATTATTACGTCTTACAATATAGTGTAATAAATATAAATATATATATATATATATAAATATAGTAATAAATGCCTTATGATAAGAACGGAGTGCAATGGAAAGCGATAACAGAGGCGATCATGTTTTATATTGGCACAGACATGCTGCCAATTTATTCTGTTATGTTATTATTCTGTTATGTCATGCTTAAAGTATTAGATGCGAGGTACGATGTCCCCAGTCGCAAGTATTTTGCCGATGTAGCGCTGCCTCGCCTGTGCAATACAACTCTGGAAAAGATCCGCGGTGAGTTGGAGGAGATGCCGTTTTACTCAGAGCCTGTGGTCCAGCCGGACGATGCAGCCACATATGAGTCTGACGGTCCAGTATATCAACACCAGCTGGACTCTGCGCAGCATCTGCCTCCAGACGGCTTATTTCCCTGAAGACCACACTGGTGACATAATGCCCATGGCTTTAAAGACGCTCTCAGCTCCTGGAGGCTTTCGGAGGAACGACTCGTCTGCATGACAGTGGCACCAACATCATAAAGGCTCTTAAGGACAACTGGCCAAACCTGCAGTGTTTTGGACATAAACTCCACTATGTTATAGGTAAGAGGCGGTGAATAAATAGGTGCACATCCTTACACATTAAGTATCGTTTGCTCAGTCATTTAATAGCCAGAACATGATGTATATTTTAACTGGTTTACACATACAAGTGGGGCTTGTTTAATAATAAATACATTTATGAAATAATAAATGAATAAACCTTCTCCTTAAGTTGCATTAATCATACATTATGTGTCAAACTGTGAGCCCCAGCTCTTCAAACTGTGATATAAGTACAGAACAATTTGTCAAAACTCACCTCAAACACTACTTACAGTTTAAGAGAGATCGTTTCACATTTACTACAGAGAAGGACGTGAAGGACCCAAGGACTGATCGGGCCATCAGGGTCTGCAATAAAACTGTATCAGCTTCTCTTACAGCTGGAAACAAAGGCGAGGCATGACACAGGTGCAGGCTGAGCTTGGACTTCCCCACCATCCAACTCGTTGGAGGTCTCGTCAAAAAGATTATTGAGCGTTTTCTTGAGCAAGAGAAGGCAATAGCTCGTGTTCCCAATCTTGTTCCCAAGTGGCAGGATTTGGAAGTATTGGAAGCCACCAACAAAGCAGTGAAACTTCTCCAGGACTTCCCTGATCACTGTCAGGGGAGTCATATGTCAGCGTGTCATGCATCAAACCAGTGCTGCATTTAAAACCAGTCTCCTCCTGCCGCATGTTTGCAATCAAAGCCAACATCATGCGTTACATTGAACGTAAGTAGGATGATTTGGAGAAAGAGGAACTTTAGGACATGGCCACACTTTCCGTTTAATCTACATTGATGCAAGCAAATTGGAAGTTGTTTGTCTGTGTCTGAGAACTCTGCTCTCTGCAGCTCTACCACAGAGGAAGCTGTTCCCTCTGATGTTCAAGAGAACACCCCACCACAAGAGAAAATGACTCTGGGTGCCTTCTTCAAAAACAGTGCACTATCCACCCCACACCCACAACCAGAGAAACAAAAAGTGTGAGTGTATTCACTTATCCAGACATAGAGCCACACACAGATCCTCTTGAATGGTGGAAGCTGCATCAGCCCAACCTTCCAAACTGGCTAAAACATATCTTTCTATGCCAGCCACAAGTGCCCCCTCCGAGAGGGTATTTAGTGTGGGTGGGGGGATATTTACCTGCAACCAGGCCTGCCTCAAGCCACAGGTACTGTCATATTTCTTGCAAAAACTACTTAGAATGTTTCAGAGATCTAACAACGCGTTTTGTTGTTAAAGATAAAAGCTGTGTTGAGATGCTAAGAGAAGAGTTTTTTTTTTCTTTTTTTATTGTAGTGTCATATGTTATAAAATATGTAGTTATCTGATTTCTTTAAGCTACTGTGAAGTTCATGATTTGAGAGTTTTATATGCATTGCTATATGCATTTTAACCTATGAGCACAATCACAGCAATAAAGTTGCACTTTTGACAATTATATCTGACGTCTGCAGTCATTTTGAAGTGCCCTGGGATTTTTTTTAAAATTGCATCAAAACTCGAGGCCCAGCCCCATTTGATTATTTCAGGTTTTTTTCTCACTCCCTTTTCTTCTTGTTGCATATTGAAGTTCTACTTGAAACCTTGTCGAGATCCAACCAAGCAAAATGTGATTTTTTTTCCATTTTTCCACTGGTCTTAAACTTTTGATGGGGACTGTAGTTCAGTTTGCCCGGCAAAAGCTTCATAACATGTGATGGTTGATGTGAGAGGAGAGTGAAGGGCTCGTAGAAGGACACCACGCCTCCGGCAACTTCTTTCTTCTCTCTGAGCAAAGCACTCGAAAAAGCAAAAGCACTCGAACCCGGGACCCTCTAGCTGTGAGGCACGAGTGCTAACCACTTTGCTGCCAGGGTCCTGTTGCCGTGTGGTTGTTATGTGTATGTTCTTCTCTATCACCTCTAGTGTATTTTGCACTGTATTCACTTTCTGCCTGTAAATGTCTGTGTTTTGTGTGGGTGGTCACTTAAGCCCATGTGACCACACTCAGAGACAGGGGTCAGTACTGAGACCACCATTGTGCCCTGACGAAGACCACGCTCGCGCTCGTGAGGACAGTCTGGGAGCCGTTGCTTGGACTGCTGAGATGGATGGATCAAAGTCTGTCATAACCCGCTGCACAACTGTCAGTTCCTTTGACAAGATGATTAAACGAGGAGAAAAGATTGTGCCGAGTTGTAAACAAATCACCCCCCTCTCTGTCCTCACGAGTTTGGAGTGCACTACTTGAAACATTGACTAATTATAGACCCAGACGAGACAAGTGCTCTTCACTTCATGATCTCTCAAAGCCGGCTAAAAATATCCCTCTGAAACTTAAGTGGCGTTCACATGTCATCACAACATTCTAAACAGTCTGTATTTGAACATGGAGTTGGTGCAGCTAAGAATCCCATTGTCAAAATGCAGATTTGTGTCTGTGCGTTCTGTTTCCCTCCATAATCATTTTGTCCAGCAAACATTCCTCCAGTATTGACTGTCCACATCCCCACGGCTCCCACTGTCCAACCGAGCGCCGGCATTACTTCTGGTTTTTCACTCAAATTAACTTTTTTTTTCATTTGGGCCGTTCCGAGGCGCAGGGACACGCTGGTTTGGTTCAAATATTTTTTCTCTCTATTATGGTGTTTTTTGTGCAAATGAAAAATGATGTTTTAATACAGAGAGCATGTATTATGTATATTTGAATTGGCTCAGGGGAGGGCCAGCCTTTGCCCCGGAGTCGGTCTGAGCTTGGTCTCCTCACAGTGAAGGATGGGTTAAATGCAGAGGACAAATTTCCCTACAGGGACAATAAAGTATACAAACAAAAAACAACTACGAGGGCCTTACATGCATTGTTGTTGTTTGGCAGTATTGCACATTGATATAATTATTTACTTTTATGTTTTGTTACGGTACACTTTCTCACAAGTGAACAACAGGTTTATATTGTATATAAATATTATATACTACTTCAAACCTTTGTTACGCCGTCATTAAGATCTGCCATAAGAACCCGTCACAAAGTCCAACGCCTTCTCTCTCAGCTCATATGAGCGACGGTCACATGACATTTTGTATTTCTTGAATAACTGAACTTTTATATAACATATGTATATATATTAAGCGACTGTACATACTTGCATTATGCTATGACACTGGACGTTTTTATCCTGGCCAGTCATATGCACTTCTTTCTCTTTATATTTGAAATATATAATCTCCAGTTTAGAATAGATTTAGATTAGATTAGATTAGATTAGATTAGATTAGATTAGATTAGATTAGATTAGATTAGATTAGATTAGATTAGATTAGATTAGATTAGTCAGGCGGGTCAGGCTAAGAAGAAGCCATCCTCTGTCCATGGTGCTGATATAGTCTAAATAAACTTGATATATTTCATTCTTCATAATGTTCATAAAACCTCTAATTTCAATATTCAGTACTTCAGTAACTTTCTCCCTAAACAAGCCGGTTTGAACTTAAAAGTTTATGCTTTTAAATATACCAATACTGCAGCTGAAACATGGAGAGGCTTCTTCGTGGCTTCAACTGAAACATTCTGCAAAATAATCACCAGAAATCACCAGTTTTTCTCGAAACTTGGGCTGCCGACTTGTGTCCCTCGTGCTCATGACGGGTCACATTTGTTCATCAACGTACTTTCTGTGTTCATACACTATGGTATTTAAAACTGTCCTGAGAAAAGGTAAAGTCCCTGTGACGTCGCTGTCAGACATGCTCTATGGAGGACGTGCGCTGACTGTGAGCTGACGCCGTCACCTGTCCCGGGTGTGTCTGAACGTCTGACGAAGCACCTTCTCCTGTTTTCACCTCGTCTCATGTGGAGCCTGGTTGTCTCAAAGACTGAACTAAAAACTCACTAACTGATGGAAAAACCTCAGAAACCTGTTCCCCCGACAAAGTCAAGCTACAAAAGGTACAAGTTCAAATGTAAAAAAGTTTATTTATTTGACAAAGGAGGTCAGAAGGGGGGCAGGTTTGGGGTGCGGTGGGGGCAGGGGGGGAGGAGACTCTACCTTCAGAACAGCCAGGGGGAGGAAGAGCCGTCTCCTCTGATGGATGTGGGATCACCCAGGGCGGGGCAGAGCAGAGTGTGTCCTGATGGAGGGGAGAGACAAACAGCTTCCTGTAAGAAAGTAAACAACAACACGATTACTGACCAGCAAACAAACAAACAGTAAACAAACAGAGACCGACAAATGTGTTCTTCTAAAACACTGAAGAGGCACCAAGAGCCCCCCCACACCTGCAGCACAAAGGAGGCGTCACAAGAGGCGCTGCAGGGACAAAGGAGAAGGCATCCGGGCAAGACTCACAGCTAAGCCTCACGTGCCCTCTATAGTGTTCTGGCTAATGGATGTTCTCAGGAGCATAAGACGGATTTACAGCTAAACTCTTCCCAGAGATGGTGAACGACTGTTATGGAGCGGAGGGAGCTGCGGAGGAGAGAGAGGAAGGAGGAGGTGGAGCTGACCAGTGCTGGACACCACGCTCTGGAGGAGGCGGTGCACCGTTTCAGAGGATCGCGGAGGCGCAGGTGCTACGGTTTCCCTGATGTGGAAAAACTGGCTGTGGTCAGGTTGGCTCACAGCGGCTCAGGACGAACAAACAACACGACTTCAAATAAAGCACTAACTTACGAACTTATACTTTATTAATCCTCCATGGGGCGCTGGGGCGACATCATGGGAGCCAGGCTGGTGGTCAGAAACACCTGGCTGGAGGAGTCACCTATTGTACATGTTTTTAGTGGTAGGGGAAACCGGAGTACCCGGAGGAAACCTACGCAGACACGGGGAGAACATGCAAACTCCACACAGAAAGGCCCCCGTGCAGGTGGGAATCGAACCCGGGACCTTCTAGCTGTGAAGCACGAGCGCTAACCGCTGCGCCACCGTGCCGCCCAACAGGAACGAATAACATAACTTCAAATAAAGCACTTACTAACTAACTTACTAACTTACTTACTTACTAAAACACAGCACAACAAAACCAACTATTTACAAACTATTTACAGATATATACACTCGACTGGGAGAAGTCCTCAGTAGAGAAAGGAGATATTTCTAAAAAGTACGTCGAGACCTCTTAGCCTGAGGCTCGACGTCTTCGTCCTCCCGAAAGCGCTTACGAGAGGAGCGAGGAGAGGGGGAGGACGGACGAGAGGGAAAGGGGGAAGAGGAGGGAGAGGGGGAGGACGGACGAGAGGAAAAGGGGGAAGAGGAGGGAGAGGGGGAGGACGGACGAGAGGAAAAGGGGGAAGAGGAGGGAGAGGGGGAGGACGGACGAGAGGGAAAGGGGGAAGAGGAGGGAGAGGGGGAGGACGGACAAGAGGAAAAGGGGGAAAAAGAAGGAGATGGGGAGGACGGACAAGAGGGAAGGGGGGAGGAAGGGGGAGAGGGAGATGGGGAGGACGGACAAGAGGGAAGGGGGGAAGAAGGGGGGGAGGGGGAGGACGGACAAGAGGAAAAGGGGGAAAAAGAAGGAGATGGGGAGGACGGACAAGAGGGAAGGGGGGAGGAAGGGGGAGAGGGAGATGGGGAGGACGGACAAGAGGAAAAGGGGGAAAAAGAAGGAGATGGGGAGGACGGACAAGAGGGAAAGGGGGAAGAAGGGGGAGAGGGAGAGGGGGAGGACAGACAAGAGGAAACAGGGGAAGAAGGAGGAGAGGGGGAGCGAGGGGAAAAGGGGAAAAAGGCAGACCCAGCAGATCGGGTCAGAACAGAAGGGCCAGCGGGGGCAGCGAGGGCCCCTGGAGGAAAGACCCGAGAAGGGAGGATAGGGATAGGGCGCACGGCAGCAGGAGGAGAGGGGCCAAAAGGCAAAGCAACAACGAGGGGATCCCCGTAGTTGAAGAAGTAAAGGTCAGGAAGCTCCTCCAGGGAGGAAGAGGGAGGGGAAGCAAGAGGAGAGGCAGGAGGAGAGACAGGGAGAAGGGGCGAAAGAGGAGACAGGATGAGGTCCGGGAAGGACTCAGAAAAGGTGGGAAGAGGAAAGGGGATGATGTCCTCGTGAACTAAGGACAAGGCAGAGTAAGGGGTGACAAAAGCGTGGGAGAAATAGTTCTCCGAAAGAGAGAAACCCGCCGAAGGAGGGGAAGAAGGAGGGGAAGAAGGAGGGGAAGAAGGCGGAGGCGGACCGGGGGCGGGGCCAGGGTCAGCGCCGATGGGGAGGACCGCAGGAGGAGGAGGAGGGTCCACGGGCGGCAGCCAGGGGGCGTCTCCTAAACACAGAAAAACATGAGTCAGAGTTGTACTTTTCAACTTAAAAACTTAGTCCCATTAAACTGGTTTAGTACTGCAACTATTTAGAAAAGTATTTCAATTAGGTTTCTATGTACATGTTTTTTTTGTTTGTTTTTTTACCTTTAGACATTTTTCCTCATCTTTTCATCTATTTGTTTAAGAATTGTCCTAAGCTGGACACTGTAGGGACTGTCAGTGAGTGGACAGTCCTGTTCCTTGTGTCAAAGTCTCCAAACACACTGCTGCTTCAAAATACTAAATCATTTGACGTCTGTACAAGTCCTGCAGTAACTACATGTTATACTGTGCATTTGAAAGTAAACATTCCAAATCCGGCGCCATTTTGTTTAGACATGTCGCTACTAAACATGTGACATTCAACAACGTCCAGCACACAAAATCCAAACAAATTCCCACATTTTCTTTTCTACTTTGTTAGTTTGGGCCCTCTCCTTTCAGATTTTCAACTTTTATCCAGGTTTTATAGCGACATTTTGAAGCAATCGTCGAATGAACTGTCTGCTATCGTTTTGTCTGCTAACCAAGCTAGGCAGCGTTAGCTTGTTAGCTCCACAGTTGCCTTTTAAAACATGTTTTTCTCTGTCAAGTTATGAAATATAACTACATTTGCAAATCATTTGATCATTTGCTACATTTGACTTGTTTTCAGCAGGTTTTTGGTTTCATTGTCCAAAGAAAACGCTAACGTTAGCTTAGCGTTAATGTCAGTTTGCACGTATCACACCTAGCAACGGCCTCGCTAAAACAGACTTTTGAATCACAAATGTCTTTCACAAACTAGTCATTCAACAGTAGATACTAATAAGTGAGGATTTAGGGAAACTTACCTCCAGCCTGCAGGTCCTGGAGGTCGGGAGGGAGGTCCAACGGAGGCATCTTCAAAGTTTTCCAGACGTTTTCACAAACCTGGCAAAATATGAAACATGTGTTTGTTAAAGTGCTTTTAAATTGCCGACAGATGAATGTGGAGACACTATTTAAAGCAGAACATGCTAAATGATACGTACCAGTTCAGTCGCAGTAGCAGTCGAAGTGAGAACTGACCCTTGGAACTGTGAGCCTTATATAGTGCTAACACACGGGTCCCATGGCAACCACGACGGGCGCATTATTTGATTTACAATATATTCTTCATCATAAACTAATGGAGATTTTAAAAGGTAAAGTACTGGAGTTCACACTAAAACATTAGGAGTTGGACATTAAATATTTGGACAGCTGATCGTTTCTGCACTTTTTATATTGTTTCTACACTTTTTTTTATTCAATTATGCATTTGCACGATTATTTAATCTAGATTAATTTTGAAATAAATCTAGATTAAAATGGCTCGCTTGAATTCTGCCAAAGCCTTTGAGAACGAGTTTCTCAAGTCAGGCGGTGCGTTAGACCAGGGGCTCGTCTCCTGTTTCCAAAATGCATCACAAACTGCTTAAGAACTTTCTACTATGATAATTGGTGATGAAAATAATTCATGTTCAAGAAGATGCACTTGTGTTTACTAACTGTTTATTCAGTTTAATTAATGTTGAACTGTAGGCCGACTACGTAAGAGGTCCTGATGAACTGTTTACAGTCAGTAGCTTTGTGTCAATCCATTTTCTGGTGACAAACTAAATCTCCTCTTCTGCAACTATGACCTGCTACAGAAAAAAGTCTCTCGCATGGGACAGTTGTGGCAGGAGTCCCCAAGTATATGGTATATGGTATAATGTGGGCCATCTTACCAGATCAGAAAATACATGAAGATGCGGGATGTATTTCTTTGGATTTGATAAGAAAAGGAAACGGCCTTCAGCCCCGAGGCGGAGGAAACAGCGGGGAGCGGGGAAAAGTAGCTGTAAAGTTCGTCTCCAAACTCGTGCTGCGGTTAAACTCAAGGTGAAACTTGAAATGTAGCTGGAAAAGGCTCTCATGAACTTTTGGTGATAAAGTTGCGCTGTTTCGTGTGGGGCTGTTTCGTGTGGGGCTGTTTCGTGTGGGGCTGTGGCCATGAAATGAGTTGTTTATGTCGCCGTTTTGAAAGAGGGAGGCGTTGCTTCTGTGTGTCGCTTTGGAGACGCTGTATTCACTCACGTTTCTCCTGTGTCCGAAATTGGGCATAAAAGTCGTGTAGTGTGTGCTGACCATAAAAAATCGCAGCACGTTAACGCCGATAACGGCCCACCACATATATATATATATATATATATATATATATATATATATATATATATATATATATATATATATATATATATATGTGTATGTATATATGAGAGAGAGAGAGAGAGAGAATGAGAGAGCCAAGATCCTGTGGGACTTCCAGATACAGACGGACAGAATGGTAATGAACCAACCAGACATTGTGGTGGTGGACAAAGAGCAGAGGAAAGCCGTTCGATCAATCAATCAAACTTTATTTATAAAGCGCTTTTCATACTGAAAGGTATCACATCATCAAAGTGCTTCACAGATTACAACATTTAAAACAATACACCTGGCACAACCTCCCAAGGCCTCGTGGAAGGCCCAGGACACGCTGGTGGGACTATGTCTCCGAGCTGGCCTGGTGTCGCCTCGGGGTCCCCCCAGAACAGCTGGAGGAGGTGTGTGTGGATCGGGAAGTTTGGGCATCTCTGCTGAGACTGCTGCCCCCGCGACCCGACCCATAAAGCGGAAGAAAATGGATGGATGGACAACCTCCCATATATATATTTTATATATTAGGATTAAATAGATTAGTCAGTTAAAAGCTAAGCAGTGGCTACAGCAGAAACACATTGTTTCCATTTGCTCTGATATGTATTAAAAAGGTACAATTATAGCGATAATAACATTTATATGGAGAGTAAAAACGTAGTTTGGCGGAAATTTACAAAATTTGGCAGAAAATTCCATTTGGTCATTCCAATCAAAAAAGTCACTGAAACACTTGTCATATGTTTCATGGAGTTACCGTAACGATGACCCCCATTTACTCAAAGGACAAGGGCAAGTGAAAACAACTCTCCATGAACATCCCACAACAGTGGAAATCTAAACATAGAGAACCGGACTATGTCTTCAATAACACATGTGTATTGTATTATTTTATCAGCGATGTCCATGTAGTGGTTGTTCTGTAGAGCTACAAGACCGTTTCCTGTTGTAGATTTTATGTTATTCTTGTGCCCCTGCAGTGGCTCTCTTGTTGCAATGTGTTCCCATAGTCTCCAAATAACAAAAACATATAAAGTAACTCACATTCCTACGTTAGATGACTTCTGTGGCAGCAGGGTGGCACAAATAATCCAATACAAATAACTCAAATAACAAAACAGGAGCCGTATAGGAGCAGCAAACAAAGTGCTATGATAAAAATAGTTTCAGTCCCGCATGTCTCAGAGAGGGGCCATTGGATTAAGCTAAACATAATATTAGAAGCTGGAATATTTCAACTCAGTCGGGTTTTGACAAATTCCAGATGCTCTTTTTTACTTCAAATGTCAATGTTTTGCATCCTGATAAATATGCTCTAAAACCTGGCGTAGGTGTTTGCTCGTCCAACTTTGTTTGAACGCATGTAAAGGATTTGCACATCACAGAAACATCACAGCCAGACTTATTCTGAGCGCTGTGAAGTCTGATTACTGCGGCCCACACGGCCTCCTACATGCAACATTCACTGTCGAACATAAGGCGATGTAACGCATTATTCTGACAGAGACCTTAGCTTACCTCCTTCCTCGAGTCAGCGGGGAAATTTAGACTGATGTGTCGTCAATTGATTGGGATTAAAAACGTTCGCCCAAAGCCGGCGACACACTGGAGGACTCCCGAAGACTCGATCTCACGTGGGATTTTACAAAGAGATCCAAAGTGAACAGAGCACAGACATAATGTATGAAAGCGCGGGCTAAAGGATTCGGGAAGACGGTTAAGACCAGATTCTTCCTGTTTTTAGGAACAATCTCGATACACGTGAGAACAGGGGTGGACTGGGACTGAAAAACAGCCCTGGACTCTGACTCTCAGCCTGGCCCAAACTAGCGTAGTTGTGCACTTCCACAAATACATATTTTAACCTCTTACCACCCGCCTAAACCAAATGCATTCTGTCCTCTTTTGGCTGTGTAACGCCTCATTTGAAAGCTAAGACCCACAAAACTGACCTTTTTCCTCGCGCTGTTGCTGTGTTGTGTCACCTTTAGTATGTTTTTTTTTTCTTTTTCATTTTTGTGACATTTTTGTTGAATTTTTGTCACTTTTTTGTTGAATTTTTGTCACTTTTTTGTTGACTTTTTGTCACTTTTTTGTTGACTTTTTGTCACTTTTTTGTTTAATTTTTGTCACTTTTTTGTCACTTTTTGTTGAATTTTTTTAAATTTTTTTGTTGAATTTTTGTCACATTTTTGTTGAATTTTTGTCACTTTTTTGTTGAATTTTAGTCACTTTTTTGTTGAATTTTTGTCACATTTTTGTTAAATTTTTGTCACATTTTTGTGGATTTTTGTCACATTTTTGTGGAATTTTTGTCACATTTTTGTGGAATTTTTGTCACATTTTTGTTGAATTTGTTACATTTTTGTTGAATTTTTGTCACTTTTTGTTGATTTTTTAAAGATATTTCATTATATTATCATTTTTTTGTTGTGTTTTTTCTGTCCGTGTTTTTCTCATGTTTTCATCCATCAAATGTTCTTCAAGGGAAATACAGTCACCAAAGAGGCTAAAGATCACCAGCTCTGGACAGAGATACCATCCTTGAAAGAGCAGCACTTGCAATTTCATGATCCCATTGCTGATATTCCTTGAGGCCCCATAGGCTCAGATCATGACGTGGCCCAGGTACTGACAATGGGACACTCAGAAAGCATCTTCCATTCAAGCTAATGATTGATCCATCAAGACGAGTCAGGCATAGTTGGTTGACAAGACTGTGCCCAGCTGACGAGAGATCCAGTCCATCCTGAGAACATCACCCTTGTTCGTAGCGATCATCGTGGGAGGGTGGAAGTCTACTGAGTTTATTGTCTTTACCTTGTACACTTTGATTGTTTTAAAAGTTAAAGTTGCAGTTACTCAATGGTCCATGTGTCCAGGTCATATTAACTGATCGGAACAATTGCTGAAACCATCCAGTTCCCTTGAAGTATACGACAACCGTTAGAACACATTGCTGAAAATGGGTTTATACAGGGGTCTAGTTCTTGCACACAGATGCTGTAAACTCAATTGCGTTTATGAAGTATATTTAAGACCATGATGATTTGATGGAGTAAAATTACAAGCTCTGGGAGATGTTTTTTTTTCAGCGACCTCTGTCCGCAGACACTAATTTGTATGAACCTGCTACTGTAAATGAGGATGATGAGGAGAAAAAACGCTGAGGCCATTTGGTAATGCGTGATGCGGCGGATGACGGACATGAGGTACTGAACATTCTCCGGGAATAACTACGCTGACAAAGGGAAGCCAAGGGCAATAAACCTGATGCTTTTCATATGTTCACCGTTTGTACTCACAAATATTACCGTAAATACTGGCCTGTTTTCCATTAGTGGCCGGGTCTCTAACAGTGGCCGGGTTCGTGGATGGCGGAGGCAAATTAAAGCCGGTCTCTAAAACAGGCCGGGGCTTTTATTAGAAACTATAGCGGTAGAAATATTCCCCATGTTAGACATTTGTCTCATACTGGTGTAAATGAAAACTCACGTGCAGGAAGTAAACAAACAGGACCCCAGGCCGAGGGGGACGCTGCGGAGGAGCTGATCCGAGCGTAACTTTGACACAGATTTAGCCACTTTTCAAACCTCCAGTAACTATTTGTGGAAACAGGGAAAGCAACAAATGTTGTGTGACCCTCCAGGGTTTTAATAAAGTCTCCATCGCGTCTTCAAAGCACGTCCAGCTGCTCCGTGTGCAGGTCAGTCCCACGCCTCAAAATAACTCCTCCCATCAGCGCCAGCGTCTCGTCTTCTCTCGGGTTTGTCTCATGATCGATCACAAACGGTAGCACAACAGTTAGTGCTTGTGCTTCACAGCTAGAAGGTCCGGGTTTGATTCCCACCAAGGACGGGGCCTTTCTGTGTGGAGTTTGCATGTTCTCCCCGTGTCTGCGTAGGTTTCCTCCAGGTACTCCGGTTTCCCCTACCACTAAAAACATGTACAATAGGCCAGGATGTATGAGAGTGTGTTTGAGAGTGCGCATGGGGGACGACGGATGAAAATTAGCCTAAGGCTACAATCCGGTGTGGGTTGTTCATTAACTTGCACTGTCCCTACCAAAATAAACCATAAATAACAAACACAAGCGCTCCGTCTAAACTCGCCTTTTACACAAGATAACAACAAATAATCCGGTCCACGGTAAAAACGAAACAGAAACCTGCAGTGACACTGATGTCAAAGCTCCGCTAACAGCAACGAAACACTTCCTGTTGTCCCGACAAAATAAAAGGCGTCAAAGTTCCAGCCGCTGGGAGATGGTTTGAAATTTAATATTTTAGGTGCAAATGGACACAAATCTCATTTTTATTTGTTTTCCTGGTCGTCCGTTTTGCTCAAATAGAAATAAAGGCCTGTCTCTAATTGTGGCCTGGTTCCAATAAAGGCCTGGTCCTGATGTCCTTGAGTAAATAAAGGCCCCGGCCTATATTAGAGCATTTACGGTATTCATCATGTAAACGGAGGATTTGAGTTTCTCCATTTCTCAGTTACATAAAAACACCATATCCTCAAAACTGCCATAACCGGAATATGGATACAAAGCAGGAGGTGCATGTACTACACACTGTCTGCTTCAAACTGTTTCTTCTGTTTGATCCAACCTGAACTCTTTGTGAAGCCCCGTGAAGCAGTAATCGTAATCATGAACAAGCCTCTTGACTTTCTCACCGAATATGGACCATCTTCTCCAGTCGAATCGAGAGGGGCTTGGATCGCACGCGTTTTGAACCGCGAGAGATTCAATAAAAACGGTACTTGTGCTCACTCCGACAGAAGAATGAGCCGTGGCAAAGGAGCGGACAGCGGCGGGAATGAAGGCCGGCCGGGCCAAGTGTGTGTGCCGTAATGGATTCCGCTGGAAGAATTGCACTCGCAGAGGAGTTTTGAGAGGGGCTGAGGGGCAGAGGAGCTTACAGGGGCTCAGCGCTCCAAATGGAAATCTCCACCGCAAACTGTTGCATGGCTAATGTGGGGAACACTCCGGTAGACTTGCATGAGGTTTTGTCGAGGAGCCAGAATATGTGCTCGAGTGAGAGGAACGGAACTTTGATCTTACTCGGTCCAGACGAGACTGTCATCTTGCATGCACACACCTGTGGGCAATGGCCAGAAGGCGTCGCTTAGAAAAAACACATTTTAGCGAGATCCCGCGCTATGTCCTCACTCTCTCCTGCAGTAAATCCTGGAATAATTCCTCTCATCAAAACACACACCAGGCGAGTCCCAGAGAAAACTCAATGAGACAGGCTCAGAGTCAGTGTGAGAAAGACGAGCGATAAGAACTACCAGCGTCAGCGATGTGTGTCCCATTACACATGGAACCAACGAAAACTCTGCGAAAGTGGAGAAATGCCTGAAAACAAAATGCAAAGTAACAACCATCCATTCATCCATCCATCCATTTTCTTCCACTTGTCCGTTGCCGGGTCGTGGGGGCAGCTGTTGGAGCTGAAGGACGGCCTCACGATTCTAACCGGGCCTGTTGGTCTCTCATAAGGGGCTTCTGAACCGCTTTTCGTCTGACCCGTCACCTAGGACCTGTTTGCCATGGGAGACCCTACCAGGGGCACGAATCCCCCGACAACAGAGCTCCCAGGATCAGTCGGGCGCTCAAACCCCTCCACCACGTTAAGGTGGCGGTTCCAGGAGGGGCAAAGTAAAAACCAAAATGAGAAATGGATGCCTGAGATATTTGGTAAATGTATTCCAGTTACATTTATGAAGTGGAAAGTCGCAGATCATTTTGGGGCTGTTTTAAAGGAACAGGCCACCGTTCTTACATACTAAAATATGTTCTTACCTGTGCTTAGATGAGTTGATACAAACCTGTCTGGTCTGTGTATGTGCCCTCAAAATGACCAAAGATGTTGTTAGCGTTTGTCCTCTCCCGATGTATTCCTATAGCTCCAAACGGGGGTGAAGATGGAAGCGACCACGCTCTTCCATGGGCACTAAGACCAGACAGGTTCGCATTAACTCGTCTAAGCTCAGGTCAGAACATATCTCAGTATGGAAGAACTGTGTTCCCTCAGTCACGCAAAAAGACCAAAGATGTTGTAAGCATTTGGCCTCTCCCAGTATATTCCTATAGCTCCAAACGGGACCAGACAGGTACGTATCAACTCGTCTAAGCTCAGGTAAGAACATATCTCAGTATGGAAAAACGATGGCCTGTCCCTTTAAATACTTGATGAAATGTTTCTTAATAAAGCACTGTTTCACTAAAGTGTGACTAAAAAGGACCGTTTTGAAGCACCGTTGTTCACTTGCCAATTAAAAAGTAACCAAAAAACCTATGATTAACTAAAGCAGAGACTTAGATCTTTGTTTTGGGGCTTAGCATGTGGTTATCAGAGTAGCACACAGCCTGTGGGACGGGGAAGATTGTTGAAAATGAGCCAAAATCCCGGCAGACAGGGGGAAAGGGAGGTTTGCAGTGTGGGTTCAGTGCAGTAGTGCTGTTTGTAGTTTTATTTTTAAACCTGTGCATCTTACACCCTTCTCTTAAAGTGGATCCAACGTATTCTATTTAGACTGCGGGTTTGCACTCAGGGAGTAAGTCTGCTCCCAATCGTCCGCGCACCAACACACCCAAATCAAAAATTAAAACCCACTTAGGCAGAGTTCAGTTTAGTGAGTGGGAGTGAGGAGCTAATCTTTTCTGATAAAGCGTTCGTTGACGCTCATCTTCTTAAAATGAAGTGGCAAACACCTCAGCGATTTCCCACGCGCCGTTTTTATCTTCAAATAGTTCGACGGAGAGAGAGAGAGAGAGAGAGAGAGAGTCCACGTAAGAAGAACCTGGAGATAATTGTGCTTGTCTGGCTCTTGGGGCGACTTTGGCAACAGCTTCTTGAAAGAGAAAAGAAAAAGTTTAAGAAGTAAAGTGGTGGTTAAGTATCCTTGAACTTGTCAGACGATTTGCAATGGCGGCTCAGGCGGCTGCCAAAAAAAAAAAAAGTTGCCTTGGCGGACCTTTCCCTCGGTAGGGTGTGTGTGCCGGTGCCAGGAAAACTGCCACTCAAAAGAATGGCTTGGAATTAGACTGTTTTGTTTTTTTTGCAGGTTTTTTTCGCTCTCGTTTGAAAGCTTATCAGTCTCATCGGTTCGAGAGCAGGGTCGTGAAGTTGACCAAAGAGGACGTCGCATTAGCTCGCTGAATCTGCGCGGTGGAGGTAATAGTTTTAGACACGCATAAGTCCGCGAGCCCACAAGATTACGTGCGCTTTGATCGCCGCAGCAGGGGGGAAATTGGCAACGTCACACCTGTATGGGGCGATAACAAGGGGCAAATGAACAGGCAGATTGCAGAGGGAATGTGTAGTATTTAGTGGTTAGCAGTTAGCAGTGGGATCGCGGTATAGGATGGATATCATAGGGGCCGTTTAGACCTATCCTTCCTGGTGTTTCCCAAACGGTCTCCCATCCAAGTCCTGCCAGGCCCTTCCCTGCTTAGCTTCCAAGGTCTGACGGGATTGGGCAGAGCAAAGGCGGTCTAGCATGTAGCTTTCATTCATTCATTCATTCATTCTAATGGCTTAGCCTAGCCGTTCCATTGGTTTTTATATGGACGGCTAGCATGTTTTTTCTGCCCGTTTTCTTGTCGTGATGAGTAACGAGTGGAAGCACAGGGAGGGCCGCAGGAAGGGAGGGAGTTCAGCTTCTTGATGGTCTGGTGTATGAAACTGTTCTTCAGTCGACTGGAACTGGCCCGTAGATTCCGCGGTCTCCTCCCTGAAGGCATAACCTTGAAGAGACTGTGTGATGGGTGCGTAGGGTCCCTGGTGATTCTGACGGATTTGCGGGAGAGACGGGTGGAGCTCATGTCCTTAATGGAGGGGAGAGGGGCTCCAAAGATCTTCTCCTCTGCTCTCACGATGCGCTGGAGGCTCCTTCGGCAGGAGGCAGTGCTGGCGCCGTGTCACACAGTGATGGAGCTGGTCAGGATGCTCTCTATAGTCCCTCTGTAGAAGAACCACACAGTGATGGAGCTGGTCAGGATGCTCTCTATAGTCCCTCTGTAGAAGAACCACACAGTGATGGAGCTGGTCAGGATGCTCTCTATAGTCCCTCTGTAGAAGAACCTCACAGTGATGGAGCTGGTCAGGACGCTCTCTATAGTCCCTCTGTAGAAGAACCACACAGTGATGGAGCTGGTCAGGATGCTCTCTATAGTCCCTCTGTAGAAGAACCTCACAGTGATGGAGCTGGTCAGGACGCTCTCTATAGTCCCTCTGTAGAAGAACCACACAGTGATGGAGCTGGTCAGGATGCTCTCTATAGTCCCTCTGTAGAAGAACCACACAGTGATGGAGCAGGTCAGGATGCTCTCTATAGTCCCTCTGTAGAAGAACCACACAGTGATGAGGCTGGTCAGGATGCTCTCTATAGTCCCTCTGTAGAAGAGCCACACAGTGATGGAGCTGGTCAGGATGCTCTCTATAGTCCCTCTGTAGAAGAACCACACAGTGATGGAGCTGGTCAGGATGCTCTCTATAGTCCCTCTGTAGAAGAACCACACAGTGATGGAGCTGGTCAGGATGCTCTCTATAGCCCCTCTGTAGAAGAACCACGCAGTGATGGAGCTGGTCAGGATGCGCTCTATAGTCCCTCTGTAGAAGAACCACGCAGTGATGGAGCTGGTCAGGATGCTCTCTATAGTCCCTCTGTAGAAGAACACACAGTGATGGAGCTGGTCAGGATGCTCTCTCTAGTCCCTCTGTAGAAGAACCACACAGTGATGGAGTTGGTCAGGATGCTCCTCTATAGTCCCTCTGTAGAAGAACCACACAGTGATGGGGCTGGTCAGGATGCTCTCTATAGTCCCTCTGTAGAAGAACCACGCAGTGATGGAGCTGGTCAGGATGCTCTCTATAGTCCCTCTGTAGAAGTTGGACATAACGGAGGCTGGGACTCTGGCTCTTCTCAACGTGCGGAGAAAGTGGAGACGCTGATTACTTTTCTTGACCAGTGATGTAGTGTGCATGGTCCAGGAGAGCTTCTCTGTGATGTGCACACCCAGGAACTTAGTGCTGCTCACCCTCTCCACTGCAGCACCGTTGATTGTTAGAGGAGCATCCTGGACCCGCGCTCTTCGAAAGTCAACAGCAATCTCTTTTGTCTTCTCCACATTTAGAGAGAGATTATTCATTCTAACATAGGAGTCCTTTGTTTGAAGGTGAGTGAGGACTGTATGAAGCACAGTGGAGATGGCATCTTCAGTTGAGCAAACTGGTATGGTTCAGGGTGGAAGATTGAACAGACTTGATGTGGTCCATGACGAGCCGATCGAAGCACTTCATAAGAATTGGAGTGAGTGCTCCTGGAGTTGGTTAGGGCGGTGACTTCTTTGGCACCGGAATGATGGTCGTTGCTTTGAGGCACGTTGGGACCACAGCCTGCTGCAGAGATGTGTTAAAAATGTCTGTGAAGACTTCAGTGAATTCATCAGCACAACCTTTCAGCACACGACCAGGTATGTTGTCTGGACCCGGTGCTTTGTGAACGTTGATCCTGCTCAGAGATCTTCTCACACTCTCTGGAGATAGATTGAGCACCTGGTCTTCTGGAGGGGGTGTTGACTTTAGTGCCTGGGTTCTGTTGAGTACCTCGTAGAGAGCTAAAAAATAATTTAGAGTGTTCAGCGGAGAGGTCACTGTTACAGGTTTGTCGAGAAGGTTTATAGTCTGTGATGGTCTTTGTTCCCTCCCACAGACTCCGAGTTTCCGCTGTCTCTGAAGTGATCCGTTATCTTTTTGGAGTACTGCTTCTGGTCTTTTTTGATGCCGCAGGACAGGTTGGCCTTAACTGTCCGCAGTTTCTCCTTGTCAGAACCTCCTCTGTTGGTCAGGCCGGTATGCAGCCGCCCCTCTTTCTGTTTGTTTGTCTTCCTTGTGAGTTCACGACCCATCCACTCACTCAACTCCGTCTCTTCCTCATTCACTCGCTGTTGGACAACAGCCCTTTGGACATTGCTGGGCCAGTGGGCCTAAGAGAAAAGAAAAAACTGATCTGAAGAAGGTTCAGCTGGATTTATCGGCTGCGTGATGCTGCTTTACAGTCTTTACATACCATACCATTAAAGCTCAAAAATGGCAATGTGCAAACTAATGTTTACTTAAGCAAATGTGGTTGTTTTGCACTTTCCACCTTTTTTTCTCCTTTTTTTTTTCCAACATAAGAGACTCCTTTATTAAAAACACCAGGGTTATCAGAGGCGCCAGACGACATCCCACAACGGATAATTACTGCACAATGCCCTGGCGTGACAAATGACTTCTGCCACTTATCAACTATTTAAGTTCGTTCGGGTTTTTTAATTACATTCGCCACAGTTTTTTTCCCCCCAGCCCTCTTCTCCCGCCTACACCAAAAACAACTCGCTTCACTTTGTTTGCGTTAGCGCCAGTTGCATTAGCGAGTCTAATAATAGGCCGCTAAGGACCTTGTTGACAGTTGACGCTCAGCGATAAACAGGGAAAGGAGCCAATTGAGAGTGACAACTTTGATATTGACAGAACGGTATCCACATACGACACGGGAAAGATAGGTCCAGCGCGCTGACAGGAGACGGGACGAGTGAGCGGAGTGAAATTACAGAACTGTCGCAGTCTCCAGAGCCGCTCAAGACGCTAATTAATTGGATTAGTGGAGGCGTGTTTGATGGATGTGTCCAAGTAAACTAGGACTTGATTTGTTTAGAATTATTAGAAATACTTTTTAAGATGTGGAAGCATTAGACGCCTCTGTCTACCTTCTGCCACTGTCTGGAACCTGCCTCTCAGAAACTCAAACCATTTCATATGAAAACTCTTTCCCCTCTTTTACATTCTGCTGTTTCAAATCAACAGCTGCAACTTGACAAGGCACCGACAACTGACAGAGCGGATCAACTGACAATCTGAAGACAACTGTCGTTAGATTGTCAATTCCTCCTTTTTGAAATTCATTCATTCAAACCTTTATTTAACCAGGAAAAAATCTCTTTCTCTCTTGTACGTGCAAGGCCACAGCCGAGGTGACACAGCTAAAATCCGGGATGCTGGCAGCAACTTCTTTCTCCCCACCAACATTTTACTACCTGTAAATAACGGTCATAAAATTGCACTCTTAATGCACTTCATGAACATGGGAATGGTTGTCCCGTCCGGCTTCTTCAGAATTCAAAGACACTGCTGTGTGTCCATCATATCCAGATTGGAAACGAGGTAGTTGTACTTGGTTAGTCCTCCATGTTAAATTACACTTTGTGTAACATAAAATCTTCTTACAGATGATGGTAGAAATGATTCGCCAAGCCACAGTGCACAATATTCCACATACAACATAAAAATGTGGCCAAAAAGCAAACAGGCAGGCAGTTGCTATGGAGAAAGGATGATTTATTCAGCTCCTGGATGAAGTAAATGTCATTGAGATCTGCACAGATTTACATGTTCAGATTTGTGCAGTGATGGGTTAGACCTACACAATGTGTTGGTGTCCGTGTGGTACAATTTAAACTAACACATATTCAGATATAGACCGGGGTAAATACAAAGACCTTGGTGTTCATCACAGCCTGGAAAGTATGCATTATTGTGGATAGGACATTTTGGTCCGAAAGATGTTCTTCCAAACTCTATGGGCCGCTAAACATAAAGATCTTTCAATATTACTGCATGAGGAACATCATGAACCATGTCTGGTGGCTGCTCTTGAGCGGTTTTATCTGAGTCGACCATTATGACATGAGTTTGTTAACATTCTGTTATTTAGAATATTGTGTATTGTTCGTCATAGTGAAGTGAGTCCAGTCATTTCTAGGCACTCAGGATGAGTGTCGTCCACCGTGTTTGCAATGTCCATTTGTGGCATCAGGACATGGACTGAGTGGGACTCTAAAGCACATCAAACGTTGGGTTCAGAGAAAGGGGTGGCTGAAGAATATTCACAAATATCTGCGCTTTTGGTGTGCATCTTTTGTCTTGTGTTTTGTCAACATACGTTGAGTTGATTTCTAGTTACTTTTGTATAATGATGAATATTTCACAGATCTCTTGAAGTGTTCAATAACCATGTGCTGATGTATCCTCCTGTTTACAAGGCCTGTATTAGGCTCGACACGCTTAATTATAGCTGCTCGGATGTCGCTGCGTTTGCTTCTCCTCCTGCATAATCGAATGCACAACGAGGAGTCCATGTATTTTAATTGGATTAGTGACTTAACCTGTGGTAAAATCTTTCATTTGACTGCTTTATGTGGCTCTAGGACGTATGCCACTGGTCAGAGTGAGACATTGGCGTCTGCAGAAGAGCCTAAATGTGCTTAGTGAAACTGCACTCGAGAAATAGTTTGCTCAGGCCGAGGAAAAATCTAACCAAGGATTTGCTCATTTGAAGCATTGACATGTGCTCATTGTTTTCAGAGTCATGGTGGAGGGTGAAGAGATGATAGGCAACATGTGCTACTGACACCTACTGGTGTCAAAAGGAATAGGTCTGTTTGTTTATTATTAATTAGAAACCTCATTAGCTTCCACCATTGTGTTCGCTAATCTTCCTGAAGTGCAAAAAAAACAAAACAAAAACTACAATACATCTTAAAATTAGACAATTATGCAGCAGTTCATTTATAAATACAACACAACCTCTACTACCATGATTTCAGTGATTTCTTAAATGAATTCAAACTGGACAAATCCTTTAGGTAGATCATTCCAAAAGGGCGAATCTAAACAGGACTTCATCATAAAATTAGTCCTTGGGCGAGCAAGGACGGTGAGTTCCATATGAATGTGTGTTTTTCATCTTGTCAAAGACAGAAAAAAATGGTTAGCCTGTAATCATGACTTTCTTTAAAAACAAATTATACTGTATTTATTTTGAAGCAGTGGCCAACATAAGGTTTGGTGCATAAGAGTTATCCTGCTGGAGTAAGGACACCTCAGCGCGAGGTGAGCAGCCTTATTTTGAACTACCTGAAGCCGAGTGAAATCAGTTTTACCAGTAGCAGACCAAATAATATAGAGCAGTGTTCTTGGTGAGATAACACCACCTCTTTCCTGCAAGAGTAAGAAAAGAGGAGCACCTTCGAATCCTATGCCTCTACCCATATTCCTAATTACATATATAGTATATATGGGGAGACCGTGATGGTGAATCCACTATAACTGAGCAATTTCATTTGGGTAACTTGGTCTAGATTGGAGTTCTTTTGTAAGCCTCAATTGAGGATTTACAACCAATGATCATCGATCTGGCTTTAGAAACATTTAAAAGTCATGTTATTGTCAGTAGATTATGGACAACAAGCACCACTCTGGCGCTGTGATGTCATAATTTTAGTAAAAGTTGCGAGACGTCGTAACAATGGCACCACGTAAACGGCGTTTTGAGATCTTTCCTCTCTGGGAGCTAGTTTGGGAAATATTTGTTTACAGACCCCCAAAACGCCGCTGGACGATACACTGGACTGATGAAATATCTTTGTGTTTAGTCCTCAGCTCGACTTCGCATGGACAGGGCCTTAGTAAAGGAGGTGTTTAGTAAATAGTCACTCACCCTCCACAATGGCGCACTCCTGGGCCAAATGCAACATCACAATTCTCTGACCGATAGAGTATGGTCTGTGTCGTCACCATCACTTCAGACGAGTCGACCAGTCCTGTGTTCATCTCTCTCTCTAAGCAGTTGTGTGTTGATGCCTGTGGCTTGTGAGTTGTTTCTTCTGCACTCTACTGTATATTATTAATGTTTCGCCAAACTTTATTACAAGTTTTTCATCTTCAAACGGCCGTGCGTCTGTGTTTTCTCTCCGCTGTCATCAAGGCGATCTGGAAAAAGTCATTAATGCCCTACTTGCAACTATTGTTTTCATGCTGAACACGGGACAAAGTGAGTTCTCGTTTGCAGAGCAGGAAACGGCCTGACAGGAGATACAGTTTCATTGCTAATCGAATGTGTGTTTTCTTTCTTTCTTCCAATTTGCGACAGCCCTTTGTAATTACCAACTGTTTTTGATCCCGGATTTTCCAATGCATTTTTACACAGCAATCAATATCCCATCAGCTCAGACAGGTAGCGCTCGCGATGAGGAACGCCGCCGCACTTCCTGCGATATCCGCGCGCTCCGACAACGCCATTAGAGTCGACCGCGGGGGGAAACAGAAAATAGCGCCCAAAGTGAGATGAGGATTCCTGTGTCAATGTTTGCGGCTCGGAGCGGAGGAGCCAAAACAATCAGCCGCCACATGAACGCGGTAGATGAGAAAACCCGAATCCAAACAACGCCAAATGTGTGTCGGCAAACTTCCTTCCCCTCCGCTCTCACACCGCCGCCACGGGGAACAGGGGGGGGTAGTAGTGCCCGCCCTGAAAATACACGGGGAGTCTGGTTAGAGGAGCAATACGAGGAAAAACACAGAGACGTTTTAATAACACAAGAGAATAACCCATAGATACAGACGGCTTCGCTACTTTCACAAATGCTCAATCATGGATGCATTTTCTACCAGATGAAGATATCGAGACCTGGAGAAAGACAAAGCTGTTCAACGGCCTGAATCTATCCAGAAGCCAGTCCCTATGTTGAAGTATGACGGGGGATGACATGTCTGTTCATTTCTGTGGTTGCTCCAGCGTTAGCTCGTTAGAAGATGATGTTTCGTGGCCCCTGGATGTGTTTTCAACTCCCAAAAAAGCAGGAACTTAAACTATAATTCAGCATTTAGCTCAGGGGCCACGTTCAGATTTTGATTTGTATCTTAGGTAAGTCTCCAGAGGTCTGTACATTCATGAATGGTTTCTAACTAGGCTTTGACATCAGCTAAATGTGGTTGATGGGTTAACAGCAGCTGAAAATGTCTGGATCTTTGAGAATCTGTTTGCTGGCTACATGCTAACAGCTAAAGGAAAAATACATTGAGCAGGCTAACAAACACTGAAAATGTTCTCAGACTGGCCGGCTTGCCAACGGTCTGCATATGCTAGAATTGAATGCCGCTTCTCCTTTTTATTTCCGTAATATTACCATAATGCTAATGTTAACTTCCTGCTACTTGGACCAGATTTTAACTTGACTTTATTTGGTTGTGTTAAATGTGCTTTTAGTCCGCCAAGCCAATGTGCCTCAGTATCAACTGGGCTTTAACACATTGAGTGCCAAAAAGGTAAAAAATGTTTTTTTTATTACGAAACTAGACCCTCTAATACACCTTATGTGTAGTTTTGATAGCTCTGTGATGAACAGAACTGAAATAAATGACCATCAAAAACAATCTGGGAATGTCATTGATATTATTCCCTTTTTCTTTTTACCCTGAGGGGGCGTGGTGTTGAGCAGCAAACAGCTGTAAAGCTGACACTTCTCTCTCGCTCCCTGGAGCGCGTTTGACAAAATCGCTACAATCGGTCCAAGGACGGCTGAGAAACATCCTGTTAAAGTCTTCAATCCGGGAACCAGGCTGTTTAAATGCACACGCGGCGTTTCAAAACGTGTCAACAATGTTGAAAATTGACTTATGATTTTGACCAATGTTGAAACCAAACCTTCGCCCTTGGGTGCAATCATCGGTAGATAGTACATAGCTCAATGAATCAATAAGGGACGGCTTTTGTTCCATATTTCGAGTTCCCTCTTTCCCCCGTCACTCCACATCTTCGTAAGTAAGTAAGTAAGTAAGTACCATTTATTTATAAAGCACCTTTCACAGACAAAAAACCATTAAGTGCTTCACAACACAGTTCAAGAATCAGAAATTACACACAATATAAAGACGACACAAAAATCACAGCAGCTCAAAAGTAGCTATTTTTACACCCGAACAAATAAATGAGTCGTAAGTTTGCTTTTGAAGGCGTCAACAGAGTGAAGTGAGCGCAAAGAGGGCGAGAGATCGCTCCAAAGCCTGTGAGCAACAGCCTGGAAGGATCGGTCACCTCTGGTCCGAAAACCAGTCTGACCCACAGACCTCAGAGCCCGCACAGGGGTGTAAGGCTGGATCAGGAGCCTGACCATGCACGGCTCTGAAAGCTAGAACCAGAACTTTAAACTTGATCCTACAGGACACTGGCAGCCAATGAAGTTGTTTCAGAATTACGGGGGATACGTGAGTCTTTCTATTTGTACGGGTCGGAAATCTCGCTGCAGAGTTTGCACTAATTGCAGTCGAGAAGCTCCTTCTTAATCATGTGATTGGTTTAAGCGTCTGTTCTTCAGCCAATCAGTGTCAAAGAGGGCGGTCCCAGACATGCCGCTCCTCTCGGATCGCTTAATGAGCTTACAGCTATCAGCGGCATCAGGACAAAGACGGCGTCAGACTTTCTTGCCCCAAATTCACGAACACACTCTTGTCAATACTATGGCATTTACAACGTATTGCCAATGGAAATTCTCTTTAATGGGCATGACAAGAGAATAATGTGAGTCATTTCGGGAAAAGTCAGATGGACAGAGGTGGATAAAATATTTAGTGAAAGGCTCACTGATATGTTTTTGGATTACATGCTTCTAATGACCAGATAGGCGCACATACTTTATTTGAATCGCATCTGCACTTTATCTCTATCTAAGTAACTAAATGAAATGTCATTTGACCACCAATACCCCCAGCCGAAATGTTATTCTTTTACAAAGGCACACTCACCATATCCCGAGAAAGCACAGCATCGTGGAAGCCCATGGAAGACACGAGCGGCTCAGATGAAAACACGGGGCTGTAGCTGGTGTTGGTTTTCTCTCCCTAAATCCCTGAGTTTGTGGATTCCTGACTTAGTGTAGATCTCTCCAGAGCTGCACATCTGTGAGAGGGCCCGACATTGTTCCCCGTGGAGTCAAGAGGAGAACACAAGAGAATGAATGAATAAAGAAAGAGCGCCGAGTCGCGGCAAATTGATCTGTCTGCGTAAACAGCTCCCTCCATCTGGAAACGAGCAGTTCTGCAGGGATATTTTTACTCTGAAAGTTTGGGTGGAACCTAGACGAAAAGTATGGAAACAATGCAACGTTCAAAGGTTTGGGGTCACCAGTTGAGAAGCTTTTAGAGTCGGGTAAAGCCGAACTGGAGAAAATATGCTCGCTTTAGGTGGGGGATAAACAGAGAAGATCTCATCAGACTCTAGTATTAGCCGTTTGACTCACGAATGCTGGAGACTTCCTCCTCCCACTATCGCTCTCCATCTCCTCGTTACATTTCATGTTCAAACTTGCGGACTAGCCCCAATATTAAGACTGGACGACACTCAGTTTGGGCTGTTCAGAAAGATTCCAGAAAGAGACTTGGAGAAGAAGAAAGAGGAAAGCATGGCAACCAAATCCTTAAAGGGATATTTCAGGATTTTTGACATAGGGCCTCATTTCCTACTTATCCAGAGTGTTGCTGGTACCTGGAGATATTTTTTTTGTAATTCATGCAGTTTTTCTGTTTGCAGAATTTCGTGGCGCTAGGCTAATGCAAGGCTATCACATTTCTATGGTATCAGCTAGCCTGCATTAAAAACAGTCCGACCCGCTCCACAGAGCACCTGAGGCAAATCACTTATAACATCAGACTAACCATATAAATGGCTGTGTCGATTTAATGTACACTGCTCACAAAAACTTAGGGCACACTCATAAAACACCATGTAACTCCAAGTCAGTCAAATTTCTGGGATATCAGACTGTCCAGTTAGGAAGCCACGCTTATTGTGAATCAGTTTCACTTGGTGTTGTGGAAATTAAACAGACACAGGTGGAAATGAGAGGCAATTAGCAAGATCACTCCAAAAGAGGAATGGTTTTGCAGGTGGTGACCACAGACCATTTCCCTGTCTTCATCCTTTGTACCGTATTTTTGGAACACTTTTGCATTTGTCCAGTGTTCTCACCACTAGAGGCATCATGAGGAGCATCTACAACCCACAGAAGCTGCTCAGGGAGTGATGCTCATCCAAAATGGCACGTCCATTCGTGCTGTGGCAAGAAGGTTTGCTGTGTCTCCCAGCGCAGTGTCCAGAGCATGGAGGAGATACCAGGAGACAGGCCAGTACACCAGGAGACCTGGGGGGGGGCGACCGAGGTCAACAACCCAGCAGCAGGACCGCTATCTGCTCATTTGTGCACGGAGAAACAGGAGAAGCACTGCCCGAGCCCTACAAAATGACCTCCAGAGGGCCACAAATGTGCATGTTGGTCGTCAAACGGTCAGAAACCGACTCCATGAGGGGGGTATGAGGGTGGTATGAGGGGGGTATGAGGGTGGTATGAGGGCGTTGGGCCGGTGCTTCCTTCCGAGAACACAGCGATTGGCAGATTGGTCAATGGGGCCCTGTGCTCTTCACGGATGAGAGCAGGTTCACCCTGAGCACATGTGACAGACGTGACAGAGTCTGGAGACGCCCTGGAGAACGTTCTGCTGCTGCAACATCATCCAGCATGACCGGTTTGGTGGTGGGTGAGTGATGGTCTGGGGAGGCATTTCATTGGAGGGCCGCACAGCCCTCCATGTGCGAGCCAGAGGTTCCCTGACTGGCATTGGGGACCGGGATGAGATCCTCAGACCTATTGTAAGACCATATGCTGGTGCTGTGGGCCCTGGGTTCCTTCTGATGCCTGATAATGCCAGGCCACATGTGGCAAGAGTGTGTCAGCAGGTCCTGCATGATGAAGGTATTGATGTTCTGGACTGGCCTGCCCGTTCCCCAGACTTAAATCCAATAGAGCACATCTGGGACATCATGTCTCGGTCCATCCATCAACGCCACGTGGCACCACAGACTGTCCAGGAGCTGACTGATGCTCTAATCCAGGTCTGGGAGGAGATCCCTCAGGAGGACATCCGTGGTCTCATCAGGAGCTGCCCAGGCGTTGTAGGGAGTGCATTCAGGCACGTGGAGGCCACACACACGACTGAGGATGATACAGACTCGTTTGGAGGAATTTCTACAGAATTTGGATCAACCAGTGACCTGATTTGTCACTTTGATTTTGACTATAATTTTGGATCCAGACCTCCAGGGGCTGAGAATTTGATTTCCATTTATCATTCTTATGTTATTTTGTTCTCAACACATTGCCCTACACTATGAATAAAGATTTTCATCCGAAAAATCTAATTGATTGACATCTATTGACATCTTGAGTGTGCCCTAAGTTTTTGTGAGCAGTGTATATGTATATATATATATATTTATTTATTTATTTATTTATTTTTAAATTTATCGATATATATTAATATATATATGGATATATATAATATTTTTTAGAATATAACTGACCTTGCATCACATGAATTACCGCATTTTGAGGGACTATTTTCTAGCAGATCACTCCGCCGCTGCGTAGCTTATACAACCACGAAGCTGATGCTGCTCAAATATAAGGTCTTTTAAATGCAAAATGGTTAAAATGATTATATCGACGCAAACATTTATATGGTTGGTCTGGTGTTATAAGTGATTTGTCTCAGGTGCTCTGTGGAGCGGGTCAGACTGTTTTTAATGCAGGCTAGCTGACATCGTAGAAATGCGCTAGCCTTGCATTAGCCTAGCGTCACAAAACTCTTCAAACATAAAAACTGCATGAATTACAAAAATATCTCCAGGTACCAGCAACACTCTGGATAACTAGGAAATGAGGCCCTGTGTCAAAAATCCTGAAATATCCCTTCAAGTTTCTCCCATTCTCCTCCTGCTTCACCAAGAGGAACATCACACCTCCATCAGACCCCAGCGTGCTCCATCAGGCATTAATTTTTCACAAAGATCTTGTTTGGATGATGAGGGAATGTGAATGTCACAACGTGAGCCTGATGAATCCTGGCGTTGTCATCTTGGAACATGCCATGAAGAATTACCTGGTCACTCAGGACGTACATGTCATTATTTGAGCACATAGCGCTGCCACCGAGCAGATTCTAGGATCGTGTTTTGTCTCACAGGAGCATCATTCTGACTCTACACCGCGTTTGTTTCCCTTGTTGTTTATTGTCTTTGTGGAAATCGCAGCATAAATATCGTTCAAATGATCCACACTTGCAGCTCAGATGATGAAAACGCTCTTATCGTTTTCCCCCTTCAAATCTATCTGAACGTCTCCGCTCAGCAGCCGCGGTCAGAGGTCGGCTGATGGCCTAATGGGGGGAGCGTTAATTGAAATCTATGGTCATTGCCTTAATGGCGGCGGACGGTGAATCTGGGCCCCGAGTGTCAGTGGCCGAATCGATGGTGCTTGGACATTCGGAGGAACAAAAGGTGAGTGGAGCTTAATGGTTCGACACAGTCCATTAAATCTATACAATATCCATCTAAATCCTCCACGGACCATTAGCTGCACATTATACACGCTTCATGTGTAATTTGGTCTGTGGAATAAAGACGGGATAATGCTCATATTCACTTTAGATCATTAGGTGTTTGTTTAAATCTGAACTTTTTGGTTTGGGTCAGTTTGCTCTTTTGATACAGTATAAACTTTGACTGGGAAACAAATGAATGACAGGTGAATGGGGATGTTTTTAAGTGGTCGTCACAAAGTCCTGATCTCAATCCAGTTGAAAAGGTTTGGGCAGAGCTGAAAAGGCATAGGCACGCAAGGTGGCCTCCAAATGTGGCTCAGATACAGCAGTTCTGTTTGGAGGAATGGAGCAGATTTCCTCCCAACTATTGTGAGAAGTTTGATATTCAAAACGTTTGACCCGATTATACAGTTTAAAGGCAAAGCTACCAAATATTAATTATTAGTAGGGCTGGTTACCGTTAAACGATACCCGTACGGTATCGAAAATGAAGATTTAGGTACTACCGGTATCGGAAAAATAAAAATATCGAAAGCAGGTACCGAAACGAAATATAAAATCTTTATATTCAAGTTTTTATGCTGTTGGTTATACAAATGTAAAAAGAAAAAAAAAGTGAGAGACTAGTAAAAAAAAAAAAAAAAATGCATATAGTGGGAAAAATTGGGTTAAATTTGGGTTAAATTTGCGGAATCAAAAATATCAAAAAGGGAAATAACGTGGAAAAAAATGGAAGAAAAAAAATGGCGGGGTAAATTTGGGGAAAACTGGGAAAAAAGGGGAAAATTGGGAGACAATAAAAAACCCCACAAAAAAATTGGGGAAAATTTTGAAGAAAAATTGAAGACGGGGACATTTTTCTTTTAAATTGTTAAAAATGGTCGTTAAAGGAAGTTTGATCTCAAACAACTAATACAAATGTAAAAGAAATTAAATGGAAGGAAAATAATAAATTAACATTATTCATCAGTTTTATGGTTCTAAATGAAAATGAATGAAGTATCGGTACCGGAAACCAAGTATCGTTAAAGTACCGGTATCGAACAAAATTTAACGGTACCCAGCCCTAATTATTAGTGCGTAAGCAAAATTTTGGTTTTGTAAAAAATAATAACAAATTGTGAAGAAAATTCCATCTCTCATGCTTCTGGCATTTTAAATTGTAATTGACCTAAAAAAATAAAAGTTTATTCTGGTTTTATGTCAGACAGTAAGAAAAAATGTCTAGTGTCTAGATTAGAACAAGTGTATGTAAACATAATGGTTCCCACTGTCCATCCATCCATCCATCCATCCATCCATTTTCTTCCACTTCTCCGTTGCCGGATCATGGGGGCAACTGATCGAGTTGCCCAAATCACATGGCACCAGCCCCTATGGCTCCTGCTACAGGTGGTGGGTCCACAGAAGGACGGCCTCATGGTTCTAACCGGGCCTGTTGGTCTCTCATAAGGGGCTTCTGAACCGCTATTTGTCTGACCCGTCACCTAGGACCAGTTTGTCCTGGGAGACCCTACCAGGGGCACGAAGCCCCCGACAACAGAGCCCCCAGGATCATTCGGGTGCTCAAACCCCTCCACCACACTAAGGTGGCGGCTCCAGGAGGGGTCCCACTGTACATGAAAGGGCAACTCTCTCCACAGACATTTTTCCCACAGTGTGTAGACAACATTTCCATATCACCTATAGACACCAAATGGACATGTGCTTAACCATGTTTTCAAGGTTTCTTCAGAGTGTTATGAAATATTTAAAATGTAGTCACTAGTAGCTTACTCAAAAAACTGGAGAGACATGGCACGTGAAAACAGATTATTCACACAGAGGTCAATGTTGAGATTTTTAGGAAGTAACTAATGTCAATAAAATAAAAACAAAAAATTAAACCAGGCTCTATCCATTCTTTACATTTTTCTGCTGAGTACACTGAGAAAAATAAAACATTGGCTTAATCTGAAAAATGTATAGAAATCATTTACATCTGCATTTTACTAGTTGTTCATAATGATATATATTCATTAGTCCAACTATAAATGTTTCATCTGTAACTGTGAACATTTTAAATTGGTTCAACAAAAAAATGTTCGTGACTTGAATGTTCAAAGGTTCATTGAGTCAATTTAAAACTCTTCATTAGCAGATATGAGCCAATTTACAAATTTTGATTGAACCAATGTCCTTCTAAAAGTCCATTGGTTCAATGAAGAGTTTTAAATTGACTCAATGAACCTTTGAACATTCAAGTCAGGAACATTTTTTTGTTGAACCAATTTAAAATGTTCACAGTTACAGACGAAACATTTATAGTTGGACTAATGAATATATATCATTATGAACAACTAGTAAAATGCAGATGTAAATGATTTCTATACATTTTTTCAGATTAAGCCAATGTTTTACTTTTCTCAGTGTATACAGTGGAGGGAAAAAAGTGAGTTCACCGTTTGGAATTTCACCTAAATTGGTCATAAAATGTGTTCTGATCTTTATTAAAATCACAAGAATGAGTAAACAGTGTCTGCTTAAACTAACACCACCCAAACACTTACATTTACATAGACATTCACAACATGCATGGAATAAGTAAGTGCACCCCTGTGTTAAATATCTGCTGATCCTTCTTATGTAGCAATAACTGCTTTTCTGTAGTTGCAGATCAGACGCTCACAACGATCAGGATGAATCTTGGATCATTCCTCTTTACAAAACTGCTGCAGTTCAGTGAGATTCAGGGGGTGTACTTACTTATACCACGCTGTCCTGTGAATGTTTACATGGTATGGCAAATAAAAATATGACCAAATGTAAATGTTTGGGTGGGATTAGTTTAAGCAGACACTGTTTAATCATTCTTGTGATTTTAATAAAGATCAGACCACATTTTAAGACAAATTTAGGCAGAAATGTGAGAAATTCCACACAGTGTACTCTTTCCTCCTACTGTATATCGTCAATTTTGGGCATTTTTTTTTTTACACAAAAAGCCTTATTCCTACCACCCTATTCATGCCCTGGAAGAAGATCTTTATTTATATAGCAATTCTTAATGATATCCACTGCTGTATTTTTTTATAATGTGTGTGAATGATACATACATTTATTATTGAATGTGATGTTGTATGAGTTGTTCTCTGAAATTCATATCACCTACATATTTACAGCAAAAGTTTCAAATGGATATCTGTGAATGTGTATGTTTTTTCCCTGCACACCCGTAGCATCTCGCCTTACTAAGATATCAGATAAGTCCTCTGAAAAGCCTTTGTAAATAATATGTCAACAAGGTAAACCTTTGAATTCAAGGCTGGTTCTTTTCATTATTCAGAGCGTGTCACAGAAAATGAAGGTAATTTTTAATCTTACAGGAAAATATTAAGGGCCAGATCTTGTGCCTGATGCAAGGACAGCACAAGCTTCAAGCGACGGCACAAGTGCAGCTGTGCGCCTTCGCCACAAGCAAGAGAAAGAGAAGAAGTCGGCGGAGGCGTCACAGGCAGCATGGGAGCGGTGCTCTGATGGCCTCACATTCATGTCCACGTTTACATGGAGTCTACATGGTGCTGTTTTGTGTTCTTCATTAACCTCTTAACTCCCATCTGAACGGATCCCATTTTCTCCAGTTTGGCTTTACCCTAATTAAAAAGCTTCTTGGGGAAAAAAGCACCAAAACAGCCACAAAAAATTAGAAGAAACGAAGGATGTAAACGCAACAAGAAAGTGACAAAATGTGACAAAAATTCAACAAAAATGTGACAAAATTTCAACCAAAAAGTGACAAAATTTCAACCAAAAAGTGACAAAATTTCAACAAAAATGTGACAAAAATGCAACAAAAATGTGACAAAAATGTGATAAAAATTCAACAAAAAAGTGACAAAAATTCGACAAAAATTCAACTAAAAAGTGACAAAAATGCAACAAAAATGTGATAAAAACTCAACAAAAAAGTGACAAAAATTAAACTAAAAAGTGACAAAATTTCAACAAAAATGTGACAAAAATGTGATAAAAACTCAACCAAAAAGTGACAAAAGTTCAACAAAAAAGTGACAAAATTTCAACAAAAATGTGATAAAAACTCAACAAAAAAGTGACAAAAATTCAACTAAAAAGTGACAAAAATTCAACTAAAAAGTGACAAAAATTCAACTAAAAAGTGACAAAAATGCAACAAAAATGTGACAAAAATGTGATAAAAACTCAACCAAAAAGTGACAAAAATTCAACTAAAAAGTGACAAAAATTCAACTAAAAAGTGACAAAAATTCAACTAAAAAGTGACAAAAATTCAACTAAAAAGTGACAAAATTTCAACAAAAATGTGACAAAAATGCAACAAAGATGTGTCAAAAAAGTCAACCAACAACTGACTTAAAAAAAAAAAAAGTGACAAAAACTCAATAAAATGACAATAACTCCCAAAAAAAACACACACAAAATAAAACATAAAAAAGGTGACACAACACAGCAACAACGCGAGGAAAAAGATCAGTTTTGTGGGTCTTAGCTTTCAAATGAGGTGTTACACAGGCCTATAGCCAAAGAGGACAGAAGGCATTCGGTTTAGGCGGGTGTTAAGAGGTTAAACATTATAGGCTCTCACAGGTCAAACTAAAAACTTTATCATTGATGGACTTTAGACACGTTAAAAACAACTTTAATGCCTTGTTTCTATTTTTTAAACACTAGACTAGGCTAGATATTCCTCCTGAGATAACGCTGGGGTAGTCACAATTAAAGAAACCAGGCTGGTTTTCGTAAGAAGAATTTAAGAAATCTCGCACTTAAAGCCACACCGCGTAGAATTTTACCCAATAAATAAAATTTGAATACAAGCACTGATTTTATGACAGATATTTTTAACATTGAAAAATACCTCATAAATGCACAAACAAACATTTATGAGGCTCACCCCTCCTAAGATATGACTGTAAACTTCCCTGGGAGTGGGTACGTCTCCAGCTCGTCTCCATGGAGATGTGACGAAAGGCAGCGGAATTTGAGATTTTAACTGGTTAGTTTCTCATCCAAGTCCATTCTTTTATCACACACTGCAGCAACAGCATTATTAGAGTCATTAGAAGCATGTTTTGTTTTGCAGCAACAGTATTGTCCAAAATGTTACGCAGTGTACCTTTAATGAGGGTCGGACTGTTAGCATTGGAGCAGCGCGAGCTACACGTCACGCAAGGGCCGAGTCTACAGTGGAGATCCCGCCCTTATGCCCTTTTTAGGAACATGCTTCGTCGTCAAATCCGGCCCTCCAGCATAGAACCTTTGGCCCTCAAGATGATTTTGAGAATTATTATTATTATACAAATCAGAAGCACTTAAATCGTTTTAGAGTTTAATCTTAACCAAGCACATTTTCTCCAGTTCAGCTTTACCCAAATCTAAAAGCTTCTCAACTGGAGCTTACAGCCTATAGGTGTAACGCCTCATTTAAAAGCTAAACTGAAAAAACTGATCTACGATTTTTGATTCAGTTTTTTCTTGTGTTTTTGTCACTTTTTTGTACCTTTTTCACCACTTTTTTGTCAACTTTTTTTGCCTTTTTGTCCCTCTTGATGCTTTATTTAAGAGGCTATTTAGATTCGGGTAAGGTCAAACTGGAGAAAATGTATTTGGTTAAGGCAGGGGGTTAAGTACTGTAAAAATGTGAGAAACTCTGTCAATTACTTCAAACTTTCCAAACAGGAAACACCAAATTGGGCCATAAATTATACACAGCACTGGCAATTGTAGAAAAAATGGTGCTTTACTTTTGGCCCCTGGTCCTTTTACAATAAAGAAAATCGTCCCTCAACCAAGCAAACTTGCCTATCCCTGGTCTATGCTTTCTCCACCCCACGTGCTTCCCACTTAAAAGCGCTAATCTGGAGTGGTAAGATCTGAAATTGTGCTCTTAAAGGAATAGGCCACCGTTTTTACATACTGAGAGTAAAGTGAAGATTACTGCGCAGTAAAGGGAAGATTACTGCGCGGATTTCGAACTACTCCTGGTATCGTTACGCCTTACAATATAGTTCCCCCTTTTATCCGCTTAGAAAATCCACATTCTTTAATTTAGTCTAATTATACTTTGTAGTGGAACACTTCACGTAACCATATTTAAATAGGGAAAACGTGGAAGAGCTTGGTAGCTTCTATCTTGACCTGTTTTGGAGCTATAGAGGAGAGAGGGAGAGGCTAAATGCTAACGCCGTCTGCGCTGTGTTTACGTGACTGAAGGCACGGGGGAAGATCAGACAGGTCCTGAAGAACTCGTCAAAGCTAAGGTAAGAACATATCTCAGTATGTAAAAACGCAAAACATTATGCTATAGTCTGCGTTTAGAAACATGAGCCCTATATTTGAGAAAACCTTCCATGAAGTCAGGTAAAAATAACCATTGAAAATATGCAGTTTTGTAACATCAACCTGTCCATTTGTCTCCGTTTGTGTCCACCTTCCTTTCCACCACTTTGGATGCTTCAGCTGGAGGGTTCTGGTCCGTTACCACGCATTGTCCCTGGAAAACCATCTTTATTTATTCCTGTACAGCATGCTCAGCGACAAAGAAACCCCGTCTAATTGCACATCTGGGCCCTGGTCATGTTGTCTCTGCGAGTCAGGGTCATCGCCTTGGCAGATCCGCGGGTGTCTCCGGGTGCTTTTTTTTTTTTTTTTTGTGGATTTCTGATCTGATCGCTCCGAGCCTCGGCGTGTCAGACCCACTTTCTCACAGTCCCTCAGCGTTCATTTGGTTTTCACAACGATTCATCACGGTAAATTTAGAGAGCGCCGCACGCCATCGGATAGTTTCAGAGCAGAAAAAACGACGCCGACGTTGAGAGCTGCACTCCCACTCTCCGGCTGCAGCGTTTATCTTTGTGACACACTTCAAGAAATAAAGAAAAAAACAACGACATGATCTCTCTCTATGGCCTTTTGCGGGAAAATGTCACATCAACAAACGGGATTGAGGAAATGCAACTTATAAAGCCTCTGTCTCTTCCACAGAAATGAAGTGTCCGTCATCATAGACCCCACATCGATTTTTACTTTCAGAGACTCAAATAAGGGCAAGAAACAGTGCGTGTGACCAGGGAGAAAGTCTATGTGTTGAATGATGTTTGGAAAGACGGGTCAACACTCTTATTTCTGATCCGGCAGCTCCCAAGTGAAGTGATCGGGTGGGCGGGATCTTAGCCGTAGAAATAAAATGGAGACGCTGCGTTTTGTCCTAACGTATGTGGACGGTTAAGGCCGATTCATGCTCCACAAGGCGCTGTTCTTGAGGCAAAAAGAACAAGAACACAGTTTGTTTGGGCTCTGACATTTCGTCCTCCGTAAGACGTGTTGCAGACGAACTGCCACGCCCCCTGTCCCAGGAAGGAAACCAGCCATTTGAGCAGCGTTAATTTCGTCGACTAAAATATTTAGTCTTAATTTTAGTCGAAGTGTAATTTTTGACGACTAAAATTGGACTAAAACTGAATTAAAAGTTTCTCATGAGACTAAAACTGTGACTAAAATGTCCAGATATTTTAGTCGACTAAAATGAGACTAAATAAAAATGAAAGGGAGAGACTAAAATCATCCAAACTTCTATTGAGCGTCTGAAAGAGCCTCAGATCATGTAAATTCTCTGCCAAAGGATCAGCTCTGAGCTTTGTTCATGTGGAGCAGATTAAATACAAGATTAAATATGATTATAATCAATATTATCAATGGAAAGTCGACTAAATTCGTCTTAAATTTAGTCGACTAAATTTACTTGCAATTTCAGTCGACTAAAACTAGACTAAAATTGAAGATATTTTTTTGACTAAAACTAGACTAAGATTGAATTACATTTTTGTCAAAAGACTAAGACTAAAACTAAATTAAAATATGTTAATACTAAAATGTTAACATATTTTAATTTACAAATGCAGTGTTAATAAAATGAACACTGCATTTGAGCTCAAACTATTCTGAAATGTATCACAGCATTGCAAACATCTTGAAGATTGACTTTATGTTCATCATATTTAGCACAGGCTTTTCACACGTCTCCCGCTGGCAAAAGAGCCATTAGGTTAAACGTTAAAAGCTCACACAGCTCGAAGGTCCCGGGTTGGATTCCCACCTGGACAGGGCCTTTCTGTGTGGAGTTTGCATGTTCTCCCCCGTGTCTGTGTTTCCCCTAACACTAAAAACATATGTGTGCGATAGGTGAACCCTCCAGCCAGGAGTTTCTGACCAGCAGACATCTGAAGCATCCCCTGGTGCAGACCTGCCCTCTGCTCCCTGCAGATCGTCCAGTGACGTCGAGGGATGGGTCAAATGCAGAGGACAAATTTCGTTGTGCAGTTGATGTACAATGACAAATAAAGCACCGTTTTTTTTTTTTACAGTTGCATAAAATGACAAGAAAACAGATCAAATTAATCCATAAAACATCAACACATGAATTAATTAATGACAGTTAAAGTCAAGAGTGCAGATAAAATACTTTCACTTGTCATATGCACGGGTAAAAAGAACAGTTTTCAACAGTTGAGGCCTGTCTCACATCCTCATGAAGACTGTTCCAGATTACTTTATCCTCCCCATGTTTAGTCCTGACTCTGGGTACCACCAGGAGACCCCTCCCTGAGGTTCTCAGGGCCCGAGATGGTTCATGCGGCTCTAACGTGTCAGAGATGGACTTCGGTGCTGAACCATGAAAAGACTTGTACACGAGCAGAGCTGTTTTAAAGTCTATTCTCTGAGTGACAGGAAGCCAGTGCAGAGACCGGAGCACTGGACTAATATGGTGGTATTTCCTGGTTCTGGATGTACTGCAGCCGTTACAGTCGTCTAACCTGCTGGAGACAAATGCATGGTTTGGTTTTGACACTATTCCTCTTGGCCATGTTTTTCAGATGGTAAAAAGCTGCTGATGTTTTTGCTTTGATGTGGCTGTTTAAGTTCAGGTCTGAGTCCATGATTACTACTAGATTTCAAACCAAAAAGAGAGACTCAAGGTGACTGATAACACTTTGTCTTTGGGCCAAACACAATGATCTCAGTTTTGTCTGAGTTTAGTTGGAGAAAGTTGTTTCCAAACTCCTCTCCCGTTTAGAATAAACTGAGGACAGTAGTCTGGCTGGCCAGGCTAAGTAAACTGCACAATGGCACAGAGGTTGGCGCTCACAGCCAAAAGTCCTGTGTTAGACTCCGGAGCCAAAAGGAGCCATATGTGTGTTCTCTCTTCTAACCAGTGACTCCTTTTTTTAATCAGAAACTTGTCCCTTTTTTCCCCTCATTACTTTCAATCAGAATTTGGCAAATCAGAACGTTTGATCAAATATTCAAAGTTTGGGCATTTGACCCAAACATACAGCTTTAACAGACATCCTTTTGTGTCCTTCTCACTTTGCATTCTCTTTGAATTGACCTACATGTATATTCCTCGCCTTGGGATAGAAGAATGTTATAAGAAACCACCTTTTTCACTTTAAAGAAGCTTGCAGGGGAAAAATATCACAGACCGTATGTAAAGTGCTGTAGGTTGAGGCACCGCTGAATTGAACCATATATGTTTGTATTTTCTGTCCCTTCTTGTGCTTGGTGGGAGCTCTGCAGACCGGCGTGGAGAAAGCGGGTCCGACGCGGGTGGTCGTGTGGGCCGGCTGCTGAATTATGCTCCTTGTTTTGCTCCGCGCTAAAGGCCTCGCAGGCTCACTTTCAACATGCCACGCGTGTCCTGGGAAAGAAGAGAGCGACGCTGGAGGAGCTGGGGGGCAAGGACGAGGAGGAGGAGGAGGAGGAGGGGGTGACCAGGGAGGAGGAATCTTAATATTACTGAAGCCCTACCACCAAGCGTTACAGTGTGACAAATGAAAGAATGAGAATACAAGATAGCAATTGAGACATATCATGGGAAATAGACCTTTGTCAGCTTTAAACCATGTGATGACATTGTTGTGTTCCCGTCATTCTCACGGTAACCACGTTGGTCGTCATGCCATCCGCCTGTTGCGCCGTGGGATGTACAATACCCTAGCCTGGCCTTAGCCATCCGTAAACTCCGGTCAATGATCATTTCTCTACAGGTACGTCTGGGTTTGATCTCAGTGGCTGAGTTACATCAGTTAAATTTCAACCTACCATTCAGTGAGCGGGGGAGGCGGGGCTTGTAGGTGACGTCAAGCATTGGCGCCGATTTGCGGGTTGTAGTTTGGCAATGGCGGCGGAAATGGAAGCTCTTCAATCCGTCCTGGCTCCCAAATATCTAGATATTAAAATTGAAGCCTTGGAATGTGCAAGGAATGTCCTCAAGAGTCATGATAGAGTTATGATAGAGTTTTGATAGAGTTATGATAGAGTTATGATAGTTATGATAGAGTTTTGATAGAGTTTTGATAGAGTTATGATAGTTATGATAGAGTTTTGATAGAGTTTTGATAGAGTTATGATAGAGTTATGATAGAGTCATGATAGAGTTTTGATAGAGTTATGATAGAGTTATGATAGAGTTATGATAGTGTTATGATAGAGTCATGATAGAGTTATGATAGAGTTATGATAGTGTTATGATAGAGTTATGATAGAGTCATGATAGAGTTATGATAGAGTTATGATAGAGTTATGATAGAGTTATGATAGAGTTATGATAGTGTTATGATAGTGTTATGATAGAGTTATGATAGAGTTATGATAGAGTCATGATAGAGTCATGATAGAGTTATGATAGAGTTATGATAGAGTCATGATAGAGTCATGATAGAGTTATGATAGAGTTATGATAGAGTTATGATAGAGTTATGATAGAGTCATGATAGAGTCATGATAGAGTTATGATAGAGTTATGATAGAGTCATGATAGAGTTTTGATAGAGTTATGATAGAGTTATGATAGAGTCATGATAGAGTTTTGATAGAGTTTTGATAGAGTTTTGATAGAGTCATGATAGAGTTTTGATAGAGTTATGATAGAGTTATGATAGAGTTTTGATAGAGTTATGATAGAGTTATGATAGAGTTATGATAGAGTTATGATAGAGTCATGATAGAGTCATGATAGAGTTATGATAGAGTTATGATAGAGTTATGATAGAGTCATGATAGAGTTTTGATAGAGTTATGATAGAGTTATGATAGAGTCATGATAGAGTTTTGATAGAGTTTTGATAGAGTTTTGATAGAGTCATGATAGAGTTTTGATAGAGTTATGATAGAGTCATGATAGAGTTATGATAGAGTTTTGATAGAGTTATGATAGAGTCATGATAGAGTTTTGATAGAGTTATGATAGAGTTATGATAGAGTCATGATAGAGTTTTGATAGAGTCATGATAGAGTTTTGATAGAGTTATGATAGAGTCATGATAGAGTTATGATAGAGTTATGATAGAGTCATGATAGAGTTTTGATAGAGTTATGATAGAGTCATGATAGAGTTATGATAGAGTTTTGATAGAGTTATGATAGAGTCATGATAGAGTTTTGATAGAGTTTTGATAGAGTTTTGATAGAGTTTTGATAGAGTCATGATAGAGTTTTGATAGAGTTTTGACAGAGTAATGATGGAGTTATGATAGAGTCATGATAGAGTTATGATAGAGTTTTGATAGAGTTATGATAGAGTTATGATAGAGTTTTGATAGTGTTATGATAGAGTCATGATAGAGTTATGATAGAGTTTTGATAGAGTTATGATAGAGTTATGATAGAGTTTTGATAGAGTTATGATAGAGTCATGATAGAGTTTTGATAGAGTTTTGATAGAGTCATGATAGAGTTTTGATAGAGTTTTGATAGAGTTATGATAGAGTTATGATAGAGTTATGATAGAGTCATGATAGAGTTTTGATAGAGTTATGATAGAGTTATGATAGAGTTATGATAGAGTCATGATAGAGTTTTGATAGAGTTATGATAGAGTTATGATAGAGTTATGATAGAGTTTTGATAGAGTTATGATAGAGTTATGATAGAGTTTTGATAGAGTTTTGATAGAGTTTTGATAGAGTCATGATAGAGTTTTGATAGAGTTTTGATAGAGTTATGATAGAGTTATGATAGAGTTATGATAGAGTTATGATAGAGTTTTGATAGAGTTATGATAGAGTTATGATAGAGTTTTGATAGAGTTTTGATAGAGTCATGATAGAGTTTTGATAGAGTTTTGATAGAGTTATGATAGAGTTATGATAGAGTTTTGATAGAGTTTTGATAGAGTCATGATAGAGTTTTGATAGAGTTTTGATAGAGTTATGATAGAGTTATGATAGAGTCATGATAGAGTTTTGATAGAGTTATGATAGAGTTATGATAGAGTTATGATAGAGTTATGATAGAGTTTTGATAGAGTTTTGATAGAGTTATGACAGAGCTGATTCACTCACTCGGGCGCATTACATACGTCACGACCAAACGCTAGCGAAAATCAGATCCAATGGTTTCAAAGGAGTTCACCCCTCCCACCTGATAACGGAGCTCAACTGAGAAGATCCAGACCCTTATACGAAACGAAGTAAGTACCAGGATCTGGTAAAACCAGACTAACAATACTCCGTCTCAAAAAAGGGACTCGCTTTCTACAAGTTTCCTAAAGACCCAGTTCGTGGACAGAAATGGATAAGAGACCACTGGACTCCGACAGCCGACTCCAAGCTGTGCAGTGAGCACTTTTTTTCAGGTAAGTGAAGCAACGCGGCTAGGCCGTAACCCAAACGAGGCTACACTGTTAAAAGTCGTATGCCCATTTTGTTATTGTAACGTAAGAGTGTAATTTGTTTTCACATGACAATGATCGTTTTAAATGTTTAACTTATGTCAGTAAGTTCAAAGGTGAATAACTCTTTGAGGTGTGTTGGGGTAACATTTAAATGTGAACTTGACTTAGTTTGGTAAGTTTTAGAAATAGACCGGATCTTGTAACCCCACAACCATATTACTGCGCCACACATATAGTGCTAGAAAATAATATAAAATAATATTCAGCTTTTTTGAGAGTGAATACTTATTTTTAATAATAACTCTTACTGAAACAGCTTAAGAAATGTTGGTAAAAATCAATCTGGACAAAACTGGCGGAAGAATACATCCACATCAGTCCGTCCTGCGGTACATTTCAACAGTTTTGTTTTCAAATGGAGTGAACGTTTCTTCGCTGAGGATCGCGCTAAAGTAAGGAAACAATCTTTCACTTATGTTTTAGTCAAATATAATATATGTTCAATATCACCCTAAGCCATGTCCTGCCCATATATGGATATATGGATTTTTTTTTTTTTTTGTAAAGTAAGCCATGCGGTGCTAAAGCTAGCTTCAAAAGGGGTGGGCTATTTGAAGAAAGTTGTCTTAGAGTGGGGTTTTTAATTTGCTCTAAAAGCTTCATCGTGGTCATATTTTCTCGTGTAGCCCAGCAGGCAGCAGGCGAAGTCCAGGCCAGTCTCCCAGAAAGGAGAGAGACGAGGAGAGAGACAAGGAAGAGGGGAGCTACTGGGCTAGCCATGCCACAGGTTTCATCTGAGTTCGTGTCTGTGCAAAGGTAAACTACTAAGGCTGTAATTTTACTGTTTAGCAAGTACTTTAACCGCTCAAGCAATGACTTTGCTGCCGATAATTTCCGCATTACGTTATTATTTGTTTTGTACAACGCTGCGCGCCACTTTTCTCTGCTTAGTGGAGCGGCGGTGCTAAGCTAACCTAGCAGGGGTGCTAAGCTAAGCTAGCGCAGTTCAAGCCCAAGAACAGGCCACGCTCTGCGGTCACTGCAAGTGTCTCCGGCCGCAGACCCGTCTCGGTCACTGGGCTGGTAAAGCCCCGTGCCCCGTACGGAGGTTTGAACGTGACCAAGTGATTCTTTCACTGTCAGTATGGTCTGCGTTTTGGCCCAGTTTTACATTAAATGCTCGTCAAACGTCTGTGCGTCACTGTTAAAATGAAATGATTATTCTGTTGTCATTCTGAGTAAATGCTCGGTGTGGGTGTATGACACGTGCGTGTCTCCGTGAACATGACGTGGAGACAACACGCGTTCACGAAGGTCTGGAAATGGAGTACTATAATAATTATAGATTCACATTCACTTGCATTGTCAGGGGAGGATGAGAGAGGGGGCACTAGTGCAGCAAAGGCAGAAAGATGAAATGTGTTTTAATATGTATTTTTATACTAATACATTGTATACATACTTACTGCTTTTAAATACCTCTGGTGTGCTTCAAAATGCCTAATAAAGTATGGGAATTAAATTGAGGGAGTAACCCATGGTTTTATTTATTGGCACATGACAAAAAGTAATTACTTTAATGTGTTAGCATATAAACTTGGATTATAAAATTCCACAACTTGGGTCAACCTGGATATGTAGCAAACGTGTTTCGATTGTGTGCTTATTTATGCAGTATGTTTGAGATTAAGTAGGTCTAATCTTAACATATTTCAAAAGGACCCTTAAGGAGGTGACTGTGAAGAAGAAATGGAGGAAAACTGGAAGAATATGGAGAGAAATTCGTAAAAACAGCTCCATTCATGACAAAACCAATGCTGGGCCCAGTGGAAGAGAGAGCTTGTCGGTGATGAGGTGGTGTAACTGTTTACTGTTTATTGTTTTGTTTTTTTTGTGCGCTTGCTAATACACATTATTTGTATTTTGTTCTCAGATAAAAGCTGAATTTCAATGAGTGGCTGTAACTGAACTGCTGGCTTCATTTCTGGACGGCCTTGAGGAAGTTTTTCCCCGACTGCTAGAGCTTCAATAATGTTCTAGCAATTCCTGGAAGGTGTTTCTCCTTGTGTCATGTAAAAAATGTAAGTATAGTGGGAAATTAAGTTATCCTTTATTAATCTCTGTAGAGTAATCTCAATCCTTAAAACTCTGGAACTTCTAAATGCAGTAGATGCCATTTTATTCCTCAGTGTCTAGTGCTCATAAACAACATTTGTCACTTTTTGCAGAACACAAGAGGAACAGGACTGCTGCTCTGGTGGTGGGATCACCACTGCCTCCATCCAGTGTTTTTGAATGTGTGCGGTGAGTACAATAAATTTGATCTAAAATTAAAATATTAACAACAATAATATGCATATTTGTTAGTTCCTGGCTTTCATTGTGAAACATGTTCGTTAAAAGTACACACTAACAATTTCATGGACACATTTCCCCCTAATTGCATTCTGCTGCGGTGTTATCAAATGTATGGTATCGTACAGTGTTGTGCTGTCATTCATGTGTCCATGCGTTTGTCCCAACACGCACTATATCGTCCTGTTTTTCCAGTCGCTATTTTTATTCTCACACGTATCCTTCTGGTTATTGATTTATTGTCTATGGGTAGGACTTACAGGGTGTTTCCTCTAATTTTGCAGCTTATTTAAATATTGAGTAAATCAGCCGTACTAGCTCTGAAAGATGTTGAATGATCACAAAAAAGTAAAAAGTAATATAGAACAATGTATTGCAAAGGTTAATGGCAAACACTTTAAATTACACTATATTAATCCCAGACATAAATAATTCACATCATCATGAAAGGTAAAGACGCTTTGATGTTTTGACACTTATAGTATGACTTTTCTTTCTTAAGGACCATTCAAACCATCTGGATGAAGCGAATGGAACTTGGACTGCTTAATATCTATGAAGAGGAGCAGGATGCTGTTGCACATCAGGACTTTGTAGCACTTGTGGTCACAGAAAGCCTCGTGCTTCAGCGTGAGAAAATCAACGTCACGTTTCTGCTAAAGGTCATCATGAAAATCAAACTAGAACAGGCTCCGCTGGAGTACATGGACTGTGCAGGTACAAGATACAAACCATTATCATGGGCAAATGCTGTTGTATTTTTTTTCTCATCCTCGGTCACTCTTATGAACCATTTTTGATATGTAACAGGCCTGTTTAATTGGCCACTTTTAGAAGTAATTTTAAAATGAGTTATTTTTGTTACCACCAACATTACAGTTTTTGTCAGAGCGGCATCAGAGGCACTGCCATGCCTCCAAGTTTGTCTACAACACAAGTGTAGGCCTGTCACAATCACACAATAACCACTAAAACAGATGTTAAGAGATCTTCAACAACACGAGTTGCAATTAACATTTACTTAGGTAAAATGCTAAATTATTTTAGATTTATATGAAGTAGATATATGAACTTTTGTGACAGGCCTACACAAGTGCATACAAAAAATATACATGTATTTGCTTAAATGTATGAACAAAATTTGTAAGTTTCATCAGATTTTAACATTTGTAACTTTATAAGCACTTGTATATTTTTTTTTACTGGAAAATTAAAATGCCTTGACTATAATTGTCTCTTGTCACTTGTATCTGTCTGTTAACAGGAATTACAAGTAGATGTTCTGTTAACTTACTAGTGTTTGTGAAGTTTCTGCCATAAACATTTGAGTTCTTTTAACATTAGACTGTAAGTGGTACCATTGTTTAAAAACGTAGTATTTTGTGTTATAGTAGCAAATATATTTGGTTTCATTCAACTGCAGTGAATGAGTTGAAATCTGTTCATAACTTAACCTGATATGTTCATAGAGCTAAAAACATTGTTTTCTTTTGACATTCAATTATAAGTCAAAGATGTTTTTAACTTAGCCTCGTGAGTTTAAAAAACACACACACTTGCGTTAATATGAAGAAGCAATACAAGTTTATGGTTGGCACAACAAAACATGTTGGTTTGTTAAAACTGAAACTGTTAAGTTGAAACAATTTATAGCAATGCTTTATGGACCATTTATAACTTACTGGTTTTACTTGATTGAAACAATATCGGTACCTTCAATGAGCTCAAATCTTTATGGCAGAAAGTTAACATAGAATTTTAAGTTGAACTGCTATATTATTTATTACAGTGTAGGCTACAAACTATCCGTTTACCTACATGACTATACTCTGGCCTAGGATGTAAGCTGCAGTCGAAAAGCTTTGGGTAATGCCAAACTGAAGGAAATGTGCTCGGTTAAGGTAAGAGGTTAAAATGTAGCCGACTGACCCGTGTGAACTGCCCGTCGGAGAGCAACATGAACACACTTCTCTTATTAAAGAGCGGGTATTATGCTTTGTTCAATCACACAGCACCAGTGTATACCACACTACAATGTGTGTGGCCATACCGCCTATGCGATGCCCAATCCCGTCAGACCTTGGAAGCTAAGCAGGGAAGGGCCTGGTCGGTACTTGGATGGGAGACCGTTTGGGAACACCAGGAAGCCTAGCGAATGTAATACGTGAGGGTGGTTGGTGGTGGTCGGAGGGGCCGATGGCGCAGACTGGTTGCCTCGCTTCCGTCAGTCTACCCCAGGGCCGCTGTGGCTACAATAGTAGCTTACCACCACCGAGTATGGAGTGAATGAATAGTGCAATGTAAAGTGTATTTGAGTATCCAGAAAAGCGCTATATAAAACCGATGCATTATTATTATTATTATTACAATGATGACAAACCTTCTGTTGGTCTGTAAATGCAGTAAATTAGAATAACTGCCTTGTATAAAATGTCTCTCTCAAAATGGCTGTAGTGAATGTCTTGAAATATGCCTCTGTCTCTTTAAGAACCTCTGACCCTTTAGACACGCCCCCTCCACACGCTGTCTGTGGCATCAGTGGGGAGGGGGCTCTGCTGAGGGGCAGTGGTTGGTTACTCGGCTGGTGACGAAAGCTCGGAGGCGTCTCCAGGAGGTGGGGGCGTTCCTAGGAGGACTCAGGCAAACCTATCCCTAAAATGGCCGCCATCAGAGTTTTTACAGATTACTCAAAAATACGTGAATGTGCCAAGGCAACACTTCAGGCATGTTTTTAATGAGGGAATGACATAATAACATGATGGAAAGCTTGAAAAAGTTGATTTTGCATAATACCCCCCCTTTAGGGTTATCCGATCCATAGCTGATAAAACCATAAACTATTGATATAATACAACTCATAGGCTAAAACAAAATAACAACCCTCATAGCTTTACTGTTTATTGATGAGTGCCGACACACGCTAACGTTCGCAAAAGGCAACCAGATACGTTTGTTTATTACTTCCCCTTCCTGTGACCAAGAACATGTTGCGCCTCTTCACCTGATGTGTCTGTAACCCATCCTGAGATACAGCAGTGATCGGCCTCCGCGCTCTTGAAAACCTTGAGGCTTCACCGGTGAATGGAGAGGGATCGTGGACCGCATAAATATAGATAGATGTCCGCAAACGTTAGATGAAAATCTCCAGACACTTGATCCCAAGGTTTCAATCTTTGTGTGTCTGTTCAGCTCATCTGCTCAAGTGTGCAATTTTTTTATGTAGCATTTTGAATTCAACTAGTTAAGACGCAGATAGATACACTGTTGCATTAGCCAGCGGTGTTCAAAATGGCGGCTAGAACTAATACTATTACAGAGTGAAATAGTGCTCAAGACAGAGTGAGTCAAAACAAGACTTAAAAATGCATATAACTAAAAGTATTTTATCTACACTCTTGCCTGTTACTGTAATTGATTAAGTTTATGTTGATGTTTTTATTGATTGATTGACTGCGGAATTCTTCCTGCGGAATATTATTATTCCTCTTCCATCTTTTCCCCGATTTTCTAGAGCTTTCAGCACCTTCATGCTTTGTGCAATTTATGCAAGTTATGCATCAAAATGTTCCGCATGTTGAGGAGAAGGGTGCTATTACTTTTGGGACTTCTGCAACTTACGGTTTTTCCGCAATTGGCCGAAATGTTGGAGATTTTTCCCATTGACTTATAATGGGGCTGCTGCAAATCCATGCTTTTCTGCACTTTTTTCTGCATTTTATGCAATTTCTGCACTTTGGGCATGTTCAGCTTCTGCAACTTGTGGGTTTTGAGAAAAAATTGGCCTTCTGCAGTTTTCCAGTTTTTTTATACGAGAGTTTGACATTTTTGCATTGGTGTGTATGGGGGAATCCAGCCAATGGGGAGACTCCAGGACTTTCAGCCATTTGTGCAGCTTCTGCCAATCAAGCACTGAGGCCATTTCAACAGTTTGACCAGTTTATGGAATATAAAAGTTTATGCAAGATTAATAATTTATGCAAATTAACCACTTTATGGGATTTAACCACTTTATGCATTTTAAACTGTTTATGCAACTTAAGAGTTTATGCCATTTAGGATTTATGAATTTTAAAGAGCTTATGCAATTTACATAATTTATGCAAATTAACCCATTCATGCATTTTACCACTTTATGCAGTTTATACAGTTTATGCAACATGACATGTTATGCATTTTACCAGTTTATGCAAATTTGATTATGCAATTTGAAGAGTTTATGCAATTTCTGCATTCGCTTCCCGCATTTCCGCAGTCAATCGCAATGGCGCAGCTGTTGTGTTCTCAGTTCTGTTGTAAGTTCCAGGAGTGTGCTGCGCATATGAGAAAGCAGATTGTCCCAATGAAGTGGTTCAGGTGGGAGGGGTGAACTCCTTTGAAACCATTGGATCTGATTTCCGCTAGCGTTCCTTGCACATTCCAAGGCTTCAATTTCAATTTCTGGATATTTGGGAGCCGAGCCGGGACGGATTGAAGAGCTTCCATTTCTTTCGTATCCGCCAATGCCAAACTACAACCAGCAAAATGCTTGACGTCACCTGCAAGCCCCGCCTCCCCCGCTCGCTGAATGGTAGGCGGAAATTCAAGCCACTGAGATCAAGCCCAGACGTACATGCAGGGAAATGATCATTGACCGGAGTTTACGGATGGATGAGGCCAGGCTATGACTTCACAGTACTGATATGAATTGTTCTTTTTGTCTAATGTTTTGACTGTCTGCTGATAACTGGTGCTTGTGTTCATGTGCAGCTTTGAGCTCGCTCAGCTGTAGGGAATCTTTAAGTTAAAATGTATATATTCCCCCTCCTGGAACCGCCACCTTAACGTGGTGGAGGGGTTTGAGCACCCGAATGATCCTGGGAGCTCTGTTGTTGGGGGCTTCGTGCCCCTGGTAGGGTCTCCCAGGGCAAACAGGTCCTAGGTGACGGGTCAGACAAACAGGGGACCCACCACCTGCAGGAGGAGCCATAAGGGGCTGGTGCAATGTGATTTGGGCAGCTCCAGCAGCTGCCCCCACGACCCGGCAACGGACAAGTGGAAGAAGATGGATGGATGGATGGATGGATGGATGGATGGATGGATATATTTCAATAAACTGAAATATGCCTCAGTTTGCAGATGTACAGTGATACAAATTGATACCATTTTTTCTTTATCAACTGAAACTGAGCATTGACCAAAGAGACAAGCTTTTCCAGCCTGTCAGGTCCAATCAGGAGGAAGGGGAGGGGCTTGATCATTTCCTTTTGACAATTCTGTTCCTGCTTTCCTCATTTTGCAAACTAAGAAGGGCTTTCTGGTTAAAGAGGGCAAGATTTAAAGGGGTGGTATTATGCAAAATCAACTTTTTCAAGCTTTACATCATGTTATTATGTCACTCCCTCATTAAAAACATGCCTGAAGTGTTGCCTTGGCACATTCACGTATTTCTGAGTAATCTGTAAAAACTCTGATGGCGGCCATTTTAGGGATAGGTTTGCCTGAGTCCTCCTAGGAACGCCCCCACCTCCTGGAGACGCCTCCGAGCTTTGGTCACCAGCCGAGTAACCAACCACTGCTCCTCAGCAGAACCCCCTCCCCACTGATGCCACAGACAGCGTGTGGAGGGGGCGTGTCTGAAAGGCTCAGAGGTTCTTAAAGAGACAGAGGCCTATTTCAAGACATTCACTACAGCCATTTTGAGAGAGACATTTTATACAAGGCAGTTATTCTAATTTACTGCATTTACAGACCAACAGAAGGTTTGGTCATCATTGTAGTGTGATATAGACTGGAGCTATGTGATTGAAAAAAGCAGAATACCCCCTCTTTAAGTTAAAATGTATATATATATATATTTCAATAAACTGAAATATGCTTTAGTTTGCAGATGTACAGTGATACAAATTGATACCATTTTTTCTTTATAGTTGATAAAGAAAAAAGCTGAAGTTGAGCATTGACCAAAGAGACAAGCTTTTCCAGCCCGTCAGGTCCAATCAGGAGGCAGGGGAGGGGCTTGATCATTTCCTTTTGACAATTCTGTTCCTGCTCTCCTCCTCAAACTACGAAGGGCTTTCTGGTTAAAGAGGGCAAGATTTAACTCTCCGGTCTTTATTTCACAGAGTAAGAAAACATCATCACCTGATAGAAAGTCAGCTCTGCATCATAAACTCATTTCATGAATTGGGGCCAGTGTGTAATGAGCGATCACCCCGCCCCCGGTAATTGTTTCACCGCTTCGTCACAGACACCTTTCGGTTAGTGACACATGCCTAATGGTCCCTCCCCGTTTACCGTCCCGGGCCGCGCTGCATATGTGCAGGCCCCGGTCCCATCTGCCGCCACCGAACCGGGGAGCTGGACCGGAGCGCGCGGCGGGTCGTTAGCCCGGTCATTACGGCTCATTCGTCGGCGTGAAAAATGGCCGGCATTAGAGAAATCAACACGGCGGCACTTTACATGTTTACAATGATCAGTCCCCGGAGTGGCCCAGACCGAGGCCGCGGGGCGCACGTCTGAGCGGGTCGTTTGTTGGGCCGGTGTCCCAAATACAAATGAATTCACCCTTGGTCCAAAGTCCTTTCTGTAGCCAGCTTTTCAAGCAGAGTGCGATCCGAAACAATAGCCAGTTTGCTGCAGGGGAAAAAAATGCAAATACTTAAAGGTACATTTTGAACTATACTGTTGCCGGCAAAACAAAACATGCTCCTAATGTCCACCTCAACACAGAAAATGCTATTTCTGCAATGTGTAATAAAAGAGTGGATTTGGATGAGAAACTAACCTGTTTAAATCTCAAATTCAACTGTCTTTCGTCACATCTCCATGGAAACGTGCTGGAGACGTGCCCACTCCTGGTTAAGTTTACAGTCATATCTTATTTTTCAATGATGAAAATATCTGTCATAAAATAAATGCTTGTATTTCAATGCATTAATTGGGTAAAATTGGGTACGCAGTGTGGCTTTAAAGGAACAGGCCACCGTTTTTCCATACCGAGATATGTTCTTACCTGAGCTTAGACGAGTTGATGCGTACCTGTCTGGTCTTTGTGCGTGCCCGTGGAAGAGGGCATCCTGATTTATTCAGCTTCGAACCCACAAAAAAAAGGCAAAATGAGTTTTTAACAGAATTTTTCACTCATGATTAGCTCAAAAACTAAACAAGATCCAAAATCCCCTCTGAAAACATCTCTGTTACTAATATGTAAAATAAAACCATACATTTAAACCTGTGTCTATCCATTATTTGGTCCAATTTGTGCCATTTATATGCTCAAAATGCCTCATTTTCATACGTAAACATAAAATGACTCATGTTTGTGTCAGTAATGTTCAGCAAAAGTTTCAAATTGATATCTCTAAATCAGTGTTTTTCAACAACTGTGCCGTGAGATATTGTCTGGTGTGCCTTGGGAAATTATCCAATCTCACCTAGTTTTTTATTTTTTTAAACAAATGCATTATTATCCACAAATAATGTACCGTTTTCGAGTGTCTGTGCTGTGTAGTGTTCGGCAGAGTAACCATATTATACTCTTCCATATCAGGTAGTTAATTTCTTTGAGACAAGAGAGTTAGTGATGTGTTGAGGCATTGTGGCGAGTGAGACTACACAGTGTTCCTAGTCAAGACACTTTGATGAGAACATTTTCTGCTGGTGGTGTGTCTCGTGATTATTTCAATGAAAAAAATGTGCCTTGGCTCAACAAAGGTTGAAAAACACTGCTCTAAATGTATTTATTTTTTCCCTCTTCTCCTGCAGTGTCTCGCCTTAACCATGAAGTCTATATAAAAAGCAAACATACAGTGGATGAGACGACGCCTTGTTAGGTAGAATTAGATCAAACTGATCCAAACCGCTCCGTGTTCCTCTTCTCTTTCCTCCCTCAGACGTCTTCACAGCCTCAAAGCGCAGACCTCTCGTTTCTCCGTCCTCCGGCGGTGAGGCTCATGAATAGACTGCGGTGGCTTCCATTTGTATGGAACATTGTTTGATCCTTACAGTATATTGATGTTTTTGATGTGAGTTATTTTATGCAGCAGAGAGAGTGCCAGCCTTTTGGATTTGAAAATAAGGGATTTTTTCCATAGCCTGCTGCGAGCTGCACCACCACCCCGACCGAGCTCCAACAGCGGCAACACGGCACCAGCCGCCTGCATGAGGTCGGTGACAGGGCAATGTTTTGGGGTTGTTATTTTTCTTGTTATAATACAGGAGATTTATGGTGTTATAAGGGAGGCAGGAAAGAGGGATAAAATACAAAGGTTTCCCAGCCAATATGTGAGACTTTACAGCGATGGCTTATGGACCCAGAACTGGTCAAATGTTTGGAAACGCTTTGATTTACTAGTTTTTCTTCTTCTATTTACATTGTAGATTCTCAGTGAAAACACATGTGGAATAGATTCTTCCAAATAGCAGCCTTTTGCTTTGATTACTGCTTTTCACACTTCTGACATGTTCTCAGTGGGCGTCACAATGTAATCCCCAGAAATGGTTCTGACTTCACAGTTTGACGACCTCATGAAGCTCATGGAGAAAAGGCCAAGAAGAAAGAGCGAGGAATTTAAAATATAAAACATATTTTCAGTTATTTCACCCTGTTTTGTTTCCTACATAATCCCAAGCGTTAGTTCATATTTTAATGCCAGTATCGGCTCCTCATTCTTGGACGTAGGACCTCTCCCACCGACAAAACGCAGAGAACAAATGTACCTTCAACCCTTTATCTGTTAAAGGGTTAAACAGACGAGCGACTTTCAACGAGCGACACGTTGAAAGTCGCTCGTCCACATAAACATTGTCTCCACTTTGTCCACTGGCAGTTTTTGTTTGGCTCCATTCTCTTTCCAGTGGTGTCGTGTTGTTGCAGATCTTACCGGGCTGTTACCCCCGGCAACCGGTCTGGATATCTCAAGCCCCAACAGCAGTGCTTAGTTCCCTCCTCTTTCGACTGCTGCCAAACTAAGGCTGATTCCGCCACCAACGGACAACCCATTAGTCCCATGTCTCTTGTCCTGAATATTTAGAGTTTACCACGCACAAATTCCAAGTCCGCTGAAGAGAACAGCAATGTCCCATGACATTTAATAAAATGTCAAAGTTTAGAAATAAATAATATGAACTTATTTAACTTACGCTTTACATTGCATTATTCATGCAGTCTGTGCCATCGGCCCCTCCGACCACCACCAACCACTCACTCCATTCCCAGGCTTCCTGGTGTTTCCAAACGGTCTCCCATCCAAGTCCTGCCAGGTGCTTCCTGCTTAGCTTCCAAGGTCTGACGGGATCAGGCAGAGCAAAGGCGGTTTGTCCCTAAATGATCATTATTAATGCATTTAAACATTTAATTAATGCTGTAGGGTTAAATTCCATGCACATCGCCACTGTTGGACCAACGGGACTTCGGACTAATGGGACTTCGAACCAATGGGTCCCTTTTTTCTGACTAATGAGAACGTCGGAATAACGAGACGTCGGACTAATGGGCCGATATATGGAGCTTAGTTCCTTGGCATTAGAACATGTTTTGTTGCAGAAAACTTTCAAAGACTGACTACTGTAGCGACTCCGTAGACACCCATGGCTTTACACCCCTTGATGCTTTGATGCTCTATTTTCAGCTTCTGTGTAAGACGCTATTGTGTCATGTTGTTGCGGATCTTACTGGGGGCTTTGGAAATGGGATAAACAATGTTCCCTCCGGCGACCGGTCTGGATATCGAGAGTCCGGTTTACACAAGCCCCAACAGCAGTGCTTAGTTCCTTCTTCTTCTTTCAGCGTAATGGCGGACTGTGATCCAAACTAAGGCTGGTGCCGCCTCAGGATGTTTCTGCTTAGTTCCTTGGCGTTTGAACATGTTGTCTCAGAAAACCTTCACAGACTGACTAGTGAAGCGACTCAGGTCATAGACGCCCATGCTAAACGAGCGCTTGTGTGGCTCGCTCTACATCCCATGATGCTTTGCGGCGTTACATCACAATCTATTTTCAGCTACAGTAAAAGACGCTGTAAAAGTACTGCATAGAAGCACACAGCCTTGTGTCACACCAAAACGATCTGCTGGAGTTGGGCTGGCAGGACACTGGAATGGAAGCTTATGTGTTTAGAGCTTTTCACCTGACACAAGTCACCCCAAAGCACGGGCTGTTAAATCGGCAGCCATTGTGGTAGCACACTGTGGCCGCCTCTGCACACGCTCTGTCGGGCCGGCGTGTTTCATGGTTTGTTGTCTCCTCTGTGTGACGCCGAGGTCTGATAGCTTATCTCTAAAATCCCACACCGCACGCCTGTGATTCAGCTCGATACCAGCAGCCAACAACCAGGACCCCCCCCCCGCCGGCCGAGAGAGCAGATCCACGATACAGGGTCAGAGCGGGACAGTGAGAGGTGGGCTAACTGATGTAAACACACACAACACTACGCGCAGTTTTTGGTTTATGTTTGTATTTACACATTTGTAGCATCACAGTTTCTAAGCACAACGTTCAGGGAGCGGCACCGTAACCGTCGGTCAAATTGCCAGTGACATTTTTACAGATGACATGTTTCTCAGATAAAACACATAATGGTGGATAGGGCTTTCAGATGTGGCGGCAAAGTCGATGGGATGTGATTTTCAGCTCTTTTTATTTTGGGTCATTTGGATCGACTCCTTTGGCTCCCAAATATCTCTTTTTATCCATTTAGGTGAGATTGTTTTGCTACTTTTCTCCCTTAACCTCTTAACTCCCGCCTGAACCGAGCACATTTTCTCCAGTTCAGCTTTACCCAAATCCTGTAGGCCAGTGTAACGTCTCATTTGAAAGCTAAGATCTCCAAAACTCATCTAAATGGATCTTTTTCCTCACGTAAATTTTTTTGTCCTTTTTTTGTCAATTTTTTGCTCCATTGCGATTGACTGCGGAATTGCGGGAAGCGAATGCAGAAATTGCATAAACTGTTCAAATTGCAGAAATTGCTTAATTTGCATAATCTAATTTGCATAAAATGCATAAAATGTCATGTTGCATAAACTGTATAAACTGCATAAAGTGGTAAAATGCATGAATGGGTCAATTTGCATAAATTATGTAAATTGCATAAACTCTTTAAAATTCATAAATCCTAAATGGCATAAACTCTTAAGTTGCATAAACGGGTTAAAATGCATAAAGTGGTTCATTTGCATAAATTGTTAATATTGCATAAACTTTTTATATTCCATAAACTGGTCAAACTGTTGAAATGACCTCAGTGCTTGATTGGCAGAAGCTGCACAAATGGCTGAAAGGCCTGGAGTCTCCCCATTGGCTGGATTCCCCCATACACACCAATGCAAAAATTTCAAACTCTCGTATAAAAAAACTGGAAAACTGCAGAAGGACAATTTTTTCTCAAAACCCACAAGTTGCAGAAGCTGAACATGCACAAAGTGCAGAAATTGCATAAAATGCAGAAAAAAGTGCAGAAAAGCTTGGATTTGCGGCAGCGCCATTATAAGTCAATGGGAAAAATCTCCGACATTTTGGCCGATTGCGGAAAAAAACGTAAATTACAGATGTCCCAAAAGTAATAGCACCCTTCTCCTCAACATGCGGAACATTTTGATGCATAACTTGCATAAATTGCACAAAGCATGAAGGTGCTGAAAGCTCTAGAAAATCGGGAAAAAGATGGAAGAGGAATAATAATAAAGAACATGAAAACCAATCACTGCCTTGTATAAAATGTCTCTCTCAAAATGGCTGTAGTGAATGTCTTGAAATAGGCCTCTGTCTCTTTAAGAACCTCTGAGCCTTTCCGACACGCCCCCTCCACACGCTGTCTGTGGCATCAGTGGGGAGGGGGTTCTGCTGAGGAGCAGTGGTTGGTTACTCGGCTGGTGACGAAAGCTCGGAGGCGTCTCCAGGAGGTGGGGGCGTTCCTAGGAGGACTCAGGCAAACCTATCCCTAAAATGGCCGCCATCAGAGTTTTTACAGATTACTCAAAAATACGTGAATGTGCCAAGGCAACACTTCAGGCATGTTTTTAATGAGGGAATGACATAATAACATGATGGAAAGCTTGAAAAAGTGGATTTTGCATAATACCCCCCCTTTACAAGCCTTTTCCCCCTTTGTCTGGGTGAACATGCTGCTGTTTAGAGCCTTTTGTTGACATCGTTGTTGCTTCATAGAAAACTCCACATCTGAGAGCGTGGACATAGGAAAGTATGTACTAAATGACGTAGGAAAGTTTCAAGTTGATATCTCAAATTTGATTTTATTTTTTCTTATTCACATGCAGCATTTCGCAGTTTTTGCAGAGATTTTTTGTTTTCATGGTCCACTGAATGAACCATTCTGCTGCTCGCTGCACAAAACAACTATAATTAAGCTCAGAAACGAAAAAGAACCGAAGCTTTTCTTTTTTTCATTGCCATAACTTTGTGTTGTTTGTTGTTCAAGCGTTAAAGCTAGTTTCAGGAGGTGGTGGAAACACACACACACACACATGCACACACACACACACACACACACATACCCGTTTATACTACCTAGTGGGGTCCCATGTCAAGACACAGCCTTGTGGGATCCACCCTTTCTGAATGAGCTAGAGACGTCATTTCAACTCCTAAAATCATGATATTTTTTTGCTAACACAGGGGTCACTCTGAACTTCAGATACACACCGGTTTACTGGGTGCTTCGCGGGTCCGCCCTTTCTGAATGAGCTACAGACACGGTTTTAACTCCTAAAATCATGATAATTTTTATTTAACAAAGTAGTCACCTGAAACCTACAACACACTCGTGTTTTCTAGTCAGTAGGGTCACCCTAACATGACACAGTCTTGTGGGACCCACTCACCCCCCATCCCACCCCCCACTCCGGTCCCCATTATGTTACTTTATATCTGTGTTACAGTATTTTTATAGTCATGACTGGTTCTTTGCTTTAATATGAAGAAAATGAGCTTGACAGGCCATACCATCAGTGCAACAACATCAAGTAATCCTTTTGATTACTCTTTGTCTACTATTATAAAAATAAAACTGAATTTTATGAAACATTTTATTTTGTATACACAAATAACTATAGACAATCACAAAGGCCTGATATGACAAAAGCGTAAACAAGTTAATGCCATTGGCCAGAAGAGTGGAAACAAATTTGAATGACCCATGTCGTGTGCCACAAAAACGTAATTAGACACTGTTCAGAATTCAACACAAATGCGTAACTGTGTCAATCAATGTACGTTTGGAACGAAAAAAAACTTGACTCTCAGTCATACAGGAGTTATCAATTTTCAATGAAGGTTCTTGAGTCATCTTCTGTACTCTGTAGTTGAAGTCTCGAACGTTTCGCCTCTCATCCAAAAGGCTTCGTCAGCGAACTAAGGTTCAGCTCATCCCGCAGTCTAGATAAAGACCCCAAGGAGGGGTTGAGCTTGGGCTGGACTGCGCTGAGCTGAACCTTAGTTTGCTGACAAAGCCTTTTGGATAAGAGGCGAAACGTTCGAGATTTCAACTACAGAGTACAGAAGATGACTCAAGAACCTTCATAAAGACTAAACCTAATGATGACACTCAGTCAAGTATGTGAATTTGTGCTATAACTATTTAGCATTTTATCTTAGACATGTCTTTGGTTGGGCTTTGTTCGTATTGGGATTGGGAGAGCGTGAAAACATGCTCTGCGATTGGACTGATACAAAACTTTGGAACTTTGCTAAGAGCCAATCAAATCTCAGATGGTCTTTTGAACAGAAACAAAAAGCAGTAGTGGGCGGGTGGCGTCCTGAGTCCTGAATCACGTCCTGAGCCTGTGCTTTCAAAATGTGCAGTTCTTTTTAACCGTCAGATTAATTATTTGAAAATAAGCCATTTAAGATTGATTTTGTTTCATTAAAAGAAAAATCGATTGAATGATGCACCGAACTCTTTATCGAGCTCTTTTTGCGCTTTTTTTATTACCTGCATGGATTCGATTATTAATGTAGAACTTAATGCCTGACCAGGTTCGATTTTGAAGTTCTTCTGGAGAGGCCTCAATGCAAGCCATGCAATCGTACTTCCCTGGAACTTTTCCTGCCTGTATGAATGACATGAGGGTCTTCTCCACCGCTTGCACTTCATCAGCTGACCAGGTCCTTCTCACAGGTTCTAGAAAAGAAAAAAAAAGAATCAAAAAAGAATGGGCGAGACAGTTTTCACACAGACACCAGTTAGATAAAAGGGGGTCTTGAAGGTAGAAAAGTGCTATATAGGTTGAAACCATTTACCATTAGTCAACTTTGCATTTATAATAATATAATCATATTTAATCAATCTTCATGTTTATTCTCCACGTGAACAAAGCACAGACTTTGGCAGTAAAGTAAAATGGATATTAGGTCATTGGAAGTTTGGATGATTTCATTTTGATTTAGTCAACAGAAATATCTAAGTGCTGTGTTGCCGTGTCCTTCATGATTCATTGGAATTCCTATAAAAGGATTTATCAAGATTCAAATAATTGTTCAACCCTAGTGCCTGGCCAATCTAAACTAGACAGCAAATGTAAAAGTACCTGTTTGATGGCCACCTTCAGGGCCCACATTCCGCTGCTCTCCTTGAATGGTTGATTCTGAACACAGGAAACATTAAAACATAACACCACTAACCAAGTGTTGGTGCCTGATACAAGGTCTCCTGTCTTCCATTTTACTTTTCATATTTCAAGTTGTAATCATAAAATATTATTCATAATTATTTAAATGCATGTAAAATACAATAAAATCTTTTTCATGACATTCAAATTATGTTAAATCAAATAGAAATACAGTAGACTGTATGAGAATATTCATAACTGCAAAACATTAACATAATAGTGAGGGCTTTGTGCGCAATAGCCAATAGCCTGGCTCAGTCCTGGTCAGTCCTGACGCAGACGCGGCTCTGCCATCTCTATTACAGAAGTTTAGCAAGTTATAGCTTTGCTTCGCTATAAGTTAGGCTACATCTATGAAATATATCTTTGCTTCGCTCCATTTGCGCTGAAGCCGCTCAGTACCTGCACACGTTCATGTTGCTTTTTTAAGACTCGCTGAGGGTCATATATTGATGTTTGGAGAAAAAAAGAACCGGAAGTTGGCACCGATTTGTTTTTCGATACCGCCTCCGACCGAAGCTTTTCGGTTGGTTCCAAGTAGGAACCGTTTAACGGTGCCCATCCCTAATATTATGTCATTATAATCTTTGATAAAAAATGGCTCATGACCGGCTTCGTCACAATGACAGAAATTATTAGTGAAACCACTAGGTGAGACATTCAAAATGCAATGAGCTAGATTCTAACAATGTTCCAACTTTCTGCTAACCTACAGTGACTTCCGTAAAGTTTCACAGCATTAAAACGCTCACCTTGCAAAGTTGTCTCCAGCCTTTTCTCTGTTTCTGACAAGTCACTATCTTCAGCCTCCACCACTTTCTCTGGACAGACACAATACTATAATTGTTATTACGTTCTTTCGATTTGAGGGAAAGTCTCTTTCATTACCGTGTGTACGTGTCAATTGCCTGGACATTTTGTTTCTATAAACTCGTCCACCATCTTTCTTTTTCCGTAGCTTCATGGTGGACACATTCATCTTCTTTACTGGTTCATCATTTGAGCCATCATAGTCGTCACTCTCAGGGTCTTTAGAAGTACTGGGAACTTTTCTTTTTCTGTACTTTTTTACTTTTTTTCCCTTTGCTGCTTTGTTGAAAATGGCGTCTGACATTCGACCTGCTTCTTCTGTGGATTCTTCCCGTGTGGACTGTTTTGACGGACTGTACTTTGAGCCACTGCTCACAGTTAGGCTGAGAGAGTCGTCACCAGAGCCAGGAACCACATCTTCAGAATGAGGAAACGCTTTATCCAGGTACTCTTGAGAAAGCTGCATAGAAGGACAAAAAAATCTGAAGATATATCTATATCTATATTGGTGTCCCTATAGGTGTAGTTATAGGTTTCGCTAAAGGTGTCCCTATAGGTGTCCCTATAGGTGTAGTTATAGGTGTCCCTATAGGTGTCCCTATAGTTATAGGTGTCCCTATAGGTGTAGTTATAGGTGTCCCTATAGGTGTCCCTATAGGTGTAGGTGTCCCTATAGATGTCCCTATAGATGTCCCTATAGTTATAGGTGTCCCTATAGATGTCCCTATAGTTATAGGTGTCCCTATAGTTATAGGTGTCCCTATAGGTGTAGTTATAGGTGTCCCTATAGGTGTCCCTATAGTTATAGGTGTCCCTATAGGTGTAGTTATAGGTGTCCCTATAGGTGTCCCTATAGTTATAGGTGTCCCTATAGGTGTCCCTATAGTTATAGGTGTCCCTATAGGTGTCCCTATAGTTATAGGTGTCCCTATAGTTATAGGTGTCCCTATAGTTATAGGTGTCCCTATAGTTATAGGTGTCCCTATAGGTGTAGTTATAGGTGTCCCTATAGGTGTCCCTATAGTTATAGGTGTCCCTATAGGTGTAGGTGTCCCTATAGGTGTCCCTATATATGTCCCTATAGGTGTCCCTATAGGTGTCCCTGTAGGTGTAGGTGTCCCTATAGGTGTCCCTATAGGTGTCGCTATAGGTGTCCCTATAGATGTCCCTATAGGTGTAGGTGTCCCTATAGGTGTCCCTATAGGTGTCGCTATAGGTGTCCCTATAGATGTCCCTATAGGTGTAGGTGTCCCTATAGGTGTCCCTATAGGTGTAGGTGTCCCTATAGGTGTAGGTGTCCCTATAGGTGTCCCTATATATGTCCCTATAGGTGTCCCTATAGTTATAGGTGTCCCTATAGGTGTCCCTGTAGGTGTAGGTGTCCCTATAGGTGTCCCTATAGGTGTCCCTATAGGTGTCCCTATAGATGTAGTTATAGGTGTCCCTATAGATGTCCCTATAGATGTCCCTATAGGTGTCCCTATAGGTGTCCCTATAGGTGTCCCTATAGATGTCCCTATAGGTGTCCCTATAGATGTCCCTATAGATGTCCCTATAGGTGTCCCTATAGATGTCCCTATAGGTGTCGCTATAGGTGTCCCTATAGATGTCCCTATAGATGTCCCTATAGATGTAGTTATAGGTGTCCCTATAGATGTAGTTATAGGTGTCCCTATAGATGTCCCTATAGATGTCCCTATAGATGTAGTTATAGGTGTCCCTATAGATGTCCCTATAGATGTCCCTATAGGTGTCCCTATAGGTGTCCCTATAGGTGTCCCTATAGATGTCCCTATAGGTGTCCCTATAGATGTCCCTATAGATGTCCCTATAGGTGTCCCTATAGATGTCCCTATAGGTGTCGCTATAGGTGTCCCTATAGATGTCCCTATAGATGTCCCTATAGATGTAGTTATAGGTGTCCCTATAGATGTAGTTATAGGTGTCCCTATAGATGTCCCTATAGATGTCCCTATAGATGTAGTTATAGGTGTCCCTATAGATGTCCCTATAGATGTCCCTATAGATGTAGTTATAGGTGTCCCTATAGATGTAGTTATAGGTGTAGATGTCCCTATAGATGTCCCTATAGATGTAGTTATAGGTGTCGCTATAGATGTCCCTATAGATGTAGATGTCCCTATAGATGTAGATGTCCCTATAGATGTCCCTATAGATGTAGTTATAGGTGTCGCTATAGATGTCCCTATAGATGTAGATGTCCCTATAGATGTCCCTATAGATGTAGTTATAGGTGTCGCTATAGATGTCCCTATAGATGTAGATGTCCCTATAGATGTCCCTATAGATGTAGTTATAGGTGTCGCTATAGATGTCCCTATAGATGTAGATGTCCCTATAGATGTCCCTATAGGTGTAGTTATAGGTGTCCCTATAGATGTCCCTATAGATGTAGATGTCCCTATAGATGTCCCTATAGGTGTAGTTATAGGTGTCCCTATAGGTGTCCCTATAGGTGTCGCTATAATGTGTTTGTGATGGCACTGGGGCCAATCATAAAGTTGTCCATTCACCCGAGACTACGTGGGTGTCAGAAGTGAGAGGAAAATAAAAATGTAAAGTTGTTGCTGTGAGAACTTACAAATACACTTTCAGTTCTCTTCAGGGGTGGGGCATCTGCAGCAGCATCAGCAAGCATAGAGAGTTGGTTTTCTGTACCATGTTGTGTAGTCTATGGAAGAATGCAATGATTCAAGTTTACACCAAGTTTTGTGGTTTCTTATTAAAGACAAACAAAAAGGAATCTGTGAACTTAAATCAGACAACTGCTTGTTCATTCAATTCTATTGTGTAAACTTACTGAAATAGTGTTGGTTGTATTGGAGTGTAGAATATCTGAGTGGTCAACATCCATGCAGGTTTGATTTCCAGGAGCATCTTGTGAATTCTATGGAAGAAGAACAGTATTGTCAGTAGATGACTTTCCCAATTTAACACAAGTCAAAAGCATTGCAACAGTTTATTATTTTACCTTTAGCACCTCAGTTGTTTCCTGAGCTGGTTTAACCCCTTTCATTTTGGACTTTGCTGCTGCTTTCCGTGGTTTCGCCTTTTTATTCAATTTCTTTACCTGAAACATATAATGGGACAAACTGAGCAAAAAAATACGAGCCTTCAGCCTGAGGGTTGAAGTAAACTCTTTGCAATACAAAACACTTTACTATATAGTGATCGCTCATTCTAAAGTCCAGGTTACAGACTTTTACAACATTTCATTATACTGTGCTTCTAGTTCTTTAGTTGTCCATCATTGCATTGTGACATACTTTGTTTTAAAAGTAATTAAATATATTAAATAAATATTCCAAAGTTGAATGGTGAAAAGTCCCAAAATTGTGTACATAACACAGAAAAGGCATGTTCCTGAAACCAATCTATCAGGTCTTGCATTTTGAGAGGCAAGTTTTTTTTTCTTGCTTGTAAATAAAATATATTTCTGGATCTTATCACTAGAATCCTGATTAATAGCCAGTGTTTTTACTGCCCACTTCTAAACATGACATGGCTTGTCGCTGTAACTGCTGATTGTCACAATAAACAGTATTAATGAAATGCTGCACTCGTATGCAGAAGGAGGGCACTAAACTTAACATGATGCAGGCATGAGGTGAGCTACAAGCTATACATTAGAGCTCCACTTAAACAAAATACTTTAGGACTGAGAGAAATCTGAGACAACACAGGTAAAAAAAAAAAATACAGTTAATGCTGACTCAAAATAGACCAACAAGCTAAGCTAGCCAACTAGCAGTACTGCACACAAGGACCGCATAAAATGTGTAAAATTTGCAATTGCAGAAATCGAAACTCAAATAAGCTAATATAGCTAATTTGAATAAATATAACAGGAACATTATGATTGACTTACCCTGGTTTCATTTCTGTTGCCTTTCATCTCTGTGTCCGTCGTGTGCTGCAGTCTGCCTGGCCACACTGATTGCAAACACCTGTCCTCCCCTCAACGAGCACATGGAGTGGGGGAGGGGAACCGAGGTGGTCCTTGTGGGGACCGCGATGTGTGTCCTTTTAAAATTATTTATTTATTCATTTGTATTTGATGCTTTCTCGCTACAGGCAAATGTAACATGTTTGAAATGTTTAAAATGAAAAAAAATATATAACAAAATCTTTAACCTGTGTGGTCTTCACTCTATAAGCACATGGAGTGGGGGATGGGCGCATATGCGGTGTGGGGACTCCAAATCTCAGGAACTGTGTTTCCTTTTTTATTTATTTTTTATTTCAGATTTTTTGTTGCCATTAGCAGATAAACATAACTTCTTAAAATAGTAATAATTAAACATTAAACAAAAAACGAGTAGGTCTACATAAGCTACACTCTATAAGCACACGGAGTGGGAGATGGGCGCATATGCGGTGTGGGGCCTCCAAATCTCCGGAACTGTGTTTCCTTTTTTATTTTGTTTTTATTTCAGATTTATTTTTTTGCCACTAGCAGATAAATATTACTTTTTTTTAAAATAGTACTAATTAAACATTAACAAAAAACAAACAAACACAACACGAGTAGGTCTACACGAGCTGCACTCTATAAGCACACGGAGTGGGGGATGGGTGTATGGGTGGGGTCGGTGTGGGGCCTCCAAATCTCAGGAACAGTGCTTCTTGCTGTCTGCCATACTGAACGCGCCCACTTGTCCTTCCCTCATGATGGAGTGGGGGAAGGGCATCAAGGTGGGTCTTGTGGGGACTCTGATGTGTGTCCTTTTAAAATGATTTATTTATGCATTTTTATTTGATGTTTCCGCGTTTCAGCGAAATGTAACATGTTTAAAATATGTCAAAGGAGAAAAAACATTACATGAACTGTTTCAACTATGTGGTCTTCACTCTGTGAGCACATGGAGTGGGGGATGGGTGCATATGCGGTGTGGGGACTTGGAATCTCATGAAATGTGTTTCCTTTGTTATTCATTTTTATTTCATATTTTTGTTGCCATTAACAGGTCTACAAGAGGGGGGGTGCCCCGTGTCTGGGGCTAGGGGCTGTCCGTTCATTACCTTTATGAACAGAATTTCCAGGCGGTTTGGGAACCTCAGGATCTCATCTCTGCTTTAGCCGAGATAATGTTGTTCTGTGTGACCATCAGTGTGTCGTGGGGTGGTTTGCAGACAACTAAAACTCAACAAAAAATGTAATGCATCACTTCTGTCTTTGCTCCTAATTTTCTGTCAAAATGTATACATTTCAGAGTGGCCTTTTATTGTAGGCACAGCCTCATTTCATTCAATGTGGCATCCTATGTTTCTGAAACACCACCTTTTTCATATCGGCATAGATCTCAAACATGGACTAAATTGATTGAAATGCTGTCAAACCAGAACATATATTGTAACCCATCTTAGATATAAGCTTTAGTCATCTCTTTAACAACTTGCAAATTCAGTTTTCCTAGTAATGTGCAATCTAACGATACTTGTATCACCCATGCAAGAGTTTGTTCTCTGTTACGAAATTAAACAAGAAGGTGCGCACCGGTGGGTAGGTGGGATGCTAAATAACAAATAGCCCTCTTGTGCATGTGTAAATTATTATTATTATTATTGTGCTCCTCAACTAGCAGCTCCTACAAAACCAACACTGAGCCACGGTGTTTACCTGATACTGTATGTGCTATGAATGAAAGGAATTGGTAATCTAACATAATGCTAGGTGGTGTTAGCTGCAGCTATGCCAACGCTGCTATATGTCTCGATGGGACACATACTGCCTAAAGATTTTGCTTTGCGCCAACAATTTACATATGCATGTGAAGTACATTACATCAATTTGAGGTTTATTTTGTTAAAGTGGCTACTATGATTTTTCTTTTATGATTAGATGCCATTAGCAGCTCAAGCTTTGGCAAACACTGACCTCAGTCCTAGCTAATATTTCCTTGTTTTGTACGATTTGTACGAGTACTTTTATGTAACACAATATATTCAAAACACAATATCCTTATGGGGACCTTGCAATATTCATATTGATCACATGGGTACACACACCACACATGTCCTTATGGGGACCGTCCAGTTCCCGCCACCAAGTTACACACATCACAAATGTCCTTATGGGGACCGTCCATTTCCCGCCACTGGCCATTAAGTTACACACACAAGGATCCTTGTGGGGTCCTTGCAGTACCCACTGTTGACCACCAGGGTATACACACTTACACACATTTAGTCAGGAAAACTGACCTCCAGGGGCCTTTTCCAGATTTTTACAGAAACGGCATCAGGAACATTAGAATTGCATTTTCCATTGATTTCTATGGTGGGACTTGTGGGGTCCGGGGTTCGGGCCCCACAAGGTAAAACTGGTCCCCATGAGGTGAGTCAAATCTCAGGTTGCGGACCCCACTAGAATATAAAAACGAGAACACACACACACACACACACACACACACACACACACACTGGTATTAGTCGGACTCCTGTGTTAGTGTTTCCCAGTGCCCCCAAACCCAGCGTAATTCTATCTGACCATAAAACAGAAAACATGAGCCCAATTATTGGCGAATAAAAAGTGTCTAAAATCTGGAGAATTTGTGAATGAGCCTCTGTAAGAGACAAATATAACCCATCTTATTCTCCAGTGAACGAACATCAGCCTGACCATTAGCAGGGATAAAAAATGTGTGTGGCTTAGCTGTGAGTCTTGCCCGGATGCCTCCTTGCTTGTCCCTTCTTTGTGACCTGTAGCTCCTCTTGTGACGCCTCCACTGTGCTGCAGCTGTGGGGGCTCTCGGTGCCTCTTCAGTGTCTCAGAAGAGCAAATCTGTAGGTCTTCAGTTTAAGTTTACAGTAAAAAAAATCTGCTGAACCTCAGAAAAACACGGCAAAGATGTGCAAAAGTATCCCTTGAAAAACAACATAGAAATTGCAAACACTGCTGTGCCAAGAGAGAGGACGGCTGCTGCTTGTTCACGTGTGATGTGTTTATTATCGTTTCACTTGAAAAAATATACATATTCAGCGTAAGGAGGTGTAAAACAGTCCACACTTGGATGAATCCCTGCAACCCCCTTTCTCCCAGTGCAGGCCTGTGCTTGAGCTGGTCAGGTTTTCTGGGTCATTTTTTCCATTTCAATTCCCCGTCCAAAGTGACAGGGATGTGTCTGAGCGTTAATAGCAGCCCCCCCTCAGTCCCGAGGTTGGCCCCCAGTGGACCACGGCTCAGTCATGTGTCGGATTACCCCCACGCGATGGAACAGCGGCTAACTATGAGCCAGATCCAATTTCCTGAACCAGCGCGTTTCATTTGTTAAAGCTCACGCCACACGGACGGCAATCAATCTGCGCCCAATCGAGAGAGCGGATTCATTTCAGCCGGAGGACAGCAGCCAGTGCCACGACTGAACAAGAACTTCCAGATCTTTCCATCTTCCTACACTGAACCTGAGTTAGTGAGAGCTTTTCCTTTGTCAAGAGAATCCATCCCTCACAGCTATGGCACAACAATGTGGCAAAATGAAAGAATCAATGGGAATTACAAGGGAATTAATGCACCGGAAGGCTGCCTCTTTACAGACAGATGTAAACAATCTAATTTGATAGTTATACACTGAAATATCTATCACAGGGGAGACATAAACATCTCATCTGACACAAGTATTTGAAGAGAAGGTTGTGGCCGATACAAAGAGGGCTGCGTCCGAAACCATCAAATTATAGCCTCTAAGCACTAACACTAGCAACTAATCCTTAAAGAGGGGGTGTTCTGCTTTTTTCAGTCACACAGCACCAGTCTATATCACACTACAATGATGACCAAACCTTCTGTTGGTCTGTAAATGCAGTAAATTAGAATAACTGCCTTGTATAAAATGTCTCTCTCAAAATGGCTGTAATGAATGTCTTGAAATAGGCGTCTGTCTCTTTAAGAACCTCTGACCCTTTCCGACACGCCCCCTCCACACGCTGTCTGTGGCATCAGTGGGGAGGGGGTTCTGCTGAGGAGCAGTGGTTGGTTACTCGGCTGGTGACGAAAGCTCGGAGGCAAACCTATCCCTAAAATGGCCGCCATCAGAGTTTCTACAGATTACTCAAAAATACGTGAATGTGCCAAGGCAACACTTCAGGCATGTTTTTAATGAGAGAGTGACATAATAACATGATGCAAAGCTTGAAAGTTATTTCAAAGTTATTTCAATTTTTTTTTTTTTTTTTAAGTTATTGGTGCAGTGCAGGCCAAACAAAAGTGCATGTCGCCCCGTAGTGTACAGTGTCCAACAACAACAACAACAACAACAACAACAACAACAACAACAACAACATAGTGTCCAAACAATGACATTTAAGGAGAAAAAAAATCAAAATGAGCCATCACATTTCCCTTTAGTCTTATTTTATCTCAACAGCTGTTTCATAAAGCTACATTATGCAAATGATTCATGTGGCTTAAGTTTCTACTAAATGAAAAAAAAAAAGCCTTTATTTAATCTGTTTCCTGAGTTTCCTCTTTAACACTGACATGTGACTGAGCTGTGGGGACGACAACATGGATTTTGTCTCTTTTATAAAGTTTGGGCAGAATCTTTTTTTTTTTTTTTCCCATTATTTTTATTACTAAATGTGCACCTGTCAATAAACAGTGGTTGCGCATGAATCACTCGGGGGTGGGGCTGAGGGGGTGGGGGGATTGGCGCAGTGGTTTATGGGATGGCACATAGCTCCTAAGCGCCGGTCAGGGACCACCAGAGGTCCCTATGCTAAAGTGGCTAAGATAGTTAGCATTGAGGCTTCGGCTCCTTCCGAAACCATCAAATTGCTAAGAGCTCTTACGCCAAACCGGATGGGCGTCAGCGTCCGCCATGGCAAGTTGCTTCCGAATTGGTAAGTCAGTTAGGAAGTAGTTAGGAAAAGGAGCCTTGATGCTAACTATCATAGCCACTTTAGCATAGGGACCTCTGATGCTAACTAACCGGTGATTAAGAGCTATGTGCCATCCCATAAGCCACTGCGCCAAACCCCCCACCCCCCTCGCCCCCACCCTGGAGTGATTCATGCGCAACCACTGTTGATTGACAGGAGCACATTTAATAATAAAAATAATAATAATTAAAAAGTAAGATTCTGCACAAGCCAAACTTTATAAAAGTGATAAATCCATGTTGTCGTCCCAAGAGCTCAGTCACATGTCAGTGTTAAAGAGGAAACTCAGGAAACGGATTAAATGCTTTTGTTTTCATTTAGTAGAAACTTAAGCCACATGGATCATTTGCATAATGTAGCTTTAAGAAACAGCTGTTGAAATAAAATAACACTAAAAGGAAATGTGATGGCTCATTTGGATTTTTTTTTCTCCTTAAATGTCTTTGTTTGGACACTATGTTGTTGTTGGACACTAGGGGGCGACATGCACTTTTGTTTGGCCTCACTCCACCAATAACTTTAAAGAAGAAGAAAAACAGCTGTTGGTGATGTCACTTCCCCTTCCCCTGTTTAAGGACGGACGGATTGTTCAAAATGCTGCTGAAGCTCTAGTTCCCTAACTGCACAGATCTAACAGTCGACTCCATGAAAGGTTAAGGAGTTAGTTACTAGTGTTAGTGCTTAGAGGCTACAATTTGATGGTTTCAGACGCAGCCTTCTTTTCCTAACTCCTTTCTAACTGACAGACCAATTCGGACGCTACTTATAATGGCGGACGCTGACGCACATCCGGCTTGGCGTAAGAGCTCTTTACCAATTTACCGCTTTCGGACGGAGCCGAGGCCTTGGAAGTGGAACTCATTCCATGTTTGTGTCCATCTTGCTATGTGCTATGTGAGCAGTATTAGAAATATGATATTGTTCTAAGAGTCTGTGCCAATGTGTTTGTAGAGATTGTTCTATAGTTCAGGTCTGTTCTGTTTAATACAGCTCAGTATCAGACACAGGCCCCGCCCACTCCTCCTATTGGTCAGTGAGTCTGTCAGGGTCTGAGTTAGTCCCACCACTCATCTGAAAGAGCAGAACTACGGTTTAGGAAAGTTTTGTTACGTTTTGTATGGTTTGTAGTGTGTGTCTGACTATTGCATGGGTGCCTTAGGCTGTCTACAATAAAAGGACCCTCTGAACTGTACCATGTGGCTTCATTGGAGGAGTCTGGAGGGGTCAGAAAACCAGTCGGTATCTGGAGTGACACCATTTGCACCACATCAGGTCGTTGATGTGATGATGGGGTCTGTGCTTTCAGACAGGACTGTCACTAACATCGGCTCTCCTCAAGGGTGCGTACTATCGCCATTGCTTTATAGTCTTTATACCAACTGCTGCACCAGCTCCCTCCCTGGCAGGCACCTGGTGAGGCTCTCTGATGATACAGCCCTCATCAGCCTGAGACTGAACACGGCCCTGTCCTAAATGAGTTCATCTCCTGGTGTGACGACTCCCATCTTCTATTGAACACATCGACCATCGACTTCAGGCGGGAGTCCACACACAGCACAACCATCGTAAAAGGGGAAGTCACGGATTCCATTTCTGAGCACAAGTATCAGGGTGTGATCTTAGATGAGAAACTGGTGTCTTTTCAGGTGGATAAAACCATGTTAAACATGTTTTACTGTGCTTTTGTGGAGAGTGCTCTGACTTTCTGTATCATCTGTTGGGACAGGGCCATGACTGAGGAAAATATGCACAGTCGCAAGTAAAATCCTAGGAGTTCCTATGAAGGGTCTGCAGGACATTTATTTTGCTCGAGCTCTAAATAAAGCAGACAAAATATTATCGGACTCAAAACAGTAGGAGGAGGCCTCGTGGGAGGCCTAGGGCACGCTGGTGGGACCATGTCTCCGAGCTGGCCTGGTGTCGCCTCGGGGTCCCCCCAGAACAGCTGGAGGAGGTGTGTGTGGATCGGGAAGTCTGTGCATCTCTGCTGAGACTGCTGCCCCCGCGACCCGGCCCGGATAAAGCGGAAGCGGTTTGAGTTGCTTCTCTCAGGTCGAAGGTACAGGTGCCCCGCCCTGTCTTTAAACAGGACACAAAGATGATTTAAGGCGAGACACGGCAGGTGAAAGTATTGATTTTTCACGCAGTGGTCGAAGTGGAGATTTTTATCTTTTTTCCTCCCTTTACATCTTAGTTTTCATGTCAGATATAAAAATGACAAAACTCACCCGCATGATGTTTATTTTATGATGTTTTGTCTGCGAGGTGGGGGCAACCTGGAAGTAGCTGCTGCGCCGCGTAGAAACGCCGTCTTTCCCGCGGGTTTTCATTCATAAATATTGATCCTACATCCACGTGTCCTGCTAAGGGGCCCCGTGATGACGCTTTCACCCAAATATGGTATTTTTCCTCCTACGAGACGCTGGTGCGGAAAAGTGGAAGAACGGGCCGAGCATGAGCACTCGCTACAAAACTTCAGGGCTGGTTTTCTCTGAATGAGAGAAGCCGCACTCGGGCAGAGCCTGAGCCCTTATAGAAGCTCCCACAGACTCCAAACTTTACAGTCTGAGACACAACAATATTTTGAAGGTTTTTTCAGAGGGATTTTTTAACATCTAATTCCTAGCCTGATTTATTCAGCTTTGAAACAAAAAAAAAAGGCGGAATTTGAGTTTTTACAGATTTTTTCACTGATGATTAGTTTATTGAAAAACTAAACAAAATATCCAAAATCCCCTCTGAAAAAATCTGAGTTACTAATATGTCAATAAAATAAAACCATAACATTTAATCTGGCTCAATTCATTTTAATGCTAAAAATGCCTTATTTTTATGTGAAAACATAAAATGACAGAAAAAATGCAATACATTTTTTTCTCATATTTATATCTGTGATGTTCAGCAAAAGTTTCTTTTCCCTATTCACCTGCAGTGTCTCGCCTTAAGAATATGAAGTAACCAACTGTGATTTTTCTTGTTTACTCGGTACAGCTGGTCTGTCAGAGAAGGTTTTAAAGAATGTAACTGATGGCGTTTTGAATGCATTGATCCCGTGACGAGAGGCCCGTTGTTATGCCGTTTGTCCTGGACCGCCACCTCATGTTGATGATAACGCATGTTCTGTGCACAATCCCTGGAAGCTGGAAACATCCCAGCTCTTGCATAGCCACACTCACCGGACGTGTCACCCGTTGAGCATGTTTGAGCTGCTCTGAATCGCCGTGCTCCAGTTCCTGCCCATGTCCAGCATCCATGTTTTCCAATGCAATACCATTAATTAGGCTACATCAACTTTTAATATGCGCTTCATATTATTCCTGCACAAACCTCCTTCAAAAGGACACGCTCCGACGTACTTCCCATCCCAATATTTACACGTCCACCCGGCCACCGCTGCTGTCGGTGATGAACAGCTTTCATTGCGGATGCTTCGGCTGCATCTGAAACATTTATAAGGCCAGTAAAAAGAGGACAGTCTGCGGGTTTCACAGTTCTATAAAATGTGCCGCAAAATGAAGACGGCTAAATCACAAAATCCCGCTTTAATGAAACGCGGGGCAGTAAAGCGGCCCGTATATTTGTCCCCCCCGGCTCCTGGCGGCGCAGCGCCCGAGGAGAGGCTTTTCCACACCGGCGGAGGCGGGGAGGTGCCGGATAACACTGACTTGAGTAACGTTTTCAATCAAATGTGGGCCTGGCTTTACAAAGCACTTCATCAAGGCGAGGCACGGCGGGCGGAAAACATCGAGGTTTTTTTCCCCACGCAGTGGTTGATGTTGAGATTTTTCGCCATGTAGGGAAGTGCTTCAAGGAACAGGCCACAGCTTTTCCATACTGAGATATGTTCTTACACTACAAAAAGTGAATATCAAGCATTGGCTTAAACGACTTGAATTGAGGAAATGTATCTTGTTTTGAGCGGTTTTCACTCATTTAGACACTTTTCCTGATCGGACCGAGTTTGCTTTGCTTGTTTGAGGACATTTCAGACCAGTTCTAGGGTAAATCTCGCTTGAAATGAGAAAGTAAAATTGCCAATGAGATAAGACCAATTTTCTTACCCCATTGGCAAAGAAAATGAGCTGAAATAAGGACGAAATGTATCGAAACGAGTCAGAAACATCTCAGAACAAGTGAAATAATCTAGGACAAATGCCCAAGAACTTCTTAACCATTCAAAAAAACTCAAATTTGGATTATTGTGCTCAAAATAAGATGTTTATACTGATCTAGTTAAACACTTTTTGCAGTGTATGTATTGAACTCGGAATAAACAATCAATCAATCCAAAAAAACTGGAGAAAATGTGGGGGTTAAGAGGTTAAAAACACTGTAAAATAATACGCCAGTTTTTCTAATTAAACAAAACTTTTGAAAACAGATCCAGCATTGCTTAGATGCATAAAGGTTATGAACCGCACACTATAAAGAATCTGTAATTACAAATCACAAGCTCTAAAGTTGTCTGTCACCCTCTTCCTAAACCAAGTGCATTGTCTCCGATTCGGCTTTACCCAAATCTAAACGCTTCTTGCCTGGAGAGCAACAGTATAACGCCTCATTTGTAAGCTACGACCTACAGTATAAAAGTGATCAGAACTTTTTTGTCACATTGTCGCCGCATTTTTGTCACATTTTTCTTTATCTTTTTTCATCACTTTTTTTTGTTTTGTTGCTTTTTTGTCACTTTTTGTCGAATTTTCGTCACATTTTTGTTGCATTTTCATTTCGGTTTTTGTCACTTTTTTTTTTCTTTTTTTTTTTCCAAGAAGCTTTTAGATTTGGGTGAAGCCAAAATGGAGAAAATGTGCTAGGTTTGGGCGGGGAGTTAAACCTGTGGCGCCTCATTTGTTTGATCCAACACTGCAAAAAGTACCCAACTAAAAACAAGGAAAAAATTCTGCCAATGGTTCAGCATTTTTTTCTTGCTGAGAATTCTTATTTCTGGAATATTTTTCTGATCATAAAACAAGAAAGAAACACTACATTTAAGCAAATAAATAGCTAGAATTAAGCAAAATATCCTCAGAAAATGGGATAATTTTAGGAAAACATTCTTATTAAGTGAAAAATTGTGGGATATTTTACTTAAATGTTGCTTGATTTAAGCAAAATGTTCTAAATTACACACATTTTTCATCAAAATGTTCTTAATAAACTAAAAAATAAAATATTTAAGGAAAATACTGCCTGCGCCCGGGGACCTGTCTCCATGATGTGGAGCCAGGTTGATAGTCAGAATCACCTGGCTGGAGGATTCACCTATTGTACATGTTTTTAGTGGTAGGGGAAACGTACACAGACACGGGGAGAACATGCTCCACACAGAAAGGCCCCGTCCTGGTGGGAATCGAACCCAGGACCTTCGAGCTGTGAAGCAGAGGCTCTAACCGCTGTGCCACCGAGCCGCCCACTTTAAAGAATGGAATGTTCTTAAATTAAGAGTTGTTGTGATCTTATTTTTTCTTAAAATCTTTGTTGTTACAAGATAAATTAGCATGTTTTTTTTAGCAAATATATCTGAACAAGAAATGGCTAGATTTTATTTCCTAAAACAAGATTTTTTTCTCAAGAAAACTTTGCTCGGCAAAACATTATTACTTTTTAGGGAAAAAATAAGAACTTGTTTCTTAAAGTAAGACATTTCTTACTTGCTTAGAATCCACTTTTTGCAGTGAAGTGTGACATTTTTCAATTTGGCCCAAACTCGTTTCTAGCTCTCACAATCCCTTCTGCTCACTTGAATAGTTAAAGCAAATGAATGAAAAAATTGGTGAAGACAAAGCCACAAGACCTGTTTTTTGCTGCGTACAACAACAAAAAGTCGGGTACCCCAGCTTTAAGAGGTTGTTGATGTCACGGTCGTCCCCCGCCCCGTCTGCCCCAAGAGTCTCCCTTATTTTCCTGTCCTTAAGCTGGCGACCCTCGATGCACATCTGGACCAGGGTGCACGTTTCTGCAGAACGCCGGCTCCTTTTCAGACATCGGTCACGGACTAACTCAAAGTGAACTTGCACGGCCTGCGTTTTCTCGACCCCTTTCTCTCCGTGTCACCACGTCGCCCAAAAGTACAGGCAAACTTTTGGAGTTTTCTGCCGCCCGCGTTCCTGATTAATTCATTCCAGCGCGCTCACACAGGGAACAACAAGGAGGCGGACAGCGGGGGAGGGCCCGGACCAAGACGGCCGCTCGGAGGGAGGCCGAGCTATGGATAAAAAAACATGTATCGAAAGTCATGTAGAGATGAGAGCGGGAGAGAAGATGAAATGAGACGGGGGAGAGGGGGCACGTGGGGTCGGGATTAGCGGCGCTCCCTGGTGGACGGCGGCAGGATTTGTGCGGGTGATTTATGGCGCTGTCCGCTGCTCCGGGACCTGCTGTTGTTGGAGCTTTAGATTTATCACGCGAGCGAGTCAAAGTCATTGTGTCGTACGGCGTGTGGGATCATGTGTTTTAACTGTCACATTAGTGTTGTGCAGCAAAAATGTAACAAAAGCACTTTGTGATTCCAAGCACGATGGCAAACGATGATAGACTTTGTATTTACTGGAAGAGCCTGTACTTAAATCTAAGGCTTTATTTTGTTCACTGGGGGGGAAAGGATGGGCTGAAATGTGCTTGAATAAAGTTTTGAAATAAGATTGCCAATGGAACAAGCATTAATGTGCTTAAAAGAAGAGAAATGTACTTGTGCACTTAAAATAAGACAAAAACCCTTGAAATGAGACAAAAATGTGAAAGGTTAGAATAATCATTCTTGTTCCATTGGCAATCCACGCTCTGAAACTGCACCGTTTCAGAGGAGACAGAGGGCAGCCAGGTTTCTTCTAAGGGCTACAGTTTCCCCCGACCTCTAAGGTCATGGGGTCAGGTGGACCCACAGTGGCAGCGCGGCTCACATTTGCTTGAGTAACTTTTTCGCTTTTTGTTTTATAATGTAATTAAAATGGTTACGTTCTAAAAATGACCCATACACTGGAAAAAATGCCATCTTATCTGAGAAAAATAGCTTGATTTGTACTTGAAATAAGACTTTTAATGCTGATTTTGACTAGGTTTAGACTCGTCTTGAAATAAGATTGCCAATGGAACAAGCATTAATTTGCTCAAAATAAGACAAATTAACTTGAACGCTTAAAATAAGGCACAAAAAAAAACCTGAAATGAGACAAAATGGTCAAAGACAAGAAAAATCTGTCTAGTTCCATTGGCAATCTTGTTTCAAGATGAGTCAAAACCGTATCAAAAGCAGCATTAAAAGTCTTATTTCAAGCACTTTTAAGTCATTTTTGTCTCAGATAAGATTTCATTTTTTCCAGTGTAATAGGCGAAAAATATTTTTTTACAATTATTATATATGTTTTAAGGCAGTAAAACCCCTCACCACTCACTTTATACACTTTTCTAACTAGTTGACACAGGTTCTACATGCCTGAACACTGAGCCTTTTTTTTTACATGTCACATCACAGACGATGGAAACATTTAAACAGTGAGCTGCTCTTGTCTCCACTGTGTGATTGTTCAAACTAATAGACAATTGTAGCTATGACCAAAGTTTTATTGTGTGTTTAGCTGAGCAGAGCGCTACATGCTAGCGGTGTTTATTTACGCGGAAAAGTGCAGGGAATGTGGCTGTGACTCTGTGTGTGTGCTGACGTGTTCACGGTCCACAGAGATCCTCTCTGCAACAAGAGGAGGCTCACTCTACCACCAGCCAATCAGGACGCAGAACACAATGTCATACACTGTAAAAAAGCATGCAAAATTGTACTCAAAATAATCCGCGACACAACAAGGCTAAGGTGATGAAAGGTGAACCACGTTATAGCGAGGGACCACTGTATGAACAGTTTTTACTCTGTTTATTGTTTATGTTGTTATGAGATGAAATCTCTGCAGCCAATGATGTAGTTAGTGAGAGCTATTGCTAACGCTAATGAGCGAAGAGAATCATTCATAGGCCTAACACTAATAAGAATTTTACTTTATTTATTTCACCAATGGCATGATACATGGCCACCAGGTGGAGCTGTCTGCTAATAATGACCAATGACAGAGAGAAACATCTTAAACTTGCTCTCTTATTTTACCAGGTAGGAAATCTCTGATCTTTTCTTGTTCTGGGGAAAAAATATTGCTGAGTGAACCAGGAATTTCTGCTACGTTTTGTGAGGTTTTTGTTGCGTTTTCATCCTGGTTTACGTCTGTTTATTTTCTTCGCTATTTTAACGCTTTTTGGAAGAAGCTTTTAGATTTGGGTAATGCCAAACTGGAGAAAATGTGCTCGTTTCAGGTGGGGTTTAAGAGGTTAAATAACAATCTAAAAGGGACAGAATAAAGGTGACATTGCTGTGATCTACCAGAGGCAGGGATCTCAGTCACGATGGTGTTGTGAAAGACCTTTAAATATTTCATTGGATCACGGATAATGAGATGTGGCTTTATCAAATTCTAAGATGATTTATTTATTACGGACTCTCACAGTTGAGCTATTACTGGCCTGTGTGATTAAGTTACACAAATGTTTTATGTAGATCAATTAAACGGTGGCTGAGTTGTTGAAATCGGAAAGAGCTTGTGCATTTGCAGTGTTACACTGGTCTGAATAAAGGAGAAAACGTTAGATAATGTCCACGTTATTCTTAAAAGTCATTATGCAGATATGATCCCACAGATTCTTGTTCAAAGACAAAGCAACTGAAGAGAAATTATAGGATGGAAACACATCAAAATTTAATGCCTAAATACTATATTTTAAATGCCACAAGCTAAAACAAATCATGTGCATATTTCATTTCTTAAGATGCATTATATAACTTTAGATATGGGGGAAAAGCCCTTGAAATGATGTGTATTTAATGACCCCACGACTGTGTGGGATCAACTCTTGTTTCTTCATGGCATGATGTAGACACCTCTTATGCACATCGCCGTTACATATTCCACCTTCACCAAGGCGCTGGTTCAGAGCTGGTGCTGGTGCCGGGTTTTTCCACCTAAAAGAACAAACCAAAGTGAGCTTAGTTCTAACTGTCACCTCTAGTTTTATCTGCAGCTAAAGGAAGAAGACAGTTTCCTTCACAGGGACTGTTTTGGCTTCTTCATTTCTCCCTTTGTAACAAGTTAGCATTAGCTAACTAACCTTTGCCCGAAGAGGAAGCCACGCCCTGGAAAGGGCCAATAGTCAAGTGTATCTGTCTGCGGCCTGCGAGACAGAGGCGTGTCGTGAAGTAGTAGGCGTGTTGTGAAGTAGTAGGCGTGACGTGAAGTAGTAGGCGTGTCATGAAGTAGTAGGCGTGTCATGAAGTAGTAGGCGTGTCATGAAGTAGTAGGCGTGTTGTGAAGTAGTAGGCGTGTCATGAAGTAGTAGGTGTGTTGTGAAGTAGTAGGCGTGTCATGAAGTAGTAGGCGTGTTGTGAAGTAGTAGGCGTGTCATGAAGTAGTAGGCGTGTCGTGAAGTAGTAGGCGTGTCGTGAAGTAGTAGGCGTGTCGTGAAGTAGTAGGCGTGCCGTGAAGTAGTAGGCGTGTCGTGAAGTAGTAGGCGTGTTGTGAAGTAGTAGGCGTGTTGTGAAGTAGTAGGCGTGTCATGAAGTAGTAGGCGTGTTGTGAAGTAGTAGGCGTGTCATGAAGTAGTAGGCGTGTCATGAAGTAGTAGGCGTGTCATGAAGTAGTAGGCGTGTCGTGAAGTAGTAGGCGTGCCGTGAAGTAGTAGGCGTGTTGTGAAGTAGTAGGCGTGTCATGAAGTAGTAGGTGTGTTGTGAAGTAGTAGGCGTGTTGTGAAGTAGTAGGCGTGTCATGAAGTAGTAGGTGTGTTGTGAAGTAGTAGGCGTGTTGTGAAGTAGTAGGCGTGTCATGAAGTAGTAGGCGTGCCGTGAAGTAGTAGGCGTGTTGTGAAGTAGTAGGCGTGTCATGAAGTAGTAGGTGTGTTGTGAAGTAGTAGGCGTGTCATGAAGTAGTAGGAGTGTTGTGAAGTAGTAGGCGTGACGTGAAGTAGTAGGCGTGTCATGAAGTAGTAGGCGTGTCATGAAGTAGTAGGCGTGTCATGAAGTAGTAGGCGTGTCATGAAGTAGTAGGCGTGTTGTGAAGTAGTAGGCGTGTCATGAAGTAGTAGGCGTGTTGTGAAGTAGTAGGCGTGTCATGAAGTAGTAGGCGTGTCGTGAAGTAGTAGGCGTGTCGTGAAGTAGTAGGCGTGTCGTGAAGTAGTAGGCGTGCCGTGAAGTAGTAGGCGTGTCGTGAAGTAGTAGGCGTGTTGTGAAGTAGTAGGCGTGTTGTGAAGTAGTAGGCGTGTCATGAAGTAGTAGGCGTGTTGTGAAGTAGTAGGCGTGTCATGAAGTAGTAGGCGTGTCATGAAGTAGTAGGCGTGTCATGAAGTAGTAGGCGTGTCGTGAAGTAGTAGGCGTGCCGTGAAGTAGTAGGCGTGTTGTGAAGTAGTAGGCGTGTCATGAAGTAGTAGGTGTGTTGTGAAGTAGTAGGCGTGTTGTGAAGTAGTAGGCGTGTCATGAAGTAGTAGGTGTGTTGTGAAGTAGTAGGCGTGTTGTGAAGTAGTAGGCGTGTCATGAAGTAGTAGGCGTGCCGTGAAGTAGTAGGCGTGTTGTGAAGTAGTAGGCGTGTCATGAAGTAGTAGGTGTGTTGTGAAGTAGTAGGCGTGTCATGAAGTAGTAGGCGTGTCATGAAGTAGTAGGCGTGTGATGAAGTAGTAGGCGTGTCATGAAGTAGTAGGAGTGTCATGAAGTAGTAGGAGTGTCATGAAGTAGTAGGCGTGTCATGAAGTAGTAGGCGTGTCATGAAGTAGTAGGCGTGTCATGAAGTAGTAGGCGTATCATGAAGTAGTAGGAGTGTCATGAAGTAGTAGGCGTGTCATGAAGTAGTAGGCGTGTCATGAAGTAGTAGGCGTGTCATGAAGTAGTAGGCGTGTCGTGAAGTAGTAGGCGTGTCATGAAGTAGTAGGCGTGTCATGAAGTAGTAGGCGTGTCATGAAGTAGTAGGCGTGTTGTGAAGTAGTAGGCGTGTCGTGAAGTAGTAGGCGTGTTGTGAAGTAGAAGGCGTGTTGTGAAGTAGTAGGCGTGTTGTGAAGTAGTAGGCGTGTCATGAAGTAGTAGGCGTGTTGTGAAGTAGTAGGCGTGTCATGAAGTAGTAGGCGTGTTGTGAAGTAGTAGGCGTGTCATGAAGTAGTAGGTGTGTTGTGAAGTAGTAGGCGTGTTGTGAAGTGACATCACGTAACCCGACACCACAAAGCCATGCAGGCTCCACGACATAACCGCTCGAGCTTTATGCTCAAAATGCCCCTCAAACAATGAAGCTGGAAACCATGATCCTCAAAATTAGGCAATAGAAATGAAAGTATGTTAAGATTAGGGCCAAGGACAGAAATCATGTTTTTATTAAAGGAACAGGCCACCGTTATTACATACTGAGATTATGTTCTTGTCTAGACTTAGACGAGTTGCCCTCAGTCACGCAAAACGACCAAAGATGTTGTTAGCATTTGGCCTATACCAGCATATTCTTACAGCTCCAAACGGGAGGTGAAGTTGGAAGCGACCACCTTCTTCCATGGGCACACACAAAGACCAGACAGGTAGGTATCAACTCGTCTAAGCTCAGGTAAGAACATATCTCAGTAAGGAAGAACGGGGGCCTGTTCCTTTAAAGCAATTTCAGTCGTCCATTGTTACAAAGATCGAGCCACTGTGCCAGTAGTTTGTCTGATAAAGGGCTAATCTGACGCCTGAAACTCTTTTGGAGCAAAAACATGACATTTGTTTAGTTTTTAGATCTTTTGAACGTGCGTGTGTGCCCACTCTATTGTCAGAAAAAGCGCTGAATGACGGCCCCAGCGTGCCGCCGACTTCCTGCTATCTGTTCCTAAACACGCAGCGAGCGGCCGGGTGAGCGGAGGACGCGTCAGCCTCGTATTATTAGCGCTCCCTCCTGATTCCGCGCCGGATTCATCCTCGCAAGATTTATTGCGCTGTCGGCCGCTCGGGGACTCCCTTGTTTCGTCGCTTCCCATTTTCTATTTATCGCAAACAAAAGCGACGCCGCCTCCCGCTTTGACTTTGAGCGGTTAAAAAAGAGAAGCTTGACGCGCGCTCTTGCCCCCTCCCCGTCTTCATTCCCCCGCGCCCCCTAGAGGTCGGCGCAACTCCCCACAATAGACTGCTAGCGGGAATGGAGTTGATGTATTCTCCTGGCCGGGCGCGGTTCGCGGGCACCAGCGGACGGCCTTTCGCCAAGTGCCTGTCCCCATTGTTGGATCACAAAACGCCCCATTTATCGCGTGTCAAAAACGAGCTTCATGTTTCCATATAAATGTTAATGCGTTCTCCCCCCGTGGCCTGTTCACAATAGCCCAGAGGGGATTGTTGCAAATGCGAGCGACAAAAAGGAAAAGGGGGGGGGGGAGTGGGGAGTGGGCCGGGGGGGGGGTGTAGAGAAATAAAGCAAAAAGAACCGCAAGTCGTCTGAAGGAAAAAGAGAAAATAATCCAGCGCTTGTAAAATCCTGCGCTTTCGAAAAGGTCATGTTGGATTCATAAATGCCTGATGAATTATGTTTTGGGGCTTTTATTGTGGCGGGGGCGCCGAAAACAAAAGGGGGATTTTGTGCGTGGAAACAAAGCCGGGCGAAGTTTACACATTCTTTTTCAAGCGAGGGAGGGTTTATGAGGCTCCGAAGAAAAGTTCAGAGGCAAGAACTTTTTAAAACCCTACAACTATTTTATCATTATTAATCCTGCTTTTTGTTATATGTTCTTTTATTTAAACTCTGGAGGAGGAGCAGCTCGGGGATGGATCGACTGTTGGAGGTTTTAAATGAAGCCCCAACAATTGGGAATTGCTGAGAGAAAATTCGTAGTCTTAACTTTCGTTCCATCGTGTCAGATGACGTATGTCGTACCCGCTGTAAACCTTTGAGCGAAACTTGAACAAGGTCTAAAGCTTGAATGAAATATGGCTTCGCATCTGCTGCTGTCATGTGGGATCCATAAATAAACTTTTTTTTTTACTATCCCTAAACATACAAGCTTCCTTATGTCAATATAGCCTTTATTGATCTCACAATGGAGAAATGTACTTCTTACACTCAGCTCTCAAAATCACGAATACAAGCGGCCAAAAAAAGTTTCCTTCGCAGGGTGGCTGGGCGCACCCTTCGAGATCGGGTGAGGAGCTCAGTTACCCGGGAGGAGCTCGGAGTAGAGTCGCTGCTCCTTCACGTCAAAAGGAGCAGCTGAGGTGGCTCGACCATCTGTTCCGGATGCCTCCTTGTCGCCTCCCGTGGAATTCCAGGCATGTCCTAGTGGGACAAGGCCTCGTGGAAGGCCAGGACACGCTGGTGGGACTATGTCTCCGAGCTGGCCTGGTGTCGCCTCGGGGTCCCCCCAGAACAGCTGGAGGAGGTGTGTGTGGATCGGGAAGTCTGGGCATCTCTGCTGAGACTGCCCAGACTTCCCGATCCACACACACCTCCTCCAGCTGGCTCCGGATAAAGCGGAAGAAAATGGATGGATGGACAGTCAGCTCAATGTGAAAAAAGAAACAATTAAATAGTAAAGAGTGGTATATTATATACAATGACTACCAATGACTTTGTGGGGACAACATAATAAAGTAAACAGATCATAACAAAGCAGTGCAGGTTTACATGATAGTGCAAGTGGTGCAGGGATTATTGCATGTATTTCTGCAAAGGGGTTATTGCACATGTTACTTTACAGTCTTGTTGTTCAGTCTGACAGCAGTGGGGATGAAGGACCTGCTCCTTCTTGCACTGAGGGTGCCTCAGTCTGCCACTGAGAGAGCTGCTCAGCTCCTCTACAGTCCCGTGCAGTGGGTGGGAGGTGTTGTCCATGATGGAGGTGAGCTTGGCTAACACCCTCCTGTCCCTCACCTCCTCCACAGAGTCCAGGGGGCAGCCCAGGACGGAGCTGGCCCTCCTGACCAGCTTGTTCAGTCTGTTCTTGTTCCGCTCTGCGCTCACGCCGAAGGCCCTCAGTCTCCTCAGAAGGTGGAGGCGACTTTGGCCCTTCTTGTACAGGCTGTTGGTGTTGTGGGACCAGTCCAGGTTATTGTTGAGGTGAACAATAAATACTGTATCATCGTCTTGCTGTCCCTCCTCATTATGTGATTGGTCCGAAGTCCATGCGAAGATTTCGCCCATGGTCCCCAGACTACTGTGCAGTTCGAAATGATTCGAGCGCACACAACAGTCCGGCGTCTGAACATGGCGGGAATGTTCAGAGAAAGTTCCTCCATGCCCCAAGTAACATCTCTGACATGTTGGAACCAAATGAACCATCCCGGGCTCTGAGAACCTCAGTGAGTGGTCTCCTACTGGTTGCAGGAGTCCGGACTAAACACGGTGAGGTCGCATTTCAATTTAATGTGGCTGAAAAAAGGACTTTGCACATCAAATATTTAGGGCAGGTGCGTAGGAGACGAGGGAGTAACATTGCACATTGATACAACGGCCTTCGTGACTGCAAAGCTGAAACGTTCCTTATAGAATAACATATACTTTTGCAAGTTTTGTCAGTGTGCGGGGGAGTTTTCCTGATCAATTCTATGCAGCTGAAATCTGGAACAGTTCTCAAGATGTGAGACCGGCCTCAACTCTGATAATGTTCAAATCCAGGCTGAAAAAGTTGTAATTATTAATGACAGTAATTTATCTGCACTCTTCTTATACAACGCCCCAAAAAATAGTGTCCTCTACCTGGATGTAACTAACTGTTCTGACCTGGGGCTGCTGCAGTTGATCAGGTCGAGGTTCAGCAACACTATGCCCCCAAAGAATAAGATCATTCAATGAGATCGACCTGAACATCCTGAATGACAAGATTATTCCATCGACGGATTTCTCTTCCCTGATGGCACGGGCATATTTCAAGATGACAATCCAAAGATTCATGGGGCTCATGTTGTGAAAGAGGAGATCAGGGAGCATGAGATGGATTGGCCACTAGAAAGTCCAGATCTTAAGCCCAGAGAGAACCTTTGGGATGTGCTGGAGAAGGCTTTACATACTGGTCGCACTCTCCCATCATCAGTACCAGATCTGGGTGAGAAATGAACAGAACACTGGATTTTGACATTGCAGAAGAATTGAACTGCTTGAAGCTTGGATTTGTATTGTTTCTATATTAGACCTTTTTTGTGGCAAGCAGTGTATTTGCCTTTTAAATGTAATTTTTTTTAATACTTTTTTGTTCTGTAAAGCACTGTGAATAATGAATTGAGCTCCACAGATAAACATGCCTCGCCTGAACTTTTCAATCAGAGAACGCAAAGCAACTTCCGCGGATTCGAATACTGGTTATCCGTCCACGCCTGCTTTTTGTGTTTCTGTTCAAAAGCAGGACCGTCTGGAACTTTGCAGCCAATCAAATCTGGAAAGGTTTAAGATCGATCCAGTCACAGCGCATGTTCTCATGACTGGAATTAAACTGTCTTTAATTTAAAAATACATTTGAAATCTCTTCACTCGTTGACCATCGAATTCACCACCAGAAAATGCTTCCTTTAATGGACCTGTGTAGATGTTGGTGATTCATCTTTAAGACGATTTTCTTGTTGTCGTCTGTCGACAGTATTTTTTCCCTGTTCCAAACGTACATTGATTGAAACAGCCATTGCACATTGTATCCTTATGTTTGTGTGGAAAAAAAACTCATGGTTCTCATTTGTGACGCATCAGGAGAACGGGCGACACAACTCGGTTTTGGAGCTTTTTGAGCGGGACAGAGCTTGTGAAAGTGTCGTCTCCAAAGTTTGTGTAACACATGGAAATCTGATCATATTTGGAGAAGATGTGGCAAGTTGAATTTAGGAACTGGAAATATGTCAAAGAGAGGAATCGGCCTCTAAACTTTTGGGCTGTTCTCACCTCTCTGGGAGTGACAATAGGGCTCAGTTACATCTCATTTAGAAAAGCCATCCCGCTGTAAAGCTCCCCCTGTGGTGTCATGTGTGTGGGGTTTCAGAGTCACTCACTCAAAGGCACAGAAACTGATGGACAACAGGCGTATGTGTAAAACTGACTTTTTTGCGTGGCATTTGTTCACTAAAGGATGTGTCAACAACGCAAACCAAAGCATCGGTGCCTCCTCCTCAAACAACAAAAGGAAACAGTATTCTAACGTGGAAACAGAGTGAGACATCAGAGATCAACTCAAACGCAAAATCCACCGGAGTAAAAAGATACAAAGCTTTTTTAAACACTAAAGCTGCATGAACAAAGTGTGGTCCTGTCTGGGGAGCAAAGCAGCGTCTCTGTCCCGCTGTGGCTGCTTTGCTATCGAGGCTCTTCATGAGGAAGCGGCGCCATATAATCCGTGATTAATAAATCCACTTCCAAACATGTTGGTTGTAACGTCCACGGTTCAGCTCGTCTGATTCAATCTTTGTCCATCCAACACAACCCGGTGTTTACCCAGGATGTAAATACACACAGACAAAGACACGACTGCACGCTCCCAAATCTCCCTAAACAAGCCGGTTTGAACCTAAAAGTTTACACAATTAAATATACCAATACTGCAGTTTAAACATGGAGAGGCTTCTTCATGGCTTCAACTGAACGATTCTGCAAAAAAGCGAATTCAACCTGGATAGACTCAAACAGACAAAAGCAGCGATTAGGAAGATTTATTGACATGTATATTCGTTTTGGTGATCAGACCCCGGCGGTAACATCGATGTATGAAAGTCAGTATGGATGAACAGCTTGTAGTAGGGATGTCTTCCCCCGGAGCCTGGACACTGGTGGTGGTATGGAAGACCCGTGAAGATGCAGCAGGGAGAAGCAGTGGATGGAAGAGGCGGAGACGGGGTGGAGGTGGGTCACCGCACAACTGGGAAGCGAACGAACCATGATTGCTGGGGCTTAAAAGCGGGACCGAGGGCGATGATTGGCTGCTACGGAGGTGCGACTCTTACGCTGATGGCTGAGGTGGAGGTGTGGCCCTCTCGGAAGCGATCGATGGCTGGAGGTATGTGATGCTGAAATTAGTCTCCCAGGTTGAATTAACGCCTAGGCTTCATAATCACCCATTTTCAAAAAACTTGGCCTGCCGACTTGTGTCCCCCTTTCTCGTGATGGGTCACATTTGTCTCCGCTCTTCTTCTCCACTAACTTCCTTGTTTACAAAATAGGCCGTGTGCCATTTAGGTCACGACCGACTTCTCTCTGATTGGTTAGTACTCTTGTCAGTCACGCCCATCGGGAATTCAAAGAAGTCCCCCCTGATCCCAGACACAGGTCTTTGTAAAGAATAGGAATGTGTGTTCTGGGCGGACAGGACAGTGATGCAAACTTCAAACTTTCTACAGAAGCCTTTTCTTCTAAAACTTTATTCATGCGAGAGAAAACTGCCTGGAGTTTCTTTGGCTTCAGTGACTCATCTGGAATTTGTTTTTGTGGTTGGAGCGCCTCACATCTCACTCCAAAAACCTCGAGACTCCTTCTTTCGCTGGACTTTCAACAAACACGGTCAAAGCAAGAAAACATATGTCTGGGGTTTTTGGGGGCCAAATCGAGATCAAGCGTTTTATTTTTTGTTTCTTGTAAGATATAAAGAAAAGAAAAAATCCCAGCTCTCTCTGGTCTGTCCAAAGAGAGAGAGAGAGAGAGAGAGAGAGAAGGAGGGATAAAGATTTCATAACGCACGTATCGATTCGCTGAAGGTACTTTTTCCATCTCAGGTTGAGGGATTCTCACGAGGATTGAGGAGATTACAGGTTTGCTTATTTATATATTTTGCGATCAATAAAAAGCTGTGAGAAAGAGACAACGGAATTGGCCTGGGCCCGCGTCGAGGCGTCTCGTCAGATTAACGTGTCATGAGAAATATGAACCGACGCGCTTGTTTACAGCGCGAGGATATGTTTACTCGTGACATTTAGCTGCTGTTCTTTGGGCACAGCTGGACTGAAACGATCATTGGTAAAGAAACAAAACGCCCCGTCTCTTTGGAGAGACCGGGATTAGAAATGTGTTGTGGGTAAAACTGAAATGATAATGTCAGTAATTTGGGGGTTTTAAGTCTGTTTGTTTGTGTGTGTTTTACAGCAGTGACAAAAGCCTTTTCTTACCGTGTCTTACAAAGAATGGAATCTGCAAAAAGCATCTGGGATTTTGCTCTTCAAATAAATACATTGTTTTTTTTTTCTTCTTTTTCTTTTAATCCATTGGCTCTGATGCAGCCTTCTCGGGCTCTAACCTTTGCAGGAAGCGACTTCACATGTGTTGGTAGAACAAGGTTGTACTTCTGGGTCACGTGTGTCATTCTCTTTCTCTACATGGATGTGTGACAGCAATGTATTACAGCTTAAACACGGATGTAAATGGAGGGTTAGACACGAATCAAAGTCATTAGCAGGGCTGCTGCCCGTCATTTTGATGCCCAAAAGCTAAACATGTTTGGTGTTCTAGAGGTAGTATTATTAGGAGTAGTACTGGAAATATGCCTCTCTGTGAGTACTGTGCGTACTGACTTTGGGAATGACTCCGAGACCCCTACCAGAGGGGTGTAGGGTCCACGAAGGTTCCTAAGGTAAAAGCATCTGTGAAAGACAAGAAGGCCATTAAGAAATTGTCAGATTTCTTTAATACAAAATGGCCGACAGCGTTGCCGTGATTTGTTGCTCAACTTTGCTCCATTTTTTTGATTCTACGACAAACTTAATTTTTGGCTGGGTCCTATCTCGCAATGTTAAAGAATAATTGAGGTGATATTTGGAAATTCAAAATTCTGAACTGCCCCTCCTGGAACCGCAACCGTAACGTGGTGGAAGGGTTTGAGCGCCCCAATGATCCGGGAGCTCTGTTGTCGGGGGCTTCGTGCCCCTGGTAGGGTCTCCCAGGTTCAGAAGCCCCTTATGAGAGACCGACAGGCCCGGTTAATCATGAGGCCGTCCTCCTGCTGACCCACAACCTGCAGGAGGAGCCATAAAGTGCAATGTCATTTGTGCATCTCCAACAGCTGCCCCCACGACCCGGCAACAGACAAGTGGAAGAAAATGGATGGATGGAAAATTCTGAACTGGCCGAATGTTGTGTTAGATTGGTTTTAAATTTTGAGCCATAGTCTGTGAGTTTTCATCAATGTTCACTGGATGAAAAGTCCGACAGAAGACAGAATAATATACCTTTACGAAAACAATGTTCTGTTTTTGCAGAACTTTCAGAAAGTGCTTGTGCATTCTTACCTCATGGTAGGCCACTGACCTAGGGCTCAGTCGTCCAAAGACTTTTATGGGCTCTGCACAATTGCAATGCTGATTTTTGCATCATATGTACGTGCACTGCTATACAATTTGAAGAGGTCCTCTATGGCGCCCTGAAGACGCTCGGGCTGCACAGGAAGTCTCCCCAGGTCTCTGGCACACATTTCTCATTCTCCTCTTCCTCGTATAGTCATTTGCAGCACTGTTTCGACTGGAGTTTGCCAAATGAATGGAATATAAACTCCAACAACATCAGTCATCTTGACCATTTACCGGATACCTATAGACAATTCTAATCCTAAATAGGGTTTATTGTTCCGTATACATGAAACTTGCAAACATGTTGCAAAGTTTTGACGACCTGAAGATGGCAGGGCTTGACATGAACTTGTTCGATCACCGGCCACAGTGGACGACATTGTCGATCATGTCTTATGGCAGTACCCGCTTGGTAACCATGGAAACAGATCTTGTTTTAATCCTGAAAACACATATCATCTGCTGTATATTGACGTTTCAACTCAGCGTCGTCCCACTCAGTGAACGCCCTCCTCTGTTTGTTCATGACTGTGATTCCTTTCTCTGTGGATTCGATGGTCTCATTTCACAGAGACAGTGAGGCCCTCTCCTCTGCACCCGCTCACTGTTTCGCTTTGGGGAGGGCTCCTCGGTGCTGCCCCGCGGGATGGGGACAGATGAGAAAAAGATCGTTTTTTATTCATGCGAGTTTATTCAGTCGACCTGGCATGATGAGATGACATTGTTGCATCAAATGCGTTTCCTGATTCCACTCTGACCACCAACTGATCACGCTTCTCCATTCTCACGCACAAGGTGAGTGTCTTGCCCAATCATACTGTATCTTCTGCTTAAAATGAATTAATACAATTCAAATGGTTAAGATGAGCGCCTCCATGTCGAGAGGAGCTAGCAGAGGTGACGTTGCATCTGTTTCGGATTCCTCTGGGCGGCGTCACAGGACGGGTTGTCACAAGACTGATTAACGGGATTAAACAGGGAAGTAACACAACTGCTTCTTTACATACGAGTAAACTGCAGCGTAAGAATCTGATATGATATTTATACACTGAAGTATCTACCACAGCAGAGATGAAAAGTCTCAAAGAAGAAAGAGAGGACAGTGTTTTAGGTTGTGGCCAATACGTGTCCATCTTGTGTATATTCGCCAAGTGCATACAGTATTACAACATTATATTGTTTTGAGAGTCTGTGCTACGTGTCTATAAAGACTGTCCACTCTTCGTACAGCATTGGTCAGCGTTTGTCATGATTGGAGGTAGAGACAGGTGAATTTAACCAAACACAGTGTGATAAATCTGAATGATCACATACACCTTTGCAGTTTCTCCCACCACTTATTAGAAAGTGAATTAAGTGGAACTTCGGTTTATGAAAGTTGTGTTATGTTTGACATGGAGGAGTGTTTTAATTAACACTTTATTCCTTGTTTTTTCAATGAAAAATGCAAAAGTTATAATATGAGCACTTAGAAAATTACCAAAATGTCCGAGCCCATTGTTTCCAGAAAATTCCCTGATCCATCAATTCAATTTATCTGGAATTGTTCTCCCCTGTGCCACCCTAATCCTTCAGATTTCCCACAAATGCAGATGGAGTCAAAGGGGGAAGAACGTCATGGACCATTCCCCATTAGTAAGACGTGATTTCAGCTTCATCATCCGCTTTGCGACCACATCCACAACTGCCGTCCCTCCCCTTGAAGTCGGTCTGTCCACCTCTGGCTAAGGCCAAAGGAATGAATAGGCCGCTAAGCTAACGTTAGCGACACAAGCTAATTACACAATTTCTTTCATGACGCCTGCTCCTTTCAATACTCTCCGATGCATTTAGTTTTAGAACATTATACAGGATTTTAGTAAAATTCAGAGAGCTCCTGGCAGATCTAGTATCGATTTACTTTTAACTGCCCTAGTCCAGGTGTTGCGGGACTTTCCCTGCACTCTTCCAGTTCTGCCGAAGCGTTTTCATTCGCTCTGCTTGCTTCATCTTTTGCTAAGAGAGGAATACAATTCTGTAGCTGATATTTTATGATGCAGACTTTGACTGTTCCGACTCCCTACATTTGGGGCTCGTACCTCCTGCCTTCAGTGGACACTTAGCCACACACTGCCCCGCTGAACTTCCACCCGGCTCGGAGCCTCGAAGGCCGGGCAGGATAGCTAAGCGTTGCCCCCGGTGTCCCTGGGAGACTGTAGTAAAAAGCAGCCATTTCAAAAGCACTGACAGCCTCTGATTATCTCTCTGCTCAATACAACTTTATCGAGTCTGTGTTTTCAAAGTGAGAACATCAGCCATGTCAAAAAATAAGTCCGTAGCTGCTAACCGCTCGCCCGGAGCTAACTAACTTCTTACCAGCGCATAGATCCGGTGAAAACAGGTATCATGCAATAATAACGTAAATAAAGCTGTAACTATATAAAGCAGCCTTTGAGATGATCACACACTGAGCCGGGCTTGATGCATTTGTGGTTTATTGCAGACTTTTCATCAACAATGAGCTGTAGGCGATTGTAACAAGCTAACGGGGCTAACCTGGAATAACCATTGTCCACTGGCACAAATAACAGTCCTTTATTTATTATTATAAACACGGTGAGGCTGCGTTTCAGTTTCATGCAGCTAAAATCTGGAACAGTCTTCATGAGGATGTGAGACAGGCCTCAACTCTGACAATGTTCAAATCCAGGCTGAAAACAGTTCTGTTTGCCCATGCATATGACTGAAAGTATTTTATCTACACTCCTGCCTTTTACTGTAATTGATTAATTTTATGTTGATGTCCAGAGGAGAAGGAGGTTAGGTAACTTTGTGTGAACGAGCAAGAAAAATAGTGCTCAAGACAGAGCGAAATAGTGCTCAAGACAGAGCAAGTCAAAAACAAGACCTAAAAATAATGTCAATACAGAGCGAAATAGTGCTCAAGACAAACAAGACTTAAAAATAGTGCTCAAGACAGAGCGAATCTAAACAAGACTCAAAAATGCATATAACTGAAAGAATCTTATCTACACTCTTGCCTTTTACTGTAATTGATTAATTCTATGTTGATGTTTTCATTGATTGTATTTGTTTTCTTATATTTATGCAACTGTGAAGCACTTTGAATTGCCTTGTGTATGAATTGTGCTCTACAAATAAACTTGCCTTGCCTTGCCTTGCCTTATTCGGACATATGGGCTGGATATGTGCTTAAATACTAGGGAGATCCTTGCGTAGATCGTGTGTATAGTTATAGTTGAAGATCCGTAGGACATGGCAGTAACAAAGAGGGACTAGTTAGAACCAAAACAGCAATTATTTTTCAGCCCAGAGCTCCTTCCTTTGCTTCAGAACACATTCAAAATCACTCGCCCCTGACGTCTAAATCAATCAGTGATTTGTAAAGCCCAATATCACAACAGGAGTCGCGTCACAGGGCCGCACAAACCATTAAGGCAATAAAACAGAACAGAAAAGTCTCCATCGTGTTCAGTCTATGATAGCAGCAGGAAGTGCGCTAGGACACGAACGGTGTCATTTTTTATCACAGCGCCGCTCAGTGGGTGAAGCTTTGGGAAAGCAGAACGCCCGAACTATCGCACAGTGGAGAGGAGTTCAGCTCACGATTTTACAATCCCTATGTCGTGCCATGTGACATTTTGTACACAGTGTACACCGGCCATTACACTGCTGCCTTTCTGGCCCTTTAAGCGAAAGAAAATGCATGGATCGCTCCCGTTGAGATTATGAATATCTATTTTCAACGGAATTTTGTCCCCAGAGAGACTGTTTTTGTGGGCAAGTAGGGCACCCAAAGCCCTTTTCCACCAAGCTGGTGCTGGTCCTGGTTCTGGGCCAGTTCCAGTCCAGAACCGGTTCTTTCATTTTCCACTGAAAAAATGCTGGCTCTTGGTTCCAAAAATCTGGTGCCGGTTGGGAACCAGTTAAAGGCTGGACCAAGAAACGAGCACCAGTGATGTCAGCGGCTGGGGGCGTGGCTCTCTTCTCCAACAAACAATCAATATTAGTTAGTTTGTGCTTAGAACTTCCTGGAGAAGCCAAAACAGTCTCTGTGGAGGAAACTGTTGCTTTGCTTTATGCTCTTCAGCTAAAACAAGAGCTGGAAAGAAGAAATCAAAATGTTAACGGCTGCTGTGACAGGAACATAAACTTATTTTTCTGTATTTTATAACCAGATGTGGCTGTAGTAAGATGTTACTATCCATGTTTGATGTTGACTTCCCAAAGCGTTGCTATGACAATAGGCACAGCTCTCATTTTGGTGGGAAACCAAGTCAGTATGGAAACCAACCCGGCACCAGAACCAGCCCAGAACCAGCACTTTGGTGGAAAAGCCCTACCAGAGGAAACCTACAATTCTATTTGATTAAGTTTTGTGATATGTCAACATTACCGTGTGTCAGAATTCAGACAGTGAAAGAGTCTGCAATGGTTTTGGGTCTATTTGTTGCCGATGTTCCGCAAATGTACAGATTTTGTGTAAGATGTGAAGAGTTTTTTATGAATAAGATCATCTGAACAATCCCACTACCAGACTTCACCATAATATCAGGGGTTTGTATTGGGGGGACAGAACTTCTTGAACCCACTGTATATACCGTCACATCTTCCTACTTTTCCTGCCCTGCTCTTTAAGTCCTCCTCTCCTCCGGCAGGTCACGGTGTTGTGTTGACTGTTGCGCCCCTCCGTAATTGGTGTCAGCGTCTCTTGATGTTTTCTGATTGGATGCATTGTGTCCGGGGGGCGCCAAACTCCCCAGAGGAAGGCCTGACACACATGAAGATAATGGAGTCACAAAAGGAGCAGTAGATGGAAGAGAAGTGCGCTGGGTGCAGAGAGAGGGCCAAGGATAGTGGCAGCAAAACGCAGGGTGCCTGGGGTTTGGGGAATTTGAGGTCGGGCCAGCAAGAAAGAGAGACGCTCTTCCTTTATGGGCTTAAAATGGCCTCTTCCCCGGCTCGCACGTCGGGGAGAATGCATCGCCTTTGTTGTAGCGAAAAGACAACATTCATGCTACTGGTGCCGTAAAGATAGTCATGCAAGATGAACCTTTAAAGGAACAGGCCTCTGTGTTTCCATACTGAGATATGTTCTTGCCTGAGCTTAGACGAGTTGATGCGTACCTGTCTGGTCTTTACACGTGCACTGACACGCAAAAAGACAAAACATGTTGTTAGCATTTAGCTTCTCCTCCTCTCCCCTATTTGGTCAAACAGGGTGAAGTTAGAAGCGACCAAGCTCTTCCACATTGTCCACGTTTTAAATACGGTTACGTAAGTAGTTGCAGGATCCAAGTATAGTCACACAAAATTAAACATGTTGATCTTCTAAGCGAATTAAAAGAGGTATATTGTAAGGTGTAATAATACCTTAGTAGAACTTCGACGTCCGCGCAGTAATATCGTCATTCCTAGACGTTTGTTAAGTGTGACATCACAACTTCCGCTTCCAGGTCATGGCAGGACCTAGTGGCAAATATGTGAGAAAAAAAACATTAAAAACTCTTAAAAACAACCATCGATATTTCTGTAACTCAACGGTGAGTTGCTGAACCTACTGATTTCTCAGACTCATTAGCCAAAAATGCCGCACTTACCGCTAAAAAAAACAATTATTTACTAACGTCGCTACTTCCAGGGTTAGCGGAGCTGCTCCGCCAACTCGGACCGGGTGCATACCTATGTTCCCCGGGTCCTATGTTCCCCGGGTGCGATTTTTTATTCGTAGTGGAGTCGGTACATCAACCGATCACAAGTCATGAGTAAAACGTCATCAAAGTACCAGTCAGCTTAACCCTGACCCTGCCCTAGCCACTAACCTTAAGGATAGTGGGCTGGTGCCTAATCTTAATCAATAGTAGTGGGGGAACATAGGTACCGTGGAACATAGGGCTGACCCCCTCGGACGTTAGCATTTTTCTTCGCTAAACCCGGATGTACAGATTTTGGTAAATATTACTTTTATAGCAGCATTTTTAGCAAAAATAGGCCTGATAAATAAGTATGTTCAGTAACTCTCTGTTGAGTATCAGAAATATTGATTGTTGTATTGTATTGCTGTATTGAAGAGTTTTTTTGTAGTTTCTCGCACATCTGCCTGTCTATGCGAACCGACATGTAGTATTCTATACTTAACAAACGTTTCGAATTCCCTACGTGGACGTCGAAATGCTCCTAATGTGTTATTATGCCTTACAATGTAGTACCCCTATTAATCCACTTAGAAAATCAACATGTTTTAAGTTTGTGTGACTATACTTGGATCCTGTAAATACATAACCATATTTAAATAGGGCAATCGCGGAAGAGCTTGGTCACTTCTAACTTCACCCCCGTTTGACCCTGAGGAGGAAAGGCTAATTGCTAACAACATCTTTGGTCTTTTTGCATGACTGCGCGCACGCACAAAGACCAGACAAGTACGCAACAGTTTTGTTGCCTTTCAAAGTCCCTGAAGTGTTTTCGCAACCAGAAATGATGTTGCCTAGGAGACTTGAGCGTGGAATCGCTTCATTGTTCATGTCCCGCACTGTAAGTATCTTAAACTTTTCCTCGTGATATAGTTTATATAGTTTAGTTTAGAGTCACATGTACTCATAATTTGAATGTTTCCAAAAATCCTGTCCAGTCACCTGTCAAAAACAGTCATACTGGAGTGCAAAACAGAACCAGGAAGTGCCCAAAGAGGCCATGTGACGCCCCAAATGAAAACAAACGTCACAGATCGACATTGGGTCAAATGCGTCGCAGACAATGCAGTGTCAGAGTGAGATGAGATATAGATGATCCCATGAAAATGTATCATAGTTTTTGCAGACTACTGTCGTCAGTTACAAAGCGTTTCCATGACTACAAGGAAACTGCAACATCATTTTGTTCTGGAGTCTTATGTAGTATGAATAAGCGTTTAAGGGCCTATCTCACCGCCCTGGAGACTTGTCGGAGACTCGAGCTGCCGCTGGTCACGGAGATGTTTCCGAAACATCCCCCGTAGATAGTCTCGGTGAAAACAAACAGGTTTGATTTCAGCGGAGACTGCAGTCGGAGACCTTTCGGAGACTTGAAAGAGTGTCAGCGCAGAGACATCACAGAAATGTCTCACAGGTTGAGGACAACATATAGTGTTCGCGACATTGCTACAACTGCTTGAGACCGCTCGGACCTCCTGGAGACATCTCAGGGACCATGTGGAGACTCCGCTGAAATCAAACTTGTTTTCACTGAGACCACCAGGAGACTCGCCTTCACTCCAGGGGACGTCTCAGAGACATTTCTGTGACCAGCGGCAACTCTAGTCTCTGACTAGTCTTCAGGCTGATGAGATAGGTCCTTTGTATGTAGAGGAAAATAAGCAGCTAAAAGACAACTATGAAGGTAAGCAACATGCTAATGTCATGCCAACACCAGCTAAAGGCCAGCACACACTACACGACTTTTCTAGTCGTAAACGATTTTATATAGAATGGGGGGTCCACACTACACGACTGGATTCAGTGCGATTTTCGAACGTCTGGGGGTTCACACTTAACGACTGAGAATCGTAAGAGCGACACACTACATGATTCTGACAAACAGCTGATGTTTTATAACATAGTCTGTCGTCTCTACGGCTTCCAAAACTGACCCCAAATCCGCAAAGACAGGCCTGTGTTTGTGAGCGTGGGATAACGTGTGCGGGTCCCGATTGGTCAACGGTGTCAACAACGTCACAACACCGCAGCGCTAGCTTACTGCTACTACGAAGCTTCAACTTGGCTATAGTTCTGTTAAATGGAGGTGGATTTAATAAGAAAAGGAGACGAGCCTCAGCCTCGAGACGGAGGAGACAGTGGAGAAAGCAGGGAGAGGCTAGCCTTAAAGTTGTGCTAACAGCGGCTAAATGCTAGCAACAAAATCCTTCTGACCTGCGTGTTTTAGTGAGGGCTGTCCTCTCTCCCGTTTGCCAGCAGTCTGTTTACGTTTCAGCACGCTTTGGCCACAGTCCGAGGTTGGTCCCAGAATGCATGCCTGGTCAGCCCGGATTAGTCCTGGTCAGGGCAGTGGAGACTTTCGCCCCACAGGGTTGGCCAGGCACTGGGCTGGGTCAGGCCTGCCAGTGGAAACACCCCATGTGTATGTTCGAATTAAATGTAGCCCATGGGTGCTCTTCAAGAATGAGGCCAGAAAAGTTCAACGAAAGCAGTGAAGAATGACTTGCAATGTGTAGCTCGTTGTTTTTGTGCAGTGAAAAAAGGGAATCCGAGGCTCTCCGTGTTCAAACAATTAAAAGTCCTTTATTAACATGGTCGCAATTCAATGAGCTTGCCCGTCTTTGTCAGGGCAAAAGTTGTGCATGAACAAAGTCTGGTACCTTTTTAACATGAAAAGGTTTGTAAAGGTAGATATTTGTGAAATAGACCCCCAATGACAATGATCCCCCAATGATCCAGTCAGCGGCCAATATCCAAAGAAAGGTCCTGATTCTTCCCAAACCATTTGAACCACAGCCTTTCCAGATTATCGTGATGGGTTATTTGGTTGTAGTGTTAAATTCTGCTATAAATTTTCCCTTTAGAGTGACCACAGAGATGACATGAGGTCCAGGAGTAGAGGTCAAGACCAGCCCGAGGAGTCCACCAGAAAAGCAGAGTCGGATTCAAGGACCAGTCGTTCTGATTTCAACCGAGAGGCCGCTGTGCTGGCAGTAAGCATGCAACTGGCTAATACCCCTTTTTGTCCAAATAATCACATTTCCATAGATGATTTTATGTATTTATTCATCTTTTAGTGTGACAGCAGCAACAACACAACAATAAAGAGCCAGGAGCAAGGAGAACGAGGCAGCTCCACACGAAACGCCATTGTGCCAAACAAGACCAAGGCCATGGTGCGCGTTCATTCTTTGGTGAGCACTCAGACAGCTCCACTCACCGCACAAATAATGTCTACATGACTTCAGAAACGTAAGCCCTATTCGCATGGGATTAGAATGACCTGGGGACGTCGGTAAAGCTGAAATGACCCTAGCTCTCAGCTTTGTTTATCTGAGCTTTGCTGTAGCGAGAAAAGCCATTTCTTACCACACACTACGACGAACGACATCAGCGCCAAGTCTGTGGGATTTCGCTCTGACCATGAAACAACCCTTTCTCTTTTAATCCGTTCACTCTGAGACCCTGCATGTTGGTCTGCCATGACAACGGGGCCCTACTTCCAGTTCACATCTGTGTAACTGTTTGTCTCTTTTATACTTTTGAAATGGATAAAAAACAGCATTTGTGTCGGAGTAGTGCTCTGATGATGTCATTACGATAGTTTAAATGCGGACATAAATAAACTGTTAAAAATATGTTTTGAATCGACGTCGCCCTTATTTAGACAATTCGTCTAGTCGATTCGCTCGGGACTAGAATCACCTGAGGACCTCAGTTTGACCTTCCATTGACATGGCAGAGGACGTCCGTAATATTTACTTTTTACCTGAGGTCCAGGTGATTCTAATCCCATGCGAATAGTTACTTTACTGATTACTTGATTTTAAAAGTAACTAAGTTAGATTACAAGTTACTATTTGTTACAGTCAGCAGCTGCCGACTGTTGAGAGATTTGTCATTTGTACAGTGACCATGAGAGGGCGCTGCTGTTATTGTTTGAATCTGATTTAGTTCAATGTGCAGCTCATGTTCACCAGTCCCTCCAGGATTTCGCGATGTTGCGGTCGCAACTATTAACGCAACATCAAGCAAACTCAGCGAAATCAGTGCGGAGCTGCAACTTTTCCAAAATTCTGCAACTTTCCCACAACTATTAGCCTGGTTTTACCGGACCGTCATACTCATTTACTCATTTCGTACAGAGGGTCTGGACCTTCTCAATTGAGCTCCGTTATCAGGAGGGAGGGGTGAACTCCTTTGAAACCATTGGATCTGATTTTTGCTAGCGTTTGGTTGTGACGTATGTCATGCGCCCGAGTGAGTAAAGCAGCTCAATCATAACTATTATAACTATATCATAACTCTATTATGACTCTATTATAACTCTATCATAACTCTATCATAACTCTATCATAACTCTATTATAATAACTATTTAATAACTCTATCATAACTCTATTATAATAACTATTTAATAACTCTATTATAACTCTATCATATCTCTATCAAAACACTATCATATCTCTTTCATATCTCTATCATAACTCTCTCATAACTCTATCGTTTCCGATACGTAAAAGTCCATTTCGACCAATGGCCGCTGGCTGCTCTGCTTTTTGACGACACTGGGGGCCGCCATTGCTCCGCCATTGCTGTAGTACCTCCATATCGCCGCTAGTCTCCCATTGAAAAGCATTGGAGTTTAGACACGTTAAAAACAACTATAACGCCTGGTTTCTATTTTTTCAACACTAGACTAGGCTAGATCTTCCTCCTGAGATAACACTGGGTTAGTCACAATTAAAGAAACCAGGCTGGTTTTCGTAAGAAGAATTTTAGAGTTCTCGTACTTAATGAGGGTCGCACTGTTAGCATTGGAGAAGCGCGAGCTACACGTCACGCAAGGGCCGAGTCTACAGTGAAGATCCCGCCCTTATGCCCTTTTTAGCAACATGCTTCGTCAGAGCTGGGGAGGGGGAGTCTGTAAATCAGCCATGAATTCCCCCACGAGCGTGGTCATTATGGTAAATGGGGAGGAGTGAGCAGAAGACGTCCATTTATATATACGGTCTATGCCACCGCCTCAGACTGAAGGACTTTCGCATCTGCTCCGCCTCCTCTCACTCGCCTGGGCCTTTACAGCATGTGCTGCTGTGTGCTCCTACCATGGGTCTCCTACGCTCTGTCTGAGTTGCTTTTCTTTGCTCCTGGATCTTTATTTGGCAATGTAGGCTTCTTTCCCCCGTGATGCGGTGGCGTTAGTGTGAGGGGCTGGTGCTTTTACTGCACGAACTTTAGGAATCACAGTTCTGTTGAACCGGAGCCGAAGCTCAATGTCGATGTGTGAAATAAACAGACATTCGTCCTTTGGCCTGTTCTCAGATTCTCACTCATGGCTCTTGTTTTATGCAGCTTGGCCTGAAGAGTGAAGGAAAGGCAAGTGGCCCGAAACAGGAAAACGCAGCTTCAACGGACGTCCGGAGAAAAACGCAGAAGCATCCAAACAAAGTCCACCCATGTCTCGTGAAGGAGCTTGTGGGATCAGTACCCGCTTCTCCTCGGAGCTGTGTACGTCAGCGCTCGTCTGAGGGCCCGCCTAAGAGGGGGAGTCCGCGGGTCACGGTCCAGGCAGAGGCACAGGTGGGTAGAGCAGCCACAACATTGAATGGGCTGTATCGACGCCAAGATTTGGAACGAGCCGCTCTAGAACGAAATGGCCGGTTCTTATTATAAACACTTTTTAGTTGTTTTGTTTTTTAATGCTAGCTGTTTGCGCTGAGATTAAAAAACTCCACAGTGATTTTCCATCAGTATCTCCCTGTCTGATGTTTTCTTAAGCTATCTGTTGATTTTTGCAAGGCGTCGCTAATCCTTATTGGGAAAACAGAAAGATCGCACTCGGAAGTCTCGTCTCACTCGTGTCCATTTGATCTTTCTTTCTTTCTTTTTTTTTTTTTACCTTTATTCAACCAGGAAAGTCCCACTGAGATTAAGAATCTCTTTTCAGGGGAGTCCTGACTTCAGAGGGCAGCCTATTGTACACGTTTTTAGGGGTGGAGGAAACCTATGCAGACATGGGGAGAACATGCTAACTCCACCCAGAAAGGCCCTGTCCTGGGACCTTCTAGCTGTGGAGCACAAGCACCAACCTCTGCGCTACTGATGAGAATACTTTCAAATGTGTTTCCCCCAGTGAAAGTAAAATAACGTAGCTGGTGAATATGAGTTTGAGCGTAATACATAAATGAGTCTTACTGTTTCCAGCAAGACAAGACATGATCTTAATGACCACCTCGACACAGATAATGCTATTTTATATCTGTGGATGATCAAAGAATGGATTTGGACGAGGACCCAGGCCATATGAATCTCATATTTGGCTGCCTTTAGTCGACATCTCCATGGAGACGAGCCTGACCCGCCCCTGTGTCCAGCGACCGTCATAGCACTAGTCAGTTACAGTCAAGCCGCTTAATTCTTTGTCCTGCCTGTTGTTTGTGTTTCAGTTTCACGATGACGATGTGACGCCGCCTCTTTCTTTCTGGATGCATTTCATCTGCCTCTAAACAAAGAGTTACACAAGCTTTTTCTGATTTCCTGTCTTCATTTGCTCTTTGACAAATAAAAGACAGGATCACACCCAAGTTGAGTAAAGAGTGTCATTTACGCTCAGATGGGAGGACAAGCTAAAGACCTTTCTCTGTAAGTACAAGTATCACCTTGTTTGTGCGCGGTAATATGACATTTATTTATTTGTGTAACCTCCGAGTTGAACCCAGTGCTGGTGCTTGGGTGCTCTGTCCGGCAGGTAGATATCGTTGCAATATTTAGTTCAAATTCATCCTTCATGCTCGCCCTGATTAGTGTTTACTTGTGTTAGTGTTGCTGTGGGATCGACATAGATGGTCTGGTGGATGAGCATCTTCCCTTAGTTCAGAGCACGAAATCGGTATGTTTCCCAAATGTGGCGGCGGATAGCTTAGGCCACTTAGAATATATCTGTAACTAACTATTCATTCATAGTTATAGGCTCCAGGCAGTAGCACCTGCGCTGCACGTCACTCTTTCTGCTAAAGCTGATTTCTCTGTCTCGGTCTGTCCAACATTTTGCGCTGAGTAGGAGAGCACTTAAATGGTTTCATGTTTACGCCAAGTGCGAGCCGGTCCACGCCACAGTGGATGCTGTAGCTCTTTCCCTGTTTAGCTCACGATGTGTTAATAAAGTTTATACCATGGTCTGGGTGAATACTGGATTCTGATTGGCTGGTGCATTATTTTGGTATAACCGCACACGTAGTCCGGTAGTTAACCCTCGTGTCGCCTTCGCGGGTCTTTTTGACCCGCTGTCATGTTCCGGGCATTTGGATGCAAGGTGACACAAGGGGGCGCCCTTCCAACCTTCTCAGTGGAAATGTGAGTTGACTTTCTACAGAGTTAGACTTTAGGTCAAACACCATGAGTGACAGTAACATGAGGCTAAATACAGTGAGCTCTTTGTTTCCAGTAAAATGTCAGAGGCCTCATTGCTCTTCAGCTCTTCACAGACTGAGAAGTGAAGAAGGAAGTCATGGAGCTTCTGCTTTAGACAGAACTTCAGACTTCTGCTGCATGTTGGGGTCGTATTGTTGCAATCTGTAAAGCACTTTGTGATATCTTTCCACATGAAAACTGCTTTATAAATAAAGTTTGATTGATTGATCATATTCTGAAACTCAAATCTATATATGGAAAATAACTACAATTACAAAAATGCTGTATCTAATCAAAAAAAGTTTTTTTTTTAAAATTTACTCTCATTCTAAAAAAGAAAACCCAAACAAACCCTAACCATTTGTATCTGCTGTAAAGTCATGTTTGTCCCAGTTCCTCTGAGTCATGGTGCAGCAGGACTGATGTGGACAGATGTTACAGAAGAAGCTCATGAGGTTCATTTCTTCAACAGTTACTATGGTAACTATTTTCTCCAAAGTAAAAGTAGATCTACCACAGTCGTGTCCACATCTGTCATGGTCCACCATGACCCACCATGACTCAGAGGAACTGGGACAAACATGACTTTACAGCAGATACAAATGGTTGTTTTTTTTTGTTTTAGTTTTAGATTGAGACTAAATAAAACTATTTTTTTGATTAGATACATGATTTTCAAATATTTTTCTTCTTGTAATTGTAATAATTATTTCCATATATTATGTTTTTACTACAGATTTGAGTTTCAGATTATGATCAATCAATCTTTATTTATAAAGCACTTTGCATACCAAAAGGTATCACAAAGTGCTTTACAGATTACAACATTTGATATGATATAATATGACCGCAACATGCAGCAGAAGTCCGAAGTTCTGTCTAAAGCAGAAGCTCCATGACTTCCTTCTTCACTTCTCAGTCTGTGACTGAAGAGCAAAGAGGCCTCAGCCTTTTGTACTGGAAACAAAGAGCTCACTGTATTTAGCGTCATGTTACTGTCACTCATGGTGTCTGACCTTAAGTCTCACTCTGAAGAAAGTCAACTCACATTTCCACTGAGAAGGTTGGAAGGGCGCCCCCTTGTGTCACCTTGCATCCAAATGCCCGGAACATGACAGCGGGTCAAAAAGACCCGCGAAGGCGACACGAGGGTTAAATCACTGGGATATCACTCCGCTGTGGGCGTCGCCATAGCAACGCATGACACAGCTGAATCAGATAAAGGCGTAATTAGTGACTGACAGGAACGTATGAGATGGATTTAGTGTTAATTTCGACGTTTTTGGCCAAAACAAAACGTTTGCTAAATGTTTGTAGAGGAGAGTGAGCAGCTAGGTTAGCTACTGTAAATAACATATGAGCTTTACATTTCTATTGAAAACGGTTAAGGCTATTCATCATTTCCAGACGTACATAAAATGATCCTGCATTGAAGCATATTTGTCTGGATTAGTAAAGTCAAACATAAAAGTTTGAGTTGGGGGGGCCCAGGTGTGAGCGACTCCACCGCAGCTGTTTCCATAAACAGTTGAGCTGGTTGAGCTAGCTAGCTTAGCTTCAGGTTAAACGTTGTAAAAGTGAAATAACTCCTGCCCACGAGTGCCGCATATCGGTGTTTACTTCCAGGGAAAAGTGTTTCCGGGTTAGTCCTGTTGTGTTGTGATTCTGTGCTGATGTTGTGTCGTTGAGCCTGACTGAGATCCTCGTAATAGCTGCGGAGAATGACTCGCTCTGAGACCAGCCTTCAGTGACCGGCTAATAACCCACACAAAATAGTCCCGTAGTCTGGCAGATTTAGTGAGTTTAGTCAATGAAAAACACATTTATTATAAATGTTACGTTTGTGGGACCCTGGTATAAGCGGATTAAACAACGAGGAGCCGCATTAGACGTTATAATCCAGGAGTAAGTCCACTGCGCATCGTGGTGTTCTTGACTCCGCGTCGTGCATTATAACCGTCTAATGCACGACTCCGAGTTGTTTAATCCTTACTTATAGTTTGACCTGTGAGAGCCTCAGGCTTCAGGAAGAACACAAGGCAGCGTGAGGTACACGAGGATATGAATGTCAGTGGTGCTCCCATCAGAGCAGGCACCTCCTCTTGTGACGCCCTCTCACAAGTGGCGGAGGTGAATAGCGCATATCCGCCACATGTAAGATCTCAGTTCGCTCGAGGATTGCGCACCTCGTGCTTCAGGCACACGATCTGGCCCCGGATGTTAAACCTGCATCTTGTGGTCGTGGACTGGACATGCATCTTTGCTTAAAGGAACAGGCCACTGTTTTTCCACACTGTGATATGTTCTTACCTGAGCTTAGATGAGTTGATACGTACCTGTCTGGTCTTTGTGCCCGTGGAAGGGCATGGTAGCTTCCAACTTCACCCCCGTTTGGAGCTTTAGGAATATACTGGGAGAGGCCAAATGCTACAACATCTCTGGTCGTTTTGCATGACTGAGGGCACGCACAGAGACCAGACAGGTACGCATCAACTCGTCTAAGCTCAGGTAAGAACATATCTCAGTATGGAAAACCGGTGGCCTGTTCTTTTAAGGGTTTAAATATTTTCATAAGGAACTCCTATTTACAATAATGGTATTGTGCTGATTTGAACCCCTTTACCTTCACAACTTTATACAAGGCGCTTTTTAAACCCCTGATTGCACAGAAACATTACATTTACTCTGGATGTTCTTTATTTTCTGGCATAAACTGTCAAACACATTCCAGCTACGTCCAGGTCCAAACACTGTAATTCTCCAATCAAAATGACATCTTTATATTTCCAATAAGCCTTCATTGGCTTTCATCTGTGGCATTTAAAATACTGTGAACCGAAATCTGTAATCAGTGTTATTAAAATCAACTTGCTAATAAAGGATTACTTTTACATTTGGATGGAGCAGGTGAGGACAGGGAACATATGGGCCAGTCTGTGCTGTGTCCAACATGTCACACACAGAGAAGAAGAAGCCGTGTTATCGTAGTGTCATGAATCCTGTGTGGAGGAGGCCGACCTGGAAACATGTTGTTATAACGTTAAAATATACACCGTAAACAACCAGGCTGACAGAAACACGTTTTTAGAGATGACACCGAAGTAACAGCAGCACTTTGTCTGCCACACTTAGAGGTCAGGTTGGAGAGACTTTTGTGAGGAACTACGTCATTGTTTGTTGAATTGTTTCACAGGATCATTAAAGTCTAGAACTTTCACGGGAACCAGACTTCCATACCTGTCACTCACTGTAGCCACGACATCAGCGCCTGAACCCAAACCTCAGTGAACAGTCCAACTATAGTCTGCAGGCTCACAATCAATATTAGCTTTCTAATTACATGGTCAATCTTTTCACACAGGAGCACAAACCATCCATCCATTTTCTTCTGCTTTATCCGGCCCGAGATGCCCAGACTTCCTGATCTAATGTCTCCAGCTGTTCCCCGAGGTGACACCAGGCCACAGAGACACGGTCCTTTCAGCGTGTCCTGGGTCTTCCCTGAGGTCTCCTTCCATTAGGACATGCCTGGAACTCCTCCCGAGGGAAGTGACCAGGAGATATCCGGAGCAGATGCCCGAGCTACCTCACCTCGGGCTCATTCATGTTGAGCGGACTGCTTGATGTGAAGGAGCAGCGGCTCTACCACAAGCTGGTCCTGGGTGACTGAGCTCTTGATCCCAGCCACCCTGGTGAGGGTGGGAATGTAGATCGTAGACGTAGACCCCGACTCAGCTCCCTCGTCATCACAACAGATACAGCGACCGCATCACTGCTGATACCGACCGATCCGTGACAATCTCACACTCCATCCATCCCTCACAAGAGCCCGAGAGCTCCTCCCCTTCAGGCAAGAACTCTCCACCGAGCTCTCACATGTGGAGAACAAACAAAATCTTATTCAACTACTAGTAAAGAAAATTGGTTCCATGGCCTTTAATGCCAGGACCTTTGGTGTAACTGTGTCAAACGTCACTGGTGCACTGTAGTGGTGGGCTTGAAAAATATTTGGAATATGTTCATTTTAAATGTAAATGAAATGGCTGACTGACTGACAAATACATTTAAATAAAACTTAAGTGTTGACACACAGGTCATAGGATTTAATATTTCACAACATCATAGGGCTGTTCTAAAATGGAATTTTGCCGATATTAGCATTTAGCCGCTGTTAGCGCGGCTTTAGCTGTTGTTCGCATAACATTTATTTATTTATTGGTTTATTTGGTCAGGACATTTGCATGTAGCTTACCGTCATAGTTCATGGTTTTGTGGTTTCTTTTTTGTTTTATTACAACTTAGCACCTCTGAATGATTCCACATCCCCCACCAGAATGTGCATTTGTCCACATTTGTTGTCATCATGGCTTACAAAACTTTTAATGACGATCTGTGCCACATGCTCCCCTGTGGTGGGAGCGCCGCTGAAGGCCGCTATTGAAGCATCCTGGTCTTTCACAAAACCTCAGCAGTGCCACAGCCTGATACCACACCGTACATATGCATGATTATTGCACAGTCCGATGAAAACTATAATCTTCTGAGATTTTGAATTTGGGGTTTTTACAAACTGTAAGCCAAAATCATCAAAATTATAACAAATAAAGGCTTGACATGTGTCACTTTGCATGCCATGAGTCTATATCATATATTAGTTTCACATTTTAAGCTGTATTACAGAAATGAATGAACTTTTTCACGATATTCTAATTTTCCGAGTTTCACCTGTATATTCCATCCTTCAATACCGCAGGGATGAACTGTCAGGAGCTGGGACCGGCCACACTGCTGACCCTGTGTTAGCCTGAACATATGATCACACTGAAGTGCCCCACAGTGACACGCACGAGCACTAACTACTATGCCACAATGCCAGGGGAAGGCATAGAGATCTGCCAAATGGCTCGCGCCACACTTATTGTTGCAACTGAGGTTAAATTTGTGTTGACTTCTTAAACGGCAGCGATAGATACAACTGTCAGCGTGAGCACAGACGGTAATGCCCTGCGTGGACCTGATGCCGAGCGCTGTATTTGGTTCAAGTTCATGATGCATGGTCCAATCTCCCGCTCACGGCCTGCAGCTCCCCAGTGCCTTCCCCCCCAGCACAACGTTTACCGAGCCGTATACAAGCGGCAAAGTGAACTTCCCGGCCGGATACTGCGCCGGAGACTGGCCTGCGGGTCGCGCACAGAAGCTGCTCTGCTGTGGGGCCGATCAGCCCATTAGCATTGTTTGTGTTTAACCGTTCTTTAGAAACAGGCTTGATTTAGCTGAAAACTCTCTCGTCCCGCCCTCTAAACTGTGCCTCACACTGAGTACAGTTTACAGTATGGTTTGTGTACAGTTTCACACGATGACAGCCATAAATAAGTACTTGCAAACAGCGTGTGTCAGAGCTGTCCAATTACATTTTTTTTAGATAGGTCATAGGTCATAGGTCATAGGTCATTGGCCACTGAGCCGGTCATTTGACGATTGAGATTCATATTTTGGGGAATACATGAAAAATTCACTACTATTGTTGATAAAGTAGAATTTACCATCAAAAGTTTAAAGGGGCTAGATGCAAGTTAGCCATTTTATACTCACTACTGCCACCTCAGGTCATACGTGTAACTGCAGCTTCTATATTAAGCTCGTGCATGACGGCACTTAGACACAAAGTAACACCTTTCTGAGTGACAGTGCAGGATTTTAGAGGCAGTTGTGGTGAACAGGTCTGGGCTCATTCTACACATTAGGACATGGCTGAACATGTAGGGGGAGGAAAATACATAATTTTAACATTTTTCAACTGTATACCGTATTTTCTGGACTATAAGTCACTCCGGAGTATAAGAGATAAGCCAAAATATGCGTAATGAGAAAAAAGCTACAGGCTGAATAGGCGTACGGTTTGCTAACGTGACACATTACGCAACAAACTACATAGGTGTCTGTTATGCTAACGTCACATAAACAGTTCAGAGATAACTAAAGCATAAGGAACAAACCACTGCACCGTTGACAAGCCTCTCCCGACAGCAGGTTTTTCAATCTCTCATTTCCCTCTAGCTGTTACGTAGCGTTTAGCCCGTGATTAGCTTTGTTTTGTTTTCTTCTAAGTGTAACCTCCGCTTCTCGCTCGCTCCAAACTATCTTTCTGTTGCCCAATTAGCCTGCAGCGCCCTCTAGTGGCATGTGAAACTATATATTGGAATTAAAAAAAATAAAAAAAAGTCACATATTAGTCGCTCCGGAGTACAAGACGCACCCCCTGCCAAACTATGAAAAACAGTGCGACTTATAGTCCGGAAAATACGGTAGTCCCTTTAATAATATTCCAGCATTTTAACAGATAATGTAATAACCCTGTTGTGCCAATAACATGATCGATAATGCAGTCATTATTACGTTATTATGACAAGATAAAAATTGTTCCCAAATGTAATAAATTCAGCCAAAAATGTAACAATCCATCAAGTGGGCGACAGTGGAGCAGATGGTACAGCAGATCGTCTCATGATCGGAAGGTTGGGGGTTTGACTTCCCGATCCTGCTGGTGCACACTGTCGTTGTGTCCTTGAGCAAGACACACCCACCCTGCCTCCAGTGTAGTCTCGCCAACCAGACCCAGCTTCTTTACAGAAGAGGGTCTGGCAACGCTCCATTGCGCGCTTGCAAAGGAAGTGACGCAGCGATATGGAGCCTACCGACCAATCAGAGCAGCTCCCTGAACGGGCGTCACGTTGTTGCGCGTTTGTTTTGTAGTTTTTCAACACAAGCAACGACTTCACGTTATGCTCCGATATGCTTGTATTCTTAAGTTTTTCTGACATTAAGGTCAGCACACACTACACGACTTTTCCAGTCGTAAAAGATTTTATATAGAATGGGGGGTCCACACTACACGACTGGATTCAGTGCGATTTTCGAACGTCTGGGGTTCACACTTAGCGACTGAGAATCGTAAGAGCGAACACACTACACGATTCTGACAAACAGCTGATGTTTTATAACACAGCACGTCTGTCCTCTCTACGGCTTCGAAAACTGACCCCAAATCCGCAAAGATAGGTCTGTGTTTGTGAGCGTGGGATAACGTGTGCGGGTACCGATTGGTCAACGGTGTCAACAATGTCACAACACTGCAGCGCTAGCTTACTGCTACTACGAAGCCTTCAACTTGGCTATAGTTCTGTCAAATGGAGATAAAAGTTGGCGAGAGGAAGAAGCGGGACGTATTTCAGTGGATTTAATAAGAAAAGGAGACGGGCGTCAATCTCAGGATGGAGGAGATAACGAGGAGACGGAGGAGGAAGCGGGGAGGTGAAGCTAAACAGTTCGTCTCCAAACACAGTAAGTGCCGCTAAACTCTGTTCGTGGTTGAAATGTAGCTGGAAAGGGTGGCTGTCGTGAACTTTTGGTGATATAAAGTTGTGCTGTTTCGTGTTTGGGGCTGTGGCCATGAAATGAGTTGTTTGTGCCGCTGGTTTAACAGAGAAGTGAAAAAAGGAGGCGCGGCGGTGTTTTTCTGTCTTTATATCACTCTGTCTTTCACATTTGGGGTAAAATCACCCACGTTTCTCCCGTGCGTCCAAAATCGGGCTTAAAAATCAAACATGTTTGATTACCTACGACTGAAGTCTAGTCACGTCTTTCTACCGCCCACACTACACGATTTGAACAGTCCAGTCGTGACCCCCCCAAACTACACGACCCGACTCTGTGTGACTGCCTTCGACTAGACGCGACTCGAGAAGACTCGGCACGACTGAGAAGAGCGAAATCGGGCATAAAAGTCGTGTAGTGTGTGGTGACAGAAGTCATTTACTGAACTCTGTGTGGCAGGGAGCGCCATTATTAATGTCCGAATGACTACAACTTTCTTGTGACTGTTTCTGTCGTCACATCCGCTATGTTCTCATTGGCTGCTATGCGCTTCGGTTGTCCCACATTAGTCCCGCCTCCAGCAGTAGCTTTTCTACGACAGGGTCGCCAGACTAGTCTCCTGTTTATTAATTAATAAACATCGGAGATTAGTCTGGATGCCAGGCTACCTCCAGTGTCCACTGAAGTGGTTCCCTGATGTAAAGCGCTTTGGATAAAAGCCGATGTAAGCTGAGACCAACATTTACCATTATACGTGAGTTATCTCATGACCAAAAGGTTGACGGTTCAAATCCCTGCTCCTAAAGGTCCATGGTGTCGATATGCCCTTGGGCAAGGCACTTCACCCACCTTGCCTGTGTATGACTGTGGCACATGCGCGAGAGGTTGGTGGTAGTCCAAGGCTACTTGTTTAGCACCAGTGCTGGGTAACGTTACTTTAAAAGTAAGTCATTAAGTTAGCTCGTGTCTCTCCTCTGGAAAAGCAGCTTGTTTCGTTACTGCACTACTTTATTATGAAGGTAATGCGTTAGAGCCCTCATCCGATACCAATAATAAACATCTATATACTGACTTCATTCGTCAATTTACCGATGAGGAAAGCTCCATTCTACAACTGAGTCGCTCAAGAAGCTAGCTCACTCAAACAGCCTGATAAAAGTATTCAATAAATTTGTTTCCTTTTTTATTTTTACTGTGGACATATTAAAGCAATAGGCAACAATAATGAGCATTACCTATAGTCGACTTCTAAAAGCTTAGCTTCGATCGCTGTATAAATAGTTTGGCTCTGTCAGAAAGTTTAACAACAAAAAGAACGCATTACACATACACATTGAACTGGTAATAATAAACACACAACATACTTAGCTTTCCTAAACCACATAACCAGCTATGGAAGGGCCGTTCCTGTCAGCGTGCTGTTGTTTGGGAGGCGAGGCTCCATTGTGCTTTTCCTCTTTGGCTTTGCCAGCAGCGCCGTATTGTCCTTTTCACTGGTAAGTTCAAAATCATGTAAGTATTTCCACAATGTGAACGCACTATTCTAATGTTATATTTTGAGGTGACTCCGGATGTGCCAGGGCCGGTGCATCCTCTGGGCCGCCCATAAAAGGACCTGGTCTTCTCCACCTGGACTCAGAGACGCCACATCGCGTCGGCTGCTTTTGCACATTTCCATTATGTTGCTTTGAATAAATGCTTTATGTTAGCGCTTAGACCCTCTTCGCTGCGTCCCGATCTTCCTTTTTGCTGTGGCTCTTGAGCCAGGGCCACTGCTACAAACTAGTACTACATTACTTGCAAATGCAGGTAACGAAAAAGTAAAGTAAAGTGACTTGGAAAACATAATCTGAGTACTCTAACGCGCGTATTACCCCCAACACTGCACAGCACAGTGATAATTGGATATTGATGAAAAAAACAACCACAATATGATAATACTAATCCTCTCGACAAATCATTCCACTCACTCACTCATTCACCACATTCATACACAGGCAAAGTGGGTGAAGTGCCTTGCCCAAGGACACAGCGACCTGTGAGGGCCATTCCGTGACCTCTGCTGTGCTGAAACCATTTAGGATGTGTTCATCCATTCAAGCTTAGACCTTACAGGAGATGAGGGCGACCGCATTGCAGCTCCCGGGGGATTTTCCACATTGAACCTGTGACCTTTTAGTTTTGAAGGGAGACTGCAAACAAGGGATTCCACAATCGGCAATATCACAAGAAGCAACTAGCCATGTGCACAAGTTCCATTTTAGTCATTATTTTCCCAATTTAGTTTTCTTTTAACATTGTTATATATATTTTTTTAGTACATACTCATTGATGGAAAAACTAATAGTGCAACTGTTTGCAAATCCCTATGTTCTGCACTTTCTGCCTTTGTGTATTCTATTGCTTAAACTCCTGGGAAATGTACCAAACTTTCCCAAACATAAAGTTGGCCCTTTTATCAGATTGGTTGGGCTGAAAATCCTTGCTTTACATGAGATCAGGCTGGTTACAAAGCGTTGCCTCATGGCCCCTACGGACTCGCTCATGTTTAAATCACACATTCATTCATGGGGATTCAAGATATTGATCATTAATTTAAAGTTTCGGGCTAATTTTCAAACTGGCTCCTGAAATTGTACAGCTTTTCGGATCGCTTTTTCACTTAGCGCTTTTTGGTACATGATATAGTCTCCGTGAAGGTGACGCAAGGGCGGATGAGAGCGCTTTCAAAACATGTTACACGCATTTTGCTGTTGTTTCTAATGTATGAGTCTGTTCTTTGTTCAGCCCGCCAAATATGAAACAGGGAAAAGCTAACCCGGGCCAGCCACACCAACCTTTATATTCTTTACCATAAGCTTGGGATCTCGTCTCATCTTTCCGAGTTCAGTTGAGCTTGATTGACTCGCGAAATAACCAATTAGGGCGTAGAAAAACAACATGGTGAGTGAAAAAAAGAGTGAACAGAATATGACCCCTTTTAAAACACAGCCCTCCCTCTTGTACTGCGTTCCGTATTGACGTGCACATACTATATTTCAGCCTTTCAGCCCCTACGGTGTCAGAAATCTCTCGTCTCTCCGTGGATATAACTGTCCAATTGAAGGAGCATATTTACTGCTCAGGCCCTGCTCGTGTCCTCATGGCGGTGGAACGAGATGAGACTGCTTACCTCAAGGACAGAGCGGCGGAATGTGTTGAACTCATTTCCCCGTGTGAATGAGAGAAAGGAGGCAGGAACGGGCTCCTGAAATGATATGTCAATGGCTCTGCGATGGATAAAACGGCCTCCGCTACTGTGCAACAATCACCTTTTATGAGTTTGACCTTTATTATGCTGGGCCCATTGGGGAGACAGTTGGGTTTGTATGGCGTCGTGAGAAAATGTGTGAAGAGGCAGAGGAGTGTAAGTGATGCAAGGGCAGGTGGGGTCTGGAGAAGGTGCCCAGGCTACCTTCTCCAGGTTACCCTCTCCAGGTTACCTTCTCCAGGTTACCCTCTCCAGGTTACCTTCTCCAGGTTACCCTCTCCAGGTTACCTTCTCCCTGGCAGGGTTTTGTTATTGAAGGGAGGGTCAACTGCAGAGTGACCATAGCAGAGTACACGTTAAATTATCAAAAGCAATAGTGATATTATATAAATCCAGATATACAGTGCCTCTCGTAAGTATTCATACACCTTGAACTTTTGCACATTTTGTCATGTTTACAACCCTAAACATAAAGATTTTATTTTGATTTTTTTACTGAACGTTCACACACAAGTAACAGACAACTGTGAAGTGAAAGCAAAATGATACATGATTCTGTTATTTTTCAAAAAATAGAAAAGTGAAAAGTGGGGCTTGCATAAGTATTCATACAGCATTTTCTGAGTGCATTAAATTGCCTTTAAAACATTCCTAATGACTCCAGAATGTTCACACCTTGGCCTAACGGTTAAATAGAGGCACCTGTGTGTAATCTACTCTCAATATAATTTCAGCTGTTCTTTCAGGCCCTCAGAGCTGTGGTCGGAGTGTATTGGTCACTGAACAACATCATGAAGGTCAAGGAGCACCAGAGAGGTCAGGGATAAAGCTGTGGAGAAGTTTAAAGCAGCCTTAAGTTATACAAAGATTTCCCAAGATTTAAACATCTCCCGGAGCAACTGTTCAATCCATTGTTCGGAAATGGAAAGAGTAAAGCACCACTGCAAACTTACCAAGACGTGGTCGTTCACCTAAACTAACAAACTGAACAAAGAGACACTGGTCAGAAATGCAACCAAGTGCCCCAAGATAACTCTGGAGGAGCTGTGAAGTCCTGCCGCTGAGCTGAGGGAATCTGTACATGGGACAACTATAAGTCGTATCTTCACAAATCTGGCCTTCATGGACGAGTGGAAGAAGAAAGCCATTATTGAAAGGAGGCCATAAGAAATCCCGTTTGAAGTTTGTAGAAGTCATATGGAGGACACAGCTCCATGTGGAAGAAGGTGCTTTGATGAAGGTGCTTTCAGATGAGACAAAAATTGAACTTTTTGGCCCAAATGCAAAACGTTATGTATGGAGCAAATCTGACGCTGCTCATCGTACTGAGTGCACCATCCCCAGTGTCAAATATACGGGGGGGAGCATCATGCTGTGGGGCTGCTTTTCCTCAGCGGGGACTGGGGAGATTGTAAGAATAGTTGGGAAGATGGATGGAGCCAAATACAGAGACATTTTGGAGGAAAACCTGCTGGAGTCACAAGAGAACTGAGGCTGGGGCGGAGTTTCACCTTCCAGCAGGACAATGACCCGAAACACAAAGATAAATCTACAATGGAATGGTTCAATAAAAACATATTAATGTGTTAGAATGGCCCAGTCAAAGTCCTGACCTAAATCCTATTGAAAATCTGTGGAATAATCTGAAAACTGCTGTTCACAAACGCTCTCCTTCTAATGTGTCAGAGCTGGAGTTGTTTTGTAAAGAGGAATGGGCTAAAATGTCAGACTCTACATGTGCTTATCTTGTAGAGTCAGACCCCAAGAGACTTGCTGCTGTTATTGCAGCAAAAGGGGGTCCCACAAAGTATTCATTCATGCTGTATGAATACTTATGCACGCCCCACTTTTCACTTTTCTATTTTTTGAAAAATAACAGAATCATGTATCATTTTACTTTCACTTCACAGTTGTCGGTTACTTGTGTGTGAACGTTCAAAAAAAAATATATATATAATTTATGTCTAGGGTTGTAAACATGACAAAATGTGCAAAAGTTCAAGGTGTATGAGTACTTTCGAGAGGCACTGTATTTTAGACAAAAAGAGCTTAATTCTTATATATAACTCGTCAGTCATGCCATATATCACTTATTGTTTAGAAATTTGGGGAAATACCTATAAATCAAACACACACAAAAATTTCACCCTACAAAAAAAGGCAATAAGACTCATCACATTCTCAACCTACAACCAACCAACCCATTCCCTGTTCATAAAGCTGCAAACATTGAAATTCTATGATTTAGTAGATTTGTGTACAATATAAATGATGTTCAAAGTAAAAAATAAACTTGTGTCACAAACACTACAAAATATGTTATGTTCACCCTCAGACAGAGCCTTTATGAGCTCAGAGGAGATGTTTGTGAAGAAAACATTTCAAACAAACACCATGAGATTTTGTATTTCCATTAAAGGGGTCGATCTCTGGAATGACTGTACAGAGGATCTCAAATTATGTCCGAAGAGAATGTATAAAAGTATTAAACTTGATAATAATAATTCTGTTTACTAGCTTGTTTAAGACTGTCAACTTACTTAAAAAAAAATATATATATATATATATATATATAATAAAATAAAATCCTTTTGAATGTCTGATGTTATGTTGGAAAGTTAACAAAAACACGTGCTGTAAGTTTAAAAACACAAACCAGGGTAGGCAAAGTAAGCATTAGCTTCAGCCTATACCTTTTTCGGTCATTTTGTATGTTATGTTATGAAGAAGTATACTTAACTGAATGTAAATCTTTTGTCATAATTTTGACCGAATAAACTGAAACTATTCCTATTCTTTACAAAGATCTGCGGGCCTATTTGGATCAGGGGTGATTTCCTTAAATTCTCGATGAGATTGATTGACAGGCGCATTAACTAGAGGTCGACCGATATATACATGCCTTTCAGTCATGTGACTTTTGATGTTATGGTGGCCATTTTGAATACCGAAGTAGAATTATGCAGTACAACAACATGTAACAATATCTTTATTCAGGATGAAAATGAAAGACAACGGATCGACAGCGGCATTTTTATGTAATCGTTACAATTGTTCAAGAAGATAAGAGTAAAAACACGGCCCCAGAGACGCACGTTTATGTGAAGGAACCAGTGGGTTAGTGTTTAAGATGGTAGCTTGCTACTGGTTAGCATAGCTTCAACAGCTCAGCTCTGCCCTCTCCAAAAGAAAGCCCTAAACCACAGGATACAACATGTGACAGAGGTCAGAGCTGAGCTGTTACTGTGGTGTTTCCTCAGTGTTCATAGATGTGACACATGTGTTTATCGTGTTGACAGTTGCTAACCAGTAGCATGCTAACGTCTTGAGCAGCTTGAACACTGACTCAGATCTTTAGTAAATCCTGCTGTAGCTCGACAGACAGAGCTGATACGTCTGTGCCACATTTGCTGGTTATTTCACATAAACGTGCGTCTCTGGGGCCGTGTTTTAACTGTGATCTTCATGAGCAATGATTACAAGTTCATAAAAATGCCACTGTCTTTCATTTTCATCCTGTGTAGAGATATTGTTGCATGTTGTGGCTGTGCATAATGCTACTTCGGTATTCAAAATGGCTGAACTATGTGTGATGTCATGATATTTGGGGATTTTACAATATCGGCTATCAGCCCACCGAGTGCCAATACAAGCTCATCTCTCCTGGACTGAAGTGCTCGAGACTTCCCGTTTTTTTGCATCTGAAAGAGCGAAGTCAAGGCTGTAAAAGGCCTGAGGGAAGCGGAGAAACATTGCTATGAAAATTGGTCAGCTACAAGTTTGTTACACCCAAGTTTCACCAACTAAACCGTAGTCAATATGGACAGTTTTAACCTCGCAACTGTATTTTTGATCGTCGCACAAAAGGCCGCGGCTAGAAACGGGATGCTCATGCTAACGGCATAAAGCACTGATTGAATCACCTAAAATGGCCCAGCCCGCGCTACGTGATAAGTTTCCCTTTCGCTTTCCAAAGACAGCAGGTAAAACACAGGGCATTGCGTCTGATCCTCGGCTCATGTTCGGGAGGTTCCAGGACAATGCTACGATTGGACTTTTTGGAAACAAGCTTTTGCGGCGGATTTTGACCGAGATTGGATCTTCCGCATTTGTCTGGTGCACTGGATCTTCACTCGCCGCAGCCTGGTCATCAGCAGGACACGGAGAAACCTTCACAAAGCCATGCTGGTGTCATACGCTGTGTTTGGGAGCGCATAACACAAGCATAACACACGCCACAGAGCTGAAATGTTAAGAAATACAGACTAAAACTTGCACCGTCACTTTAGTACGATGCATATTGTCAGAGTTTTGGTGCATTGTTACACCCCTTGTAAATATAATTGCAAAGTCTTCTCCCCAACACTGTCAGCAGCTAATAGCCATGTTTTCCACAGTCTACTCACACCTCTGCGTGACGTGCTCGAGTCTCAACTCCAACAATTTTCTGGATGTTTCTTTCCGCTCTTCACCTCTTTTCACCACGGGCCAGAAGTCCATTAAAGGCTTTTTCCTGTTTTGCTCAGCGCATGTTGACCTTAAGGCGTCTGCAAGTACTTTAGTAAGTCTGGATAAGACAAAATATAAAAGAGCGAAACAAAATTCAATTACAATCGCAACCTCTTCATTCTGTGTACACATGCTACCACACATTTTAGCATCGATCTGAGGAATGACTGTTCTTCACCTAGGCGTTCCTGTGATGTTGGACACTAAAGCGGCTCCATCCTTCTCCCACAGCCCTGGGGTCACCGGGGTTCAGCCTTTATCTATATATAGCCCTGTTTACATCACCTATGCCTTTGTGCTGAGGAACCGTTTAATCCTGGGAGACCAATTAACCAGCTACCATGTTGTTCCAATGTGAGAAAACAGGCTCATGTTTTCTCCATGAGCCATTAATGTGCGGTCAGTGAAGTGTGAGGTGGAACTACAGCAAATGGAAAGCAGGTGATACGATAATAGGGAATGGAGTAACGCCTTCCACCCGGCGCTCAAATGACACAAGGGGAGTGCGAGGAGAGCGACGGAGAGGGGAAGGTTATAGAGAGAGGGGAAGGTCGAGCAAGAGGCCATTTTGAAAGATTTAAGTGGCGGTTAGTAAGTAAGGTAGGTTTGACTCTCAGACAGCGAGGTCACAGTGTGTCTTCCAGTTGGTCTGACTCGGGGAGGAAACTTTTTGGGGCGACAGAAAGCTTCTTGTTACGGGACCATTTGAGAGTGGTTCTGTTTGGTGAGAGTTTTTGGAACAATCGGTGACTCTTGTTGCCCTGTGAGACCATCGAAATCACAGAAATGCCTTCATCCCGGACCCGTTTAAATTGAACTACCGCCAAACACATGAATAGGAAACAAGGTGCAATACTTAAGCAAGGCGTCCTTTTCATGGCATTTATATCATTTCGGTGGTTACCCCTCCTGGAACCGCCACCTTAAAGTGGTGAAGGATGTTTGAGTGCCCGAATGATCCTAGGAGCTCTGTTGTCAGGGGCTTCGTGCCCCTGGTAGGGTCTCCCAGGGCAAACAGGTCCTAGGTGACGGGTCAGACACAAAGCGGTTCAGAAGCCCCTTATGAGAGACCAACAGGCCCGATTAGAACCATGAGGCCGTCCTTCTGTGGACCCACCACCTGCAGGAGGAGCCATAGGGGGCAATGTGATTTGGGCAGCTCCAACAGCTGCCCCCACCCGCCTTAACGGAGCGCATTTTCTCCAGTTCGGCTTTACCCAAATCTAAAAGCTTCTCGGCTGGAGAGCAACAGCGTAACGCCTCATCTGAAAGCTGAGACCTACAAAGTGATTGTAACTTTTTGCCAAGTCGCCACATTTTTTGTCATAGTTTTGTTGTTTCTTCATTACTTTTTGTGGCTTTTTGTTGTGTTTTTGTCACTTTTTTTGTTACATTTTTTCTATCATTTTTTTGTCGCATTTTTGTGGCCTTTTTGTTGCTTTGTTGTAGTGTTTTTGTTGACTTTTCATTACATTTTTTGTCACATTTTTTGATGCTTTTCCGGCACATTTTTGTTTTGTTTTCATCCTCTTTTTTGTCGCTATTTTGATGCTTTTCTTTTTTAGCTTTTAGATTTGGGTAAAGCTCGGTTAAGGCGGGACCGGTGGCCCTAGAGCCAGTGGCCCTTCTGTGCTCTTCCAGAATGGACATATGGCCAGTCCGCCCCTGGGTGTGGTCAATAAAGCTGATCGCCGTAAAAGTGTAGCATTGTATTTAACTGGGACTAAATTTAAAGGAACATCATGGAAAATCCATGAACAAATGGAGTCTATGCCTCCTGAAAAAACAGGTCAGTCACAACTATCAAAGAGTCATGAAATAACTATTTCCATTTGATTACGTCGCACTGGGTTAGAAGGGCCGGTCACAAGACTTTGTTTCAACATATTGCTATGGCCATGTCCTATCTAGAGCTTTATTAAAGATCTTTGACCGTTTGCCAACAACAACAACAACAATAGCAGCCAAAGGTTACCTGGAAATCATCTGCCCCCTGCTGGCCAGGAGCTGTGCCGCTCCTCGGCCCATTCCCACACTGTGGTCCACTCCAGCTTCTTGGGAGTGATACTGGGAGTAATGTTCTGTATCTACTTGCTCAGCTGTTGGAATGGACAGAGAAGCTAACTTTGAATCGACTTTGACGCCGGAAGAAGAGTTTGAATCACCAATATCGCCATGTCGACATTTCCCCAAGGTCCGTTCTAACGGGAGCTTCTGACTGTGGCAGGACTCAGCTGGAGAAGACGCTCGTAATTAGCACTTACCGGTGGACATTAGCATCATTACACCGAGGAGAGATAATCACCAGCGCATTAGCACCATGGATCGGATTTCTATTAGAGCGAAACCAGCTTGAGCACTGGAGTCATCTGGTATTCTCTGGCACCGAGTCTCCAGAGGCTCAAAAGGCTCAGGGCCACAAAACTCACAGAAACACTGACAAATCAAAAGAGCACCACCACAGCTAGCCTCCTACATGTATTTGCTACAGTAGAGGTTTGAGTTAAAGGTGCGTTCAAAAACGACACATTCGTAACCTAATCCATCATTTATAAAACTTTTCCAATTGCTTGGTAATTATTTGTAAACATTTAATGTGCATATGACACATGCAACACATTTTAACCCAGCTTTCTTAGTTTGACATTTTTTGTGAGGTTTATAGTTTCTCTTCCTTACTGGACACTGACAGGAAGTGACATAGATAAAGGTAAACATTTGACTCATTCCATGAGTCAAATGTTGCGTTCATGTGGACTGGGGAGCTCATTTTCCTGAGATGTCCACAGTTGGTTTGTGTTTATGTGTTTTTTTATGTGGGAAAGTGGGGATTTTGATGTCATCAAATAAAAACAGTCTTTTATCATTGACTAGCGCTTAGCTGAGCTAAATGTGTGTTAGCGTCTATCATCCATCCATCCATTTTCTTCCACTTAAATCACACTGCACCCTATGGCTCCTCCTGCAGGTGGTGGGTCCACAGAAGGACGGCCTCGCGATTAACCGGGCCTGTTGGTCTCTCATAAGGGGCTTCTGAACTTTGTCTGACCCGTCACCTAGGACCTGTTTGCCATGGGAGACCCTACCAGGGGCATGGAGCCCCAGACAACAGAGCTCCCAGCATCATTCGGGCTCAAACCCCTCCACCATGTTAAGGTGTCGGTTCCAGGAGGGGTGTGTTAGCATCTCAAAAGCTAAATGGTAGTTTGTGAGAAACAAATATTTTGGTTTTGCTAGAGTTAATGTCAGGCATTTCACTCACAATTATATTACTCTGAGGATGACGACAAAAGTCAAAAGCTCACATTAGACGATAAAAGAACAAATCAGCTGATTTCCAGGTGCTGAAGTCAGAAAGTTTGTTTTGACCCGAGTTCCCCAGTCGGTTTCCTCAGTCTTGCCGCGTTCATGCGCATTTTCCAACAGGGGGAAACACTTTCCCCGGTCATTAAATTGCTGCTTCACTGCAATAAAATTCTAATTATTACTCACAACAGATGTCATCCATCTAACTCAGTCATATTTTCAAAAGCATTAAAACTGTCATTTGCACTTAAATAATTGCTTAATAAATGTCATGATTAAGGTTTTCCATTAACACATGTGTCATGTGTCGGGCAACAAGGTTTCTTTTATTGGAACTAAGTATTGGCAGTAAATTGGATTATGGCTGTGATAATGTGTTTTAACAAGGACGCAGTAACACAAACACAAATAAATGTCTACAATAGGATAAAAAAAGAAACAATATGCTAGCTGCTTTAGCTTGAGCTTTTAAACCAGGGGTGTCAAACTCATCTTGGGTCACGGGCCACATAGAATAGAGAAAATGTTTCCAATAAGTGAATAATAATGAGCTGTGATTTGGTCAAAGCCCTAACTTGACTGAAGCTTCATTAATAACAACGGCTTGCACTGTGTCACAAGTTCCTACAAGTACTACATACAAGTACTACATAGTCATTATTCATTCACTCCACTCTCGGCTGATGTTATTGAAGCCACAGCCGCCCTGGGGCAGACTGTCCATTTACCACTTGCCTATATAATGCGTTCATATCCTGGGCTCTTATTAGGTCAGTGCCCTCTGCTGGACACGTGTGGAACTCTTACTTTTTTTTATTTTTAGTGGCTAGAATGAGCATTCTGGTTATTAAAAATCATAACTCCGCACAGGAATGGGCTAGAGACTTACTTTTTTTTTCTTATATACTCTGGAATTTCTGCTCTACAGGGCAGGGGTCGGATAAAATCATCTGGCGGGCCGGATCAGGCCCACGGGCCGTATGTTTGACACCCCTGTTTTAAATGGTTGATGGGAAAAAAGGCAGCAATCAAAACAGTTTTCTTCATTCACGTAAAATGTGTAAATATGAATCTGTCTCTCGAATTTGTTTAGTTTTTTTTGCAGATGTACATTATTACCGAAGTTTAGCAAGTATACGTGTGATCAGAACTATAGGGCCAATCCCAAAGATGTGGAATGTGGTGCCCAGACCAGTGCTGTTGGGCCTTGGTGAATGAGAAGTGAGTGCCGAGACTCAATCCTCAATCCAGTCTTACAAAATTTCCCTACAAAATCTTTACAACTGGAAATGACCTTTCACTCTGGGCGTGGATCAAAGTTTAGAACACATTCTCTGAAGCACTTAAACTGGTCTCTGAAGCCAAACCATTCTGGCTCTCCTTTCCTTGGCCATACCATGAACTCACAGTAAAAATGTATTACATGGTGCCAGTGGTGTAAGTCAGTCCACCATATGATTCTCGTGATTCCAGAGCTTGTGTTTCTCTATCCAGCGTTGGGTCGTACGTAAAGGTCCTCCAGCCCGGTGTCGTGCGGAGAGGAGTGGGAGGTGTGTGTCCTTGCCTCGTCCGCTCGGTCACGGCTGCCTGACTTTATAGAGCGCTCCCTTCACACAGACGCTTTTTAATGGACACTAAACTGCCATGATCGCCCCGTGTCCCCCTTCCCCTCGTCAGAGCGGCCCTCTCGCCTCCCCCTCCGTCTCCCCCGGCTCTCCGCTGTCACAACGATGGACCGGGAGGCGACAGAAGACACTGGCGCCGCTGATCATCTTCCTCATGTCGTGCTCACTGCAAAAGTGTCAGAAAGAGGGCTGGAGGAGGACATTTGCCTTCTTCTCCACCAGCTGTAGCACACACCGAGTTCTTAGCCTTTTGATACACATGACTGACACAATGTATGAGTCCACTGTGTCCCATGCGTCCCATTGAGAGCGTCCCGCATGGCGTCTCCAGGTGCCGTGCAGGATGGCGCCCATTTTCTGACAAATGGGAAAAAAACATATCAAGATTTATTTTATTTGAAATTTACCTATGAAAACAAAGCATAATAAAAAATAGGCAGATTTTAAAGCAGTAACTTGTTTGCCTTAATAAACCCTTTCCATAATCCAGTGTGAATTTCGTCGACTAAAATATTAAGTCTTAATTTTAGTCAAAGTGATATTTTTGAAAAAAATTGGACTAAAACTAAATTAAACGTTTCTCATGAGACTAAAACTATGACTAAAATGTCCAGATATTTTAGTCGAAAATAAGGTTAAATGAAAATGAAAAGGAGAGACTAAAATCATCCAAACTTCTATTAGCCTCATATCATGTAAATTCTCTGCCAAATGAACAGGTCTGAGCTTTACTCATGTGGAAGCAGCTCCATGAAGTCGAGGACCACGATTAAATATGATTATAATGAATATTATAAATACAAGTCGACTAAATTAGTCTTCATTTTAGTCGACTAAATTGACATGCAATTTTCGTCGACTAAAACTAGACTAAAATTGAATTACATTTTAGTCAAAAGACTAACACTAAAACTAAAATAAATATGTTGTCAAGTGTTAATGGGATGATTGGGGGGTCTTTCATCTCCCCCTGGTGTCTCTGGCCACAAAACCACAATTGCAACTTGACTGCCACCGGACTGCAGCCACCAATACACACTAATAGAAGCTAACAGGCAAAGCTAACTGCAGGCTAGCGCCACTTAAACAGTATTTACAGCCAAGTTTGAGTGAAAAAAAAAAAATTCCATTGTGTAATTGGATGAACAATATCCCTCTCTCCCTTTGTCTTTTCTGTCAGCGTAGGATTTACTCTCCCGGACAATTAATGAGTAAAAAACATAACTTGCTACAACATCTGCAGTAGCGCTTATGGCCTCTAGGGGCACGAGTTACTTAGTACTGCTAAGTAGATTTTTGACAACAAAATCTGAAAATGTAATTGAAATGTATGGGTTATTTGTCCACATTAGATGCAAAGACTTGTTTGACAGGAGATTTGGAATATCTTGCTTAATCTTTGAATACTTTATTTACAGAATAAAATCTGTACAAAAGTCCTTTTGCTTTGGGCGTCAATAAAATAAGAATTAATGGTCACATTTATGTAGCACCTTGTAAGGATTATAACGAAATCTGAACACGCCTCTGACTCATGCTTTGCTCACACGCTACAGAACAAGAAGACCATGTCACTGAGATGAGCTGATAGACAATGGTCCACACCATAATCATTCTGAACATAACGAGAAGTACAGATAATATACAAACACACAAACATCTGACTCACTGATAGGAAGTCACCCTGTCTGCATAGAGAAGTGCAAGACTAGGATAAAAGGCGACTGTCAACGGAGGTCTGGACTTCACTTCTTCTCTTTCTCTGAAGTCACCAGCTGGTTATACTGCTTTGTAACTAGGAACGACGGCAATAAAAGCCTTTTCTTTGAGACAACTTCTATCTCCAGTGTATCCTTTGGCTATATCCAAATAACTGTTCTCGCGTAATACAAAAGAACCAGATCCTATCAACCTTTCTACCTTTAAGCAGTCAAAATGTGCACTCTTTACCTCAAGGAACCAGTCACCCATTCACTCTCTTTACTTTACTTTATTTACTTATTTGGAGAGGACAGTGCACATTAATGAACGCTCAGTACAGCTACTTTGTGTAAATGTGCATCCATCTTTCCATCCATAATCCACATACATTTAACAAACAAACAAACAAACATGGACGTACAGTATTTACACTCTTTACAACACATTATGAAAAGTTTCCTATTGATTGATTGATCGGCCACTGTTTAAGCTCTTTTTAAACATTGTAAAGGTGGAGGACTGTCGAATACTAATTGGAAGACTATTCCAGTTTATGCACCCATTTTCAACCCAATCTCATTCATCGGTCTCTCTCATTCACACGCCAGCGTTCGCAGACACTGGAGGCAAGGAGGGTGAAGTGTCTTGCCCAAGGACACAACGACAGTGTGCACCTGCGGGATTCGTACCGCCGACCCTCTACTCTCTACACCATATCGCCCCTAAGAATTAGATCAGGGGTGCCCAAACTTTTTGTCTCCGAGGGCCAAAATGAAAAAGTGCCTGTGAGTCGTGGGCCAAACATGGCGATGTCAAGCACGAAAAACACATATAACTGCAAATTACAAAGTTTACTTTACTTTCACTCAAAGAAAATGCCACATTAGATTATTTTGAAAGCGTAAGTTCAGCATCAATTCTTTTGTAAGTCAGTTTTTAACATATACTGTTGTCGACGTCAACAACCTTTGCAATAAAAGTTTGAAAACTGTGAAAGTTGATGCTACAACGCTCTGTGATTGATAAATACCAAGACACCACAACAGTGTTTCCTTAACTTTGAGAAAGGAGTGAAACAGCGCCCCCAATTTGACGCTGCTGGTCAAAAAGTGTACTGCATCTATATTTACCATTGAGAATGAATGGAAGAGAGTTAGTATTAAGTTAATACTAACTCTCTTCCATTCATTCTCAATGGTAAATATTAACCACACGCAGCGCAAAAGTAGGTCACTCTCTGGCGGGCCAACAGAATTGTTTCGGCGGGCCAAAATTGGCCCTCGGGCCCCACTTTGGGCACCCCTGAATTAGATATTGAAATATTCTTTTGGAAAACTTCCAAATACTGAAAAACAAATAGGTGCGGAAAATTCTATTTGAGAAAATGACTCGACTTGAAGTTATGATTTTCCTTATAGCTCTATAAGGGAAATGTTGAATCAGTAGAATAAATAAACACTGTATTGTGAAAATTAAGCAATGTCAAAAGAGAGCAAACCGGCTCCACAATCTGACAGCTCAAATGACCGTCTCCTTTGAAAACTGACAACACTTTCAGAATCCCCCGTCCACCCCAGAGATAAAGTCTGGACATGCTAATGCGTCACGGAGCTGAGGAAACTGCCTTATTCAGAACAAAGTGCTGACTCTATATCTCAGAAGGGTGTGCAGGAGGGCTCCCATGGGTGCAGCTCTCAGGAGGTAACAGAGAGTGGAGCCTTTGAGGTCAATGAAACACTTACCGAGCAGCGGCAAGAAATAAAAACGGGCTTTCAACTCCCGGCATCCGGCAGCCGCTTTATAGCGCTCAACATTTACATATTTCTAAACAATAAATGCACCTGCTCTCGCTCGCAGTCGCTCTCAGACTCCGGCTTTGTTGTATTGCACTAATAGTACTTTTTCCACCCGCTGTGCCGTCTTCTCATGTCAAGGGAGCGGGAAAGTTTTAAGCTCAAGTGCGGGGAAAACTACAGGTTTGAGTGGAAATCTAGCCGAGAAGTTGCGTTCTCATAACAACGTCAAAATGCAGACGACATGGGCTATGGTTTATTTACCTGTATTTACTCGACAGCCACATAAAACTTCTGTTTACCTGATACGATGAGGTTTTCAGTATCCACACTACATTAGAACCAGTTAACAGAAAGATAATGTTCACCATTTATATGAGCTGGAATAATCGAGTAACTCTCTTCAGTGCCGTATCAGGAACCACCTGGTCTCTTAAGTTTGTATCTAAAGAAATTGACTATCTTTTACTTTTTGACTTTTGAGGTGGCATCTCTAAAGGCAGGGGCCGGTTTTGGTAAGAAATCTACAAACTTATAATCCGACATTTACCAATGTTTTCTCCCTGACTGTGAGGAAGCTGGCCACGAGGGGTCGAAATGGGCAGGCAGACTGACAACAAACATAGCTCTTAAGGTCAGCACACACTGCACGACTTTTATGCCCGATTTCGCTCTATTTCTCAGTCGTGCCGAGTCTAATGGAGTCGTGTCTAGCCGAAGGCAGTCACACAGAGTCGGGTCGTGTAGTGTGGGGGGGTCACGACTGGACTGGGCGGTAGAAAGACGCGACTAGACTCCAGTCGTAGGAAATCAAACATGTTTGATTTTTAAGCCCGATTTTGGACGCACGGGAGAAACGTGGGTGATTTTACCGTCCCAAATGTGAATGACAGAGTGATATAAAGACAGAAAAACACCGCCGCGCCTCCTTTTTTCACTTCTCTGTTAAACCAGCGGCACAAACGACTCATTTCATGGCCACAGCCCCACACACGAAACAGCACAACTTTATATCACCAAAAGTTCACGACAGCCACCTTTTCCAGCTACATTTCAACCACGAACAGAGTTTAGCGGCTCTTACTGAGTTTGGAGACGAACTGTTTAGCTTCACCTCGCCGCTAACGGCGGCTAGCCTCCCCGCTTTCTCCGCCGTCTCCTCCGCTGTCTCCTCCATCCTGAGGTTGACGCCCGTCTCCTTTTCTTATTAAATCCACTGAAATACGTCCCGCTTCTTCCTGTCGCCAACTCTTACCTCCATTTGACAGAACTATAGCCAAGTTGAAGCTTCGTAGTAGCGTTAGCCTAGCGCTGCAGTGTTGTGACATTGTTGACACCGTTGACCAATCGGGACACACACGTTATCCCACGCTCACAAACACAGGCCTGTCTTTGCGGATTTGGGGTCAGTTTTGAAGCCGTAGAGACGACAGACGTGCTGTGTTATAAAACATCAGCTGTTTGTCAGAATCGTGTGTCGCTCTTACGATTCTCAGTCGTTAAGTGTGAACCCCCAGACGTTCAAAAATCGCACTGAATCCAGTCGTGTAGTGTGGACCCCCCGTTCTATATAAAATCGTTTACGACTAGAAAAGTCGTGTAGTGTGTGCTGACCTTACCAGACATTTATTTTGCAAGACCAACAGAACTTCTCAGTGACTGTCACACACAAAATGGCCCCCAGTGACTAGAAGCAGTCAGGTTTTATACTTCCCCCTAATGGGAAAGGACCTCCCACCGGAAAGTGCCATTAGCTCAATGGGTAAGTTCAAATCAAAACAAAGACAAAATACAAATCAAAAATCATACACAAAAGGAAACACAAAGCAAAGTTTCCCCCTGCCACATGGTCCAGCCCAAGATTTTAAAATGGCCGACACAGACCACGCCCCTTCCTTTCTCACCAGGTGGTACAGGTAAATGTCTGAGTAAATGAATAAACAAAGTTTTAAATGTACAATGTGAAGTAATTATTAACTTAATAAAATGAATCAGGGGTTATTGTTGACTGGCGTATATTGCAAATGAAACAAACGAAGCAAAATAACCAAAATACATAATGGGACAAATCCACTTTGTCACACTGACCATTATTTGGAAGTGATTCACAAACCTGTCCTCTCATTTGACCAACATCAAGCGCGTCGTTTTGAATATTGTCTCCACTTATTTAACTTTTCCATTTTTAACACATCTCTGCAGCAGGCTGTGGTCCCAACGTGCCTCAAAGCAACGACCATCACTCCGGTGCCAAAGAAGTCACCGCCCTAACCAACCCCAGGAGCACTCACGCCAATTCTTATGGAGTGCTTCGAGCGGCTCGTCATGGACCACATCAAGTCAGTTTTCCCTCCAACCCCGGACCCAGACCAGTTTGCTCAACTGAAGATGCCATCTCCACAGCGCTTCACACAGCCCTCACTCACCTGGAAACAAAGGACTCCTACGTTAGAATGACTAAGCTCAGCATTCAACACTATAATCCCACAGCAGCGAATACACAAACTGCTCCACCTGGGGATCAACACATCATTGTAGCTGCTGGACTTTCTGACGGGGAGACCACAGGCTGTACGTGTCCTCCAGAACCATCACACTGAACACGGGAGCTCCCCAAGGCTGTGTGCTGAGCCCCCTCCTGTTCACTCTGCTGACCCATGACTGAGCTCCAAAGCACGACTCAAACCTCTTCATCAAGTTTGCAGACGACACAACAGTGGTGGGCTTCATCAGCAACAGAGACGAGTCAAACTATACAGGAGTGAGTGAGCAGTCTGACCATGTGGTGCACACAGAACAATCTCTCTTTAAATGTGGAGAAGACACAAGAGATGGTTGTGGACTTAGGAAGAGCGCGGGTCCAGCTCCTCTAACAATCAACGTGCTGCAGTGGAGAGGGTGACCAGCACTAAGCTCCTGGGTGTGCACATCACAGAGAAGCTCTCCTGGACCATGCACGATACATCACTGGTCAAGAAAAGTCATCAGCATCTCCACTTTCTCCGAGAAGAGCCAGAGTCCCAGCCTCCGTTATGTGCAACTTCTACAGAGGGACTATAGAGAGCATCCTGACCAGCTCCATCACTGTGTGGTTCTTCTACAGAGGGACTATAGAGAGCATCCTGACCAGCTCCATCACTGTGTGGTTCTTCTACAGAGGGACTATAGAGAGCATCCTGACCAGCTCCATCACTGTGTGGTTCTTCTACAGAGGGACTATAGAGAGCACCCTGACCAGCTCCATCACTGTGTGGTTCTTCTACAGAGGGACTATAGAGAGCATCCTGACCAGCTCCATCACTGTGTGGTTCTTCTACAGAGGGACTATAGAGAGCATCCTGACCAGCTCCATCACTGTGTGGTTCTTCTACAGAGGGACTATAGAGAGCATCCTGACCAGCTCCATCACTGTGTGGTTCTTCTACAGAGGGACTATAGAGAGCATCCTGACCATCACTGTGTGGCACGGTGCCAGCACTGCCTCCTGCCGAAGAAGCCTCCAACGCATCGTGAGAACAGCGGAGAAGATCTTTGGAGCCCCTCTCCCCTCTATTAAGGAGATGTACTCCACCCGTCTCACCCGCAAAGCCGTCAAAATCACCAGGGATTCTTCGCACCATCACACAGTCTGTTCAAGGTTATGCCTTCAGGGAGGAGACCGCGGAATCTACGGGTCAGTTCCAGTCGACTGAGGAACAGTTTCGTCCACAGGGCCATCGGGAAGCTGAACTCCTTCCCCTCCCTCTTCCCCCCACTCCACAATCAAGGATGAGAGAAACATAATTTCAAACCATTCACATGGTTTGACGAATAAAAAATCTTGAATCTTGGATCTTTTGTTTGGTGGGTAAGAGAAGGCATAGATGTCAAATGTAGAACAGGAATAATCTCTCGCACTCTGTACACTTGCAACACCAGTGTTCCTTTATTTAATGCAGTGGCCTTCGTCAGGCAAAATGTTTTTTATGAATGAGAAGCCATCCTACATGCCCCACAGTCAGATCTACCAGACCTTATTAACCCTAATGGGAATCACAGATGTGGGAGTTAACTTATAAACATTTAGAAAATCTCTTTCTTCCAACATCCCCACAGTGGTAAAAAAAAAAAAAACATTCGCAATGCAATAACTTGCGCATCCACACATGTGGTCTATTCATTGTGTTGCCCTTGTGGTTTAGCACATGTGGGAAAAACCATAAGAAAATTAAACAAAGAATAAGCATAAAAGCTCAATACGCAGAAATAACAGAATATCCAGGAGCCCATTTCAAAGATGCAGGAAGTGTTTTATGTGTTTGCAGTATTGAACAAGTCCCTCCTCCTTATAGAGGAGCAGACCATGACAAAGCTTTGAAGGAAAGAGAAGCCTACTGGACTGAAACTTTACAGACCCTTACAAGGGATTAAGGCAAGACACTGCAGGTGAATAGGGGAAAAAATGTATATTTACAGATATCAATTTGAAACTGTTGCTGTAGATCACTGGCATAAATGTGAGAAAAAAATACATTGCAAGTTTTCTGTCATTTTATCTTTTCATATAAGAACAAGGTGTTTTATGCCTAAAAATGCCCCAAATTTCACATCTTTTCGGCGACGAAATCTGAATAATGGATAGAGCTACATTCAAATTTATGGTTTCATTTTATTGATAAATGAGTTTCCAAGACTTTCTCAGAGGGGATTTTGGATTTCTTGTTTAGTTTTAAAATAATCTGTTTTTTTAGTGGAAAATTTTGTAAAAAATTAATTTTCACCTTATTTTTTGACATTCAAAACTCAATAAATGGGGCTAGGGATTAAATAATAAAAAATCCCTCTGAAAAAATCCTCCAAATATTGTTCAGTCCAAAGCTGGAGAACGTGAAGTCTTTAGGTCCGACTGACGTGGACAAAGTGTCGCCACAATGACAGAAAAATGGGTTTTGAGAAAAAGGCCCTTGAAATTGCATTGTCCCATATAAGTCTATGGGGGAACATTGAATCAGCGCAATATTTAAACATGTTATTGTGAAGATTAGGCATATTTTCTGTTTCCGGGTGAAAGCTTGTACGGGTTTTGCCTGTAGTGTCTCCCCTTAAATGATGAGCTTATTTTGAATGTTTCAGTGAGCCAAACATCCACATACAGTCTTCAAACTAACATCATTAAACCAGATTTGAAATGTTTTGCTCCTTAAATTGTTATGAATGCTAATTACATTGTACAGAAGGGTGGGGCTGGTGGAGTGATTCTGGGGTTGTGGCCTGGAAAGTTTGGGAACCCCTGATTTAAAACGTAGAAATACACAAATAAAAAGGACATTCAACATTCAACAACATTCGATCCTAACGTATGTTTGTTAGCCCGCTCAATATACTTTTCCTATAGCCGTTAGCATTTAGCATCAAACAAATGATGAACAATCCAGATGATTTCAGTTGTTCAACTACATTACAGCTGCTCGTCATATAATTGGAATATCATGAAAAAAGTGCATTCACTTCTGTTATTTCAACTGTGAAACTAATACATGATAGACTCATGAGATTCAAAGTCAGTCCTTTATTTGTTATCATTTTGATTATTATGGCTCTGCTTGTATAAAACCCAAATTACAAATCTCCTAAAGTTAGAATATTTGAAAAATGGACTGTAAACCATAATCATCAAAGTTATAACAATGGCTTGACATTTGTCCCTTGGCGTGTTATGAGTCAAATATTACTTTCACAGTTTAAGTTGAATAACAGAAGTAAATGCACTTTTTCATTATATTTGAATTATACGACGAGCACCTGTAGGTCAAAGCCTTGCTACAAATTATTCATGAATATACCGACCGCTGTGGATTTTACTTTTAGATCAGATTTAGCACAGTAGTAAAACTAAATCTCATTCAGCTACAGATGCATTATGCAACTTTTTAAGCGAAGTTAATATTAATGCGTAATGCAGTTACCCAGCGATGACTCCAGGACCGATTGTTTCTCAGGGTTCTGGAAGGTTTTTCCTGCTGATGGATCTGTCTCCATGGTTACGTATAATTTCCATCCAGAAACACGAAAAAACATGAAATAAAATTGGTCCTGGAGCGTCCTGGAGACCACTGGGACGGAAAGCAAAAGCGCCAATCTCACTCGCCCACAGCCACTGGGTCACTCAGAGGTCACGCACTCATATCAACAGAAACATTTCTGCTCAGATACACATCCAGTGGTCCCGAAACATCATCTTATAATGATGTTAATGATGGAGAAACTACTGTGATTTCTAGGGTTTAGAACAGGGGGGGGGATTCATTTTCAAAAGGGGCCACATCGGGATATAAGTATAATATATGGGGAGTGTATCGCCGGGGTCCATAAACAAAAGCTCCAAAATAAAAAAATGCTTTGATTGGGAAAATAGTTTTTTTCAATAAATGAATAATAATGAGCCTGGCAGGACTGTAGCCTCATATAAACACTTACACTTATTGCACTTTACAAGCCTGTGTCACAAGTCTCTGCTACATTGTAGTCAATATTCATTCACGCCACACTCCGTGGTAGTAAGCTACTATTGTAGCCACAGACTGTCCATTTCCCACTTGACTACAATGTGTTTATATCCTGATTTCTTATTAATAATAATAATAATAATAATAATAATAATAATAATAATGCATTGGTTTTATATAGCGCTTTTCTGGACACTCAAAGACGCTTTACATTGCATTATTCATTCACTCCATACTCGGTGGTGGTAAGCTACTATTGTAGCCACAGATGCCCTGGGGTAGACTGACGGAAGCGAGGCAACCAGTCTGCGCCATCGGCCCCTCCAACCACCACCGACCACTCACTCACTCACTACATTCACTAGGCTTCCTGGTGTTACCAAACGGTCTCCCATCCAAGTACCGACCAGGCCCTTCCCTGCTTAGCTTCCGAGGTCTGACGGGATTGGGCAGAGCAAAGGTGGTATGACCTCCTATTATTATGTCAGTGCCCTCTGCTGGACACCTGTGGAATTCTTTTATTCTTATTTAATCTGCCCCCTAGTGGCTAGAGTGAGTATTCAGGTAATGAAAAAAAAAATCACACAGGAATGGGTTAGAGACGTACTTTTTTTTTTGACATACTTATGAATTCATGCTCTACATGTTGTGGGCCGGACTGAATCATCTCGCGGGCCGGATGTGGCACGCGGGTCGTATTTTGCCCAGGTCTGGTTTAGAATGTGGTGATGTCATATGAACACAACCTATTGTCCACCGCATGTGACTCATTTACCTGTAAGGAAGAGTGGACGACTGTGGACAGGAGTCTTCCCTCTTCCTCCCTCGGATGGACTCATTCCGAAAGAGCGTGTTTACATGTGCCACACTTCCTCACCTTGTCCCTTTCAAACTCTGTCTCCAGCCCTGACCCCTGGCTGCTCCCTGATTCTCTATGATGTGACAACCATGAAGGGGACCCTGCCAAAATGGCCGCCCCCTCCCTCTTGACCTCTGACCTCACCTTTCAAAAGTCTGCCACTGAACCAAATGCCAGCGCTAATTAGCCGCGCGGCCCGTTAGCTTCCCTCCGGCGGACAGAATCACCCTATTACACCCGGAGTAATTGTCTCCGCCGCCGTGCAGTAAATCAGCTTTATGTCTTGGACAAGAGCCGGTGGGACTCGGGGGCTAAAAGGGTCGCGCTGGAAAATAATTCAATCAAACGAGAATGAAAATGGACGTATTGCGTTTTTAAGCGTTAATATTTTATGCTTAGGATTTGAAATAATGATGTCACAGTAGGAAAAAGACAGCGAGGACTGCGAGACTGGGCTGGTTAGGATTTCGGATTGGCCTAGAGCGACCTCTGCAGGACACATGCTAGGGCAGAGGATGCAAGCTTTCACTTTTAGCTAACGGCGACAAGTCGATGGCGGCGTGATGAACACACGTCGAACGAAGAAGTGCTCAGAGTGGAGGACGGCTTTGCGGTCCACATGACGCAACAACATCCAGAAGATACGAGTGGCCGCGCTTCAGCAGAAGAAGATTAAATGGCCAAAGTAAAGAGGATTTTTCCAAACTGCGAGACTGAAAATGCTAGGTGTATTTTTGTCAAGGTCAACATGGTCAACAGGGAAGAAAACAAGTATATCTTTGTGGACCTCTGATGTTTTACAGTGTGATCCAAACATAATTGTCACTTGTGGAGGTGTGTGGTGTTACAGTGTACTGCACAAATCTAGAGTGGCATTTTGAAATGAAAACCATAACCATGTGGCTTCTGGCAAACAGCAAATGGGACTTTTTATGGTTTTCTTTTAAAAATGTCTTGTTCTAGCCACTCTGCCATAAAGGCCAGACTAACAGTTGTTCTGTGGACAGTTTCCCCCACCTGAGCTGTGTCTCTCTGCAGTTCATCCAGGGTCACCATAGGCTTCTTGGTAACAGCTGTGGTCAGTGCTGTCGGTCAGTAAGTTGAGGAGCACGGCCGGGTCTTGGTAGGTTTGCAGTGATGCCAGACTCTTTCCATTCCTGGATTGTGTATTTATCTGTACACACAGAGATGTTCAAAGCTTTGTAAATCTTTTTATAACCGAACCCAGCTTTACACTTCACAATAACTTCATCCCGGACCTGTCTGGTGTGTTCTTGGACTTCATGATGCTTCTGCTCCACAATAGTCTCTAACAGACCTCTGAGACCATCACAGAGCAGCTGTATTTGAACTGACATGAGATTACACACAGGTAGACTCTGTTTAGTCATTAGGTCAACATGTGATCATTCAGAAATCATCAGGAAACTTCTGAAGGCAATTGGCTGCACTAAAAGGAAAGTGGGCACATGTATACATTTCATTTCACTTGAGGATTGTGTGTCACTTAGTGTGTGCCTTTCACATTTCACATTTCAATGAAATATATTTATGTTTATGGTCCATAGCGGGGAAAAAGGCGAAAAGAAAAGTTAAATGGGGGCCCATACTTATGCAACCCATATTAAAAAAGTGGCATATTGCCACCCTTTATTCTCTTCTTCTCTCTTCTTCTCAAGGAGCTTCATAAGGTCGTCATCTGAAATGGTTTAACAGTCTGTAAAGTCAAAACCATTTCTGGCGACTTCATTGTAAAGCACAATGAGAAAATGTTTGAAATCGATTTCACCTTTTTTTGTTTTGAACATAATTCCATATGTGTTCATTCATAAATGAGTTCAGTGAGATCCTACAGTGTAACTAGTCTTGAAATAAAAGAAAAAACAAAACGTGAAAAAGCCTTTCCAAGCCTTTGACGGGGAGTTTGCCTGAGGCGCGATGTCAAGAGAGAGATTAGCGCTCTTGCAGCTCGGGCTCTTTTTTCTAAGCAAGTGCAAGATGACAGTCTTGTCTGGACCAACACTGTTGTTGCACCAGGAAGAAGATACTGTAGGGGCCATAATGTGCCACGTGTCTTACACCTTTGTTTCCACTATTTATTCAGTTTTCTGCCGAACTAAAAACACATTTTCGACACTCAAGTCAAAACTTAAAGGGAACACAGTTTTTTGAAAACGTAAAGTCATACTGTCATGTAGATGTTGTGACCTGGCTTTTGGTCCATAATTATTAAGCCGACATCTGCAAGAACAAAATACGGGTATGAAGTTCAGTCAGCACAGACTAAGCAGATTTTTGTTTTTCATAATTATAGTTGAAAGGAGTTTAGGCCATGAGATTAATATGGGAAGCTGTTTTTATGTTCAGTTATTTCCCCTCAGAAGTCAGAAACCTCTTTGTTTGCTTCTCTGCTCTGTGGGCCATAGTGGCAAACACAAAAGTAAGCTGTCTGCCCGAGGCGTTTATCTTCTCTCACACAATAAAATTAAGCTACTTACTTTATTGCTCCGACAACACAGCAGCAAACTGCAGAATCACTTTTCTCCATAATGGGATTACACGTAATGTATTCCAGCTCCTAAATCTTTCTTCAGTGCTCTCGCCTTTGAAGACCGAGAAGGCAGGCACACAAAGGCAGACTATGATACCTCGAACACCAAGAAAACTTAGAAATGACTATGTACTACGTATAGAGTGTCTGTTCATGCGTCTTTTCACCCTGAACACAGGTGGCAAATGAAAGAAGACGCTCTGTGCACGGAGTGACTTCTTATCATGTTAACTTTACACAGGGTGAAAATACTTCACTATAGGAGACTTGTGCGTTAATAAATGCAGGTGTTTTCACTTTGAAGCTAATGTGACGCTAACATTGAAATAGCACCACAAGCTGAACTAACTTTTTTGCAAAACAGTATTTTATGTTTCTTTCAAGTGTCTTTCATTTTAAAATGTTAGTCATTTACACAGAGGCTATAACAGAGGTGAGCAAACTAAGGCCTGGGGGCAAAATGCGGCCCATCAGTACCTGCTATTCAGCCCGCAGGCATGGCCAAAAAAAGGCTGAACAACTTTATTTTCACTCATATAAAGAAAGTCATTTGTCTATTTGAGGAATGTTCAAAATACTCCAAACATCAACTGGCCTGGCCTCCCTGGCACGTTCCAAAACCCAATGTGGCCCTTGCATCAAAAAACGTTCATGTACTTGGCCAATAACAATGCAGACTTGCCACTCATTTTGCTCTGATAATGCTCTTGCTATGTCATCATGGCATAAGATAAGATAATGTAGCAGAGTGGAGGTTACTATAAAATAATTAAATAAATATGTTGCCACAACGCCACCCAGTATAACTGGGAAATAACTTACAACAAGTCTAAGGCACACACGTTCGTTAAAAGGACCGGGCAGAGGCAAATGATTTACGAAAGCGTGTTTTGTTTTATTACACAAATTAAGTTTGGTTTCTTAAAAAGTTCATTTTGGACGTTTCGTTCTTTAAAAGCTGGATCCAGGACGTACAGAAGAGAACAGGTTGACGGACATACAGGCAGGGGAGGCATGATGGTACTGCCAAGACCCTGCAATTACATTTAACATGAGTACAGGACAATACATTTTACAGGTGCCAGAAACAACAAAGATCCTACCAGGTAGCGAAAGCGAAGCGAGACACCCTACGAGCCCGCAGACCCCGGACCACGTCCAGCTATACGGCACCACTCGGACCGGCATCAGCAGCGCTATGTGAACAGTAGGAACTTAGAAAATGCACCCGCATGACAAGACACAAGCTGCGAACACGCTTACCATCGAGGCATGGAAGTTGCATACACAGTTACGGCCTTAAGCCTACGTCACCGGCTTGACGCTCCCGACACGACGCACAACCAGACAACCCCAGACTAGCCGCTAGCGAAGCCTCGCAGCAGGTGTGACGTCAGAGAGGTGAGAGGGCAGGTGATGGGGAAGAGGCCCCTTTTATAGTGCGCCCCCTACATTCTATTGGCTTAACGCAGGGACACCTACTCCACCTCACTACAATAAGATAAGATAAACCTTTATTGATCTCACAAAGGAGAAATTCACTTGTTACAGTCGGCGTTCAAGAAGATCACTCAGAGTTAATAAAGTGCAGCTGATACAGAGATTATTGCACATGTTACTTTACAGTCTTATTGCACAGTCTGACAGCAGTGGGGATGAACGCTTTGCGGTAGCGCTCCGTCCTGCACTGAGGGTGTCTCAGTCTGCCACTGAGAGAGCTGCTCAGCTCTTCTACAGTCCCGTGCAGTGGGTGGGAGGTGTTGTCCATGATGGAGGTGAGCTTGGCTAACACCCTCCCGTCTCTCACCTCCTCCACAGAGTCCACAGCATTCCATCACAGCAACACCAGCAAATGAGAAGGGTCTGATGCAGCCGATGGGGGGCCATGTGATCACTGGAGCTCCACTTTTCCACAGGAAATGACATCACCTCCACAGAACAATGCTTAAACTAATGCAAACCCTAATCCTAACCTGAAGGATAGTGGAGTGTACAACAGGCGTTTTATTGAGAGTAAGTGGAGCTGACATCATTTCCTGTGGAGGTGCGGAGCTCCACTGATCACATGACTCTTCATCGGTTGAGGAATGTTGCATAGCGACATGATGCTAACTTCTGAGGGTAACAACTGTTTCCCGTCCTTGTTTATTAAGTGCATTAGTCTTGAAGCTAAAGGCTAATGCTAATTTTGTGCTAACAAATGTTAAAATAGCACCGCCATCTGAACAAATTCTTATGAAACCATCCATCCATTTCCTTCCGCTTTATCCGGGGCCGGGACACGGGGGCAGCAGCCTCAGCAGAGATGCCCAGACTTCCCGATCCACACACACCTCCTGCAGCTGTTCTGGGGGGACCCCGAGGCGACACCAGGCCAGCTCGGAGACATAGTCCCACCAGTGTGTCCTGGGTCTTCCATGAGACCTCCTTCCAATACGACATGCCTGGAACACCTCCCGCGGGAAGCGACCAGGAGGCATCTGTAACAGATGCCCGAGCCACCTCAGCTGACTCCTTTCGACATGAAGGAGCAGCGACTCTACTCCGAGCTCCTCCCGGGTAACTGAGCTCCTCACCCGATCTCGAAGGGTGCACCAGCCACCCTGCGAAGGAAACTTATTTCGGCCGCTTGTATCCGCCATCATATTTTGCTTGAATGTATTTCATTGAAGCTGGTGGTACTGACTTGTTTTGCATCAGTGCTTTAAGTGTGCTGGAGCACATGCAAACTGGATAAAGAGGATACAGTTCGTAAATATGCACTAATATGAACTTTTTTTTTTTGCATAAAAAGTTGCAGAATGCACCATTAAAATCTGAAACACAAGTTATTTTACCCTTAGTTTCCAACACAATCCCTTATGTTCATTCATTACAAAAGTGTTTCCAAACTTTTGACCGGTCCTCCACTTTTAGGCTACATCCTTTTAAACCTCTTAACCCCTTAACCTAGTGCATTTTCTCCAGTTCAGCTTTACCCAAATCTAAAAGCTTCTTACAGCCTACAGGCCAGTGTCACACCTCATTTGAAAGCTAAAACCTGAGCAACTGATCTCAATGGACCTTTTTGTCACCTTTCTATTGCTTTTTTGTCACTTTTAGTTGAGTTTTTCATCCTTCTCATTGCGTTTTTGTTGCTTTTGTTGACACTTTTTAAAGAAAAACCACTCTGTTATGGTGGGGGTTAAAGGGTTAAGTATCACGGGGCAAATGACGAACTTTATTAATCCCACTGTTAGTTAAACACTGTCCACGTCACGAGAGAAAGAGAATATAGTCCCTCTCTGGCACGGGTGATAAAGAGCCACAGTCCTTCCACACCAAATAAAACAGAGAGAGAACCAAAGCCAAATTGTCCTAAACCAAGGGTCGATCAGCTACAGTGAAACTTCTTGCTTGTTCATGTCCTTGGCGCTGGACTGCAGTTATGGAAATCCTCCCCGTAAATGGTCTTGGGCAGATGGCCGGACACGTCCTGCACACCGAGGCAGAGGAGGCAGCAGCGCTCGGAACCAGGCTTTTATTTCGTTTTTTTTTTTTTGCGCATAATTACAGGGGGATTTACGGCTCGACAGTTGTTGGGTTTCGCCTTGAGCGCGTAAAGTCGGAGGCGTCACAGCAGAGCCTGCTGCTGCACACCTGCTGCAGACAGAGGGAGCGAGCGGGGCTGGCATCTGGGCTGTTTGTCAGCGCCGGTAAAGAAACAAAGCCGGTCATGCCCCAAGATGTGAGACAGGCCTCGACTCAGATCCAGGCTGAAAGCGTTCTCCTCTCAGACACTGATTATCTTGGTTCGAAGTACACTGCTCACAAAAACTTAGGGCACACTCAAAAAACACATCCTAGATGTCAATCAATTCGATTTTTCGGATGAAAATCTTTATTCATAGTGTAGGGCAATGTGTTGAGAACAAAATAACATTAGAATGACAAATGGAAATCAAATTCTCTGGATCCAAAATTATAGTCAAAATCAAAGTGACAAATCAGGTCACTGGTTGATCCTAATTCTGTAGAAATTCCTCCAAACGAGTCTGTATCATCCTCAGTCGTGTGTGTGGCCTCCACGTGCCTGAATGCACTCCCTACAACGCCTGGACATGCTCCTGATGAGACCACGGATGTCCTCCTGAGGGATCTCCTCCCAGACCTGGATTAGAGCATCAGTAGCTCCTGGACAGTCTGTGGTGCGACGTGGCGTTGATAGATGGACCGAGACATGATGTCCCAGATGTGCTCATTGGATTTAAGTCTGGGGAACGGGCAGGCCAGTCCAAAACATCAATACCTTCATTATGCAGGACCTGCTGACACACTCTTGCCACATGTGGCCTGGCATTATCAGGCATCAGAAGGAACCCAGGGCCCACAGCACCAGCATATGGTCTTACAGTAGGTCTGAGGATCTCATCCCGGTCCCCAATGCCAGTCAGGGAACCTCTGGCTCGCACATGGAGGGCTGTGCGGCCCTCCAATGAAATGCCTCCCCAGACCATCACTGACCCACCACCAAACCGGTCATGCTGGATGATGTTGCAGCAGCAGAACGTTCTCCAGGGCGTCTCCAGACTCTGTCACGTCTGTCACATGTGCTCAGGGTGAACCTGCTCTCATCCGTGAAGAGCACAGGGCACCATTGGCCAATCTGCCAATCGCTGTGTTCTCGGGCAAATGCCAATCAGGCTGCACGGTGTTGGGCAGTAAGCACCGGCCCAACTTGTGGACGTCGGGCCCTCATACCACCCTCATGGAGTTGGTCTCTGACCGTTTGAGGACCAACATGCACATTTGTGGCCCTGGGTTTCGACAGCTATGTCTTCATCAGGGCGATCTTTGTCAAAGACATAGCTGTCGAAACGCGTTGGCGGTTTTTAATCTATTTTGTCCATGCATAAAGGATTTTTAATTAATTTTTGCTACTCCGGAGTGCCTCCTACCCTTTTTGACTGCCTTTGATACGCACAGCCAGTCTCTCTTCTGTCCTCAGGAAAAAATATTGGAATTGAGCCGTTTCAGCCTGCATTCTGAACATAGCCTATGAACGACCTCGCAAAAAAAAATCTGATAAAAAACAAAAATCGTAATGAAGCATTAAGCCCTGCAGTCTGAACGTAGCCTAAAGCACTCTGAATTACTTGTACAAACAGGGACTTTGGGGCTACATCCTCCTGACTACCAGCAACGCAAAACCTGAATATGTTCCACCTGCTACTATTGAATCATCTCCTTTTGGCATCTATAGAGGACATTTTGTGGGAGGACGAAAAGTATCTCGCCTCCATGAACCGCCACCTTAACGTGGTGGAGGGGCTTGAGTACCTGAATGATCCATGGAGCTGGTAGGGTCTCCCAAGGCAAACAGGTCCTATAGGTGACAGGTCAGACAAAGAGCGGTTCAGAAGCCCCTCATGAGAGATCAACTGACCCGGTTAATCGTGAGATCGTCCTCCCGTGGACCCACCACCTGCAGGAGGAGCCATAAGGGGCTGCACAACCCGGCAACGGACAAGTGGAAGCAAATGGATGGATGGAAGAAAAGTATCAAGTATCATTTTCCTATTTCCTCTGAATAGCGCTGGAGCTTTGTCAGAGTGACCTTTGTCAGGTTCTTGGTCTCCTCCCTGACCAAGGCCCTCCAGGGCTCTAGACTGTGACCAAAATGCTCACATATGCGACTATTTTCAGAGAATGTGAGAGTGACAAAAAAAAATGGCAGCACATGTGCGAGCCAGAAAAAAAAAAGGTGTAATAGATGGTTTCCCATTGACGTCACACACCCGCACCGTTCCATATGGCGCCATCTCGTGTGTCAAGGGTCTAATTGTTGATAATATGGTGAAGAAATAGTCCTCACACCTGTGTTGTGTGGGGCTGATCCCGACACGACGAGGAGAAAACGTCTCAATATCCCAAAAGTAATTCATCACTAAGGAGCAGAGACAGAAAAACTTTCGTACGAGAGATTTAAACTATGGCCGCATACCGCTCGGTGGCCATAGGGGCTAACGGGGCTAACTGGTAGCATGAAATAAAGCAAGTCTACGATGAGCTCATATCAGACTTGTATGATTTCATGCTGCTGCCAAACGAAAACCAGGTACAGTTAGCAGCTAGCAGAGAGATGAGACTCGGAGTCTGGCCGCTGCTACTCTCTTCGTTCGTTCCTCCTGGAGCCCTGCCCTTCTCCCCTGATTGCTCAGTTTGGACGGGCCCTGGTGCTTCTGAACTTCCACGTACAAATGATGGAGGCCCCTGTGCTCTTCAGGACCTTCCCCAGATCTGAGCCTCGATACAAACCTGTCTCTGAGTCTACAGACAGTTCCTTTGACTTCAGGACCTAGTTTCTGTGTGTGTGTCTTTCAAAAACAAATCCAATCCATTCAATTTAGCGCAGGTGGACTGTGGTCAGTTTGGTGAAGCATCTCAAGGACGATGAGTGTCAATACAGTACTTCAGAGTTTTATTATTAATACGTTTGCAAGCCATTCTTTGTCATTATGGGGTGTTGTGTGTAGATTGATGAGGGGAAAAAAATGAATGAAATCAATTTCAGAATGAGGCTGTAACAAAGGAGTGAATGAGGCTGTGACAAAGGTGTGAATGAGGCTATAACAAAGGTGTGAATGAGGCTGTAACAAAGGTGTGAATGAGGCTGTAACAAAGGTGTGAATGAGGCTGTAACAAAGGTGTGAATGAGGCTGTAACAAGGGTGTGAATGAGGCTGTAACAAAGGAGTGAATGAGGCTGTAACAAAGGTGTGAATGAGGCTGTAACAAAGGAGTGAATGAGGCTGTAACAAAGGTGTGAATGAGGCTGTAACAAAGGTGTGAATGAGGCTGTAACAAAGGTGTGAATGAGGCTGTAACAAAGGAGTGAATGAGGCTGTAACAAAGGTGTGAATGAGGCTATAACAAAGGTGTGAATGAGGCTGTAACAAAGGTGTGAATGAGGCTGTAACAAGGGTGTGAATGAGGCTGTAACAAAGGAGTGAATGAGGCTGTAACAAAGGTGTGAATGAGGCTGTAACAAAGGAGTGAATGAGGCTGTAACAAAGGAGTGAATGAGGCTGTAACAAAGGTGTGAATGAGGCTGTAACAAAGGTGTGAATGAGGCTGTAACAAAGGTGTGAATGAGGCTGTAACAAAGGTGTGAATGAGGCTGTAACAAAGGTGTGAATGAGGCTATAACAAAGGTGTGAATGAGGCTGTAACAAAGGTGTGAATGAGGCTGTAACAAAGGTGTGAATGAGGCTGTAACAAGGGTGTGAATGAGGCTGTAACAAAGGAGTGAATGAGGCTGTAACAAAGGTGTGAATGAGGCTGTAACAAAGGTGTGAATGAGGCTGTAACAAGGGTGTGAATGAGGCTGTAACAAAGGAGTGAATGAGGCTGTAACAAAGGTGTGAATAAGGCTGTAACAAAGGTGTGAATGAGGCTGTAACAAAGGTGTGAATGAGGCTGTAATAAAGGTGTGAATGAGGCTGTAACAAAGGTGTGAATGAGGCTGTAACAAAGGTGTGAATGAGGCTGTAACAAAGGTGTGAATGAGGCTGTAACAAAGGTGTGAATGAGGCTGTAACAAAGGTGTGAATGAGGCTGTAACAAAGGTGTGAATGAGGCTGTAACAAAGGTGTGAATGAGGCTGTAACAAAGGTGTGAATGAGGCTGTAATAAAGGTGTGAATGAGGCTGTAACAAAGGTGTGAATGAGGCTGTAACAAAGGTGTGAATGAGGCTGTAACAAAGGTGTGAATGAGGCTGTAACAAAGGAGTGAATGAGGCTGTAACAAAGGTGTGAATGAGGCTGTAACAAAGGTGTGAATGAGGCTGTAACAAAGGTGTGAATGAGGCTGTAACAAAGGTGTGAATGAGGCTGTAACAAGGGTGTGAATGAGGCTGTAACAAAGGAGTGAATGAGGCTGTAACAAAGGTGTGAATGAGGCTGTAACAAAGGAGTGAATGAGGCTGTAACAAAGGAGTGAATGAGGCTGTAACAAAGGTGTGAATGAGGCTGTAACAAAGGTGTGAATGAGGCTGTAACAAAGGTGTGAATGAGGCTGTAACAAAGGTGTGAATGAGGCTGTAACAAAGGTGTGAATGAGGCTATAACAAAGGTGTGAATGAGGCTGTAACAAAGGTGTGAATGAGGCTGTAACAAAGGTGTGAATGAGGCTGTAACAAGGGTGTGAATGAGGCTGTAACAAAGGAGTGAATGAGGCTGTAACAAAGGTGTGAATGAGGCTGTAACAAAGGTGTGAATGAGGCTGTAACAAAGGTGTGAATGAGGCTGTAACAAAGGTGTGAATGAGGCTGTAACAAGGGTGTGAATGAGGCTGTAACAAAGGAGTGAATGAGGCTGTAACAAAGGTGTGAATGAGGCTGTAACAAAGGTGTGAATGAGGCTGTAACAAAGGTGTGAATGAGGCTGTAACAAAGGTGTGAATGAGGCTGTAACAAGGGTGTGAATGAGGCTGTAACAAAGGAGTGAATGAGGCTGTAACAAAGGTGTGAATGAGGCTGTAACAAAGGTGTGAATGAGGCTGTAACAAAGGTGTGAATGAGGCTGTAACAAAGGTGTGAATGAGGCTGTAACAAGGGTGTGAATGAGGCTGTAACAAAGGAGTGAATGAGGCTGTAACAAAGGTGTGAATGAGGCTGTAACAAAGGTGTGAATGAGGCTGTAACAAAGGTGTGAATGAGGCTGTAATAAAGGTGTGAATGAGGCTGTAACAAAGGTGTGAATGAGGCTGTAACAAAGGTGTGAATGAGGCTGTAACAAAGGTGTGAATGAGGCTGTAACAAAGGTGTGAATGAGGCTGTAACAAAGGTGTGAATGAGGCTGTAACAAAGGTGTGAATGAGGCTGTAACAAAGGTGTGAATGAGGCTGTAACAAAGGTGTGAATGAGGCTGTAATAAAGGTGTGAATGAGGCTGTAACAAAGGTGTGAATGAGGCTGTAACAAAGGTGTGAATGAGGCTGTAACAAAGGTGTGAATGAGGCTGTAACAAAGGAGTGAATGAGGCTGTAACAAAGGTGTGAATGAGGCTGTAACAAAGGTGTGAATGAGGCTGTAACAAAGGTGTGAATGAGGCTGTAACAAAGGTGTGAATGAGGCTGTAACAAGGGTGTGAATGAGGCTGTAACAAAGGAGTGAATGAGGCTGTAACAAAGGTGTGAATGAGGCTGTAACAAAGGAGTGAATGAGGCTGTAACAAAGGAGTGAATGAGGCTGTAACAAAGGTGTGAATGAGGCTGTAACAAAGGTGTGAATGAGGCTGTAACAAAGGTGTGAATGAGGCTGTAACAAAGGTGTGAATGAGGCTGTAACAAAGGTGTGAATGAGGCTGTAACAAAGGAGTGAATGAGGCTGTAACAAAGGAGTGAATGAGGCTGTAACAAAGGAGTGAATGAGGCTGTAACAAAGGAGTGAATGAGGCTGTAACAAAGGAGTGAATGAGGCTGTAACAAAGGTGTGAATGAGGCTGTAACAAAGGTGTGAATGAGGCTGTAACAAAGGTGTGAATGAGGCTGTAACAAAGGTGTGAATGAGGCTGTAACAAAGGTGTGAATGAGGCTGTAACAAAGGTGTGAATGAGGCTGTAACAAAGGAGTGAATGAGGCTGTAACAAAGGAGTGAATGAGGCTGTAACAAAGGTGTGAATGAGGCTGTAACAAAGGTGTGAATGAGGCTGAAACAAAGGTGTGAATGAGGCTGTAACAAAGGTGTGAATGAGGCTGTAACAGAGGTGTGAATGAGGCTGTAACAAAGGAGTGAATGAGGCTGTAACAAAGGTGTGAATGAGGCTGTAACAAAGGAGTGAATGAGGCTGTAACAAAGGAGTGAATGAGGCTGTAACAAAGGAGTGAATGAGGCTGTAACAAAGGTGTGAATGAGGCTGTAACAAAGGTGTGAATGAGGCTGTAACAAAGGTGTGAATGAGGCTGTAACAAAGGAGTGAATGAGGCTGTAACAAAGGTGTGAATGAGGCTGTAACAAAGGAGTGAATGAGGCTGTAACAAAGGAGTGAATGAGGCTGTAACAAAGGTGTGAATGAGGCTGTAACAAAGGTGTGAATGAGGCTGTAACAAAGGTGTGAATGAGGCTGTAACAAAGGTGTGAATGAGGCTGTAACAAAGGTGTGAATGAGGCTGTAACAAAGGAGTGAATGAGGCTGTAACAAAGGAGTGAATGAGGCTGTAACAAAGGTGTGAATGAGGCTGTAACAAAGGAGTGAATGAGGCTGTAACAAAGGTGTGAATGAGGCTGTAACAAAGGTGTGAATGAGGCTGTAACAAAGGTGTGAATGAGGCTGTAACAAAGGAGTGAATGAGGCTGTAACAAAGGTGTGAATGAGGCTGTAACAAAGGTGTGAATGAGGCTGTAACAAAGGTGTGAATGAGGCTGTAACAAAGGAGTGAATGAGGCTGTAACAAAGGTGTGAATGAGGCTGTAACAAAGGTGTGAATGAGGCTGTAACAAAGGTGTGAATGAGGCTGTAACAAAGGAGTGAATGAGGCTGTAACAAAGGTGTGAATGAGGCTGTAACAAAGGAGTGAATGAGGCTGTAACAAAGGAGTGAATGAGGCTGTAACAAAGGTGTGAATGAGGCTGTAACAAAGGTGTGAATGAGGCTGTAACAAAGGTGTGAATGAGGCTGTAACAAAGGTGTGAATGAGGCTGTAACAAAGGTGTGAATGAGGCTGTAACAAAGGAGTGAATGAGGCTGTAACAAAGGAGTGAATGAGGCTGTAACAAAGGTGTGAATGAGGCTGTAACAAAGGAGTGAATGAGGCTGTAACAAAGGTGTGAATGAGGCTGTAACAAAGGTGTGAATGAGGCTGTAACAAAGGTGTGAATGAGGCTGTAACAAAGGAGTGAATGAGGCTGTAACAAAGGTGTGAATGAGGCTGTAACAAAGGTGTGAATGAGGCTGTAACAAAGGTGTGAATGAGGCTGTAACAAAGGAGTGAATGAGGCTGTAACAAAGGTGTGAATGAGGCTGTAACAAAGGTGTGAATGAGGCTGTAACAAAGGTGTGAATGAGGCCGTAACAAAGGTGTGAATGAGGCTGTAACAAAGGTGTAGAGCAGGGGTAGGCAAGTTTTCTTGGCGGGGGCCGATTTTCTTTGTTGTAAATAGACCGAGGGCCGAAGCCACTGATTATTAGCCCAAAGAAAAGCACAACACTGGAAAAATGACCATCATGAGATAAATGACTTAAAATTGCTTGAATTAAAGTTCTTCTATGTTGAATTTGAGTCGGTTTGAACTAATCCAAGATACAAACGCAATGGAACAAGAACGAAACCCACTTGGAATCAGAAAAATAATAGTTTTTCACTTGAAATGACACATTAACTGAATTAAGAGAATAACGACTACTAGAGGTTTTATCTCATCTAAGACCAGACCAAATCTACTCAAACCTTAGATTTAATCTCTTAATTCAAGTAGATTTATGTCATTTCTTCCTTAAAACGATGATTCTTTTTCCTTGCCAGTGTTATGACCTAATTGGGTGTTTTCCTCCCATTTAACTCTAATAATGTTAAAAGTACTCTGTGATTTGTGTACTGGTGTTTCTCAAAATCATCTTGAGGGCCAGAGGTTCTATGCCGGAGGGCCGGATTTGGCCCCCGGGCCTGACATTGCCTATCCCTGTTGTAGATGATTCGTTTTTTTGCATTTTGAGTGAACATTTCCCAACCCTTCCAGGAACAAGAGGCAAACTCTTCCTCCTCACATAGAAATGCAAACCTCATTACAGATATTTCCATGAACCAGGAGCCGTGGCAGTGGCAGCAGATAAGCATTTATAATTACATACAGCACAGGATGAGAGAGAGGGGGGAAAAACCAGCAGCTTCCTCTTCCCGTCACCGCGGCGACGTGTCCAGTAAAAACATGTCAGCGCTCCTCATCTAAAGTAATGGCCTCGTTCTCCAAAAGCGGCGTGCGCGCTTGACCTTTTCCCGCCGCGCCAAATGTGCAAATGATTCTTGATCCGATCGGCCGTCGCTCTGCCCGCTCGCCCCTTAAGTGAACGCACAATGAGCTTTAGCGCGCCGAAGGGAGCGCTCAATGCCTCGGCGACCGGCTAATGCGCCGTCCCTCCCGAGAGTATGGATTTTTTAATATTCCGCTACACCAGTCAAGATTAAAAAAGAGAAGAGAGCCGTACCATATATCAAATCACGGGCTTTGAGGGAATCCGGTGTTGACGCTAAGAGCCATTGGGGAAGATTATTAAAATGGACGAGCGCTTTAGCGTTCACTATGCTTGGAAATATCAATTGCACTGCCGGGGGTGATTCCACACGCACGTTTATTACTGGTTAAAGAGGGAGATATCGGGGGGATGAGTTCTTGAGATCTTCTTGAATGCTCTGCTGGAGATGGGATGGATGAAGGAGGAATACAGTTTGGTTTTGTGGCTCTTAGTTGTTTTAGTTTGACTTTTGCTTTGTCGCACTTTGCTCTTACTTAGTTGAATTGTTTTTTCTTCCAAGGCAATAGCTAACCCTGGAGCTTAACACAGGGATATACAGTCCTGATAGAAAGTTCAAGACCAGTTGAAAAATGGCACACGAAAAAAATAAATCACATTTTGCGTTGTTGGATCTTATCAAGGTTCCAAGTACTTCAGCATGCAACAAGAAGAAAAGACCAAAAAAGAAAATGAGAGGCTTTTAGTGAGAACAACAAATAGACTGAAATAATAACATTTATTTATTTATTTATTTCATTAATTAATAGGGACAGTGCATATTAATGAACATCTGTGAAATGACAGTGTAAATATGCCAGATTATAGCAAACATGCTCATTTCTATCTGCAGTCCCTAGGCAGGTGACACAGAAATACAATTACTGGAAGGCATATAGAAAAAAGTAAGAGGCCGGATTAAAAGACCCAAATAAAGGCTGTTGTTTTTTTTTTTTCAGCCTTCATTTGGGTCAAGGATCGTCCAGTCAATCAGAGCCTCCGGCCCAGTGTTTTGGGGTCTTCCATAACTCTCAGGTTCTTTTAAAGGAATAGGCCGCCGTTTTTCCATACTGAGATATGTTCTTACCTGAGCTTTGACGAGTTCTTTAGGACCTGTCTGATCTTCACCCGTGCCTTCAGTCACGTAAACACAGCGCAGACGGCGTTAGCATTTAACCTCTCCCTCTCTCCTCTATAGCTCCAAAACAGGTCAAGATAGAAGATACCAAGCTCTTCCACGTTTTCCCTATTTAAATATGGTTACGTGAAGTGTTCCACTACAAAGTATAATTACACAAAATTAAACAATGTGGATTTTCTAAGTGGATAAAAGGGGGAACTATATTGTAAGGCGTAATAATACCAGGAGTAGTTCGAAATCCGCGCAGCAATCTTCACTTTACTGTGCGGATGCCAAACTACTCCTGGTATTATTACGCCTTACAATATAGTTCCCCCTTTTATCCACTTAGAAAATCCACATTGTTTAATTGTGTGTAATTATACTTTGTAGTGGAACACTTCACGTAACCATATTTAAATAGGGAAAACGTGGAAGAGCTTGGTAGCTTCTATCTTGACCTGTTTTGGAGCTATAGAGGAGAGAGGGAGAGGCTAAATGCTAACGCCGTCTGCGCTGTGTTTACGTGACTGAAGGCACGGGGGAAGATCAGACAGGTCCTAAAGAACTCGTCAAAGCTCAGGTAAGAACATATCTCAGAATGTAAAAAACGGTGGCCTATTCCTTTAAGAAATTCAAAATGACTGTGCTTTTTTTTTACATTTCCCATCAGGACGTCATGACAGTGTGAAAAACTGACAGAAAATGACACTGAATCCACATTTTTGCACATTTTTAACCTTTTAAAGTGATGTTTTACAAATATCCAAGACTGCATAGAATTGACCGCCTGAGTCTGAAATTTGATGTAACAGAAGTAATATTAAAGGTGCATTATGTAACTTTTTATGTAAAAGTTGATGTGTATTTGACCATTCAGTGACCCAGTGGGTGCATGTGCTATTAGCGTAGCTCCTTTACTTTCCATCCCGGTGGCTCCTATGATGCTTCAGGATAAAAAAACTAAAAAAAATGTCTTTAGGATTCCTGGTAGGTTTTCAGAATGGAATATGTAGCCATGGATACGGTTCAATCAGCCGTGAAAACCTATCGGGAAGGTCAGTAAAGGCGCTACGCTAACCACATACATATTAACTGCATAGTGCACCTTTGAATAATAATATATTTTCTAAAGTCCCCTCCCTTTACCGATTTCAGCGACTAATCAGAAACCCCGGGATACGTTTTGACCAATGAGACAAGCTTTTCCTGTGAGATCCGATCAGGAGAGGAGAGGGAGGAGCTAGATCATTTACTTTTCAACATTCTGTGCTCTCCTCATTTTCCAAATAGCGGCTTTCTGATTGAAGAGGGGAGGAATTTGATTGTCAACTTTGCAAACTTACAGACGATCCCTTTAAAGGCATGTGGTGCTTAACTTTTGAAACAGCCTATTTGACTTTAATTCTTCACGTATCTGCTCCCTGATGCGCCTCGAGAGCGTTTGTCTCTAAAATGCGGTTGGTAAGTAAAGAAGATCGGAGAGAGATGGAGGACGGAGAGAAAAGAAAGGGGGATGGATAGAGGGACGGGCCCAGCGGGACGTCCAAACGCGCCACATCAGCTTTGCCTCCGGTGAAGAATAAAGTCGGTAAGAGGGAGAGAGAGAGCGCTCAGCGGGACGTCCTGCGAAAAAGGGCTGACTCCAGAGGAAGTGAGTGACAACTGAAGGAGAGTCTGGAGGAAGACGGATCAGGCAGAAAACTCGCTCTGAAGGCGTTTAGAAACAGCTTTGGTGATCAGGCCGAGTGTCGATTCACCTTTCAGCATAATGTAGTTGTCACGAGGATAAAACACAATGGTCAAGAGGAAAGTTTGGTAAAGGGTGATTTATTTCCTTAACTATTCCCAAAAAGACATGATGGGAAAATCCTAAACTCCAATGAGTCTTTGAGTGCAGGTTCACACAGTTTTACAATCACCTGAATTACATCATATCAAACAATACATTCCCATAAAAGCTCTATTATTTATATATCACTGAACAATAATCTCCCTTTATTTTGTTATTTTAGTCATTCTTTCGGTGAATAAACTTGAGTACAGATTAATGTACTGTAGTGTAATCACAGGTATCTTATGAATCATGTGGGATTTAAGGGTGTATTCAGACCTGCACTGTTTGGTCCATTTAAAGGAACAGGCCACCGTTTTTACATACTGAGATATGTTCTTACCTTAGCTTTGACGAGTTCTTTAGGACCTGTCTGATCTTCACCCGTGCCTTCAGTCACGTAAACACAGCGCAGACGGCGTTAGCATTTAGCCTCTCCCTCTCTCCTCTATAGCTCCAAAACAGGTCAAGATAGAAGCTACCAAGCTCTTCCACGTTTTCCCTATTTAAATATGGTTACGTGAAGTGTTCCACTACAAAGTATGATTACACAAAATTAAACAATGTGGATTTTCTAAGCGGATAAAAGGGGGAACTATATTGTAAGGCGTAATAATACCAGTAGTTTGGCATCCGCACAGTAAAGTGAAGATTACTGCGCAGATTTCGAACTACTCCTGGTATTATTACGTGTAACACTTCACGTAACCATATTTAAATCGGGAAAACGTGGAAGAGCTTGGTAGCTTCTATCTTGACCTGTTTTGGAGCTATAGAGGAGAGAGGGAGAGGCTAAATGCTAACGCCGTCTGCGCTGTGTTTACGTGCCTGAAGGCACGGGGGAAGATCAGACAGGTCCTAAAGAACTCGTCAAAGCTCAGGTAAGAACATATCTCAGTATGTAAAAACGGTGGCCTATTCCTTTAAAACAGCTTTGGTTATCAGGCCGTGTGGCGATTCACCTTTCAGCATAATGTAGTCACACACAATGGTCAAGAGGAAAGTTTGGTAAAGGGTGATTTATTTCCTTTACTATTCCCAAAAATACATGATGGGAAAATCCTAAACTCCAATGAGTGCAGGTTCACACAGTTTTACAAGTCAGAAAGGACCTGAATTACATCATATCAAACAATACATTCCCATAAAAGCTCTATTATTTATATATCACTCACCGGATCACGATTCGTTTTGAACGCTGGTCCGGATTTTTTTATGCAGGTGTGAATACAACAAACGAATCCCGGTGCGGATTAAAGAACCGGACCGAGACCCACTTTTTCAGGTGGTCTCGATCCGCTTCCAAACGGACTCTGGTCCAGTTCGCTTCAGGTGTGAATACAAACCGCCGTTGATCCGAAACAACTCCACTCCATTAGCCCTTTGCTGCTGCTAACGCTAATACTGGATGGATGCTACAAACAATGAGCCGTGGACAGACCTGGAGCAACGAGGAGACACGGTGGCTGTGTCCGAAACCATCACATTATAGCCTCTAAGTAATAACAATAGCAACTAATCCTTGACCTTTCATGGGGTCAACTGTTAGACCTCTTTGCAGTTAGTGAACTAGAGCTTCAGCAACATTATATCCAATTCGACCGTCCTCACCCAGGGGAAGTGACATCACCAACAGCTGTTTTTCTTCTTCTTTAAAGTTATTGGTGGACGATGCACAATAGTCCCGCATGAATGATATGTGAGGATGGTCAAAGGGGAAGAGACCGCAGCACAAAAGCTATGAAGAGAATCTCATAGAAGCAAAACAGGTTGGTTGTTCTTGTCTGTCTTGGCTGTTCTCCCTCACAGACATTTCATTTTTCACTTCAAAGAGGACCACCAACCGCGGACCTTGGGAGACCGAGCCTTCGCCATCGCCGCACCCAGCCCATTAGAAACTCTGACTCACTACCAAGGTTCAAATCAGTACTCAAAACCCACCTGTTCAAACTAGCTTTTCCCTATCTCCCATCTCCCTTTTTTGTTTTGTTTTAATCCCTGTGTAAAGCGTCTTTGAGTGTCCAAAAAAGCGCTATACAAGTTTGATGTATAACACGGAGACGCTAATCTCAGGTCTACAACTTTTACAAAATTCAGCAGCTCGTGTCCTGACGAAGACCAGGAGGCGGGACCACATTACACCGGTTTTAGAATCGCTGCATTGGCTCCCGTGTGTTTCAGGATCGATTTTAAAGTTCTTTTAATGTTTTTAAATGTCTTAATGGTCTTGGTCCTTATTATCTTTCAGAACTGCTTTTACCTTATGAACCTTCACGGCCCCTTCGCTCCTCCGGCAGGGGTCTCCTAGTTATTCCTAAAGTCAATGAAAAGACTCATGGTGAGGCGTCTTTCCAATATTACGGCCCTCGCCTCTGGAACCACCTGAGGAGGAGCTCAGGGCTGCAGAGAACGGAAATGTTTTTAAGAGCAGCTCAAGACCCACCTTTTTAGCTTAGCTTTTAACTGACTAATCTATTTATTTAATCCTAATATCTAAAATATATATATGGGAGGTTGTGCCAGGCGTATTGTTTTAATGTTGTCATCTGTAAAGCACTTTGTGATACCTTGACCACCCATGAAAAGTGCTTTATAAAAAAAAGTAAGTTTGATTGATTATTATTATTATTATTCACTGACTGTAATAAAAATAAAAGGCATGTGCTCCATCCGTTTCTTGCTAGCGGCGACGACCAACCGTTCAGACAGAAAAATAATCCTCGTGTTGTGAGATGATCCGAAGGCAAGGAGAAAAGTAAACCTTGAGTGTGATATCAGCTGGTAGCGGAGGTTAGCGACACTCCCACCGGTGTTTAGAAAGTCCATTAGCAACAATTAAAAAGCCATTGCACAAACGACTTAAGAAGCTAAATCAGTACAAGGTCCTCTCTCTCTCTCTCTCGTAATGAGGCGGCTGCCAGTGGGCACTTACGGCTCTGTAATGTCCGGAGTCTGGTCACGCTAACATTAGCTTCAAACTGAATATGAAAAAAGTCAAAGGGAGCAACAGAGCAGGTATTACACTCATCTCAAACACATCTTTATCGAGCGTCTTTACTTTGCGATGAAAGGATTAAGCTTAGCAAGAGATGGAGAGGTGAGGAAAGATTCAAAGATTACTCAAAGTGACGCGAGTGGGTGGAAACACAGCGCCTGGTCTGTTTTTGCTCACTCATCCCACGCTAAAATAAAACAATCCTCTGCTTATGTTAAGCCCCACCCACCCTTCAGCCCTGTCACAGTAAGTAAATAAAGTTTGTTTATGTAGTACCTTTCACACACAGGAGGGGTCACAAAGTGCTTCACAAAATAACGACATAAAGGTCAGTTGCAATAACAGGACATGAAAGTCACAAGAGATAATTGCTAGGCTAGTGCTAGGCTAGCACATATAGCCTGCATTAAAAACAGTCTAACCCAAGCACAGTGCACCTGAGGCAAGTCACTTAGAACACCAGACTACCGATATAAATGCCTGTGTCGATAAAATACTTTTAAAAATAAAACAATTTAGCAATTAAAATAACTTATTTCAGCAGCATCAGCTTCCTGGTTGTAACTACGCAGCGGCGGAGTGATCATCTGCTCGGTTACCGGATCTACAGTAATTTGTTTACCTGCGGCCGTCTTTTCTACACGTGGAATTCACAAAGGAGTTGCCATATCAACAAATCAGATATGGCAATGTTTGGCTACTAGCTACCATAGACATGCGCTAGCCTAGCACTAGCCTAGCACCACTAAACTCTTCAAATATAAGGACAGCATGAATTAAACAAACACACAAAAAATCTCCAGAAATCAACAACACTCTGGATAACTAATCAACCTCTTAACCCCCGCTTGAACCAAGCACATTTTCCCCAGTTTGGCTTTACCCAAATCTAAAAGCTTCTTGAAAAAAAAAACACACGACAAAAACAAGGATGAAAACGCAACAAAAGAGTGACAAAAACATGCCGGAAAAGCAACAACAACATAATAAACAAGCTAAAAAACCACGAATGATAGGTGATTTAAAAACACACAAAAGAGCTACAAAAAAGCGACAAAAAGAGCGGGAAAAAAGACGTAATAGTAGCTCAATATAAAAAGGGACAAAAACACGTCAAAGATGAGCTGGAAGATAATGGCAAGATAATTGGGACGTTTGCAGTAGACATTTGGATATTAATTGCGATGTCGATTCAGTTATCACTCTCCTTGAGCCCTGATACTGCTACAGTCAGTTACAAAACGTAGCCCATCGTTTTAAGGCCGATCGCTGCGTTTGATTTGTGGCCCATTTCGCGGCAGCCACAATGACAGCGCGAGATTATTAATTTAAAAAAAACATGAAAGATGGCTCATAAAAGTTAAAACGCGAATGAGAGGTTCCAGGAATGAGGCAAGCTTCAAACGCTGCCAGTAAAAGCTTTGATTTTCTCTCACATTTAGCCACTTTTGGAAAGCCGTTTTGTCTTTTGGCTGCAAAACCAGGTTCCTCTTTGTACGTGCCCACCTACATCCACTGAGTCAGAATATGAAATTAAGAGAGTGGAAATGAAGTGCGCGGCAGACTCGCTTTTATTTTGCTCCTAATTAGCTGTCACAGTTTAATAATCATCTCTGACCGAAAATGTCCAAACTAATAAACGTAATAAGTGTTTGTTTTTTCCCCCTCAATTTTGTGTCAGAAACCGTGTCTCTTTAAGGTTCTATTATGTTTTATAAAGGCTTTTACTTCAGACTTTAGCCTTGGTATTATTTGCAGTAGAAGATAACCTCTTAACCCTAACCTGAACCGAGCGCCACCACCTCCAGGTGGGCTTTACCCAAGTCTAAAAGCCTCTTGGAAAAAAGGGACAATATAGCGACAAAATCGAGATGTGATGGAAAAAAAACATTTAAAAAGTGGCGAGGACACAGCAACAACGCGAGAAGAAGGATCTCTTTAGATCAGTTAGGTCTTAAGGTGCTTCCACAGCAAACGCTTTTCGAGCGTCAAAAATGCGCCTAAAGCCCGTAGTTGGACGCTTGTGCCTATTGAAGTCAGACGCTTGTCACAAATGTCACCGAGCGCCATATTTTGTCCCGGTAGAAAGTGGCTATAGGCCCGGTTAGCCCCGTTAGCATGTTACAATGAGAACGGTTCATTGTTGATTAAAAGTCTCCAATAAACCACAGATGTGTGGAGCCTGGCTCAGTGTGTGATCATCATAAAGGCTGCTTTATGTACCGTAAATGCTCTAATACAGGCCGGGGCCTTTATTTACTCAAGGGCATCAGGACCAGGCCTTTATTGGAACCAGGCCACAATTAGAGACAGGCCTTTAATTCTATTTGAGCAAAACGGACGACCAGGAAAATGAAGAAAAACGAGATTTGTGTCCATTTATACCTAAAATATTAGGTTTATTTATTATTTAACATTTCAAACCCTCTCCCAGCGGCTGGAACATTGATGCCTTTTATGTTGTCGGGACAACAGGAAGTGTTTCGTTGCTGTTAGCGGAGCTTTGACATCAGTGTCACTGCAGGTTTCTGTTTCGTTTTTACCGCGGACCGGATTATTTGTTGTTATCTCGTGTAAAAGGCGAGTTTAGATGGAGCGTTTGTGTTTGTGATCGATCATGAGACTGACCCGAGAGAAGACGAGACGCTCGCGCTGATGGGAGGAGTTATTTTGAGGCGTGGGACTGACCTGCACACGGAGCAGCTGGACGTGCTTTGAAGACGCGATGGAGACTTTATTAAAACCCTGGAGGGTCACACAACATTTGTTGCTTTCCCTGTTTCCACAAATAGTCACTGGAGCTTTGAAAAGTGGCTAAATCTGTGTCAAAGTTACGCTCGGATCAGCTCCTCCGCAGCGTCCCCCCTCGGCCCGGGTTCCCGTTTGTTTACTTCCTGTACGTGAGTTTTCATTTACACGAGTATGAGACAAATTCCTAACATGGAGAATATTTCTACCGCTATAGTTTCTAATAAAAGCCCCGGCCTGTTTTAGAGACCGGCTTTAATTTGCCTCCGCCAGCCACAAACCCGGCCTCTGTCAGAGACCCGGCCTCTGTCAGAGACCCGGCCTCTGTCAGAGACCCGGCCTCTGTCAGAGACCCGGCCGCTAATGGAATACAGGCCAGTATTAGAGAATTTACGGTAGTTTTGGCTTTATTGACGTTATTAGTGTATAATACTTGTTTTCACGGGAGAAATCTGGAGCTCGATGTGAGTTAAGTGAGCTAACAAGCTATGATTTTCTCCCTGAGCTACTTGTAGATGTGTGACCAACAAACTACAAAGGTCAGCCCAGCTCAGTGTGTGATCATTGTTGAACAGTTCGAGCGGCACTGTAGTGCAGCGGTTAGCGCTCTCGCTTCACAACTAGAAGGTCCGGGTTCGATTCCCACCTGGACGGGGCCTTTCTGTGTGGAGTTTGCATGTTAAACCCATGTCTGCGTAGGTTTCCTCCGGGTACTCCGGTATCCCCTACAACTAAAAACATGTACAATAGGCCAGGATGAATGATGTGTGTGAGTGAATGTATGGTGGTGGTCAGAGGGACTGTTGGCGCAGATGTGTGCAGTGAAACGTAGTTTAGCACCAACGAGTATGGAGTGAATGTCTCATGTAAAGCTTTGCGACCATGTCTGTGAAAGGCTCTATATGAATAAAGAGCTTCTTCTTCTTCATGTAGATGGAGGTTTTATTGATTTTATTTGTGCACATTACTCTTTTTCACGCGAGGACCGGAGGTTTAGCTTAGCATTAGCTTTCTTCGGTGGCAGGGCTGCCAACTCTCACGCTTTCACCGTGAGACACACGCATTTGACTAGACCTCTTTTACTTACGTTTTTTTCCCCTTTTTGCGCCCCTTTTCAAACATGCTCTAACATACTGCAAAATACAGAGATCATATTTTCTAAAGCTTGTGCTGCTTTTTGTTGGTAATAGTTGGACTGACTGACGCAGAGAAACAGAGACATTGTACCTTTTGGCAGGGCTGTGACGATGAAGGGGGACCACTGGGCATTGCTGAGAGGCCCCAATTTGAAAGGGGACCAGAAATATAATTCTTTAAGAGCAGTAAATAGACCAGCTAAAATTATTATTTATGATCTAAAATGATCCAGATTGCAGGAAATCATATCTGAATTATAAAAAAAATTCTTGGACCCCTCCTTCAGAGTGCCCTCCCACACTTTCAATAGGTTCTGATGGCCATGTGGGGTGGGGCCAAACCCCCTCTGATCCATCATGCAGCTCCTGATGTGCTCAGTCATGTAGATCGTAGACTTGCTTTTGGCTTAGAATTTAATAAGATTACAAGACACTATCGCCATGAAAAGGCCCCCCAGCTCAGGACCGACCAATGTCTCACTCCAAAGTTTGGTGAAAAGTTGGCAGCCCTGCCATAATCATTCTGAACATAACGTAAAGTACAGATAATCTGCAAACACATGGACACAAACAACTGACTCACAGATAGACAGTCACCCTCAGCACAGAGGAGCAAGACTGGGATAAAAGGAGATAAAAGGTCTGGACTTCTTCTCTTTCTCTGAAGTCACCAGCTGGTTTTACTTCTTTGTAACTGGAACAATGGCAATAAAAGCCTTTTCTTTGAGACAACTTATACTTATTTTTTGTCGGCCACTTTGGCCGGCTGGGTCGTAAAATGTCGGCCATTCGCAAGAATTACCGGCCACAAAAAATATACACATTATAAATGTGGCATATTATCAACAACAATCTACATTTAGACAGAGCGCTGCACGAGTGCTTTAGTGGGTCCCGAAACACGGCTATTTCTAATTAAAGACTGACGTGAGAAAAATGTAGCAACAGCGAAAATCCAAACATGAAGTTGTGCGCGTGGAGACGGTGGAGCAGCAGGTGTCACGCGGATAAATACCACTCATATGCACTTCAACTCAGACAGAAAGTAACCGATATCTGCGACCCTCACGCTTATCCAGGTCTGACCAGCAGCTAGATGCCCTTCCGCGCTTTTACGTGGCTTCAGGTATAAAATAGTGATTAAATCCCTCACCACTGAAGTATTGGGGAGAGACAAATCGACAGCACTAAAGTCACAAAAGTCAGTCTCGAGCGATTAAAAACGGACCCAGCTCTGCCGCGCTGTAGAGCGGCTCCGACACCGGTAACTGAGCCGAGGCGTCTGCGCAGACTGACCGAGGGAAGCGCCTCCAAACCCGGCCACTCTCCCAGGAAGAGCCGCTGCGGGACAGCGCGTCAGTCTGACTGAACACACGCGCGTTTCAAGAATATCCTAATCAAACATATTAGCTGCTGAGTTCTTGACACACTTTTATAAAAGTAAATGTACATGTAGTTCGCCGTTTTCGTGGAAAATGTGACGAAGCACGAAGAAAACGCGTTACATATCCAGACAGCGATGATGGCGCTTCGACTGCGCTTTGTAAAACGGGCTAAAGGCGTAAATCTAAACTTTTTTGATAGAAATATTGAACCTTTTTTAATATTTAGGCCTGTCTCGAAAACACTTTGTTATGTTAGTCACTGACTTAGGTGACATGTTGAATATATTTTTCTATATTCTCTCTTTTTTACTGTCGGCCGATGGACATAATTTTTACCGGCCATTTGCTTTTCAAACCGGCCAAAAGCCGGCTAACGGAAACCCTGCTCCAGTGTCTGCTTTGGCCATATCCAAATAACTGTTCTCGCGTGATGCAAAAGAACCAGATCCTAACAAACCCTAGAACACCATCGCTCAAACTCTGTTCTTTGACAGAGTAATATGGACATTCAGGAAGAAAGTCTTATATAAATCTATTAACACAGATCTGAAGGAATGAAATCTTGAATCTTTTAACTATACTGACGAAATCAAAGCACAATTACACGTAGAAATCCAAACTTTAAATGCAAATGTGAATATTTATTCAAAGTTTGAGGTCACACACACACTTAAGCATCAACATTCTTAAGGTTTAATGTATAACAGGTCTTAAATGGGGTGAATGACAATTACAGTAAATGATGGAGTATCTTTGTTACATTGGTCTAATTAACTTTAATACAGTTTGGCCTGATCGATTTACAAAGGGTTTTTAAAGGTAATGTAATAAAAATGGTCAAAGGTAGCCTGGTCTTACCTCATGCTCATTTCATACAGAGGGTCTGGATCTTCACAGCTGAGCTCCATTTTCAGGTGGTAGGGGTGAACTCCTTTCATAGTTTGATCATAGTTGATTGGATCTGATTTCACGTAGGCGATATAATGCGCCCGAGTGAGTGAAGTGAGCGATCAAATGATACACCTACAAGCCCCGCCTCCCCTGCTCGCTGATTGGTAGGTTGAAAATCAACCGATGTAACGCGGCCACTGAGATCATACCCACATGAAACATGTAGGGAGATAATGATTGGCCGGAGTTACGGATGGCGATGGCGAGGTCAAAGGGGACATTTTGGGGGCGGAGCTGGAGTAGCCTGCGCTCAACACCAAGCCGACAGACACCGCAGGATGGAGGCGATCTTTCACCTGGAGGCCATGGAGGTGGACAGCACTTGTTTTGGAGGACGGGTTTGGCACCGTGGTGGTCAGCCTGGTGGCGCCCGAGAGGAGCCAGGTGCGCCTGGTTTGACCACTTCTCTCCTTGTGTGGGTCCCCAGAGGCTCTCCAGTATACTCGCTCAGGCCCAGCGCGGGTACTCTCGTGGAGCCCCGCTGAGCTGCTCTTTAAAGCTACTGCGGCCGGCGCTCGGTCGAGCCCGTCCAGGGCTTCATTATGTTGCAAAAAGTGCTTTTAACAATTGTGATCAAAAAACAGTTTCCCCTCCCACTAAAACGGATGGAATTAGCCCAAGGCTGCAATCCAGTGTGGCATGTTTACATGCACGAGACCCATGTATGTTAATTAACACGCACTGTCCCGACCAAATAAACCAATAAATTAATTAATTACAAAATTAAAAAGAAAATTAAGTTAAGTAATTAAGTTATTTTTTATTCCCAGGATTTGCTCCAAAAGAAGTTTGAAATGGAGGGAAGACGAGCGTGGATGGTCACCACAACAAAGAGCGAGATCAGGTATCTCTAAATTTGAAGGCAACATTAATACTCCATCAATTACTGCTAAATATTCACCAAAGAGTCAAACATTTGTGTGACACACATAGTGAGGCAGTTAATATGTACATTAGTCACATTGTCAGAGTCACATTGTAAAGAGTCTTTGGTCTCGTCCAGAGGGTCCAAGGCCAGCAGCAGCTTCAGACATGTTTCATGAGTGTCATAAAAGAACCAAACAGTTGAAATCTGTTTCTTTCTTTGTGATAGGACAGTCTTTGCATGGAAATCCACTGTCTGTGGGGGAACTTTGTCTGACCTCAAACACAAAGCCAAGTTGTTGGTTTCAATCCTGAATCCAGAGGAGTGTGGCTTTTCAGCAGATGTTAAAAGCTCAAGGAAGTTGTCCAGCTTTGTGAATGAGTTTTAACATTAGTATCAGTTCCTGTTTTTACTTTTAGCGGGTTCCTTGCCATCCCAGTGGGGGTCTTGCTTCTGGCAAAAGGAGAAACAAAGGAGTGCCAGTCTGGAGAGGATGGAAGTCATCCATCTTGTTGATTAGATCCTAGGAGTTTAATTCTAAGTTCAGTCCCAAGAATTCATTATGCCATGTCATTACTTGAGTAAAAGCATCTTTGTAACTTCAGAAATATGACGGTAAGCTTCTGAAGACGACCCAGCTCCTGATCAGCTCGAAACATTTGTCATACGTTCTTAAACTCTGTACAGTTTGGGTAAGAGGGAAGGAGTGATTAAACTCACACCAGCTGTTTCCCTTATTTCCCTCTACAGGCCTGAGCGCTGAGGCAACACGTGGCCGTCCCAGGAGGAGAGCGCCCCCTACAGGAGACCAGGGCCCAGACAACGTTGAGCTGAAGAAACAACCTAAATGCAGGTACAAAGCGATGCTGCCCGCGACAGCAGCCACAGAACGAGGTCCACTGCAGCTGCGTGGAGCCCTGCCCCGGGTCCTGCACATGGGGGGGTTTGGTGACTCATCTGTCCCAGAGCTGAACTCAGAAAAGCTATCTTGTCGCTGCCCAGTCCGGTTACACGCAGTACCCTCACGGCCCATAATGTCACGCCCTATCCTCTCTCGCGATGTCCTAGCCCTCGCTAAAGGCCGCGCGATGTCCTAGCCCTCGCTAAAGGCCACGCGATGTCCTAGCCCTCGCTAAAGGCCACGCGATGTCCTAGCCCTCGCTAAAGGCCGCGCGATGTCCTAGCCCTCGCTAAAGGCCACGCGATGTCCTAGCCCTCGCTAAAGGCCACGCGATGTCCTAGCCCTCGCTAATGCCCCGCGCGATGTCCTAGCCCTCGCTAAAGGCCACGCGATGTCCTAGCCCTCGCTAAAGGCCACACGATGTCCTAGCCCTCGCTAAAGGCCGCACAATGTCCTAGCCCTCGCTAATGCCCCGCGCGATGTCCTAGCCCTCGCTAATACCCCGCGCGATGTCCTAGCCCTCGCTAAAGGCCGCGCGATGTCCTAGCCCTCGCTAGTGCCCCGCGCGATGTCCTAGCCCTCGCTAGTGCCCCGCGCGATGTCCTAGCCCTCGCTAGTGCCCCGCGCGATGTCCTAGCCCTCGCTAATGCCCCGCGCGATGTCCTAGCCCTCGCTAGTGCCCCGCGCGATGTCCTAGCCCTCGCTAATGCCCCGCGCGATGTCCTAGCCCTCGCTAGTGCCCCGCGCGATGTCCTAGCCCTCGCGATGTCCTAGCCCTCGCTAAAGGCCGCACGATGTCCTAGCCCTCGCTAATGCCCCGCGCGATGTCCTAGCCCTCGCTAGTGCCCCGCGCGATGTCCTAGCCCTCGCGATGTCCTAGCCCTCGCTAAAGGCCGCACGATGTCCTAGCCCTCGCTAGTGCCCCGCGCGATGTCCTAGCCCTCGCTAAAGGCCACGCGATGTCCTAGCCCTCGCTAAAGGCCACGCGATGTCCTAGCCCTCGCTAATGCCCCGCGCGATGTCCTAGCCCTCGCTAATGCCCCGCGCGATGTCCTAGCCCTCGCTAAAGGCCGCGCGATGTCCTAGCCCTCGCTAGTGCCCCGCGCGATGTCCTAGCCCTCGCTAGTGCCCCGCGCGATGTCCTAGCCCTCGCTAATGCCCCGCGCGATGTCCTAGCCCTCGCTAGTGCCCCGCGCGATGTCCTAGCCCTCGCGATGTCCTAGCCCTCGCTAAAGGCCGCACGATGTCCTAGCCCTCGCTAATGCCCCGCGCGATGTCCTAGCCCTCGCTAGTGCCCCGCGCGATGTCCTAGCCCTCGCTAAAGGCTGCACGATGTCCTAGCCCTCGCGATGTCCTAGCCCTCGCTAAAGGCCGCGTGATGTCCTACCCCTCGCTAATTTGCCCCATGTCGTCCCATCCTGGACTATCAAATAGAGATAGTAAAAGCAAATTTTATGCCATTGATGTGAGAGAACCGGCCCCACCCTACTCCTGTAACCACTGTCCTGTCCTAATCCTACCCCCCCCCCCCCCCCCCCCCCCCCACTCCTGTAACCACCACCCTGTCCTAAACATCCCCCCCCCTTCCCCACAGTCTTACAACAACCGCCGGGTCCTAATCCTCCCCCCGCCCCAAGTCCTACAACCACCGCCCTGTCCTAACACCGGCCCTGTCACACCAATGGCAGCAAATTTACTTCTCTGACGACTAATCAGCTTTTCGTCGGGTCCGCTCGCCGCAGAGGCCCCTCCCACCCCACCGTGCGGGACCCCGGGGTCAGAGGCTTCCAGACGCAGCTGCAGGTCCTCGCTCTGTGGCCCGCTGTCGTTCGAGCAGCATCGTCCTTGCACCTGCATTAAGCTGTTTCCTCAGCTCAACGTTGTCTGGGCCCTGGTCTCCTGTAGGGGGCGCTCTCCTCCTGGGACGGCCGCCTGGTGCCTCAGTGCTCCGGCCTGCGGAGGAAACCAACGGGAGCTGAGATGTGTGTTTATCCCTGAGAAGAATATCTACATATTTTAGAAGACACAGTTTTCATTTGACCGAACAACTTGTACGATGTTGGCGCTGTTCGCTGGCTCAAAT